>NC_133131.1:42112672-42712672 GCF_048418815.1 Hemitrygon akajei
ACACACTCACTCACTCTTGAAGAAATTGTTTCAAGTCTGTGCAAAGTTTCAAAGCAAACAATTACATCCAGGACAGCTTCAAGGAGTGATGCCTCAAAAAGGCAGTATCCATCATTAAGGACCCCCATCACCCAGGACACGTCCTCTTCTCATTACTACCATTGGGGAGAAGATACAGAAGCCTGAAGGCACACACTCAGTAATTGAGAAACAGCTTCTTTCCCTCTGCCATCTGATTTCTAAATGGACATTGAACCCATGAATGCTACCTCACTGCCTTTTTATTTTTTTCTGCACTGATTTAACAATTTAAATATACATGCTTACAGTAATTCACAGTTTTTCTCTATATTTATCATGTTTCGCATTGTACTGCTGCCAGAAAGTTAACAAATTTCATGATTTTAAACCTGACTCTGATCACATGGGAAATGACTTCGAAAAATATACCAATGAGCAGCAAAGGATTTTGCAAGTTTCTTTGAGCTCACTTACTGATCACTGGCACGGCAGTTTGAAGTCGTCTGCGGTGTTAGTGATGTGGCCTGAAATCTAGAAGACAGGAAAGCCTATGATGTGGGAAGAACTTTTGTCTCTACTCTTGCCACTTCTAAGGTGCCAGCATTTCTATATGTCTTCTTCATATCTCTTTTGTTCCTATGTTTCCTGATTTCAGTCTAGCATGGAAGTTGGTTTGGTAAAATTCCATTTGGGACAACGAGCACCATCAAGGAACCAAGCACGGAGAGCTGTGTAGAAGATCTAACAATTGTCCTTCCTTTTCAATGCATTTCATGACTGACATTACTTCCATTCCTATTAATGTGTCGGCAGCATTGATAGCACAGCTCCTCAACCCAGTCTCCCTCATTTTCTCATCTCATCAATAAATAACCTTAAGAAATGTAAATCAAAATCACAGTACAATGATGGAAGAGCGAAGAGCTTAATACAAAATTAAATTACCAGAAGCAATTTTGCTTTTAAGGGTAATGCTTCCATTAACATTGCCGGAAAAGAATTTGATCGAAACCCATTTGGCAATTGCAAGATGAAATCACTCATAGCAATTTCAAGCTATATAAAGTGCTTAACATTACAAACTCCTTGCATTTACTGTGTAATTTAAAATGGTTTAATCTCATTTGATACTTGATATTGATGCAAGAATACAGCTGTAGGCCCAATGGGATTAATGTGGAAAAGGCGTACTACAAGCAGTGTTATTTTAGTACTTTGGTTTGGGCATAACCATCTGGGTTTTCTCACTGAAATACTCATTTTCTTGAATATCATTTCTAATATGATCATGTTTCTGTCACAGCTAACTCTGACTTATTCAGTCTTTAACTTCCCTCACACCGAATAGTGGTGAACCCAACTGCAGAGAAAAGTCAGGCAAAATTAGAGGAAAAAGATCGAACAAGAATTCATCCACAGGCAAGGTACAGGCAGAGAGTCCAGAGGGTCACAGGCAAAGTCAAAATCCAAAAAAAACATTAACTAGAAATTCAGACACGAGCAATTCCTACAAACAAAGCCAAAGCTTCACTTATAAAAGATGACACTCAGACTGAACAAAGAAGCAAGGGACAAGGAATTAATTTTGGGCTACAAACAAGGCACAGTTGGTAACAATAAACTAATAATTAGCCTATCAGGTAGTTGAGCAGGAAGCGGTTGGCCTGGTCATCTCTGCCTCCCTCTGGTGGCCAGTTTGAGGTGTGGCAGTTTCAAATTTGGTGGCAAAATCAGAACTGGGCAACGTCAAGTCACACACACAAAATGCTGGTGGAACGCAGCAGGCCAGGCAGCATCTATAGGAAGAAGCACTGTCAACGTTTCGGGCCGAAACCCTTCATCAGAACTAACTGAAAGGAAAGATAGTAAGAGATTTGAAAGTAGGAGGGGGAGGGGGAAATGCGAAATGATAGGAGAAGACCGGAAGAGGTGGGGTGAAGCTAAGAGCTGGAAAGGTGATTGGCAAAAGGGATACAGAGCTGAAGAAGGGTAAGGATCATGGGACGGGAGGCCTAGGGAAAAGGACAGGGGGAAGAGAGCACCAGAGGGAGATGGAGAACAGGCAGAGTGATGGACAGAGAGAGAGAGAAAAAAAAGGGGGGAAAAAAACTAAATATATCAGGGATGGGGCAAGAAGGGGAGAAGGGTCATTAATGGAAGTTAGAGAAGTCAATGTTCATGTCATCAGGTTGGAGGCTACCCAACTGGTATATAAGGTGTTGTTCCTCCAACCTGAGTGTGGCTTCATCTTGGCAGTAGAGGAGGCCATGGATAGACATATTAGAATGAGAATGGGACATGGAATTAAAATGTGTGGCCACTGGGTGATCCTGCTTTCTCTGGCGGACCGAGTGTAGGTGTTCAGCGAAACGGTCTCCCAGCCTGCGTCGGGTCTCACCAATATATAAAAGGCCACACCGGGAGCACCGGACGCAGTATACCACACCAACCGACTCACAGGTGAAGTGTCGCCTCACCTGGAAGGACTGTCTGGGGCCCTGAATGATGGCGAGGGAGGAAGTGTAAGGGCAGGTGTAGCACTTGTTCCGCTGACAAGGATAAGTGCCAGGAGGGAGATCGGTGGGAAGGGATGGGGGGAACGAGTGGACAAGGGAGTCGCGTAGGGAGCGATCCCTGCGGAAAGCAGAAAGAGGTGGGAGGGAAAGATGTGCTTGGTAGTGGGATCCCGTTGGAGGTGGCAGAAGTTACGGAGAATTATACTTTGGACCCGGAGGCTGGTGGGGTGGTAGGTGAGGACAAGGGGAACTCTATCCCAAGTGGGGTAGCGGGCAGATGGGGTGAGGACAGATGTGCAGGAAATGTGAGAGATGCATTTGAGAGCAGAGTTGATGGTGGAAGAAGGGAAGCCCCTTTGTTTAAAAAAGGAAGACATCTCCTACATCCTGGAATGAAAAGCCTCATCCTGAGAGCAGACGCGGTGAAGATGGAGGAATTGCGAGAAGGGGATAGCATTTTTGCAAGAGTCAGGGTGGGAAGAGGAATAGTCCAGGTAGCTGTGAGAGTCTGTAGGCTTATAGTAGAGGTTCCATCTTCCTCTCACGCCAACCCTCCCCTCTCCACCGACACCTCCCTCTCGCCCCTCTGATCCCATCTATGATGGGTCTTCACCATTCCCTCTGACCTTCAACTCTCTGAGGCAGAGCGCTCTGTCCTCAGTAAGGGCCTCACCTTTGTCCCCCTTCGCCCACACCTCAGCAAGTTCCGCGTACGCCATGACACCGAACTCTTCTTCCGCCAGCTCCATCTCTGAGCTTACTTCTTTGGCAAGGACTCTCCTACCCCCACCGATGACCCTTTCTCCCGTCTTCGACCCTCCTCCTCTTCATGGACACCCCGCTCTGGTCTTCTGCCTGCTCTGGATCTCTTTATTGCTAATTGCCGACGGGACATCAACCGTCTCGACTTCACCACTCCGTGATCCAATTCCAACCTTACTTCTTCCGAAAGCTCTGCTCTCTGCTCCCTCCGCACCAATCCCAACCTCACTATAAAACCTGCTGATAAGGGGGGAGCTGTTGTAATCTGGCGTACCAACCTCTACCAGGCCGAGGCACAGTGACAACTCTCTGATACCTCCTCTTATTTACCCCCGGATCATGACCCCACTAAGGAGCACCAGGCCACTGTCTCCCATACCATCACCAACCTTATCAGCTCTGGGGATCTCCCATCCACTGCCATCAACCTCATAGTTCCCACACCCCACACTTCTCGTTTCTACCTCCTACCCAAGATCCACAAACCTGCCTGTCCAGGTAGACCCATTGTCTCAGCTTGCTCCTGCCCCACCGAACTCATTTCTGCATACCTGGACATTGTTTTATCCCCCCCCTTGTTCATTCCCTTCCCACCTATGTTCGTGACACTTCTCACGCTTTGAATTTTTTCAATGATTTTAATTTCCCTGGCCCCCACTGCCTTATTTTCACCATGGACGTCCAGTCCCTATATACCTCCATCCCCCACCAGGAAGGTCTTAAGCTCTCCACTTCTTTTTGGATTCCAGACCCAACCAATTCCCCTCTACCACAACTCTCCTCCGTCTGGCGGAATTAGTTCTTACAGTCAATAATTTCTCCTTTGGCTCCTCCCACTTCCTCCAAAACAAGGGTGTAGCCATGAGCACCCGTAGGGGTCCCAGCTATGCCTGCCTTTTTGTTGGCTTTGTGGAACAGTCCATGTTCCAAGCTTATACGGGTATCCGTCCCCCTCTTTTCCTTCGCTACATCGACGACTGCATTGGCGCTGCCTCCTGCACACATGCTGAGCTCATTGACTTCATTAACTTTGCTTCCAACTTTCACCCTGCCCTCAAATTTACCTGGTCCATTTCCAACACCTCCCTCCCCTTTCTTGATCTTTCTGTCTCCATCTCTGTAGACGACTTATTTACTGATATCTACTATAAGCCTACAAACTCTCACAGCTACCTGGACTATTCCTCTTCCCAACCTGTCTCTTGCAAAAATGCTATCCCCTTCTCGCAATTCCTCTGTCTCCACCGCATCTGCTCTCAGGATGAGGCTTTTCATTCCAGGACAAAGGAGATGTCTTCCTTTTTTAAACAAAGGGGCTTCCCTCCTTCCACTATCAACTCTGCTCTCAAATGCATCTCTCCCATTTCCCGCACATCTGCCCTCACCCCATCCGCCCGCCACCCCACTCGGGATAGGGTTCCCCTTGTCCTCACCTACCACCCCACCAGCCTCCGGGTCCAACGTATAATTCTCCGTAACTTCAGGAACCTCCAACGGGATCCCACTACCAAGCACATCTTTCCCTCCCACCCTTTCTGCTTTCTGCAGGGATCACTCCCTACGCGACTCCCTTGTCCACTCGTCCACCCATCCCTTCCCACCGATCTCCCTTCTGGCACTTATCCTTGTCAGCGGAACAAGTGCTACACCTACCCGTACATGTCCTCCCTCACCGCCATTCAGGGCCCCAGACAGTCCTTCCAGGTGAGGCGACACTTCACCTGTGAGTCGGCTGGTGTGGTATACTGCGTCCGGTGCTCCCGGTGTGGCCTTTTATATATTGGTGAGACCCGACGCAGACTGGGAGACCGTTTCGCTGAACACCTACAGTCTGTCCGCCATAGAAAGCAGGATCTCCCAGTGGCATTTTAATTTCACATTTTAATTCCATGTCTCATTCCTATTCTGATATGTCTATTCATGGCCTCCTCTACTGCCAAAATGAATCCAAACTCAGGTTGTAGGAACAACACCTTATATACCATCTGGGTAGCCTCCAACCTGATGGCATGAACATTGACTTCTCTAACTTCCGTTAATGTCCCTCCTCCCCCTTCTTACCCCATCCCTGATATATTTAGCTTTTTTTCCCCCTCCTCTTTTTTTTTCTCTCTCTCTGCCCATCACTCTGCCTGTTCTCCATCTCCCTCTGGTGCTCCCCTCCCCCTTTCTTTCTCCCTCGGCCTCCTGTCCCATAATCCTTTCCCTTCTCCAGCTCTGTATCACTTTTGCCAATCACCTTTCCAGCTCTTAGCTTCACCCCACCCCCTCCGGTCTTTTCCTATCATTTCGCATTTCCCCCTCCCCCTCTTTTCAAATTTCTTACCATCTTTTATTTCAGTTAGTCCTGACGAAGGGCCTCGGCCCGAAACGTCAACAGTGCTTCTCCCTATAGATGCTGCCTGGCCTGCTGTGTTCCTCCAGCATTTTGTGTGTGTTGCTTGAATTTCCAGCATCTGCAGATTTCCTCGTGTTTGCTTTTCGAATCAAGTCACTTTTATTGTCATTTCGACCATAACTGCTGGTACAGTATACGGTAAAAATGAGACGTTTTTTCAGGACCATGGTGTTACATGACACAGTACAAAAACTAGACTGAACTATGTAAAAAACGACACAGAAGAAAACTACACTAGACTACAGACCTACCCAGGACTGCATAAAGTGCACAAAACAGTGCAGGCATTACAATAAATAATACACAAGACAACAGGGCAGTAAGGTGTCAGTCCAGGCTCTGGGTATTGAGCAGTCTGATAGCTTGGGGGAAGAAATTGTTACATAGTCTAGTTGTGAGAGCCCGAATGCTTCGGTTCCTTTTCCCAGACGGCAGGAGGGAGAAGAGTTTGTATGAGGGGTGCGTGGGGTCCTTCATAATGCTGTTTCCTTTGTGGATGCAGTGTGTAGTGTAAATGTCCGTAATGGCAGGAAGAGAGACCCCGATGATCTTCTCAGCTGACCTCACTATCCGCTGCAGGGTCTTGTGATCCGAGATGGTGCAATTTCCGAACCAGGCAGTGATGCAGCTGCTCAGGATGCTCTCAATACAACCCCTGTAGAATGTGATGAGGATGGGGGGTGGGAGATGGACTTTCCTCAGCCTTCGCAGAAAGTAGAGATGCTGCTGGGTTTTCTTCACTATGGAGCTGGTGTTGATCATTCGCATTGGATCTATCAGTAATGGTTAATTATCAATGGAGGTTATTGCTGACTCTTAAAATCCATTACTGACAGATCCATGACCCACAAGTACTATTTTGAGAATGTTACATCAGAGACTGGTACTCAACCAAAGAGCTTCAAAGATTCAGTCACAAAGTACCAAGTCAAAAAATGTTTTCCTGGAAGACGAAGAACAAATATCCATACAAATATGGATTATTCATCGAGCAGTGTGTGCTGAACAATATTCACCCTGAGTGGTCAATGGTTGATCGATACTTGATGTTTTCCTTTTAATGCAGAAATTATGTACTAAATGTTAACTTCCCCTTCTTATTATTGTAACAGGGCATAGAAGATTGATTGATTCATTGTATTGAGAGATTAAATAATTTCTTTATCTTTCTTAAAGCATTTGCTTGGAATCAGTGGAATTGCTTCTGTCACAGCTAGGGCAGAAGGTTGGAAGTAAATGTTATTATCAAAGTACGTATCTGTCACCATATCGAACCCTGAGATTCATTTCCTGTGGTAAAACTCAGCAAATCTATAGAATAGTAACTGTAACAAGATCAATGAAAGATCAACCTGGGTGCAGAAGACAACAAACTGTGCCAATGCAAATATAGATAAATAGCAATAAATAATGAGAATATGAGGTAACAAGATAAAGAGTCCTTGAAGTGAGTCCATTGGTTGTGAGAACATTTTGATGATGGGGCAAGTGAAGTTGAGTGTAGTTATCCCCTTTTGTTCAAGAGCCTGAAGGTTGAGAGGTAGTAACTGTTCTTGAACCTGGTGGTGTGAGACCTGAGGCTCTTAGACCTTCTACTTGATGGCTGCAGCGAACATGACCTGGGTGGTGGGAGTATCTGATGGATGCTGCTTTCCTATGACAGCGTTTCATGTAGATGTGCCCAGTGGTTGGGAGGCCTTCACCTAGGCCAAATCCACTAGCTTTTGTAGGATTGGCTACAGGGATGGAGTGCAGGTGGTTGGCAGTCTGGAAATTGGTGCATGCCTCCCTCCTTTCTGCTGGGCAAAGAGACTTGAGTCTGTCAGTGCCATCCAGATCCTCCTCTGTTCTGAACATGGACCAGAGGTTCCCATAGCCAGTGAGGATATTACATTTGTTCAATATGTTTGAAGACTTCCCGGAACAGTATCCTTTTCCCGGTGATTTCTTTCCATAACAGATCTTGGATCAGAATGTCTGTTTTAGAAGTTTGGGTTAGATCTGCAAATGATGTTCCTGGCCATTGGCAACTCAGTGTATTACCAATGAGAACCTTATCAGGAAGCCAGTGAGTCACTGAATCAAAAGTTAAGTTAAATGTATGATTGAAGTACATTTATTGTATGTTACCATACACTACCTTGAGATTTATTTTTTTGCAGGCATTTACAGGAACATAAAGAAATACAATATAATTTATAAAAACTATACATAAACAAATACTGACCAAAGAAAAATGTGCAAAAGAAGACAAATTGTGCAAATAACAAAAATAATGCTGAGAACATGCGCTGTTGAGTCCTTGAAAGTGAGTCTAAAGTGATTTAGATGCATATCATATTTTTTACTGAGTTAAGTATTGTATGTAATTAGTTTTGCTACAACAAGTGTATGGGACATTGGAAAAAAAGTTGAATTTCCCCATGGGGATGAATAAAGTATCTATCTATCTATCTATCTATCTATCTATCTATCTATCTATCTAAAGGTTGCGGAATCAGTTCAGAGTTGAGGACAGTGATGTTATCCACGCTGGTTCAGGTTCAGGAACATGCTGGCTGTGGGGTAATAATTGTTCCTGAACCTGGTGGTGTGGATCCTATAGCTGCCCGATGGTAGTGGCAGTAAGAGCTGGATGGTGGGCTATTTGGTGATGGGCACTGCTTTCTTGCGGCAACGCTCTGTGTAAGTGTGCTCAATGATGGTGAGTGCTCTTCCTGTGATGGACTGGGCTGTATCTGCCACTTTCTGTACACGGTTTCATTCCTGGCCATTTAGGAATTAGGGTGGTGTAGTATGGTGATAAGACATGAGGCCATGTGTGATGGGATGGGGAAATCTAGAACGCTGACACACAGAGGGATGCCCATCAAGGTTGGTGCAATTAAAACTGGCCAAAGCTGGAGGACTACAGGGAGCAATACTACAGATACATCCAGCAGGATCCAACAATTATAATATTAAATAAATTAAATCTCATTCTTTTAAGACACAGCTAACGCCAAGTTTTTGACCATCTGTCAAGTAGCTTTTTTTTGTACATTGGTATTAGGATGGCAATGAGGCTCAGAGGGCTCGTTCACTCTGTAGAGCGATTGTCTGCACGGTGTGTCTGAAACCTAAGTTTATGACATAGAAATGAATGTAAAACATGTTAACAAAACGTTCTCCTTCATTGAATTCATACAAATTATTTTAAATTACTTTATGCCTCTGAAAATAATGAACAAAGGGAATGAAATCAGCAAATGTTTCTCCACAAACAATAATAGCAGTGGTTTCAATCAGCTGCAAAATTGCACTGCTGTGAATTCCTGCCCTCTAGTGCTCACTAGCATATATTTCAACAGAGCTCCAACTTCATGAGAAGAATCACAATTGTCCTGCACCATGTTGTCAACACTAAATAGAGATGAGGTCTGAAAGTCTGACCAATTTTACCCTCCTTAACCCAGAGGTAGTCAGACCAATTATTGTCAAAATCAGTTAACTTTCCCAATTTGTTGGATTGTAGGACCAAGAAATTGTCCCAGTGGTAAGGTTTCAGTTCTACCCTTCTCCTTGTCTCCCAAACTCTCTTCAGAATTAATAGGAGTATCCACAAATGAGATCAATATTTACTTGCAGATATGCAGCATGGAAACAAAGACTTCAGCCCACTGACTCCACACAGACACTTAACCACCTGTTTGTACTAATCCTACATTGATCACAGTTTTGATTCTCCCCACATCCCCATCATGTGAGGGGGATAAATAACTCGCCCCAGATTCAACCACTTTGAGACATGCTGTGAAAACAGCCTCACACTCAGTGCCAACTATTTGTTGACTTCAGAAAAAGTAAGTTGGGAGATTATGTGCCAGTTCTCATTGGTGGGGCAGAGGAAGAGAAAGTTAGCCTTCTTCTTTCTTCTTTCTGCCATTGGACAGGAAGTACAGGAGCTTGAAGTCCCACAAACAAGGTTCAAGAACACCTAGTTATGCTACAAGGGAATAATAATACGATTAAATAAAAACAGGCTTTAAGTTACTTGCAAAATGGGCACCTCAACATCATTATGAAAAGTTCAATATAATTGAGGGGCAGGATAATTAAGAAAGGCACACATTACCACCAAGATAATAGAAGTAAGTGGGGTGAAGGATTAAAGGGATGTCCAGTTATGCACTACCACTAAAAGTAGCTGTAAGGTTTGCTGATTTGTACCAATTTAGCCTAACGAGCAACCTGTTTGTAGCCACAACAAAACACTGTGGATTCGGGTATTTTAGTAATAAGCCCAACTAATTTATCAGATAAGGTGCATTCAGTACAATGCCTCCTCCTGAGTGACTGGGGCATGGATAACCTTCCCAATTCCTGTGTTCTGTTGACTGCAGATTCTATTCTCCCATTCATGCTTACTCCCATTCTGAAATCATACTGCATACAATTTCATTTGACTTTGGCTTTTCCAGCTAACCAGTAATTCCCAGAGCTAGCTTATTCCTAATACCTTTAGGAATGCATTTTGTTTTATTTGTCACTGGTCTGTCTCCTCTTCAGCAGGTTAAGTCTTTCCTTATCATCCTTATTTACCTTTTTGTAGACTAAACCATTCCTTGAATGGTAACTTTGTCTGGAACTTTGTTACAAACATCACTTGTTTCACCCACATGGCCCTTTGGATATTTCAGCCCCTCCGTTCTTTCCACTTATTCTTCTTTGGTAGAGCCTCAAGACTCTGTAGGACTTGCTTCTCCTCTAGTTTTGTGGAGCCCAAGAGACCATTGTGAAAATCGCAGTCTCCTCCACACACTTGATGGAAGGTGCCTCACCAGACAAGTGTTTTTGGTGGTCCTCCCTCTCCCTCTCGCTCGCTGCAGTCTTGGGTTTTGGGCAAGGTTCGATCAGCGTGGTTTGTGGATTGCACTCATTTTTATCGGACTCAGCTTTTCATGTTATGTGTTTCCGGGTATTCCTTTTTTATCGCTATTTTGCGTGATTTTCATCAGGGCGGATTGACTGCGGCCTGCATTCAACGAACAACACAGCGCTAAATTGAACTGAACTGAACATTTCTAGCCTATTTCAAGGACTCTGCACTTTGATGTTTAATATTCTGTGTGTTTTTCACTCATTTTTTGCCATTTACACAATTTTATTTTTGCGCATTGGGTGTTTGATGTTTTCTTTGAACAAATTCGACGGTGTTGCTTTATTTTGTGGCTGTCTGCAGGAAGACGTATTTCAGGGTTGTATATTGCTGACATACTGTGATATTAAATTCACTTCGAATCTTTGGATAGAAGGTTTGTGAGGTGATGTCCTCTTTCCATTTTGGTTTCTTGGTTTGTTTCTTGACATTACACCATTTCAATACGGAGTTTACATGTGCTGCATTTGCTTTGACAATCATTACAACTTGACCCAATGCAGCAACAATATTAAAACACTAAGGCGAATCAGGATCATGTTAGATTGGGTTAAAATAATTTAAAAGTTACCATTTGTTAAAGCTAGCTCTCTCATAGTTATGTAAACCAATAGATTTTGAGAAGGACAGAATTGAAAAGCAGACAAATTCTACTGAAATTTGGTAAGCTAATACTCAGAGTACCCGGTTACATATTATGAAGAAGATGTAAGGCCACTGGCAAAATCAAAGGAAATATTAACTGAGCTTACAGCCTGACTGAAATGTTATACTTTACAGTAAAATATGGGATTTATTTAAATTATTGAGGGGCAACTAGGAAGGGAAGACAAGACTAAATATTTCTACTTGGGGGGAGTACTTGAGCTCATCTAAAGCTGAAAACATGATCTCCAACTTTGTTGCTTTCAACTATTCCAGTGAACTGTCCTTCCTTGCTCTGCTCTCAAAGCTGTTCATTCCCACCTTTAATGCCCTTGACGGACTAAATATCTAACCTCTACTAAGTTCTGTCTGTCCATTACAATCCTACTCAATCACCTACATTACCATCAGACAAAACTGTGCCACAATTTTAGCATTTTGTACAGCTCCTTCTATTATTATATCTCTCTCTCTCTGCCTTTGTATCTCCCAGTATATCTGAGCTCCTATTATTTGACTTCCTGTTCGTCCTGAAGTTTAACCTTCATCTGCATTCAGTCAACTGGGTCCTCCAATTCCCTCCCTAAAGTTCAACAGCCCCTGCTCTCTTCATGATGTTGCTCCAAGTCTAATTCTTTGATAAAGATGTTGGTCACGTGCTCCAACATCTCAAGTGGAATTCTGTTTGTTTGCTAACATTCCCGGGATGGAACTTGATACATTTTGCTTTGTTGAAGTTGAAAAATAAACAGAAGTTGTCAAGTCCAAGGTTGAAAATCATAAATGTGATCATTACAATTAAAGGAATTCAGGAAAATGACTTCACACCAACCAGTATTACAGTTGTGGAATGTGGTCCCACAAATAGGAAAATAGCCTAGAGACATTTTAGGAGAAGGTGGATCACCACATGGAGGGTTGTGGCAAGATGGTGCAGTAGAACGACGTGCTGATCAGCTGTTTGAAGTCAATTGAAAGGAGTCATGTGTTCTTCTTGGGTCCTTAGCTCCCAGTGGCACATGGGCCATTGATGACCTCCTGGCTCCATTGTCCAAAGTCGATGGTATGGTTGGAGTTGATTGATGTTTCTGTAATCCATTGCATCCACTGTACAGGGGATTGGATTGTCCAGCTTCACCAGAGCCCCGTTGGCTGGCCTTGCCTGTTTCCACCTCTCACAATGGGAACGTGGGGTTGGACTTTGAGAGGCATTGGGCATGACTGCTGACACACAAATGGAGGCCAGACATCTTGTTTCTGTGTTCTATATTTAATCAAAAATGTGTAATGGTACACAGGAACTGTAAGATCTTAGGTTTAATTCCACATTTGTGCTAAACTGGCTCACTCAAGTTAGTATTGGCTATCACCACTGATTTTTTCCCTACTATTTAAAAGGTACAGTTCAGGGGAAGTTCCTGGATTATCACCACTTACCCAAATGAGTATAGCTCCAACAATCTTTAAGAACTCAACACTAGTCCAGATCGGAGACAGCATCTCCAACACCATCACACTGAGCACGGGGGCCCCCAGGGCTGTGTGCTCAGTCCACTGCTGTTCACTCTGCTGACCCATGACTGTGCTGCAACACACAGCTCGAACCACATCATCAAGTTCGCCGATGACACGACCGTGGTGGGTCTCATCAGCAAGAATGACGAGTCAGCTTACAGAGAGGAGGTGCAGCGGCTAACGGACTGGTGCAGAGCCAACAACCAAAAGAGATGGTTGTTGACTTCAGGAGGGCACGGAGCAACCACTCTCCACTGAACACTGACGGCTCCTCGGTAGAGATCGTTAAGAGCACCAAATTTCTTGGTATTCACCTGGCGGAGAATCTCACCTGGTCCCTCAACACCAGCTCCATAGCAAAGAAAGCCCAGCAGCATCTCTACTTTCTGCGAAGGTTGAGGATAGTCCATCTCCCACCCCCCATCCTCATCACATACTACAGGGGTTGTATTGAGAGTATCCTGAGGAGCTGCATCACTGCCTGGTTCGGAAATTGCACCATCTCAGATCGCAAGACCCTGCAGCGAATAGGGAGGTCAGCTGAGATCATCGGGGTCTCTCTTCCTGCCATCACGGACATTTACACTACACGCTGCATCCACAAGGCAAACAGCATTATGAAGGACCCCACGCACTCCTCATACAAACTCTTCTCCCTCCTGCCATCTGGGAAAAGGCTCCGAAGCATTCAGGCTCTCACGACCAGACTACGTAACAGTTTCTTCCCCCAAGCTATCAGACTCCTCAATACCCTGCCTGGACTGACACCTTACTACCCTATTGTCTTGTTTATTAATTATTGTAATGCCTGCACTGTTTTGTGCACTTTATGCAGTCCTGGGTAGGTCTGTAGTCTAGTGCAGTTTTTTTCTGTGTTGTTTTTTTACGTAGATCAGTCTAATTATTGTACTGTGTCATGTAACACCATGATCCTGAAAAATGTTGTCTCGTTTTTACTATGTACTGTACCAGCAGTTATGGTCAAAATGACAATAAAAAGTGATTTGACTTGACTATCCAGGGGAAAGCTGTGCATTTGTTTGCCAAGCAATGCATTAGCTTGAAATTTCAGTGGTATGCACCATGGCTGCAGAAAATCCTGTCTTTTAAAAAATGCACAATGACGTCTCACAAAGGTTGTTATGATAAGCATAACCTTGTACATTCATGTTATTTATCTAAAAGGTTGAACAGATACAAAAAAAATTCCCAACTTCGTTTTCATGTGAATCAGTCCTGTACAAAATGGTCAGGTTTTGCCCACTATTCTAACAATGTGAGGATTGAATTCGAACTGCTTTACTGACAGTTCTGTAGTCCACAATAGGTCAGGGAAGCCTGTCCAATTATCTACAAAAGTTTCCTCTGGATTCAAGGGTGAAAAGAGCACCCATTTTAATGACACCGAAATGCTTCTGAACCCTTTACCCAAGTCTCTGGAGATACAGAGCTTAGAAAGATGGTGTCTTGACAACAACCTTTCCCTCAATGTCAGTAAAACTAAAGGGCTGGTCAATTCAAGATGCACATACACTTGTCTACATCAACAGTGTTGAGGTTTAGAGTCTGACAGCTTCCAGTTCCTTGGAATGAACATTGCCAATAGCTTGTTTTGGTCCAACCACATAGATACATGGCCAAGAAAGCTCAGCAATGCTTCTTCTTCCTCAGGAGATTTGGCAAGACTCCATCGACCCTTACCAACTTTATCAAAGCTCCACAGCAAGCAGTCTATCTGAATGCATATTGGCCTGATATGGCAACTAATCGGAAACACTTTTAGGTATACACTCAATGTCCACCTTATTAGTTACACCTGCTCATTAATGAAAATATCTAATCAGCCAGTCATGTGGCAGCAATTCATTGCATAAGAACATACAGACATGGTCAAGAGGTTCAGTTGTTGTTCAGACCAAACATCAGAATGGAAAAGAAATAGATCTAAGTGACTTTGACTCTGGAATAATTGTTGGTGCCAGATGGGGTGGTTTGAGTACCACAGAAATGGCTGATCTTGTGGGATTTTCACGCACAACATTCTCTAGAGTTTTCAGTGAAAAACAAAAATCCAGTGAATGGTAGTTCTGTGGATGAAGACACCTTTTTAATGGGAGAGATCAGAGGAGAATGGGCAGACTGGTTCAAGCTGAGAGGAAAGCGATAGTAACTCAGATAAATACATGTTACAATCGAGGTGTGCAGAAGAGCATCTCGGAATGCTCAACATGTCAAACCTTGAAGTGGATAGGCTACAGCTGCAGAAGACCATGCCGGGTTCCACTCCTGCACCTAATAAAGTGGCCACTGAGTGTTTATAATCAAACTAAGCTGGAAATTATTTACTCATATTATGTACATTTGGGGAGAATCTTAAATGCTCTGAATGGTAAAAATGTGTGAAAAGAAAATGGTCAAGTTCCACTCCATACCACCTGCCAGTGATTTCAATGCCATTACTATCTGGGACCCCGTACGATTATGTTAATATTGGCCCTTTAAACCTAAAGCTTTTTAAAACAACTCTGTAATGAAAACAGCAAGTAATTTTGCAAGAATTTGATAAACTCAGCATCTCACCAGCCTTCAGCTGTTACCTAATATGAAATGTTATATAAACTAACTCAAAAATAGCACCGTCCTGATTAAATCTGTGTGCCACTGTCTAGATTCGTGTCTGCCAAGGAGTTCCCAATGTCAGAGGATTAGAGAAGCATCAACCCAGATTACCAAGCCAATAACATTTATCTGATGGAATGATAACAGAAACTGAGGCTGGAATCTAATCCTGAATTGAAAAGAGCATAATGACCGTTCCTGCCTCCTATTGGCTTTGTGTTGCTCACATTAATTCTCAAGGTGGAGAATCTCTGTAGCTAGTTTCGTTGGAGAGCTTCAGTAAATTCATCTAAAATAAAACCCACAAATCCCATTTCAGTTGAGGCAAAATTCAACATATGCCGGAACCCAGATAAACTACAAAAAAAAACTTGTTCACTTTCTATTTAGGTAGCATTTAAAACTGAGCCTATAGTATGTGATGCATTTGGAAAGCTGATGAAACCCGACAGTGTTGAATCCTGATCAGCTTCTTCTTGCCTCTCTTCGGTGATGACTACAGCATGATAAGGAAATTCTGTGAGTTGTTGCTAAATGTATTTTTTCAATAATGGCACAAGAAGCCAATTAAAAGATGCTTCAAGGGCATTTGGCATGTCAGATTCATCATCGTGATTATGTGCTGTGTCGTATGCGTGGTTCATTATTCTCTCTCTCTTCTCCTTCCCTCTCTTCCCCTCCCTCTTTCTCCTCCTCTTCCACTCTCTCCCACTCTCTCCCTGTCTCTCTCCTCTTCTCTCTTCCCCTCTCCCTCTCCTTCTCCCTCCCTCCCTCTCTCTCACTCACACACACAGACACACATGTGCGAGAACTCTATTTTGGCAGATGCGTTTGCGAGTGTGTGTGTGGTTTAAGAATACGTCTGTGACCTTGGTGTAACTGTTAGATGTAAAGGAATATAACAGGCATTAGAATTCAGACACACCATGGCAAATCACACTGCTTAATTTTACCCATCATTTATATTTTACATAGTGTGGAGATGTTTGAGGGAGAGGATATCCCCAGATATATCCGTCAGGATGGCACCAATTGAGGTTAGGTAACGTCAGGTCGACAACGCTGTCGACCCGAGCCAGCCCTTGACTCTGATTACGACCATCTACAACCCTTCTCCCTTCTGCTGTGGAGAAGCAGAGCCTTTTGTCAGAACTGCCCTCACTTAAAGTTGACAGTGGGAATGCAGAATTCTGGGCAAGCTTGAGGAAATGATTGAAGTTCATCAGGTGCACCCCAAAGATATATACATGTTGGTAAAAGCGACATGCCTGAGGAATATGTGGGACAGTGTAGCCCAGGAAGTGCAGGATGGTACATGGACAACTGCCGGGAATGCCAGCAATGAAGAGAGATATTGTTTCTTCAAAGGGGAACTGAGGCAGTGACTGGGGGGAGATGAGAGAAACTGGGAATGATAATGGCAGTGGTTCAGAGAGCTGATGAGGCTGCCATGGAATATGCAGAACGTAAATATTGAACATATGAAGAGTATTCAGGGTTGATAATCCAGGGAGTGACGACCCAGTCTTTCTGCAAATGCTGAAGAAAAGCCTGAACTCAGCCCACCAGGAAGTTTTAGACTTGGTATAGTGGTGGGATTGACCTACTCTGCAATAGTATCCAAGGCCAGAGGAGGAGGAAGAGAAGTCATAAAGTACTGTAGATGCTGTGATATCACAGAGCACTTGCTTTGCGTGCCAGCAACCAGGGCATCTAGTGAGGAACTGTTAGCATATACGTGCAAGTGTGAAGGAGATGATTTGTTACAACTGTGGTTTCTCAGGTTATGGTTGGAGGCTGTGTCCTGAGAACAGAGAGAAGAGTGAAAATCACTCACCAAGACAGACAGAATCCACAGTAGCGCCCTCTCTTTCTGATTTGACTGCTGAACAAATTATAGAGCTGGTGATGTCAGACAAACGGCCTCCACGGATGTACACAAGAACTTTATTTGGGTTTATTAGGTTTATTAGGGGGCCAGCAATGTGAAATGTTAGTGGACACGGGGTCGTCAGTATTGATAACTGATCTACCCTTGCCCACGAATGGAAAGGTGATTTGCATTGCCAGTGCAGGAAATGCAATGATAAGGGCAGAGAAAAATCAGCCCCAGGTACTTGAATCAGAATCAGGATCAGGTTTAATATTACCGGCATATGCTGTGAAATTTGTTAACTTTGCAGCAGCAGTACAATGCAATACATGATAGTACAGGAAAATTGTGAATTACATTAAGTATATATATGTATCTATTTAAATAGTTAAATTAAATAAGTAATAATGCAAAACAAAAGTAGTGAGGTAGTATTCATGGGTTCAATGTCCATTCAGAAATCAGATGGCCAAGGGGCAGAAGATGTTCCTGAATCATTGAGTGTGTGCCTTCAGGATTCTGTACCTCCACCCTGATGGTAACAATGAGAAGAGGGCCCTTAATGGTGGATGCCTGAAGGGTGATGGGGGTCCTTAATGGTGAATGCTGCCTTTCTGAAGCATCGCTCCTTGAAGATGTCCTGGATGCTACAGAGGCTAGTGTCCTTGATGGAGCTTACAACTCCCTGCAGCTTACTTCAATCCTGTGCAGTAGCACACACTCAGCGATTCAAGAACAGCTTCTTCCCCTCTGCCATCCAATTCCTAAATGGACATTGAACCCTTGAACATTACCTCACTTTTTTAAATATATAGTATTTTGCACAATTTTTCATCTATTCAATATACGTATACTGTATAAAGTATGCTGAATAAGATTTACTTTTTTTTTTCTTGTTTTATTCTATGTATTGCATTAAACTGTCACTGCTAAGTTAACAAATTTCATATCACATGCCAGTGATAATAAACCTGATTTTGACATACCAAATCTCCTCAAACTCCAAATGAAATATAGCCTTCTTTATGGCTGCATTGCTATGTTGAGTCCAGGTTAGGTCCTCAGAGATATTGACACCCAGGAACTTGAAATTGCCTGCTCTCTCCACTTCGGTGCGTGTTCCCTCATCTTACCCTTCCTGAAGTTCACAATCAGTTCTTTGATCTTACCAATGTTGAGTGCAAGGTTGTTGCTGAAACACCACTGAACTAGCTGGTATATCTCACTCCTGTGCACCCTCTCATCTCCATTGGAGATTCTGCCAACAATGGTTGTATCATCAGCAAAGTTATAGATGGCATTTGAACTATGCCTAGCCACACAGTCATGGGTGCAGAGAGAGTAGAGCAGTGGGCTAAGCATACACCCCTGAGGCGTGCCTGCGTTTATTGTCAGTGACGTGGAGATGTTATTTCTAATCCACACAGATTGTGATCTTCCAGTTAGGAAGTCGAGGATCCAATTGCAGAGGGAGGTACAGAGGCCCAAGTTCTGAAACTTCTTGATTAGAACTGTAGGAATGGTGCTGTTAAACGCTGAGCTGTAGTCAATAAACAGCATCCTGACAAAGGTATTTGTATTGCCCAGGTGATTCAAGGCCATGTGGAGAACCAATAAGATTGTGTCCTCCATTCACCTCTTGTAGTGATAGGCAAGTTGCAGTGGGTCCAGGTCCTTGCTGAGACAGGAGTTGATGCTAGCCATGACCAACCTCTCAAAGCATTTCATCACTGCAGATGTGAGCGCTACTGAACATGGCCGTTAAGGCAGCTTAGCCTGCTCTTCCTGGGCACTGGTATAATTGTTGTCCTTTTGAAACAGGTAGAAACTTCCAACTGTCACAATGAGATTGAAAAGGTCTTTGAACACCTCCGCCAGTTGGTTGGCACAGGTTTTCAGAGCCTTACTAGGAACTGCATAGGGGCCTGTCACCTTGCAAGGACTAGGTGCTGCAGAGATCCTCATATTCTCCCTTTTGATTGGGGGAGCACAGCTTCCTGTAGATTTCTGAGTCTGTCCAAATCATGAGGGCACTCTCCTTAGAATAGACGTCCTAAGGGAGGCAGGGACCGGTATAGATTCTGGGAAGGGAGATATAATATGGACATGTCAGGGGCAGTGAACACGCACAACCAATGGAGAAGACAACCCAGCCAGCCACTCTGATCATCAGGGACTGGAGCCAGGATTGTGTCTATGGGTTACTTTGTCAGCAGGGCCCTTTCAGTGGTTGGGCCAGTGATCGACTGGACAGTCCAGAAGGGGGTGCCACTGTGGGGAGCTCCTTGCAAATAGAGGGCACCCCAACCCAACCCATCCTGTACATCGAGGAGAGAGCCTCTTACCCTGCTGGAGCCCCTAACCACAGACAGCCACCGCGGAGTTCAGCTCTCAGAAAATGGGTGAAGATAAAGAATGTGATTAAACTGCAATGGGCCAGCAGGAAAGGAGGCAACGGGCATACGAATGATGAAGATGCTTTCAAAATAATAAAACAAGAAGTTTCTAAATATCAAAAAAATCCTATAAAGAGTAGTAAATGGTAAAACAAAACTAAAATTAATATTGGCTGTCACCACTGCCAGGAGTTCCATTTATGAAAAACAGAGGACCCCCCAATTTGCACATCGGGTTTTTGTCAACCTAAAGTACATTAAAGAGTCATACATGGCACACTTCAGCAGAACGGTATAACACTACAAGATCGTGAGGGAAGGCTTGAACACATTGTTGTACACATGATTCATAAAAAATAGCAAGCAGGCTCCCAGACTGCAGTTGTTCAAAGAAGGAACTCAATCCCTGACAAACTTTCCCTGATAACCTCCTGCTGTGAGTCAGATGTAGAAAATCATTGAACACAGAACCTTAGTGTGTTCAGCCCATGACATTGTGCTGCCTCTTTAAACAACTCCAAAGTCAATCTAGCCCTCCAATTTACTTTCATCTATATGCCTATTTTAGTGTCTTTTACAGGGAAGAGGTGGTGATAGATGCAGCTATATGAGGAACGTGTAAAATTTACACATTCCTCATATATCTGCCTCTATCACCACCTCTTCTCTATGCCCTCTGACTTCAGGCACATGTTTCCTCTCTTATCCCTCCTACCCTCATTCTAATCATCCCCCTATTCTTCACGTCCATGTAGACCGCTCTGAGTTTTCCTTAGTTCTATGTGCCAAGGCCTTCTCATGCCCTCTTCTAGCTCTCCTAAGTCCATTCGTAAGTTGCTTTCGAGCTACTTAGTAACTCTCTAGCACCTCGCCTGATCCTTACTCCCTCAACCTTAATTATGTTTCTTTCTTCCACTTTACTAGATGTTCCACATCTCTTCTCAGCCGTGGTTCTTGTGCCCTACCATCCACTCCTTGCCTCAATGGGAGAAACCAATCCAGAACTTCACGGAGGTGCTCCCTAACTGGAGTCCACACTTCTGTTGTATATTTCCCTGAGTACATCCATTCCCAATTTACCCTCCCAAATTCCTGCTAAGTAACATTATAATTTGCCCTCCCACCGTTAAATACTTCCCCATACGGTCTGCTCTTACCCCTGCCCAAGGCTTCCTTCAGGATCTGACCTGACGAGAACAGGGCCACTTCTATTTGTGGGTTTCTGTCACTTCTGACTACTTAGTTCTGAGGGAGAGGCAGCTGGAGCCACAGGGCATGTGGTCATTGGGATTCCAGCCATACCGGGAAACGTTGGCAGAGGGTTGTGCATGACTCGGCCTATGACTGCAGAAGAGATCTGCCTGAACTTGTAAATAGTGTTCAGTTTGAGCAGTTCCTCTTTAAGTAAACAGCACTGGCTGTGATCGAGATCACTGTCGTTTGAAACCTCAGCAGGAGAGGTTCCGGTGATGCATCGTCCAGAATGGCAGCTTAAGTCAATAGCTCCTCTGGAAAAACGCGTATTTTGCCCCGTTAATCCATCAAAAATAAGATCTTCCGAAAATACCTGAATTGATAAGGGGGGCAAGAAGGGGGAAAAAGGATGGAGATAAAACAAGCATCACTGTGGAGCCTATGGATGAGGGAGGTGCAGCGAGCGGCTCTCCTACCCAAACACGTGGTAGCAAGGCTGACAATGGGCCTCGTTCAGGCAAAGTGGCAAATATGATAAAAATTCTGTAAGAGATACGGGGATTCCAAAAAGATATAAAACAGCAACTAAATATCAAGTCAGAGCTCGCCTACGTCAATCAAAAAATAGCAGTGGCAGAGACACATATTGAGAAGGTCGAAGATCACATGCAAAACGTGGAATGGATACTAAGTAAGACAATAAAAATATTAAATCAACAAAAAAGTAAACTGCTTGACCAGGAGGGAAGATTATGGCAGAAAAGTATTAGGATATACAATATTCCCGAAGGAGCAAAAGGTTTGTCTATGATGGAGTTTGTACGAAAGTTGCTGCAGGACGTGCTGGAGATTCCTTCGACTATGGAGTTTGAAATTGAGAGGGCGCATCTTGTGCTCGCCCTGCAGCCCACTGGAGACAAAGAAGATAAGCCACGCTCAATAGTAATTAGATTCCTTCAATACAATACCAAGGCGGAGATTCTACGAAGGGTCTGGGAAAAGAAGAGGGTGTTTTTGGACAGGAAATTGATATACCTCTATCAAGAGTACCCCCCCGGCGGTCCTGCAGAAACGTAAAGAATACTCTGCAGTAAAGCGAATATTAAAGCAAGGAAGGATTAGACTCCAGACTCCATACCTTGCTAAACTGTGAGTGTTTTATGAAGACGGGATGCAACTGTATCAGACAATGGAAGAGGTGACTACAGACATGAAGGCCAGAGGGTTGCCCATCAGTATGATCAAACCGAGAAAAAGCCTGGCTGAGCAGTTATCCCACTCTGCTTGGGAAATAGTGAGAGAATTGAGAAAGCAGGGGACGAGAGGAGGGCGAGAGAAGTATATCTGGAAGAGACTGTGAGTTTTCCAAAGACAGCCCTCACCCACTCCAGAAGAGCCATAAAGGTTTGGCTAACTTTAAAAATGTTGATAAGCTAAACAGAAGCAAAAATAGATGGTGTTATACCTATCTCGAAAAATACTTACTATAATGTGGATTTTATATTATTCAATTATTCTTTTTTATTCATTCATTCACTCCTTCCCCCCCCCCCACCTAAATGAAAATATATATATGGGAGGAATACACAGGGAAATCTTTTCTGTGTAATGGATGTAGATTAGTTCACTTACTTTTATGGGTACTGCAATGGGGGCTCTCAACTCACAGGTAAGAGAGGCTATCCCCCACAGCTAGACATTTCCTCTAGCTCAACCCTGGGTCATCTACTACAGACCTCAGCCTTGGAATCACACCTTCATTGCCTTTTTTTTATTATTCACATTTCTTGGTTCTTATTTGTTCAGGGAGTAGATTGATTAAGTTTAATTCTGCTAATTTCAGTGATATATTGACAGATAAATACACATGGTTAAGGACAAAGTAGAATTCATTTCTTTTAATGTCAATGGGCTATTAAATCCAATCAAACATAGTAGAATCTATCCAAAATGAAAAAAGAACAAGCCCATGTAGTATATTTACAGGAAACTCACTTAAGAGATAATGAGCATAGAAAACTAAAGAGAATGGCTTCTCTAATTTGTTTTTCTCATATAAATCAGGACATAGCAGAGGAATTGCTATTCTTATCTCAAACAAGCTAAATTTTGAAAAAGTATTTGAAATGGGCGATAAAGAGGGCAGATATATTCTGGTGAGGGGGAATACAGACAGAAATTCAGTTACTCTATAGAATATATATGCACCCCCAGGAAGTGATTTTAGTTTCTTTCAGAAAATTACTAATATTATGGTAAGGGATATAGAAGGTCTCCTGATATGTGGGGGAGACTAAAATTTACAATTACAACCAATGTTAGACTCTTCCAATAGAAAAACCTATGACACAAGATCCTTACATAAAAAAGTTAATACACTTTTTGAGGATATTGGTCTAATTGATATATGGAGGGACCTTTTCCCCAACAGAAGGGATTACACTCATTATTCTGCTCCCCATTCTGTATACACAAGAATAGACTATTTCATAACATTTGGAAAAGACAAAGACAAAATAAACAGCTGTGGAATTGGGACAATAGATGTAAGTGACCATACACCTATATATTTATCTGTTGATTTTGACCTACAATCAAAGAATACTATTTGGAAACTAAATTCAAGTCTACTCAATGATCCCTACTTTAAGGAACAAATTAAAAAAGAAATTGGTCTTTACTTAGAATTCAGTGATAATGGAGAGGTTTCACCTCCCATTTTATGGAATATACTGAAGGCTGTTTTAAGAGGGAAAATTATCTTCATATAAGAAAAAATAAGGAATAAAACATTAGAGGAATTACAAAATAGGCTGAAGGAACTAGAGAAAAAATACAAATTGAATTTGGCACATGATACATTAGAGGAAATTTTTAAAAATAAGAATGAAATTAATAGTTCAGTTACGCAAGAAGTCAGAAAAATATTTAATGTTTCTGAAACAGAGACCCTATGAAAGTGCGTCTAAATTAATGCAAATACTGGCGTGGAAACTGAAAAAAAAGATAGCAGAAAACACAAGTCATAGAATTAGGGATCCAAGAACAAAAATGATTTAAAAAAAAGAGCTAAGTGAAATTCTAGAAGATTTTGAAGTGTTTTACAAAACTCTACATTCCAAAGTTCCGGGGGAAGCATAACCCAAACTGACACCTTCCTGAATTTTCTAGAGTTACCCACTTCAAGCGAAGAACAAAATAGAACGATGACTGTTGACATAACTGAAGTTGAACTAAAAGCTGTAATTAGTAGGCTTAAATTAAGCAAGTCACCAGGATCAGATGGGTATACGGCAGAGTGGTACAAAGAATTTTAAACTTGAGTTAATTCCTGTCTTACACCCCACAATGACCTGGGCTCTAAAAAAAGCACAAATGCCACCCAGCTGGAAGGAAGCGATAATCTCAGCTATACTGAAAGAAGGCAAGGATAAAATGGAATGTGGGTTATTTAGACCAATATCTGTTCTTAATGTAGGTTATAGATTATTTACCTCCATCATGGCCAAACAATTAGAAGAGTTTCTACCCATACTGATACATAATGATCAGACAGGTTTTATATGACAATGCCAAACACAAGACAATATACCAAGGACACTTCACATTATGGACCATATACAAAAAATAAATAAAATCGAAGCAATAGTGATAAGTGTGGACACTGAAAAGGCAATTGATTCAGTTAATTTGAATTTTCTTTACAGAGTTTTACATTGACTTGGTTTCCATGACACAATTATTAAAACTATACAGGCACTATATGACAACCCTACTGCTAGGATTAAAATCAATGGTTATTTATCAAATAGTTTTACCCTAGAAAGGGGCACAAGACAGGGTGGTGCATGGTTACTGCTACTCTTTGCATTATATCTGGAACCATTAGCTCAATACATCAGACAAAATGAAGATATCAGGGAAATTACTATTAAAAGGACAGAGCATAAATTGGCCTGTTACGCGGATGATATTTTGATCTATCTAGGGCAACCAACATACTCTTTACCTAAATTGATGCAATCCTTTGAACAATATGGTCAATTATCAGGATACAAGATCAACATAGATAAAACCCAATTACTGTCATATAACTATAGCCCACCAAGAGAAATTGAAAGTAGATATCCCTGGGCATGGAAAACAGAGTCTTTCAAATATTTGGGTATCATTATGCCAAAAAATTTGGCAAAACTATCAGATTGCAATTTATCAGCCTATATATATAAAAAATTAAGGAAGTTATAACAAGATGGAACCTAATTCCTTTTTAAAGTCTCAGTTCAAGGATTGAATCTATTAAAATGAATGCCCAGACTATTATATCTCTTTCAGACCCTACCAATAGAGATTAATCAAAATCATTTCAATGAATGGAACAAAATGTTATCAAGCTATATTTGGCAAGGTAAAAGGCCTAGAGTGTTGTAAACCATGTATATCTCTCTGGACACGCCCCTCTGCTGACTGCTCCTGTGGCTCCTCTCACAGACCCCTGAATAAAGGTGATTGTGTCACTGCTCCTCCCACAGTCCAGGGCAGTCATCCAGCATGGACGTGGTCCATTTTACTGCTAATAAAAGCCTTTCTGTATTTACTCTACTTCCAGTCTTTTGGAGTTGTTGATAGAGCATCATAGAGTTCATCTCAAAACTTTGCAATTAGCCAAGGAAAAGAAGGGATGGGGCCTACCTTCTCTTAGAGATTATTATTTTGCAGCACAGTTGAGAGCTGTGATATGTTGATGCAACCCGTCATATGATGCTCAATGGAAAAACATTGAGGAGGGGATACTTCCCATCCCCATACAAGCAATTTTGGCTGACAACAACCTGCAAAGGTACATAAATACTATTGATAACCCATGGGTGAAATGGACTCTTAAAATATGGAAAACTATTATAAACTAGAGGGAGATAATGCAATTCTTAAATGGTGTGCACATGACTTGGATTTTACACCGAATAAACTGGATGCTAGATTTAAGGACTGGACAGCCAAGGGAATAACAGTTCCTTGCAATAAAATGAAAGAAGGAACACTGCTCAGTTTTGAAATGCTTAAAGAGCAACACTTATTAGAAAAACAAGACTTTTATTGGTATTTACAGATGCGATAATATATTAATAGGACGGTTAAAAATGTAACCAAGGCAAGAACAGGTTTGATAGAGCTGTTTAGAAATGCATATAATTCAGATAACGGTAGTAGAATCATTTCAAGCATGTATAAGTGTTTGTCAGATCTTAAAACACATTCGACTTCTTACATTAAAACAAAATGGGAGAAGGGAGGAGGGATAATTATATCTGAGGAAGAATGGACAATAATATGGAGGTATCAATGACGAAGGGTCTTAGCCCGAAACATCGACAGTGCTTCTTCCTATAGATGCTGGCTGGCCTGGTGCATTCCACCAGTATTTTGTGTGTGTTGCATGATAGTAACCTCCCGGTTTGCTGGAGAAATTGTGGAAATCAAAAGGCAAACCATTATCATATTTGCTGGGAATGCTCCGTTGTCAAAGATTATTGGAGTGGGATACACAATGCCCTACAAGACATCTTTAAATGTGAAATACCCTTAGAAAGTAAGACCACATATTTTGGGTATATACCTCAAGAATGGTTGAAAAGAGATAAATATTTAATGAATATACTGTTGGTGGCTGGTAAAAAGACTCTTACCAGGAAATGGCTATCACAGGAGAGCCCAACTTTAAACGCATAGATGGAAATTACAATGGACATTTACAAAATAGAGAAGATCACAGCATCTGTTAATCATAAGTTGGAACAATTTGATTCATACTGGGAAAAATGGTTTAACTACATAACACCTCTTAGGCCTTTTTTTATTCTCACAAATCAATGAATATGTTGTAAAAAAAAAATCACTCCCATAGTACATAGTTTTTTCCTTTCACTTGTTTTTCTTTCCTCTTTTTTCTATAAGTGCATACCTCAGATAAATATAATGTGGAGATTTGTGGCATATATGACTATATGATATATATGTACAATATCTGAAATACATCTTATGGGAATGTTTGTTTGATGACGAACTTCAATAAAAAATAAATTATTTAAAAAAAAGAAACCTCAGCAGGAAAGAATTTTGGGTGCTCCCCTTCTTGTCAGTGAGCTGGACGCTACAAAAACAACACTAAAGTACACAAAGATCACTTTCTAAAATATCCATCGTTAAGAATGCCTCAGAAAGTGAGCCATATTGGGTGCAAGGACAGGATATTCACTGGCACAGTGTTGTCTCTCTGGTCATCATGTAAGTAAATTTCTGGGCCAGACACTCGCAGAACACCCCAGCTTGGCTGTATGTGTTTACTTTGCTTGCTTTCTTACTTACCTGTCTGTCTGTCTATCTAAATACCTCCGTATTTATTTATTCATTTGTTTATTTGTCCTCTGCCCAATTATTTTTTTGTTTGTTTGTTTATTTAATCACCCATCTATTTATTTATTTATCTACCTATCCCTCTATTTATTTATTTAGCACAGAGCAGGACCTTCCAGCCTTCCGAGCCTCTTGCCCAGCAATCCCCTGATTTAACCCTAGTCTAATCACGGGACAATTTACAATTAACTTAGCAAGTGGCGAGGGGAGTCTTTGGACTGTGGGAGGAACCGGAACACCCAGAGGAATCCCAAGCTGTCATTGGAAGAATGAACAAAAGCTCCTTATAGGCAGCGGTGGGAATTGAACCCGTGTCACTAGTATTGCAAAGCGTTGTGCTAACCACTACAATACCGTGCCACCCCAAAAATAAACACCGTCTGTCCCACCAACCACCAGCCTTTCGGTTAATAGCCAAACGTGCTGCTGCCGCAGAGAACTTTGGGCAGGATGGTTGTTCATTACTGGTGATGAAGTTACCTAGAGGTACAAGCAGACAGTAAAACACCCAATAATCTGATATCTAACTCTTTTGGAAATCCCAATGGTCTGGCATCTGACTGCCCCTGTTCCTGCATTCCCTTTTAAACATCAGGGCCCTGACTCCCCTTGAATTCACCAAGGCACCAGTCCCCATGCTCCCTTTCACAAACTAGCTCTCCACTTTTTGCATATCCCTCTGATTTAAAAAAAAATAAAATCAATGTTATTCTTAGGAAAAAAATTATTTACAAGAATTAACCTTTTAATGCCTTTTCATTCTTTACATTGATAGTCAATGCTTTTTACACTGTTCTCTAACATTCATACACATCGATAACTGCTGCCACTCACATGTTATTCTGGGGTGACATACTACAGGTAATTCCTACAATAATCCTCCCCTAACCTGGCTCCTCCCTCTCCAGTAGGAGAAGAACCTTACACCGTGGTCCTTCTCCACTGAGCCATTGTGGTGGCTGCACCAAGCTTCTATGTGTCCCTCAGCATGTCCTCCTGCAGCCACTCAGCAGCACTCCTCCATGGACACCTCAATGTGCTGATAGACCAACAACTTCTGGGCAGATCAAAGGGAGCCTTTCTGCCAGCAGTAGCTGATGTTCCTCTCCGTGTGTGCCCATGGGAACAGCCTGTAGATCAGAGAACCCTCTGTCACGCAGCTCAGCAGGAACCCAGGCGAGCTACTGTCTCATCTCGATTACAGTCATCCTGTTGGCAGCACGCTGTGGGAGTGTTGCTCCAGACATGCAGGATGGATGCGACTGGGAGGGCCCCTCTCACTGCCAGCCCGGCAAGGCCTTGGTGCCCATTGGTGAGGCCTGGCAATGAGGTATCCTGCCAGACGGTCTGGACAATCTATGCCCATCAGGTGCTTCTGCAGGATGTTCCATGCTGACCTCTGCCTGGTGGACTTGTGGTCGAAAGTGTTGGTCTGGAAGAACTTTTCCACAAAGGACAGATAGTGAGGCAATGTCCAGCTGACTGGGATGTTGTATAGTAATGGAGCCAGAATCTGTGCTGAGAGACACAGGTAGAATCTCAAGGGTACTTGGTGCCCATGCATTTAGGTGCCATGCACAGCCTGATGGTCACACACAAACAAGTCATCAGGGTGAGGATGACATTGTCCACAATTGTCCAGGGACTTGTGTATGGTGACCCATCTTGGGTCCCCAGATGAACTTGAAGACAATCCGGTTGAGTCCCAAGCAGAACAAGTGGGGGGGGGGGGGAATGGGTCACACATGCACCAAGTAGACCAGTCCCCTCACATCTGATGATCTGGTTCTTCCCGGTTTTCAATAGGGAGCACCATCCCCATAGTCCCAATTTCTGTTTTACCTTCACAGTCCACTCCAGCGAATTCTTGCTGCATGCTTCGGTCCCTCTGCACCAGATCCCCAGCACCTTCATGGAACTAGATGTGACGGTGAGGCTCTGGATTGGTTGGGCCAGTTGCCGAAGTGCATGGCCTTGCTCTTCGTGTAGTTAACCCTGGCCCCTGATGCCAAACCAAACTGGTTACAGCTGCCGGATCCAAGCAGACCTTGGATCCGAGTGGAAGATGATGGCATCGTCCACGTGCAGGGAGATTTTCACCTGGGTCCCTCCACTGCATCACCACCCTCCACCCCCATGCTCTCGTCCTTTCCGATGGCTTCAGCACACACATAAGACAGGGGGGAGTGGGCAATGCTGCCTGACTCCTCTCTTGAAAAGGAAGCTATCTGTTTCCCACCTGTTGGCTTGGACTGCACCACAGGTGTCTGTGTAGAGCAGTTGGATCCGATTCCAGATTCCCTCCCCAAAGCCCATTTTGTAGAGTATATCCATCATGTATATGATATCCTGTCAAAGGCTTTCTCCTGGTCCAAGCTGACCAGGCAGGTGTCCACCCCTCTGTCCTGTACGGAGTCGATGGTGTCCCTCAGCAGCACAAAGTTATCGAAGAGCTTCCTGCCAGGTACCGCACAGGTTTGGTTCAGGTGGATCACCTGTCCCAGGATAGACTTGACCCTGTTGGTGATGTTCTTGGACAGAATCTTATGATCTCCAACTCCTGATGTTATCTCTTTCCCCTTTTGCATGTAGATGAGGGTAATGACACCTCTCTTCATGGAGTCCAACATGGTGCCAGCTAAAAGCGTAACATTGTGCACTTCCAGCATGCTATTCTGAGTTCCCACCATCCCAACTGTTAGCGTGTAAGCAGAAATGAAAGAACGTCGGCTACTCAAGTCGCTGCTAGAGAGCAAACATGGGGAGTTATCCTGTACAATGCGTCCTCTGTTGAATTGAATAATAAAGTTCAAAAAGGAGAGAAATGTATTTGATCCTTAATTAGCAAAACATACAATTCTGAAGCAATGATAGTTAACAGACTAAAACTAGTGATATTAAACGTACTTAAGTGAAGTTAAGTAGCATTAGGCGATTTTAAATGTAATTAAGTGATCAGCAAAAGGTATCACACCAGCAGTCCCCAGCTCTAAACTGCCCAGAACAAAGCACAAATATGTAAATCTTAGCTAGATGCTGAGAGTGAAGGACCTAAGACATCTCGGTGAGAAGCCATGTTTTTTACCCGATCGGGGCAAAGAGGCTAGACTGCGCATGCCCGTGACGTAGCGCGCCAACGGTTTTAAAAAGCAAAACAATTTTTCAACAGACGTTTATATCGAAGCAAGAGGCGGATGGTGAAGGAGTGAAGGCATCTCGGTGAGAAGCCTTTTTTTTTACCCGATCGGGGCAAAGAGGCTAGACTGCGCAGGCGCGTGACGTAGCGGGCCAACGGTTTAAAAAAAAACCGCCACATACAGCGGCCATCGTCGGAGGGGACTGAGTCAGAATAGGAGGGCTTTGGCTCAACAGGCAGAGGGGAGGGTAGGTCCCCGGTAAGTTTTGTTTTTGTTCGTTTAGAGTAGAGAGAATGCCAGACAGGATGTGAGAAGACCTGCGGTCTCCCTGACAAGACCTGCAAGAAGTGCATCCAGCTGCAGCTCCTAACAAACCGTGTTAGGGAACTGGAGCAGGAGCTGGATGACCTCCGGATCATTCGGGAGAAAGAAGAGTTTATAGCTAGTAGCTACAGGGAGGCAGTTACGCCAAAGGAGCATCGGACAGGTAATTGGGTTACCGTCAGGCGAGGGAAGGGGAAAGGGCAGGCAGATCAGGGCTCCCCTGTGGCCATTCCCCTCAACAACAAGTATAACGATTTGGATACTGTTGGGGGGATGACTTACCTGGGACAAACTGCGGCAGCCGGATCTCTGGCAGAGTCTGATTCTGCTGTGAAGGAGGGAGGAGGGAAGAAGAGGAGAGAGGTGGTGATTGGGGACTCAATAGTTAGAGGTACAGACAGGAGGTTCTGTGGTCGCGACAGAGACTCCCGGATGGTTTGTTGCCTCCCGGGTGCACAGCATTCTGAAATGGGAGGGTGAGTAGCCAGATGTCATGGTACACATAGGTACCAATGGCATAGGAAGAAAGAATGAGGAGGTCCTGAAGAGTGAGTATAGAGAGCTTGGTAGGAAGTTAAAAAGCAGGACCTCGAGATTGGTAATCTCAGGATTGCTACCTGTTCCACGTGCCAGTGAGGGTAAGAATAGGATGCTCTGGAGGATGAACACGTGGCTGAGGAACTGGTGCAGGGGGCAGGGTTTCAGATTTCAGGACCTTTGGGACCTCTTCTGGGGCAGGTGGGACCTGTACAAGAGATACGGGTTACACCTGAACTACAGGGGGACCAATATCCTTGCAGGGAGGTTTGTTAGTGCTATTGGTGGGGTGGGGGGTTAAACTAGATTTGCAGGGGGATGGGAACCAGAGTGCCAGAGTAGATAGTGGAGTGGAGGTGAAAATAAATGATGCAAAGTCACAAATAGAAGGGTTGTGTGTGGTGGTGATAATCTGAGGTGTGTCTGTTTCAATGTGAGGAGTACTGTGGGGAAGGCTGATGAGCTGAGGGTGTGGATTGACAGGTGGAAGTATGACATTGTAGCCATTAGTGAAACTTGGCTACAGGAGGGGCAGGACTGGCAGCTTAATGTTCCAGGGTTCCGATGTTTCAGTCGTGATAGAGGCAGAGGGATGAAGGCTGAGGGGGTGGGGTTGCATTGCAAGTCAGGGAAAATGTTACAGCAGTGCTCAGGCAGGGCAGATTAGAGGGCTTGTCTACCAAGGCCATATGGGTGGAGCTGGGAAACAGGAAAGGCATGACTACATTAATGGGGTTGTATTATAGACCACCCAATAGTCAGTGAGAATTGCAGAAGCAAATCTGCAGAGAGATAGCAGACAACTGCAGGAAACATAAAGTTCTGATGGGGGATTTTGATTTTCCACGTATTGATTGGGACTCCCATACCATTAAAGGGCTAGACAGGTTAGAGTTTGTAAAATGTATTCAGGAAAGTTTTCTAAATCAATATATAGAGGTACCAACCAGAGAGGATGCAACATTAGATCTCCTATTAGGAAACTAGTTAGGACAGGTGACAGAAGTGTGTGTAGGGGAACACTTTGGTTCCAGCGATTGTAACACGATTAGTTTCAACTTGATCATTGATAAAGATAGATCTGGTCCTCAGGTTGAGGTTCTAAACTGGAAAAAGGCCAAATTTGAAGAAATGAGAGGATCTAAAACGCGTGGATTGGGACAGGTTGTTCTCTGGCAAGGATGTCGTTGGTAAGTGGGAGGCCTTCAAAGGAGAAATTTTGAGAGTGCAGAGTTTGTATGTTCCTGTCAGGATTAAAGGCAAAGTGAATAAGAATAAGGAACCTTGGTTCTCTAGGGATATTGGAACTCTGATAAAGAAGAAGAGATGTATGACATGTATAGGAAACAGAGAGCAAATAAGGTACTCAAGTATAAAAAGTGCAAAAAAATACTTAAGAAAGAAATCAGGAGGGCTAAAAGAAGACGAGGTAGCTTTGGCAGTCAAGGTGAAGGATAATTCAAAGAGCTTCTACAGGTTTATTAAGAGCAAAAGGATAATAAGGGATAAAATTGGTCCTCTTGAAGATCAGAGTGGTCAGCTATGTATGGAACCAAAAGAAATGGGGGAGATCTTAAATGGGTATTTTGCGTCTGTATTTACTAAGGGATACATGCATGGAGTCAATGGAAATAAGGCAAACAAGTGGTGAGGTCATGGAACCTATACAGATTGAGGAGGGGGAGGTGCTTGCTATCTTGAGACAAATCAGAGTAGATAATTCCCCAGGACCTGACAGGGCATTCCCTCGGACATTGAAGGAGACTAGTGTTGAAATTGCAGGGACCCTGGCAGATATATTTAAAATGTCGGTATCTACGGGTGAGGTTCCAGAGGATTGGAGGATAGCTCATCTTGTTTCGTTGTTCAAAAAAGGCTCTAAAAGTCATCCAGGAAATTATAGGCCAGTAATTTTGATGTCGGTAGTAGGTAAATTATTGGAAGGACTACCAAGAGATAGGATCTACAGGTATTTAGATAGACAGGGACTTGTTAGGGAGAGTCAGCACGGCTTTGTGCATGGTAGGTCATGTTTAACAAATCTATTAGAGTTCTTTGAGGAGTTTACAAGGAAAGTGGATTAAGGGAAGGCAGTGGATGTTTTCTACGTGAACTTCAGTAAGGCCTTTGACAAGGTCCCACCTGGGAGGTTAGTTAGGAAGATTCAGTCACTAGGTATACATGGTGAGGTAGTAAATTGGATTAAACATTGGCTCAATGGGAGAAGTCAGAAAGTGGTAGTGGAGGATTGCTTCTCTGAGTGGAGGCCTGTAATTAGTGGTGTGCCACAGGGATCAGTGCTGGGTCCATTGTTATTTGTCATCTATATCAATGATCTGGATGATAATGGGGTAAATTGGATCAGAAAATTTGTTGATGATACATTGATTGGAGGTGTAGTGGACAGTGAGGAAAGGTTTTCAAAGCTTGCAGAGGGATCTGGACCATCTGGAAAAATAGTCTGAAAAATGGTTCAGCACAGCCAAGAAGGACTAAAAGGCCTGTTTCTGTGCTGTAATGTTCTGTGGTTCTAAACTCTTCTCTTTCACCACACCCCCCCCCCACCCATGTGACTAGTTACCTTAATAAACATAATAAACGCACAACACAAAATACAATACAGTTAGAGAACAGATGCATGGCTCCTCCAGTGGTTAAGGATGTGGAACTTAAGTTTCATGATTATGAAACAGTAGAACAGGCTCAAGAACAGAAACTTCAAGCGTTCATATTTTTGCCCAAGAGCATCGCTTTGCACAAAAAATTCAGATGTTGCTGTCAGCAGTTGATATACATTCACCAGCTGAAATAGCTGAAACTTTCCTTAAGATAATCTGGACCAACCAGTGGTGGCAAAAAAATATTCAGCTCATGCATCCCCAAGAGCTCCAGATTGTTTCTGAACCCAAGAGTCAACTAGTCATATTGCAGCAGATAAAACTTTGATTAGGCTATATTTGGAGTAAATTCACCCCAATTCAGGAAGGATGTGGAGGGAGAGCAAGGAAGGTTTATCAGGGCATTGCTGCACTTAGACAGTACCAGCTATAACTGGAAGTTGAACAAACTTGGATGCATACTCTGGAGAGTCAGAGGCTAAAGAGAGAACTGACAAATGTATACAATTAGGAGCGGGATAGATCGGGTCAACGGTCAGAATCATTTTCTTAGGCTACAAAGGAACAGCTTTCAGGTGAGAGCGATAAACTCAAACAAGATATGTGGTACAAGTTTTTTTTTAACAGTTGCCTGAAATCTGCTGCTAATGTGGTAGTGGAACCGGGTACAATCGTAGCATTTCAGATACTTTCAGACAGGCTCATGAGCATATTGATAATTGAAGGATATGGATGACATGTGGGCAGAAGCCATTAATTTGGCATTGACACTGAAATCATGAGCCATGAACCTGTTCCCATGCTGTATTATACTTCATGACGATTGTAATATTTTTATTATCAATATTACTTTATTCATAATTATAAGAAGTACAAAAATAAACCGTGCAGTGCCTCTTCAGTGCTGTTCTGTTGCATTCCTTCAAACCCGTAAGACCGTTGCCTTTCACGTGGCTGATGGATGTAATGTCTCCCTTCTGATGATATCACAGTAGTCAGCTGAAATCTTTTTGCAATGTCTAATACTAGGGGGCATGCATTTAAGGCGAGGGGGATTGAGTTTAAAGGAGATGTGTGAGACGAGTTCTTTTATTTCACACATAATGGTGGCAGCTTGAAATTCACTGTTGGGGTGGCTGGTGGCGGAGGCAAATACAATAGAGGTGTTTAAGAGGTTCTTGGATAGGCACGTGGATATCCAGGGAATGGAGTGATGTGCACTCTATGTATGTAAAAATAAAGCCAAAGTACTGTAAATTCTGGTGTATAAGCTGAGAAATTGGCCCTAAATTTTGCTCCTAAAATAAGGGGGTTAGCTGATACAGAGGGTGCCAACTTTGGAAAAATGAATACACGGAAGACAGGTCGTATTTATTGGCTGTTTCTGAGTCAAATTGGTTCCACTGTTGATGCATGAATTCTTTGCTTTGTTTAAACTCATATCTCGTGGCTGAAGCATGGTCATCAAACCACTGGGGATAACTGCAATGTCCGTATTTTCAGCTTTCAATGCTGCTTTTGTCTCACTTGACAAGTGCACTTTGAACATGTCTCAGACAAGTAGCGACTTTTCCTTCCTGACACCTTCGGGACGTCGACACCACACCTCTTTAACCCGCATCGTCGATCCAACAACGTTCTTGAACGTAAACACCACCATCCCGCGGGAATTTTCTGAGCAATCTTTGTTTTTTCTCTAAACACAAGATCATGTCTATTCATAAATCGGGTGCACCAACTTCGCATAGCTTTGAAATTTTCGCTGACCTCACGGTGTTTTTCGTCCCATTTCAACGCTTGAACTCAAATCATTTCTCTGGTAACAATGTATCCAGATGATCGTTCGTGATTCACCCACTCTAAAACTTTTTCTTCCAGTTCTGACCACTGACATGATTTCCCGCAGTTTGCACATTTCTTCTTTGGCATTTCCCTCAGCGTGTCCTCTGCCTTTCTCCACTCTCTCACTCTCTCGTTTACACTAAACTTCTTAGCAGCTGCAGAATTATTTGTTCCTTTAGCAAAATCAACAACCTTCAGCTTGAAGCCAGCATCATATCGTATTTGTTTTGATCTTTTATACATGGTGGTTGCAAACTCAATACTGAATACACGTACTGATCCCATCACCCCATGTTATGTTTTAACGAGATTACGATGGGTGCTAAATGGTTTCAGAGGTTACATTTCAGAGGATTCTTTTCCATTGGAAGCCTAATCCAAAATTTCTCTCCCTGATTTATTTATTAAGAATTTGCCTTTAACGCTCTATAATGTTTTGGCCTGTTTTCTTAGCAGGTACTAGTTCACAAAATTTCCAGGGTCCGGATCCAGCAAAGCTGAGTACCGGCATGTGAGATCTTGTGATCGTTTCCGGTTAAATCAAAAACCTCTACAAAAGGGGTCGGGTTATTCAAAGGTAAAATGAAAAAGTCAATTTTTTAACCTTGAAATTGGGGGGTCAGCTTATACCCCGGAATATACAGTAATTTTATTATCAAAGTACATATATGCCACCGGACATTCATTTCCCTGTGGGCATACTCAGCAAATCTATACAATAATAACTATAACAAGATCAATGAAAGATCAACCAGAGTGCAGAAGACAACAAACTGTGCAAATGCAAATATAAACAAACAGCAATAGATAGAGTCCTTAAAGCAAAATCATTGATTGTAGGACACATCTCACCGGATGGCCAAGTGAGTGTAGTTATCCCCTTTTGTTCAAGAGCCTGATGGTTGAGGGGTAAGAAACCGCAGAGGGTTGTAAATTTAGTTGGCTCCATCTTGGGTATTAGCCTACAAAGTACCCAGGACATCTTCAAAGAGTGGTGTCTCAGAAAGGCAATGTAGCTTATTAAGGAACTCCAGCACCCAGGGTGTGCCCTTTTTTCACTGTTATCATCAGGTAGGAGATACAGAAGCCTAAATCAGGAACAGCTTCTTCCTCACTGCCCTCCGATTCCTAAATGGACATTGAAGCTTTGGACACTACCTCACTTTTTTAAATATACAGTATTTCTGTTTTTGCACAGTTAAAACAATCTATTCAATATACATAATTGATTTACTTGTTTATTTATTATGTTTTATTTTTTTTTCTCTCTGCTAGATTATGTATTGCATTGAACTTCTGCTGCTAAGTTGTGTACAGTTCTGGTCACCGAATTATAGGAAAGATATCAATAAATTAGAGAGAGTGCAGAGACAATTTACTAGGATGTTACCTGGGTTTCAGCACTTAAGTTACAGAGAAAGGTTGAACAAGTTAGGTCTCTATTCAGAGAAGCAGTTTCAGCGACAGGTTACTATCGATGCAATGCTCCTCAGACAGGATGAAGAGGTCAATACTCCCCAATGCCATTAGGCTTTACAATTCTACCGCCAGGACTTAAGAACTTTTTAAAAGCTATTATTAATGCTTTTTGAGATAGTGATTTAGATGCATATCATATTTTTTTTACTGAGTTAAGTATTGTATGTAATCAGTTTTGCTACAACAAGTGTATGGGACATTGGAAAAAAGTTGAATTTCCCCATGGGGATGAATAAAGTATCTATCTATCTATCTATTCATTGGAGCATAGAAGGTTGAGGGGGGATTTGATCGAGGTATTTAAAATGTTGAGAGGGATAGATAGAGTTGACGTGAATAGGCTGTTTCCATTGAGAGTAGGGGAGATTCAAACGAGAGGACATGATTTGAGAGTTAGGGGGCAAAAGTTTAAGGGAAACACGAGGGGGTATTTCTTTACTCAGAGAGTGATAGCTGTGTGGAATGAGCTTCCTGTAGAAGTAGTAGAGGCCAGTTCAGTTGTGTCATTTAAGGTAAAATTGGATAGGTATATGGACAGGAAAGGAGTGGAGGGTTATGGGCTGAGTGCGGGTAGGTGGGACTAGGTGAGATTAAGAGTTCGGCACGGACTAGGAGGGCCGGAATGGCCTGTTTTCCGTGCTGTGATTGTTATATGGTTATATAAGTTAACAAATTTCACGACACATGCCGGTAATAATGAACCTGATTCTGATGTTGAACCTGGCGGTGCGCATCCTGGGGGTCCTGTCGCTTCTACCTGACGGCAGGAGCGAGAAGAGAGCATGGGCTGGGTGTTGGTCATCTTTGTTGATTGATGCTCCGATAGCGTTTCATGTAGATGCGCTCACTGGTGGGGAGGGCTTTACCGGAGATGTATTCCGTCCAAAGGGTGCTGTGTTCCCATACCAAGCTGTGATGCAGCTCGTCCACTACTTTTTACGGAAGTTTGTCAATAGGAGGGATTAGTTTACTCAGGCATTTAATCGCGAATTTAATTAATTCCGCACGACGCCAAGGGCTGCTTTCTGTGAATTTCAGCACTCCTGCTGACGAAGGCCAGGCTATGGAAACGGAGGAGCCTCTGCTGGGGCACAGAGGACCTTGCCCCTGCTGACCCGGAGAGCAGATCCAGCGCTCACGGACAACCATCGGAACTACAAAGCGTTGCGCTAACCACTGCGTTACCGCGCCACCTCACCGACGGCCAAATTTCGGCTATTTACATCCCCGGGCCCCGGGGTATAGGGGCAACGCGGGCACGGCCCGCGGTCATAAGCGCGCGCGAATGACGACAGCACGCGTTGCCAGGCGATGGAAGGAAAGGGGCGGGGACTTCCGTTGGCAGTGCGTGCCGGGTAATGGCGCGCATGTCTGCTGTGTAAAGTGTCCGGTAATGGCGGACAAGGCGAGAGGAGAATGGCGGAGAATGAGACGGGATTAAAGCCGCCGTCATGTCTCCCGCACACAAGCGGTCTTTGATAACGTGGGTGGTGGGGCTGGGCTTTGCTTTACTGCTTTCCTTCTACGTACTGGGTTGGTACCTTTTAGGCCTGCTGGCTGCGGCATCCGCGTGGGTTTATTACTCGTCCCCGCCAAGCGTAGGCCCCGCAGCCGGGCCGCTCTTCCACCCGAGTCGGATTAGAGCGTTTCTGCTCGGGACGCGTTGGGCCGAAGTGCTGTACGACAAACTAAACGGAGGGAGAAGGCAGTGGAAGGGGAGAGATCGGAGCGCCCGAAGCAGGTCTCAGCAGGGGCTGCGGAATCCCAGCAAGGCCCCGGGCAACAATTGGAAGTGGGAGGTGAACTGCGAGGAGCGGGAGCCGCTGCTGACAGCGTGTGCGAGCGAACGGAGTCCGGCTAGCCTCATGATGGGCAGCTACCTGTCGAACGAAAGCATGGCGCGGGCCCCGCTCTGCGGTAGGGAACTGAAAAGTCGCTACGGTCGGCCGAATCCCATCCAGTCCCCCACCAGGAGATTGACTTTCGGGTAAGAGTTGGAGAGAGAGGACCTAGATAACTTATCCACACATTGTTCGTAAACTCTCTCGTTGCCTTACGGGCTTCCATGGACACGAATTGATTATGAATCTTAATTATATCAGTACCAACGTGCAGCCTTTATTTCAAACGTAATTTGGAAACGTTTTACCAGATTAAATGCAAATTTAAAAAGCAAATATGAAATAAAACTTGAAAAAATTAGCCACGTGCATCATATCTGAGAGAGAGCGAAGACTCGTGCTTCATTTTTGAACTTTGTCAAATTGTTTCAGCAAATCAACAAAGTTTTGCTGCACTATCTTGTGGGACGCTCAGATTTTTTTTTATTGATATTGAAAAAAATGCTGACGAAAAGTTCCTTTCTCATTTGCCACTTCATTAAAGAAAGGTCTTGGTATGATCTAGCGTGAATTTGGGGCATTCCAAATAGTTTACAACGAACGCGGTACTTTTGATAGGAAATGTACTCTCTTAGCTTTGTAAATATGGACGAAGGTCAAATGTCTGTATTTGGAAAATCCAAAAACAGAAAGTTATCAATGCTGAAAGTCCTGAAAATAAGAATAGAACACATTGGAAATACTCTTGATGTGTCAGGCAGACTGAGAAATAGCTAATGTCTTTAAGTCAGTGAGCTTTCATTGCTGATGAATGGTCATCGTTTCAAAATATCAAAATGTATTTTGGTGGTGGTGTTTGAACATTAAGCTCCCTTACTCTTCACAACAGTACCATTGAATTCTTCACAGAGTGAAGGATTTTCTATTTGACAGCATCATTCATGAGAATGTACCCTTTCTTGCCACTGGATGCCAGACTAGATTTATAATTGTTTCTAATTCGTCTGAAATGCAGTCATGCTGAGAAACCCATAACCCTATTTGTATTTTACAAGGGAGATTATTTTAATGCTACTTCAATGTTTATGCAATATTTGTATTGTAGAAGTAAAGTTAACCTATCTTATTAACAATGTGACCCATTAAAAGTTATCACAAGTTCATAGGACCAAAATGAAAGCTTTGTAGAAGTTTGTTCAAAGTTTGATCCTACATACAATCCTGTGTGTAGTCTGTTCTCCACTGATGGAAAAGATGCAGCAGTACTAGATGAGATGGAAATGATGTATCAGATGATGTCAAGGTCGAGATTGTACTTAGTGGGGTTCTTTTCCTCATGGGTTGCAATAAGATCTAATAGATTTGAGATGACATCCTCATCTGCACATGGGGGGGGGGCAAATTAGGAGTTGTAAGTATGATCACAAATGAATCTACTAAATTATCTCATGGGAGGTCATCATTGAAGTGTAAAATTACCTGACGGATAGGTGATGTACTTGGTTTAGCTACCTGCTGAGCATGTCAAGAGCTATGAATATTTCTTTATATCTTAGCTTGCAAGGATCCCAAACCTTTGACACTTACCCAGAGCAACAAAACTTCAAAAAATCCTGGCTGTTAATACAAAAGTTGAGATGCATAATCATCACATGAAATTACTTTCGTGTTGTATTCAACAGGTTTGCTACATCAATAACAGAATTGGAAAAGTGCATCTTTGTAGGGGGATGGGGAGATTAGAATTTTATCTTCAGTCACAAAATTGTATTCTGTACTTGGACTGAGATATTTAAAAAGAAATGTTACAGCCAGAAGCAGCATTGCGTTTGCTTCAGAAAGTTAAACCACATCACTATTGGAAAATTCATTCTGATTTATGACTTCTGAACAGTTATTAGGAATATTAGCATTTGCATGAATCTATTTCTACCTGTTGTATGGAATGTTTTGCACAGATTCAGGCTCTTCAACTCAATTGGACTACACTGAAGTATATATTTGCACAAAAGTTTTCTCACCTTGACATCATCAATGCAACCATTTATTCCTTTGTTTTGTTCCTTCAGCTGAATCTTAAATACAGTATTACTGTTATCTTTAGTAATCCACATCAGCAACAAATTCTCAGTTTCATATGCAGAGGGAATCAGTTTTGCTCTCATTCCTCAATAGAATATTAGGGCTACTGCTTTTCTTTGTTGTTTGTTTATTTGCTACAGTTCCATTCTGATCTGAATTATTTGAGATAAAAGCAATTAGCTACTACAGATAAGTATTGTGGTGATAATGTATTATATAAAGCAGATAGTTTTTACTGTTCTGATTAAGTATGTAAATCTGGTGCAGATGTTGATTGTGCTCTGCAAATGTTTCATGGCTGCAGCTTTGTGCTTCATTGCACTGAATCTGGGTAATAGCATAAAGTTTGTGCTTTGAAAGCCAATTTGAAATTTTAACAAATTTTGAAAAAATTGTTTTATGTGTACACACACACACACACACACACACACACACACACACACACACACACACACACACACACACACACACACACACACACACACACACACACACACACAGTTTCATCAAGGGTACGTGGTGGCTGGTGGCATAGTGGCATCAGCGCTGGACTTCGGGGTGAGAGGTCTCAAGTTTGAATCCGGCCAGCTCCCTTGCATACTCTCCATCTGTGCCTGGGTTGAGTGTCGAGCTAACAACTCAACCTCGTTTTTTTAAAAAAACCTGGAGAGGGATGGGTTTCAAATACCCAAGACATGCCGTACGATGAGCAATCACCAAAAAAAGATTGGTGCAAAAGCTTGTCCTGATGGCGCCCCAACTCCACCGGGAGTTAAGGGCGTGCATACACACACGCATGCAACCCCCGCACCCCCCCCCCCCAAAAAGCGTATGTGGTTTAGCATTTTAGTTTTTTAGTTGCTCACCTGCCTGTTTTAGTGGAGGTACATGGAACTGATAACATGTAATGTTAAGAACATAAACAGAACAAAGCTGTTAACCTGTTCACAGCTGTCGGAACACTTTTGCATCAATATTAGGCAAAGCAATTACTGAAAGCATAAAGCACCAATATTGAGTTACTGCCTCTTTTGAGTCATAATTTATTTGATGTGAAACTTCAGCTTAAGATATTGGTAGTTTATAAAACCAGGGTAATATGTTTAATGAAAGAAGTCACATTGTAAGTGAAGGAAAATTTACTGTACTGCTTGCTTCATGTTATTGTGTCAGTGACAGCTCAAGTTGTTTTGAAGTATAATGAAGAATCCCAAGGCAGTTTCATTTCAGAACTAAAGTACAAAGCAAGCTGCTGAAGGAGCTCAGTGGGACAGGCAAAATATGAGGAAGCCAAGAGATAGTTGGCATTCAATTCAATTCCCTGTATCAAGACTGGGGGTGTAAGGGGGAGATGATCAATATCAAGAGGCGAGGGGGGGAATTGGAGTGTGGAACTACCAGATGTTATGTGAATCCACCTGAGACTAACAAATGCAAAAGACTTCTCAGAGCAGAGTAAAATGCAATATGGCTGGTTTATGATTTTTGGTGAGAAACAATGTTTTGGTTACCTTTCTATCTTAACTGTAGTATAAAAAAAAGTAGTGAATCTTATTATTATTTTACTGATGTGTGCAGCATTTTTTTGTGTCTTCCAGTGCTTGAAATGAAATTGTATTTTGCCTAATGAATGCTTTCAGTGAGTCCTTCTCTATGTTGGCAAGACCAAGTGCGACTGGGTGATTGTTTTGCTAGTCGTTTGTTCTCTGTGCAGTGGCTATCCTGAACTTGAAGCTACAATCCATTTGAACACCCCTACACATTCCCTATGAGTGACAGGATGGTGATGTGTCTCTACCAAAGGAGGTGCAAGGCCGCTTCTTCCTTCTGCTAGCCTGGCCTGTAGGTACCACCTGAGCAAGGTTTAGGTGCTGTTTAGCACGTTCCCCCCCGCCCCCCGCAAATCAGTTATGTGAAGCCACGGGAGCAGGGGGTGGATGTCATATGAGCTGGTACATATTACAAGTCCTGGTAACCACTGACTCCAGGCAGACCTCTGAAGAATAGCGGAGGTCACCCGTCTTGTAAAGACACTGCGTAGAGTGGCAATGGAAAACCACTTCTGTAAAAGTTGCAAAGATCAGTCCTAGTCAATAGACTATGACTACCCATGTTATGACAGGGCACATAATGATATGTTTGTTTTCTCACCAATTGTCATGTTTCCTCACCAGTCTATTCCTGGCCTCCAATGTCAGAGTGATGCTAAACGAAAATGAGAGGAATATCATATTGTTTCCACAATCCAGTGGCCTGAATTTTTCAGGTGTTCCCCCCACTCATGGAATGTTTTCTTCCCCTTGTGCACCAAGATCCTCATTCACACTCACTTCTTAACCAATGCTGCTCCACAAGCTCCCTGTTTCCAAGTTTATTTCCCCTTCCTCATCGTTTCATTGCTTATTACCCAAGCACTCACTTGAGTTCCTCTGTTCCTTTCTATCGGATGTTCTTCCCCTGCCTCCCTCCCCCCCCCCCATCTTACCTAGTTCCTCGCAACACCTTCCTTTTGACATAATCTATAACCTTTTTCTGGTCTTCACCAATCATCACCAGGTTTCTTTCATGATCTCCTCTATCTGGGTCCACCTATTGCTTGCCAGCTCCAATCTTCACCACTCACCTTTATTTCTTTATACTGGCTATCTCAACTCTAAAATTTCATTCCTGATATTCCATCTCGACTCAAAATGTAGACAGTCCCTTGGACTCTACAAATGGTGCTTGACCCAATGGGTTCCTCCATGTGCTGTATTTTTTTGTTTATGATCCCAACATCAGCAGTCTTTTGTATCTCTGGTTTGACAGCCAATTAATTTTCCCTCTTGTGTATATATGCCAGAAAAATACAATCTTCAATATATCATTGATAATTTTAAGTGAACATCTTAAAGCTTAAACTTTTTGCTACTGTAGTTTCTATTCCTTTGAGTGAATGTTAGGTTTAAGAATAAAGAAGGGCTTGCACTTCTGTAGGTTTACCAAACCTCTCTTTTTTTTTAAAAAAAGGCTGAAAAGTATGAACTATTACTGAGGTGCAGCAAATGTGGAAATGCAGCAGCCAATTTGCACACAAGTTTCCACATAAAACTTCCAGAAATATCAATGTGATAATTATTGCATTGGGGGGGGGGGGAATATTGTTGGGTATACAAAACAAATATTGAACAGTATAAATTTTAACTCCAATGAAGTGTGTATGTTTCTGTGATTTTTTTTTCTTCATCTTGTACTTTTTGGACACCAAATATTTAAAAGGCTGTGCAGATCATTGCATATTAGAATTTAACCTTTGCATCTGAATTACTTTGTCTCTAGGGAACATCAAGGCATGCTAAACAAATTTACAGTGACCCCTCGCCGTCGATATCCTATCCATCAGCCCCAGTACTCGATACCTGGAACACTTCCAACTGTCCGATGGGATGGCTACCAAAAGAAAAATGTTTTGTCCTCTCGAAACTCTATCATGGTACATAGCCCAGTGACTGTTAAAATTGCACGCCCTGATGCAAGTATAATTCCTTCACCTCTGTAAGTAATCTTGACAACTATTTTTCATGGTCAAAAATTTCTATCAATTTGCCTAGTTTCTTAGAATGAGATGAATGGGTGCAAAAATTAAGCTGTTAATGCATGAGTTGTACAAAATTGACTGGTTTGATTTTTGGTGTAAAACATTGCTAGTTGTTTTGCTTACATTTCTAAAATGCTGCAAAAGTAACTATTTAAATAAAATAGCACATTTTTTCATTAATGTGTGTACAGCATTTTTCTTTACAATCTCTTCCATTGAGTGCCTTGAGTGAAATTGCAGTCCAAATATGGTTTAAAAAGCTTGTTCATATGTTGAAATTTAGTGATAGAAACTACATATAGTAAAGTTAGCAACATCCTGACAGTAGTTCTAAATTTACCTGATTTTTATTTTTGCTTCTTAACTCTTACTCATTTTCTGTGAAGCAGGATCTTGAATTTATCCTTATTATTCTGATTGTTTGAAACATGACAAGCTAACAAATACAGGGTTGTCTGCCATGGAGAGGCTGAAGATCACAAAGTTTATTGGTATGCACATAACAGATTATCTAACCTGGACCCCCAACATCAGCTCACTCAAGTCAAGTCACTTTTATTGTCATTTTGACTGTAACTGCAATGTACAGTACATAGTGAAAATGAAACGATGGTTTTTCTGGACCATGGTGTTACATGACACTCGTCAATAAGGCACAGCAGTGTTTACACTTTCCTAGGAGACTGAGGCGTGCAAGGCTCCCACTCCCGTTCTAACAACTTTCTACAGGAGAACCATTGAGAGTGCCCTGACTGGCTGCATCATTGCAAGACATTGTACTGCGAGACCCTGCAGAGGGTGGTAAAAACCACCAAGAGGATCATTGGAGTCTCCAATCCAACCCCTTCCCCCACCCCCCCGAACGAAGGGTCCAAACGTTGTTGAGGATCCCTCCCACCCATCCCACAATATCTTTGATCCACTACTGTCAGGAAGGAGGTACAGAATCAAAACTAGGACTGTCAGACTGGGTAACAGCTTCTCCCTCAGTCTGTGAGACTTGTGCATTCCCTGTTACTGCTAAAGTCTCATCACTAGGACAACAAGCTGTTTACTGTTTACCTGTGCTGTGCACTACATGAGTTGTATTTCATTAACTTAGCTTTTTGTACTGTTTGATGTGTGGTTTGTGGGTGCACCATGGCCCAGAGGAATGTTGTTTTGTTTGTTTGTATAGTCTGATGGCAATAAGCTTGATATTGAACTTGAGTAATAACATTGCCCATTTTTCTTTAGTCATTTGGTACATCAGTTTTAATTTTTTTTGGTTGTACTTCCATATTTTTCTCAATTTGTGGTCATGTGCTACCTTGTTTCTGTAAAAGCAAATCAGAAGTTAAAGATTAAGATGCTTTCGGATCACACGAGGTCTGTAGGGGGGAAAATAACCAGAGTTTCCAATCGATCTGATGCTGTTTGTATGTTAATACAGAAACAGTTTGTGAACCTTTTACAATTACCTGGTTTTCTGCATTACTCATAAAATGTGCCCTGATCTTCATCCAGTCTCAATAATAGGCAAACCCAATCTGCCTAAACTAGTAACACAAACAGTTGTACTTTTCATGTCTTTATTGAACACATTGTTCAATCATTCACAGTCCAGGTTGGAGAAAGTATATGAACCCTTGTATTTAGAACCTCCTTTAGCAGCAGTAACCTTCACCAAACATTTCCTGTAGCTGCTGATCAGACTTGCACAATGGTGAGGAGGAATATTGGAGCATTCCTCTATACAAAACTGTTTCGGTTCATCAATATTTCTGGGGTATCTTGCATGAACAGCCCTCTTCAGGTCATGCCCAGCATCTCAATTGGGTTAAGGTATGGACTGTGACTTAGCCATTCCAAAACACAAATTTTCTTCTTTTTAAACAATTCTGTTGATTTACTGTTGTAGACAATAGGTGCAGAAGTAGACCATTCGGCCCTTCGAGCCTGCACCGCCATTCTGAGATCATGGCTGATCATCTACTATCAATACCCAGTTCCTGCCTTGTCCACATATCCCTTGATTCCCCTATCCATAAGGTACCTATCTAGCTCCTTCAGATCAATGTGTTGTGTTTCAGATCAATGTCTTGTTGTATCAGCTGATGGATCGTTATCCTGACAATTTACTGTAATATGTCTTGATGCAATTTTGAATTCATTGTTCCCTTAACCATTGCAAGCTGTCCAAGCCCTGAGGCAGTAAAGCAGTCCCAAACCATGATGCTCCTTCCACCATTCTTCACAGTTGGGATGAGGTGCTGGTGTGCAATGCCCTTTTGCCTCCAAACATAGCGATGTGCATTTCCGCCAGAAAGTTCAACTTTTGTCTCATCTGTCCTCAGAACATTGTCCCAGAAGCATTGTGGAGCGTCCAGGTGTTTTTTTTAAACAAACTTGAGATGTGTAACAATCTTTTTTGAGAGCAGAGGTTTCCTCCATGGCATCCTTCCATAAACACCATATTCAGTGTCTTTCTTATAGCACGCGCATGAACAGAGACTTTAGCAAGTTCTAGAGGTTTCTGCAAGTGTTTTGCTGTTGCTGTTAGGTTCTTTATCACCTCCTTCAGCATTGCACGTCAAGCTCTTGGTTTGATCTTTGCAGGACGCCCATTCCTAGTTAGAGTAGCAACAGTACTGAGTTTCCTCCATTTGTAGACACTTTCTCTTGCTATGGACTGATGAACACTCAGATCTTTGGAAATATTTCTGTAGCGCTTTCCAGCTTCATGCATCTCTACAATTCTTCTAAGGTCATCTGGAAGTTGTTTAGATTGAGGCATGGTGTACATAAACAGATTTTTCTTGAGAAGAGCAGGCTTTGTCTCTCTTTTAATCTTTTTATTAGTATTAAAACTATTATGAACGAAATACAATTAAAATATTAATAAGGGATTACAAACATATAAACTCCCATTACACATGAAGGAATACATAAACAATGAATACAGTATAAGTAAGTTTTCCCAAAACATAAACCATATAGTATATATATGAACAAGGTAAGTCTAGATATTCCATAATATATAATATAAAAAAAGAGAAAAAAAAATCTATATATGAAAGTTAACTAATCTACTAATCTAATATCTAAAAAAAAACAAAAAAGGAAGAAAAAACTAAAAAAAAAGAGGAAAAAAAAGGGCTGTTCATAGTATCTCACAAGCATACATAAACATCAATGTTGTCAACTCCGATCTTCTCAACATACATACGATTAAAGCTGAAAAAACCAATAAGCCTGGCACAGGGCCATTACATCATATGAAAATATTGAATAAATGGTCTCCATATCTTTTCAAATTTAATAGAAGTATCAAATACAGCACTTCTAATTTTTTCTAAATTTAGACATAGCATAGTTTGAGAAAGCCAATGAAATACCGTGGGAGGATTAATTTCCTTCCAATTCAACAAAATAGATCTTCTAGCCATCAAAGTGAGAAAAGCAATCATTCGACAGACGGAAGGAGATAAGTGAAGTGAGCCCATCATCGGTAAACCAAAAATTGCGGTAATAGGATGGGGTTGTAAATCAATGTTCAGTACCGCCGAAATAATATCAAAAATATCTTTCCAATATTTTTCCAAAATCGGACATGACCAAAACATATGAGTTAAAGACGCGATTTCTGATTGACATCTGTCACAAATAGGGTTTATATGAGAATAAAAATGAGCTAATTTATCCTTGGACATATGGGCCCTATGTACAACCTTAAATTGTATTAATGAATGTTTGGCACATATAGATGATGTATTAACTAATTGAAGAATTCTATCCCAATTCTCAATAGGAATAATAAGATTAAGCTCTCTTTCCCAATCATTTTTGGTCTTATCAAAGGGCACTGAACGTATCTTCATAATTATATTATAAAGTTTTGATATAAGCCCTTTTTGAAAATGGTTTAATTCAAACAAACTCTCAAAAATATCTGAAGACACAAAATTTGGGAATGAAGGAAGGCTTTGTCAGTAACCTGACTTTGTGTCTTTAATAGGGCAGGGCACCTCTACAATCCACACCTTCAATGTTATGTCATTGGTTGGAACACCTGACTCCAAATAGCTTTTGTAGAAGAAATTACCCCAGATGTTCAGATACTTTTTTAAAAACTTAGACTGATTGTTTAAATAGTCTACTCAGTATTGACGAGAAGTAGTACAAATGTTTGTTACTACTTTAGGCAAATTGTTTGTCTGTTATTGTGACTTAGATGAAGATCAGACCACACTTTGAGTAATTAATGCAGAAGACCAGGTAATTGCAAAGGGTTCACAATCTTTGTTTTGCAACTGTAGCTGATGAGCCTCTGAAGTTTCAGATTTTGGCTTTAACAGCAAAGTTGAAATAAACATCATTGAGCAGAAAGAACAATCTTAAAAAAAAATCCAGAATTTAACTATGACGATGCTGAGATGTGTCCCAGGATGCGCTGGGACACGTGTTCAGAGATGTAACCTGGGGCCAGCAGGTGTTTTGTGTTCTTCAGCTTCAGAGACTCTCGCCCAGGAGACCCAGCCAAGGTTGATTCGACCCTGGCTTGTGTCCCAGCAGCACTGGTTCACGGGTCACCTCTTGAACTATTGCTATCTGGGGGCTTGCTTAGCATCCTTTGTGACAGTCCTGGTGGCTCTTTACTTTGCAACCCTGTAATGCCAATGAGAGAGTAGGCTCTCCAAAATCTAAACTTTAACTATGATAATTTATTGTCCTGTGCACCAAGAGGATGTGTCATAGACTTGTCTGAGGTGAGATCTATTTTCAAGTTATAAGAAGCAATAGTTTTCTGAAGTCAGTATTGTCCCACCAAAAAACGAGCAATGATGCTCTCGTATAGATTTCAGTGATGAACTTGTTTTGCTGAAGTACTAAATGCTCAATTTGTGCATGTTTTCACTATATGTAATGAGCTACATTACAAAATACAAATAATCTGACTCCAGCAGGAGTAATATTAATAGATCTCTATACAGTTTTTAATATATTAATTATATGCATGCTGAGGTACATAGTACCCTGGGGGCAATTTTTATATCTGGCTAGCTTTGGGAGTTGCATTTCAACTTGTGAATGTGACTGTATTTGTGACCAAGATAGCTGTTATTGGTCTTCATTGTATGGACTTTGCTTGCTGCAGCAGCAGCCATTGAGTGGTCAAGTGTAGGAAAGCTTCCCAATAGTACCCTGCTCCTCCACCCATTTCTAATTGTGGAGAGGTAACCTATCAGCAATCTTCTTCCCCTAGACAGATCCTCCATTTCAGCAAAGGATTGAAGGTAGAGGTTTTTGTAACTCAGAATAAATAAGAAACCAGGAAGGATATTAGTATCATAGTTTTAGAAGCTGTTGCATTTAAGCAAATGTATATCAAGGCAGGGTGTTTAGCTTATTGCAAATTGCTCCACCAGCAGTGCCTGATTTGGCCATTCTGTTATCTGAGTTGCACATTTTCTTCAGGCATAGCAAGAATAGGCAGGTTCAGATAAAATTTCGTTGACCTGAAATGAAACCGTGGCATGGGCTATGTTCAGAAAAAGTGTAAATAAATTCCCCTTTTGTTCCTGCCTTCTCATATAATAGGTGTTTTTAATGGATTGCTGTGTACAGTATATAGGGATAAATAGTGCTACTGCGAGTTTTCTTCACATATAAGAAATTTATTGATGTAGCAATGAAGGAAAATAAAAAGCTGTAACTTAAGTTTTTTTTAAAGCTGTGGGAGAGCTAAAAGCTAAAATAAGATTAAGTATAATCTTTCATACTACTCATTGTAGAAGAGGGACGATCAAATCTTGGTATTAACAATGCCCAAGGTGTTGAAGTTCCAAAAATGGATGAGATAAAACTAGTTGGAGGCGACTGCAGCAGCTAAAATGTGGGTTTTGTCAAAGTAGGAAATTTGACCAGGTAGCAGTAAAAAGTCTGTTTTTTTAAAGTTTTGCTTTTTCTTTTATTCATCTACAAGTCATGAATTCTTCCACCGGTGTACGTAATAGTATTAACTTGGTGAACAATGGTTGGAGGATTATTAGTCAATAGGCTAATCAAGTCACAACGTGAAGAGGCTTCAATCTTAAATTTTGAAGGGCTACATGTTGCACCATAATTTGTCTTTTGCCTTCTATGTATAACATTTAACCCCTTTTGTTTCTTTCAGATATACAAGTTCTGATTTGATCATGAAATATATATGACACATGATATGTAAAAAGTATAAAATGGTTCAGTTTGTACTTTGTCCTTTGGTAATAGTGGGCATGTACTTTAATTTCCCAGATTAGACCAAATGATGTCCCCTGCTGTGTCTCCATTGGTTGATCCCTGCTCAAAAGCAACTGTGCTTAATGCTCTAAAGGAAAGTCGGAAGAGAATGGTGGAAGATGATCCTGAAAGATCTTTGATCTCTGAACATGAGAATAAACGCAGGTATGTAGTAGGTTAGGTTGTAGTGGGTTAGTTTGAGTTGTCATGGAAAAGGGGTTTTGGACTTCTGCCAGGAATCCTTGAGGCATGAGAGGAAGATAGATGAGGGGAGAGAAAGAAGTAGCATTTTTCATCTGTGAAAGTAATGGATCAAATCTAGAACTGTAGTCTTCATAATTTTCAGTTTTTCACATACCCATGCTGGTTCTTGACAGCTTTCTACTGTCCCAAGCCCTTAAAACATAAACATCTTGCCAGGCATGTCAACTTGATAGGATATGAGATGACTGGAAATACTTCCATAAGCTGATAATTGGTTTAAATTTACCCAAAATATTATTTGATGATCCTTAAAAAGTGCCTGACGGTTGCTGCAATTTTTGACTAAAGATTACCCTTGGGATGTCTGTTCTTTGAATTAAGTTTTGATTAAAAAGGATTAAGTTTAAATCGACAAATGACATTGCAGAAACAAAACCAGATGGCTCCTGAAATCATGTGACAGTATTTTCTGGCCATCCTGTCTAAAACAATTATCTTGTGCTCTTTCGTATTGTTTTGAAGTAAGGTAATGATAACTGAGGGGAAAAAGCAAAAATGGTGTATGAAAGTTGTTCTTAAATTTTATCTTTTGTTAATAAACTTGCTAATCTCCCTTCAATTCTGTGAGAATTCCTGAAATCTGATGGACCAACTTATTTCTTTTACTTAGGAGTTTACCATGTCACTGACATACAGATAACAATGGTGTAATTGAGGCCCATGGCATCTTCAAATACTTTGTCTCATTCTGATGTCTTGCATTCCTGGGAACAAGATTCATTTCTACACTCTTAAATATTTAGCTGTCACCTTTAGTGACCTGGGCATATACATGTACTTAAACTTGAAGAACATTTTATTCTTTCAGTATGCAATTCTTCATATTTTTATAATAATCTGCATTCCATCATCTTTCTTTGCGTTACGTTGCTGCAAGCTTTGTCATTCTTTAAAATGTTTCCCTTCTGTTATTGTTTGTATTGAATTTGTCCAGTTTGCTCCTGTTGTTAATCTGTCTTCCAATACTCCATCATAACTTTCCAATCCTACGGTATTGCTTTCCACTCAACCCCACCTCCTCAATACTGAATTTTCAGGTGATTGCATTGTCTTCAGTTTCAGGTGAAGTTGTTGCAGGTAGGCATCTTGTAATTTAGCTGAACAGTGGTCCTGGTTAAAGTTGCCAATTGATACTGTGGTGTTTCAGTTTTGGAGGTTAATCTGATATTGTTTAACAAAATTAGATTTTAGTTTTAACTTACAGCTGAAACTTTTATTTTGGCATCTTTAAGTTCCAGACATGTCTTGTTAGCCTAACTTGTTGCTTTCTGTTTATGGTTTGCTTCCAGGCGCCATGACAGCAGTGGAAGTGGTCATTCTGCATTTGAACCCTTATTGGCCAATGGGGCTCCAGCTTCACTGGTTCCAAAGTAAGTCCATTATGGGTAAGCAGGCAGAGCTAAATATGAATAAACTGGGCCAAGTAATTCCAATCTGGCCCTTTTCATCTTTGCATGAAATTTCAAAATAGCCGGGGATATTTGTGTGTGGCTTTTGTGTTCCTTTATTATTAAACTATTAATCTGAATATAAAATAATTTCTGTAACTTTTTATGAAGTCACAGATGTCAAAAAGCTTTGACATTGAAGTAACATGGATGGTTCAACGTCAGTCTTTCTTTTGCTGTGCTCAGAACAGTTGTTCCATTGGCTTTTGACACCAGATCCATCTTTGATTCTAATAACAGAGGCTGTGATTGTGAACTCGCCTGCACAAACATTTGAAATAGCTGGAGTACACTTGTGTTTCTTGTTAATCATAATACAATTTTCTAAGCTGTTTTGAATGACTTTGAAGTCAGTCTTTTAGTGTTTTTTGTTTTGATTTGTCAGGTAGTCAAACTTATTCAAACTTCACAGCATTTTCTTCATACCTCAGAGCTGGTTTAAATGACTGGCAGAAGTCTTTTAATGGTTTGCCACCATAATTAAACATCTCAAACCAATGATACTAATACAAAGCATTTCCTAAGCTAATATAGATGGTTTTTATGATCTGAGAATGCGAGAGGGCTGTTTAGAATTAGAGTATTGTCATGTATCTCTTCCATATCCCATTGTTTTTATTCAGTTGTATTGTTCAAACCTCCTCTGGTGGGTTTTTGGAGAGATTGAGGGCAAATCAGTGCTGACTTATTGTGTATTAACAAGTTTGAAGTCCAATGCCTAGAACTTGCCCACATTAAGGTAAATGACTAAAGTGATTTTATAGAATGTTTGATAACTTTTCAATGTACTATACTGTTTTGAAAAGTGATTTTTTTTTTGGTATACAGTGGATTCCAGTTAATAGGGACACATCAGAACCAATACATTTTGGCCCAGTAAAGCAGCTGCCTCAATTAGCCAGAGTTTCTAAGAAATAATTAAAAAGGTATAAAAAGTCAAACTACTGTTTAGCTAACAAATTGCATATTTAATTGAGATACTGAACAAACTAGAACACTACCAATATTACTACAGTATTATAAAACAGCGTATTAGTTCCTAATAGTTATCGACAGGATACCACTTTCTTTTTGATTGACTGTAAATGTGCAGACACCAAGAGTAGATAATGGACTGCCTTCAAACAATGCAATCGACAACCTCATCCTCCAAACTTCATTTGCATTGTAACATTCAAAATACCTTCATATTCTTTGTTCCTAATTTGTTGAAGGAGTGAAATAACTTCATTATCCCTCCCGGCTGTTTCAGGCATTTGAACTGTTTATTTGTCGGCAACTATCAGTGACAAAAATCGCTGCTTTTTAAATGCAAGTGCACACAACTGATGCCTGTTAGAAACTGTTCAGCAGTGGGCTGGTGTCCCAAGTAGGCGGCATAGTGTCCCAATAAACAAAAGGAATACTAGCTATTTTCTTGATTAGATTTCGTTCTTCAAGAATTGTCCCAAATAGTGGCTGCCCCAATTAACTGATGAGTCAGTTAACCGGAATCCACTTTATTGACATGGATTTGTTGAGAGACCTTGTTTTCTCCCCATCTGTAAGAAAATCATTTAGTTTCTATTTTGGAATTAAATTGGAGTTGTATTCAATTATATTGATTTGTAGAAAATGCAAGTTTTTTCCAAATTATCATTAAATCTTGAGAATTTTGTAAAATCAAAATGGTGATAGTTCATTTTAAAATGAGAACATCTGCATTACTGTAATTTTACAGTTGAGTATGATACCCCAGGTATTAAATGTTCTGGGCTGTTTTCAGCAAGATAAGTGTTCAATGAGGTTCAATGTATTGATCTGTCAGGGATTTCGTGCAGCAGATGAGATGCTAAAATAGCTTCTCTAATCCTGATTATTCGCGAACAATCCATCTTGGCTTAAACAAGAACAGACTGGAATTCCCTCACTGACTGGAACTATTAGATCCAGATCCAGTATTTTCATAGACAGAGGGCAGAGCATTGAAAGCTTAACAAAATTTGTCAACGGTGGAAGTAATGTATTTTAAGATTCAATGTTGGATATAATGAAATGAAGAAAGCTCATAAATTTTTAAATTAAAAAAAAAAGACAGCGAGAGCTGAAAATGCGGGCTCACTTTTAATATTTAAGAAAGACTTGGACAGGTACGTGGATGAGAGGTGTATGGAGGGATATGGGCCAGGTGCAGGTCAGTGGGACCAGGCAGAAAAATGGTTTGGCACAGCCAGGAAGGGCCAAAAGGCCAGTTTCTGTGCTGTAATGTTCAATGGTTCTAAGAGCAGTGTGCTTAGGATTTTTTTTATTTCACTTTCTGTTTTCCAGACCTGGAACACTAAAGAGAGGCACCAATTCCCAGTGCTCTGATGACCCCATTTCCAAACGGTCACGGACATCCTCCATTAGTTCACTGAATAGCATATGTGTTGGCAGGAAGCACAGTTCTGTTCGCAATCCCATTTTCAGTTCTTACAGTTCCACCCGAGGACAAATCCAGGTTGGTGTATTTTTAAATGGTTGATAGAATGTAGGTGTTCTCTGAAAGACTATTTATTATGCACCCTTAATTTCCTTTAAAGTAAATGTTTTGCTGGGTTATGTGAAAGGCACATAGTCTTGCAGTTTCAAGGGCATCAGCGCTGATATTTTTGCCAATTTATTAGATATACTGAAATGTAAACCTTGCCTGGGTTTTAATATCTCTCTGATATGTATTTGCATTAATTTGTAGTTGCACTGATACAATGTAGAATTCTTTTTCTGTGTGTGGAATGTACTGTATATTACTGAGACTGGTGCTTTCATTTCTATTGTGTCTGTCATTAATGGCCAAGTTGAAAAATGGTTTTGAAACTGAATGACTGGGTTGTGTATGCCAGCCTATATAAAGTCTGCCACTTTAATGAAATAGCAGGAATTGCTATATTGTCAGCAACTACACCAAGTATATGTTAGTGGTCATCAACTGCTGTAGCCCATCCATTTCAAGGTTTAATGTGTTAAACATTCAGAGATGCTCTTTTGCATACAGTTGTAATGTGTGGTTATTTGAATTACTCTCACCTTCCTGTCAGTTTGTACCAATCTGGCCATTCTCCTCTGACCTCTTGTATTTTTAACAAGGCATTTTCACCCACAGAACTGCTACTCACTATTTTTCTTTTGTACTTCACACCATTCTCTGTAAACTCTAGAACTCTGAGTGAAAATCGAAGGAGATCAGATTCTGAGATACTCAAGCCTGGCATGAAAAATCATTCCATGATCATAGTCACTGAGATCACATTTCTTCCCCGTTCTGATGTTTGGTCTGAAGAACAACTGAACCTCTTGACCATGTCTGCATTCTTTTTTGTACTGAATTGCTGTCACATGATTGGCTGATTAGATATTTGCATTAATGAGCAGGTGTACCTAATGAAGCAGCCACTGAGAATATGTCATGAATTAGGCTGAAGGGAAGGATTTTGGAGGGGGGGGGGAGCGGATACAAAGTATTGCTTGGTACTATAAGAAGGGGCTTTTTTGATTTGTGAGTCACCATTTGTCTTTCAGATGAAACTACCAAAACCAAAGTAGCATCATATATTGTTGTGGAAGATGTATCTGAGTTAATTACCTGTGGCTAATTAGCATTCTTGAACACACGTAAAAGTGGTTTGTTGGTTGTAAGAATTCTTGCCTTACCACAAAAGCTGTCTTCCCACAGGAATTTTCACACTAGATAGATAGATAGATACTTTATTCATCCCCATGAGGAAATTCAACATTTTTTCCAATGTCCCATACACTTATTGTAGCAAAACTAATTACATACAATACTTAACTCAGTAAAAGTATGATATGCATCTAAAATCACCCTCTCAAAAAGCATTAATAATAGCTTTTAAAAAGTTCTTAAGTAGTTTACTTAAATACATTGAGTCCTAACCCCGGCACTTTAACATATCTTACTCCTGGCGGTTGAATTGTAATGCCGATTGGCATTGGGGAGTATTGATCTCTTCATCCTGTCTGAGGAGCATTGCATCGATAGCAACCTGTCACTGAAACTGCTTCTCTGTCTCTGGATGGTGCTATGTAGAGGATGTTCAGGGTTTTCCATAATTGACTGTAGCCTACTCAACGCCCTTCGCTCTGCTACCGATGTTAAACTCTCCAGTACTTTGCCCACGACAGAGCCCGCCTTCCTTACCAGCTTATTAAGACGTGAGGCGTCCCTCTTAATGCTTCCTCCCCAACACGCCACCACAAAGAAGAGGGCGCTCTCCACAACTGACCTATAGAACATCTTCAGCATCTCACTACAGACATTGAATGACGCCAACCTTCTAAGGAAGTACAGTCGACTCTGTGCCTTCCTGCACAAGGCATCTGTGTTGGCAGTCCAGTCTAGCTTCTCGTCTAACTGTACTCCCAGATACTTGTAGGTCTTAACCTGCTCCACACATTCTCCATTAATGATCACTGGCTCCATATGAGGCCTAGATCTCCTAAATTCCACCACCATCTCCTTGGTCTTGGTGATATTGAGACGCAGGTAGTTTGAGTTGCACCATATCACAAAGTCCTGTATCAGTTTCCTATACTCTTCCTCCTGTCCATTCCTGACACACCCCACTATGGCCGTGTCATCAGCGAACTTCTGCACTATAACACACTATATAAAATAATTCCCTTTCTCTTTCCCATTGATTCATCCCCATGTTTACCAACACGAGCACTTAACAACTGAGTTCAAATATTCTTACTTTATTTTGTTTGCAGAATAGGATTTTGTACCTTTTGTACATTGGGATGCAAATTCGTGCACTTTCAAAAGTAAGTTTTAAAATCTGTAAAGGTAATCAGATGAAATTTCTGTTTATTTTGCAGGGCTTGAGAAGCATTCTCTCTGCACGAAATACAACCCCACTCTCCAGCCCTGCTTCCTCACGATCTGAAACTCCTGAAAGATCAGGCAAAAAAATAAGGTAAGAGTGGAAATTTAAAGTAAGTATTCATTGAAACCTAGTCAGTGATGCAGACACATCTCTGCAGTCTTCGCTGTTGATGAGAACTGAGATCTGCATTATACAGATGAACCCATTGCCCTAAGTTGCATGTATTGAGGTGGTGAAGGGAGGAGGAAGCTGTCTTTCCCAGAAACTGGTCCTTGTTATTTTTACTTGTGAAGTTGTCACCTGCATATGCGTCAAGAAATGCGAGTTGGGAAAATTGTTTATTTAGGGTTTTTTTATATGGACAAATTCCTTTAGGTTCTATTAACTTAATTTTTTTGGGTTGTGCTTTGTGGATTCTTTCAGGACAAATTTCTGTTACTCACGTGACTTTAAGGTGCTGGTCATGTGTTTTGCACTTTCTGAAGTTGTATAACTGAACTGAATTTTAAAAAAAATTAGTTTTCATTAACTTGTGGTCAGAGCAAGGGTATGGTTATTATTCATAATTAATCACCTGAGATTGTAGTGCTAGGTCTTGGTCATAATTTTTGCAATATTAGTTGTAACTCAACCATGATGAGTTATGTGCAAGTCAAATTACCTGACAGTTACACACTTGATTTTTTTTTTGTACAATTTTATGATCTTGTTATAGTTGAAAAGTAAGCAAATGTGGGAATTCTGAAATAAAACCAGAAAAATGCTGGAAAACTAAATTGCATCTCAGGAGTGCAAAACAAGAGTTAATGTCTCCTGTCACTGACATCAGATCCTATCCTGATGAAAGGTCATTGACCTAAAACATTAGTACTTTGTTTTGGACAAGTTACTACCTGACAGATTGTTTCTAGCATTTTGTTCTTATTCCATAGGATGTCAATTTTATAGATCTTTCAAAATTTGATATCTGACCTGAGTGAGATTCGAACATTTGTCTGCTAGTCAATGTCATAATGATAATAAGCTCTTCTGTTATCCTTTTAAAGTCCGTCACTCATGTTTACCTTTCTAGTACTTGCGTGTTGTGGACATGACTGGCAAGTATGTTTTAGTAAGTTTTCTTCTTTTCAATCAATGAGTGTATCATGCAAATCTGCTATAAAGCAGATCACAGGGTTGATTCACAGACAAGGAAAAATCTGCAGATTGCTGGAAATCCAAGCTACACATGCACAATGTTGGAGAAACTCATCAAACCAGGAAGCATCTATGGGGAAGTGTCAATGGTCCTGATGAAGGGTAAGCCTGAAACGTCGACTGTACTCTATTCCATAGAGGCTACCTGGCCTGCTGAGTTCTTCCAGCATTTTGCGTGTGTCATAGGGTTGATTCTTTGCTGACCTGGTTAATCTCAATCGTGTCAATCTATATTGCTCTTTCTGGAGAGAGAAATTCTATCACTATTCCTGCAAAAAAAAAAAATTAACCAATGTTCCCAGATGCCAAACATCCAAATGGGTACGTGTGAGGCCAGATTTCGGGTTCGTTCATATATTCTGCTTGTAATATATTACCAGAAATTAAAGCCCATTCTTATTAATTTTGCATGTTCAGATTGGCTCATGTGTGTTTCCTGAAGTAAAGCTATTTGTGTCCTCTCTTTTTTCAATTTAGACGTAATCTTATTTCCCTTAATTGGATTCAAAGCCCCATTAACATTATAGGAAATTATTTTTACCGGTTCAATTTGCATTTTTCTCTAGTAGAATAGAAAATACTCTCCTTTTGTAAACAGTAAGCAATCCCTTCCCAACAGTACACCAAAACACAAAACCAAACCCTAGGCATTTTTGAACGTAGAACATTTGAAAATTTCCCCCGACTTCCAACAGTGAGGCCTGATCACGGACCTGCCTCAGTTCAGAGGGATAACTTCTATTTTCACCCTGTGTTAAAGGCCCTCCTCAGTGTGAACAATCATTGGGAATTCTCTCCTTTCTATGTCTCGATCATATTGCTATCATTCAAGTTATTCCGTCTGGTTTATTTCAGTTATCAACTTTAATTTTACCTTTAAGTATGATTTACTCTTTTCAGTCATTTCTCTTAATTAATCTGTACTCTCTGTACATTCGCGTCTGAATACTTGTAGTTTTTCTTTGTAGCTTGACACTCTGGTTCGAAGGGAGTGTCCTCACCGCAATGGCTGCCATGTCTTCTGCCGAATCCTCTCCAGTCGGGTGATAACTTTCATGGGTAGTCCCCGACCCGACAAGTCCGATGTTGTCTCCTCCACTGTAGCGTAGGTTTTTGTCCCTTTGTCATAAAAGACTCTTAGCCGAGCTGGATATGGGGTCTGGAATCTGATGTTGTTTTCCTTCAGGACCCTTCATGCTTCCACATATTTCTTCCGTCTGGCAAGGATCCCCGGTGCGTAATCATGGTCAAAGCTGATTTTACAGTTGCTCCACATAAAACCTTTCTTTTGCCATACCAGTTTAAGCACTTCTTCCTTCGTTCTGTAACTGAGAAATCTGACTAGAATTGATCTGGGCTGGACATCTGCCGGAGGCTGTGGTACTAACACCTGGTGGGCTCTTTGTATCTGTAGGTCTTTTGCTTCTGGTAGGTCAAGGTTCTCTCTAAGCAGCTTCTCCACGAAGGGAATCACCAATCCCGGTTTACCTTCAGCTCCTTTGAGAACTCCCTAGATCTTCACATTTTCCCTTCCTGAGTGGCCTTCTTGGTCTGTTGGCTTCCACTGGAGCTGCTCTTGTAGCTTTATCATTTCTGCTATCACTTCCTCTGCGTTTTGCAGCCTCTCCTCAGTCCCTACAATCCTCACTTCGGCTTCATCTAACCTCAAATTAGTTCTAACTATTTCTCCTTTAATATCTTCCAGCTGTTTGTTGTTATCTTGTCGGAAATCATAAATCTCTCTCAGAATCAAAGTCAGGTTCGCCAATTCTTCCTCATTATCTCCGTCCTGGCTAGCCATGGGGAAGCTAGGCCCCTCGTGTTGCTGTGTCTCGTTGTATTTGTCAGCCTTCTGAGTGGACTTCTTATTCTTGTACTTAGACATCATCCTTGCCCCTCTTATTGATATAGTTATACGATACTAAATATTTGTCTAATTTTGACCTTGGGGCAGTTTACATTCTTTTTTGTCGAGAGCCCTTTCCCTACGCTGCCATTCCCTTGGTGACCCGGAAGTCCTCCCCCCTTATATTCACAGAAATTAAGGAAAAAAATAGTTAAGCATGAAACAAGAGAGTGAGTGTTGACACCCTTTTAAACAACAGACTTGCATGGTAGAACAATTAAGTATATTTTGCATGAGGATATTGCTTTAAAAGTAGAATGTTTATCCACAGGGAGGAAGAAGTACAGAGATCAAATGCCTCTACCCCAGTTCGAGTGGACAGGCCAGAAAAAGACCAGTCTATTGAAGAAGGTAAGAAGGAAGTGGAATACCATTTTAAGATATGTGTATTGTATTGCAATTTATTGTGAGTTTCGGTATATGTCAGGGAAGGTAGTCAATAAAAAAATCTTGATTGAAATATTGGAAAGCAACTAATTAACCACGTATAAAGCCTTTCTAAGACTTTAAAATGCAACATTTTAATATACTTAGTCATGCAAACTGTACATAATCATCAGCACAGTGGCTTTCAGTTTCCAGTTTTGCGTCAAACTATTCTGAAGAAAATAAGTCTGTTAGTTCAGTAAAATGTTATTGTTTTCAGCTTCACCTGAAATTTACATTGTTAATATTAGAGGCTGGATTCAGTTTACTGGAAAGGTTGGCTTGGATTTGGATTGGCTTTTGACTGTCTGCCAAATCTGAGTCTGCAGAGGTTGGGCTAGGCTTGACATCAAACTTCCAAAAGCCTTTCCACTATCTCTGAGGTAAAGTGCAGAAATGTCACTTAGCTGAATGAGTGTAGCCACTGAGCAGTCACCAACTTCACTGGTACAGTGTGGTTGCAAGAAATATCGTCTACAAAGCATACTGCAGTTAATCACCTAGGCTACTCTATCGGCAGCTTTCCTTACCACAAACTTCACTAAGAAAGCTTGCCTTCAAGTTGAACTCCATTTTGACAAAGAAATATTGTCAATCCCATGCAACTGGATCAAAATCCTTTACCAGAACATTTGAGCCTGTTCCAGGCTCAGTATCTTTTATGTAGATATGCTGGTCAGCCCCATATCACGTAAAAGGATAAAGTATGAAGTTAATTTTCAAGTTTCTTTGGTAAACTTGACAATACATTTTCATTTACTGCTTTTCTGTTAGTTAAACCATGAATCTAAGCTTGATGTCTATATCTATGGGCACTCCATGTGTTAATCCTCAAATCTGGAGGTGAATGGGTTTATTCACTTGAAAAGTTGGTGTGGAAACCAGAACCCACTTTTTGAAGTGGATTAACTTCATTGCTTTCACTTCCCATTAGACTTTATGGCTAGCTCCATTTGCACTCTGTAGCTTGTCGAAACCCCCTCCAGGGTCCGAGCAAGCTTCTTCCATCTCTGCATGGATGTGATGTAACCTTGACTTGAAGGCTGGATCTGAGTGATCTTGAATTGTCTTGAATAAACTAATTGGATAGTAATTTATTGGTAAGGATACACATCTCATGTTAACAGATTGATTGGAGTGACAAGATCTATATAAATAAAAGCATAGTTGCTGTGGCAAAGTCTCAACACCAAGGAAAAATCAAGGGTAGGAAAGGAAGTGCTAGGAGGAATAGTAAAGTTGGTTAGAAATATGTGTTTCAGACACATGGGTTATACCATGAGAAATGGATGATTGTGCCATTGTGGCAACTGCACATAACCAGTTTACATTTCTGTAAACAAGATTTATGCAGAATCTCATTGAAATGAGAGTTCAGTAGCAAGACTTGAGTAATGCTATCTCAACCTCCATTTCTGTGAGCAAGGGGTTGCGTTACATCTAATAAAGTTAGGTTAAGAAACAAAGACAGGGTTTGCATCGATAAGGAATTGAGCAGTGGTTGAAAATACTGGGGGGGTGGGGTGGAGAGAAAATATTTAAGCAATTCACATCATGGACAAGCACTGATTTTTGAATACTTCTGAGCTCTGCTGAAAGTAGCACTGTAACAACTGCAGTGACGAAAAGCCAGAAACTAAATGCATGTTTGCCGGTGATAATGGGATTTGACAGTGGGTAAATTGCCAGGACCATGGGATTTAAAAAGATTCTCCAGGGACTGTAGAGTGAATTAAAAGGTGTTAATTGGCAGATGTGATTTAATTAAATATAGACAAATATTTAACATAAATAAATGGCTTGTCTATTCTATGAATCATGTTGCTGTAATTAGCTATGCGGCGAAAGGACTTTGTAATTTTGATAATTTTGACTATTATTTTGGATCTGGAATTCAGGAATAACTAATAGAAGGTTCACTTTCAGGAAGCAATAACAGTAATACAACTCAACGGAAAAGCTAATCAAACTTTCAGTGATGTTTATTATATGTGCTCAAATTTGGAAATGTGAGTGTGTCCTTGGCTTTGTCTTCCTTCTACCTTCTCTCTTTTACTGACTTCTTTCCCCAAAGTAAGTTATTGTGTTCCACCACAGTTTTCAGTGAATGAATCAAAATTTATGTAGAGTAAAAGAAAGAAACATCTTTATCCTGCAGAAGTGCCAGTGATTGGATGTGCCACCAAAGGCTGCCAAAAATTCTGCTCATTTTTTTAAAGTAATTTTATCTGTCCTTTTTTGGGGCCTCTGATTACAAGGGAGGCTTTGGCATATCCCCCAGAGTCCATTTTAAATTTTTGCTGTTTTGTTTTAAAACTTGCATAAAAATAGCTGTAGCCTGTCAAAATAAAACTTCTATTAGTAAAGGTATACTATCTTCGAGAAATGGATTTGGTTCTTCTGTTATCCAACTAAATAGAGTCACAAGCTTCATTTTCCGGTCAAATTTATCATTTTGATTGTGATTGGTAGGTGGTGCTAAGTGTGGCATGGGTATGTAGAGCACTGTTGCTTTTCTCCTGGAGTACTTTAGTGACAATACATAGAAAATGTTGCAGTCAGATTCTGGAATATGCTTTAATTGCAGTAAAACTTTTTTCTTTTAGAAACAGCAACTCCGATGTCAAAATGTTCACCTTCAACAGTAGATTCTTCTCCCTTGGAAGGTGATGTGAAGCGAAAACGGAAGATTCCTCTTCTGCCAAAACGGAAGGGAAATCAGCTTACAATGGTAGAGTATCGTACTGTACATTTCTTGTTTTTAATCTATTTCTGTGCTAATTGGAGTTAAGTGAGATAACACATTTTTTAGAACCAAAAATATTTTGAGCAGGTGTGGTGCTGGAGTTGACTTGCATGTAGTTATTTTAGTCAGCTGCAATTAGAAATAACAAGTGCATTATCATTTGTGCTCTTTAGTTATTTATCACAAGCAGCTGAAAAGAGCATGTGTTGATGTTGAGTGAGATTATGATTGGAGTTATAAATTGTAATGAATACTTGCTCAGTATTTACAGAAACATTTACAGATAAATGAAGAATAGTTTTTTAAAATATCAACATAACTCCAACTTTATCTCATCATTGCTTCAAACAGGCAAAGTCCATTGTTTTTCTAAAATGTAATTACTCAACTTCAAGAGTAATTCCCTGAATACAATGGGAGTACAGAGAATAGGGAATATTTTGCAATACCTTTGTAGATTCAGTATTGTTTTCTGAACAGCTGGTTATTTTCTGCTCGTATTCCTTCAAAATCTAATTATCTGTGTAGTTTGTGTGTTTCTGCAAATAAATATGTCACAGTTAAATGTTTTAAAGGTTATATAATAAATTTATTTGAGGAATAATTGTCCTCCGGGCATTTTGGAGTTTTATTTATTTTCTTAGGGGATATCGGTGTCAGTAATACTGCCACCACTTTTTTGCCATCTTCAATTGTCCCTAAAATGTGGTGGTGAGCTACCAGCTTAAACCTGTGCAATCTTTTGGGTGAAACGCACCCCTCTTTAAAGCTGAGCAATTAGTTACATGATGGGATCTCATAAATGATGTAGGAATGATAGATTTTCAAGTTGAGGCTTGTGAGAGAAACCTGCAGGTGGCTCTTCCATTTGGTGTTCTTGGATTCAGGTAGACCTTTTGAGCAGACAGATGGGATAGATGCAGGTTTAGGCCACTTGCCCCCCTATATGCTTGTTCCACTATGTAGCAAGATTGTTCTAAAGCTTTTATCTTCGTACTGGCCTCAATTTCCTTTATATAAAACGACTATTCTATTATTTTGAATGTATTTAGAAGCTGAGCATCAACCACCCTCATAACAAAAGAACTCCAAAAATTTACTCGCTTTCATGGAGAAAATTTCTTCTTAGCACTGTTTTTGAATGATTAACATCTATTTTGAAACACTGCCTCCCTGGTTCTAGACTCGAACCTATAAAAATAACTGCATTAAGCCGGTAAAGTCCTATAGGAGTTTTTGTGCATTTCTGGATGATCACCTCTCATAAATTTGAGATTACAGTTCGTATCTACTTAATCTCTACATTAAATTCCCTTAAAAACATTAATGAAGCAGACAATGTAGTTTGCTGTTAAATTGGCATAATGTTGTACTAAGGAATGCAGTGTAAATGTCACTGAAGAAACAGTACATTATTTACTGCTATATTTCTTAAACTTGAGATTATTTAATTTGAATGGAAATTATTCTGAAGACATGAGATTTGAACTCATGGTCTGGATTCTTAGCCCAGATTTCTAGGTTACAGTCTACTCTGCTACTTTTAACCATACACAGAATTATTCTGTGTATTTTTTTACATTAATGTAGTGGCAAATTTTGAGAAAGCAAGTCCATTAATGAACAAATGAGGCAGATGACTAGTGGTTGTGGGATAAGTATTGGGAGAACTCTTTCTTTTCCATTTATACTGTGTGTTGTTGGATAATTTGCATTCAGTTTAATGGATTTACCTGCTGTTGTAGTATCTCTTCAACATATAGAATACCAGAACTATCCCTCTGTACGACCCAGGAATATCAGTGTAATTGATTTGCTGCAATCTGGGACTAGGCAATGAACCCATAGTTCTCTAACATCATAATGTTGTCAACTGGGGTTATAAGGTGGCATTCAATTGCCTGCTTTGAATTAAACAGTTTTGGCATAATTTTTATGTCATGCACTGTAAATTGGTTCTCTTTCAAATTGTTGAGAAAGTAAATTAATGCAAGATTATCCTGCTAATTGAAACTTTCTTTGCTTCAGCATCCTCCGATAGAAATTGGGTACACAATTACTGCAGAAGACATGGACTCTGAAAAGAAAGCACGCCTTGACAGGATTAAAAAGGTGTTACAGGAGAAAGAAGGTAAGGCAATATATTACTGGCAAAGAGCATCTTTATATGTTTAGTAAGGTAAGTAAATTGTTCAAATGTATTATCTTGTAATTTAGTTCTTATTTTTGTGTTATGATCAAGGTTACTACTTGCATAAGAAACAACCATCAGTGGTCGTTTGTGAAATTTTCTGTGGTTTCAGCTGTTTTGCTAAGTGAAATACCTCAGTTTTAGATTTTTATCAAAAGTATTATAATTTAGCTTTACTCACATTTTCAGATCTCTTGACAATAAAACTTGCAAATATCTAAATTACTCTTTTAAAGTTACTTTGTGCATCCTGAGGTAAAGTTGAATGGAGGCTAGCAGCTCAGCCAGTCATTTTCTGGATGAGCCTGGTCGTGAATTACAAAGGCCTTTCTGTCTGTGGATAATGAGATGGCCTCGGGGCTCAAAATACTTTTAAAGTTAATATTTCCTATAATTGAATATAACTAATTATTTTGATGCAGCAACAGTACAAACACCATCCTTTGAAAAAATCTAACTGTGTAGCATTTCCTTTGTCACGCAATGAAATTCATAAACTTTTAAACATGTTACTAAGACTGCTTTTTTGGTATTAACAGAGCCTTCAAAGTCATTGGAGCCTGTGGTGACAGTGCCCTCAGTGTCAACATTTACTACCCCAGCAGTGGAAAGCTCTGCCAACTCAACTCCCATTTCCACTTCCATTTCTGCCATAGTCTCAAACCCCTTGCTGGACAGTTTGAAGATGATGCAGGGCCACACCATCTTGTCTCCCACTTCAGGTGTGTAATAACAGGCATGTGCTAACTGGTCAAAGCTACTTTGTCGTCTTCAGTCAAAGTTAAGGGTAGCATAGAAAATTTAAATACCAACAGAGAAGTCCAGGATACATCAGATTTATTGAGCCAGTTTGAGTATAGATTTTTATCTCCTCTTCAGAATTATTCAGCTAACTTCATGAATGTGCAGGTAATTCTGTTTGTTTCTTGTGTGCTAGGTTGCAAAGTGGAATGAGTTTGTATAGTCATGCACATTCCTAATAGGCATGTGGCATAAAATGTCTCTAAATTGGCATCGGTGATATGGCAACCTCTTTGTGCATTTGACTCTGATAAACCAGAGCTGATCTTGAAGTTGTTATATATGGGAAGAATTCTAATCTCACCATCTAAATCAATTGTCACTATATATATCCGTCATCTGAGCAATCTTGTAACATCTTCCTCCTATATTTATTGAACTTTGTTTTCACTCTGTTAAAGAATCTCATTTATTTGAGGTATTTTTCCCAGTTATGTTTTTCCTTCTGCTAGCTGGCTTGGTTCCAGTCATGACTTAATGACATGTCATTGCAAGTTTATTTGCTCTCTCAAAAATGGGATTCTCTTCCATGTTGATCGAAACAACTTCTGGTCCTTGTGGGGATTAAAAGAAATTGCCTTCAGAATAGTTAATTTACTCTTCCTATCTTGCAAAATACACTTAATGTGATTGTAAATGCGCGATTGAAGGGATAGATGTTTAGCAGACAGTAATCAATGTTAAAATGGGTGCATGAGAGCAAAGACCTTGGTAAGTGTGCCCTTAATACTTTGAAAAGTCTCTTGAGGCATATTTAGTTCTTGGTTCTTTTTTCAAAAAAAAGGTGCATATAAGAATACAACAATGTGGAAAGGATGCCAGATTTTTGTGAAACCATAATTAGAGCTCATCTGGAATGTTGTCAGCAGTATATCTGAAGAGCAATGCCTTGGAAAGTGTCCCAATAAGATTTACAAGAATTCTAGTAGTAATGGGTAAATATGCGTTGTGTGGAGATAGGAGAAAATTGAATTGCATGCATTGCAGAGAGGGGGTAAATGATATTTGAAATGTGTTCAACATCATGAAGGGTTTTAATTGGCTAATTTGGGTGAAGTAGTTCCCAGTGACAGTGGTATAGATGGAATTAAACTAGCAGAATCTAAATGAGTTTTTGTGAAGTAGTGTTGGAAATAGATGTTGATAAGAAATAATGTTGTAAAGTACCCTCTGTTATTTGATAATGTTGGAAGCATTTTTAAATGTCACTTGATGCATTGGTGGTGGAGGGCTGGATATTGAGTTCATCATTGAGGTAAATAACAATTACTGCTTTCAACTTCAATTTTAATAGTTCACAGTCTTAAAGACCTCATGTATTCAAATTAATTTTAGGATACTCAAAATAATCAATTTGCTATTACATCAGATCATTGGTCTTTGATACAAATTTGTTATAAAAACTGTATTTCAAAAAAATTTGCAATTTAAATCTTATTCAGTTCATGCTAGATGTGTATTGGATTGACACCTAGTGTAATTCAGGTGATGATGTAACTTGGAACCTTTTGAATATCACTGATCTTGGGCGGAAAACCAATTGGATCAATACTTGTAACTGAGATGGAACCAGGTCTTTAAATCTAGCAATAGTGCACATTGAGAATGAAAGATTGCTAAGCATTTCTTCTTTTTTTTTGTAGTTTTGAATGTTTTGATAATCCTCTGACTTTGCACGGAATAATCAAATTTTCTTCTTTAGCAGATTCTGTTAATGGAGTGAATCCGAGTAACATGGCTAAAGCTTCAGAAGCTTCCACAAAATCTTCCAAGAGTGAATTATCGTTTTCATCTACAATCCCTGCTCCAACAACTTCTGCTGTAACAGTGACAGCTGATATTCCAGGATCTAAGGCAGCTGATGTTTTGAAATTCTCAAGTTCCTCCGTTATCCCATCACTTTTAACACCAGTCAATAACCCTGCTCCTAAAGCTATCACCACTACCACCAATTCATGCCAGTTTTCTGTTCTGGTTAGTGCACAAGAAACTAAACTTAGCAAAGGGCCTGAAGTGAATTTGACTTCATGTACTGGTAATTCTTCAACTCCAAGCACAAGTTTTACCCTGTCCAGCACAGCGACTGCAATCCCAACAGAGGTTAGCACCACGGTTTCTTCATCTGTCAGCATACCCACGTTTAAGCCAGTATTTGGTCCGCCAGTGACACAGCAGAGCACCGTTACACCAGCAACACTGAGTTCAGGAATGCCACTTAGTACACCTGTAAGCTTGGTAGCATCTGTACCATTGAGCTCTGCCTCCTCAATCATTCCATTCAAACCAGTGTTTGGAAACTCAACGGCAGTTACAACTACTGCCACCACTACAGCTGCACCTTTTAATTTCAGTCAATCAGTTCAAGCAGTGTTTAATAAAGAAGCTCCTCCTCCCACAACTTCTACAAAATCAAATTCGACTCTGTTCCAATTTGGAACCACCACTGCATTAACAAGTTCAAGCATTGATTCAGAAGTGAAGTGCTCAAAAGCTACTGTTAGTTTTGGATTAAATGAAACTGTTTCTTCAAATCCGAATGTAGCTTCTACTTTAAGCAACAACCTATCAAGCCAGCAACAATTTCAGTTTGGTTCAAACCCGACAACTACTACTACTGCTGCACCAAGCACTGTGTTCCAGTTTGGAAAGACCTCTGCAGATGCCACTGCAACATCAGCCAGCTTGCCCATTCCTGTCTTTGGTCAGCCAAATGCAGTTACAAGCCAGGCATCAACAAGCACTGCAGCTACTTCGAATATATTTGGGAATTTTACTCCTTCGGTGTCAGCACCTTCAACCACTTCAAGTGCTCCACTCACACTTGCGTTTGGAAACTCAGGAAAGACATCCCTATTTGGTAATACCACAAGTGCGCCACCTTTTGGGGCCCTGACGACTCAGCTTAACTTCGGAGGCACAAGCGGTCAGTCATTGTTTGGAGCTAATGCTACAGCAACTCAACAAACACCAAGTAAAGCCCCTGCCTTTGGCAGTTCTGGTGCTCCCTTCAGCTTCGGATCTACACCCACAAATGCAACATTTCAGAGCACCACCTCACAGTCTGCATTTGCAACTCCAAGCCAGCCAGCGTTTGGGGTCGTTACAGCTCCGACTGCATTTGGATCAACATCTAAGCAATCCATTTTTGGTGGAGGCACAGTCGGTTTTTCATTCGGTACAACCACCTCTTCCACTGCTGCTCCAATGTTCAGTGCTACGAAGAGTTCAGGTAGTAGTACAACTGGTTCAATGTTTGGCTCTACACAAGGTTTTGGTTCCTCAAGCCAGCCAGCCAAAACAACCAGTGGTTTCAACGTTGCAGCACCAAATCCAACTATAGCTACAGCTGGCTTCTTTAGTTCAGGTCAGGGTGGATTTTGTGCTTCAAACCCTTCCATTCCGTTTGCTACTACTACCCCGACGTCGTCATCATCTCAAAATATGTTTGGGTCCTCATTGACTAACCAAGGGACACAGAACCAGACTAATCCACAGTTCAGCTTTGGAGCTGCAAATGCAGTTGAAAATAAGTCTGCTTTTGGAGGTGAGTGTACCTTTACTCCTGTCCTTCTGCCACGTTAACAATCTGTGAGTTGTTTTGCACGGGTGTAATAATCCCTCTTGAGGGGTGTTCCCATAAACTAGAGACTTTGAAACTGAAAGAAAGAAAATTTGCTTTATTTGTCGTCTGCCATCGAAACCCAGTGAAATGCATTGTTTTTATGTCAGCGGCCGATTCGGTCTGAGACTTGTGCTCGAAGCAGCCTATAAGTGTTGCCATGCTTCTGGCAGCAACATATTGTAACTTATTGACCCGAACTTGTCCAGCTTTGGAACGTAGGAGGAAAACCCAAAGGAAGCCCACACAGTCACAGGGTGAATGTAAAAATGCTTTATAGACAGCAGTGGGAGTTCAACCCCCAATCAGTGATTACTGGTGCTGTAAAGGGATTACATTCACTGCTAGGCTGCTGTGCTACCCACAGCTGTAGGCTAACTTTTTCCATTTGCTTCCCCTGCTTCAGCTCAATTGGTAGCCTTGGCATTCAACAAGGAATAATGCCTAAGGTATTGCAGAGTTTCCTCAGATCTGTTACCATTGGATAGAAAGAAGATCAGAGGTAGTCCCTGGGCACCAAATACTAGGGGTTTGCAAGTGGAAAAGAACTGGTACTGCCATTCAGAGCAGAAGGAATTAGGTGAGGATGGAGCTTTATGATCATTGGGCAGCCGAGATATTAGGGGCTTGGTCTTGGATGGGATGATTTGTTGTGGATGTGTTCAAGAGAGGATTATGGTATTGTAGAAAAGGAAATTGGAGCGAATATTAAGATTATGAGTGGAGTGGGGTTAGACTGAAAATCCTAGCAGTTGATTGGGGTTGAGAGTACTGAGGCCCTCACCAATGCATGAAGACCTTAAGACTATAAAATACAGAAGCAGAATTAGGCCATTTGGCCAATTGAGTCTGCGCTGCATGCTGATCCTATTTTTCTCTTAGCCCCAATCTCCTGCTTTCTCTCAGTATCCCTTCATGCCCTGACCAGTCAAGAATCTATGAACCTCTGCCTTAAATATACGTGGACTTCACAGCAATCTGAATTGCACAGATTCATCACTCTTGCTAAAGAATTCCTCATCTCCATTCTAAAAGGACGCCCCTCTATTCTGAGGCTGTGTCCTCTGATCTTTTACTCTCCTACCATTGGAAACGTTCTCTCCACATCCACTTTATCAAGGCCTTTCACCATTTGATAGGTTTCAATGAGACCACCTCTCCTCCCAAATTCTAGTGAATACAGGCCCAGAGCCATCAAACACTCTTCATCATTCAATTCTGGAATCATTTTCGTGAACCTCCTTTGAACCCTCTCCAGTTTCAGCGCGTCCTTTCTTAGATAAGGAGCCCAAACCTGTTCAGAATACTCCACATGAGGCCTCACCAGTGCTTTATAACATTTCAACATTACATCCTTGCTTTTATACTCTAGTCCTCTTAGAATGAATGCTAACATTGCATTTGCCTCTCTCACCACAGTGGACCTGCAAGTTCACCTTTAGTGAAGTGGATGTTGGGTAGGACTGTGTGTTTTGGATTGCGAATGAAGAAATGGTGTGATTTCTGGATTGAGAGGGTGGGGAGTAGGTGGAGTGATGGAGGTGTGCAGGTGGGTGATGTGATGTAGTCGTAAAGTGAGGGCAAATAGTGTGTGTGTGGGCAGACGATTCCCAAAAGGAGATGGGTAATTTAGAGTTTAAGGGGTGGAAGTTAGCCAGTTAATTAAGAGGTTGGGAGGAATGTTTATTGATGACATCAGCAGTTGTGGGACAGGATGGTAGTACTCGCCCAGATGAAAGTTAAGTGAGTTATATATCTGATAGTCTACCTTCTGGTGATCCAAATGAGTTAGCCTACTATTGCCAAAGCTCTTGTATTGTACTGAATTGCTTGCATCTGAAAAGATGTTTGTCATACTACAGCTAATAAGAGGCCTGTTTCCTCATTTAAATGAACATCCTGTTGAGGCACTCAGAGCAACAGCTGAAAAGAAGCAGTGGGTGTCACCATCAGCTTTGTTGATCTGGAGGAGCACTGTGGAGGCTTTGGTTGAAGATGTTGTGTCTGGGCCCTTGATGCCCACCTGACATTAAGGTCTGTGCTTGTCCTAACCTGGCAAGGCCCATTTGAAGAGCTGATAAGTATACAATGGCCTGCATGATTGTTTGAATTATTATTGCTGCTTTGGCCTCCTGATGAGAGTTTGCTCCTGTTAGAAAAAACGTGCATACACCCAGTGGCTGCTTTATTTAGAACAGGAGTGGAACCTGTTGTAGTCTTCTGCTATAGCCCATCCACTTCAAGGTTTGATGTATTGTGCATTCAGAGATGCTCTTCTGCACAAAACTGTTGTAGCACGTGGTTATTTGAGTCATTGTTGCCTTTCTGTCAGCTTGAACCACACTAGCCATTCTCCTCTGACCTCACTAACAAAGCATTTTCATCCACAGAACTGCGACTCATAGGTTGTTATTTTTTGATTTTCAAACCATTGTCTATAAAGTTTCCAGGGGTTCCCAACCTGGGCTTGCTTAATAGTATTTGTCCATGGCACCAAAAGGTTTGGGAGCCCCTTCTCTGGAGGGTGTTATGTGTGAAAATCCCAGCAGATCAGCAATTTCTGAGATACTCAAGCTACCCCATCTGGCACCAACTATCACTGCACGATCATAGTAACCAACATCACATTTCTTCCCTAGTTTGATGATTGGTCTGAATGGCAACTGAACCTCTTGACCATATCTGTATACATTGAGTTGCTGCTACATGATTGCCTGATTAGATATTTGCATTAATGAGCAGGTGTACAGGTGTACCCAATAAAGTGGTCATTGAGTATATGTCACCTCGAGGGATTTTTGTCTCCTTTACATTCAATATTGTACTACAATCACAGGAGGCATTATATGACTCTTCGGGGTTTTGCTGCTGCCAGGATCTTGTGCTGTGCAGTTTGGTTTGGTACCTGCTTGTCCACAATTCATCTAGCTTAATGCTGCCCCTTTTCATTGAAAGAGCTTGTAGGAAACTCCATTAAGGTAATGCTGAAACAGGCCTCATCCCTCAGGTCAAGTCCTGTTTCAGTGTTTCTTTGGGTCTCATAACCAGGGTAGTATTTTACACATCCTTCCAAAAGAATGATAGAATACTGTTCGAAGCCTCTGTACTTGCATTGGTGTGCCAACAACAATTTTAATTTTCACTGAATTCTCTTAATTCAGTTTTCTGTTCTAACTGGGAAATGACCTGTAAATTCAGGCATTTGAGCATTCCTGTTCAAAATGAATATTCTGTATCTATCTTCACAGAAGAGGACATTCGTTCTTGAAGCTAAATACAGTAGAGCAAAATATTGGTTATTGGGCAGGGTGGTCAGTCAACTGGCCACCATATCTTTCCCTTGTGTGGATGAGTGGTGGACCTTGGGGGGGGGGGGGGGGGGGGAAGGAATCTGATGAGAATGTGGGAAGAAAAATATTGGGAATTATGTAATGTGCGAATGGATAGCTGATGGTCAGCATAGACTCAATGCCTGTTTATCTGTGTTGTATTTCTCTACGACACTTTTAAGGGTTCCACTAGTTCTAAATCACAAAGCCAAGGGAATGTGTATGGCAGGTTCTAAAAATCAATAAGGAAGCAAATATGAAACTTATGACAATTTTGCAATTCTATGTAGATTCACGTGTTGTGCAAAGGATTTGAGAGACTGCTTATTTAGATAGATAGATACTTTATTCATCCCCATGGGGAAATTCAACATTTTTCCCAATGTCCCATACACTTATTGTAGCAAAACTAATTACATACAATACTTAACTCAGTAAAAATATGATATGCATCTAAAATCACCCTCTCAAAAAGCATTAATAATAGCTTTTAAAAAGTTCTTAAGTAGTTTACTTAAATACATTGAGTCCTAACCCCGGCACTTTAACATATCTTACTCCTGGCGGTTGAATTGTAAAGCCAAATGGCATTGGGGAGTATTGATCTCTTCATCCTGTCTGAGGAGCATTGCATCGATAGCAACCTGTCACTGAAACTGCTTCTCTGTCTCTGGATGGTGCTATGTAGAGGATGTTCAGGGTTTTCCATAATTGACCGTAGCCTACTCAGCGCCCTTTGCTCTGCTACCGATGTTAAACTCTCCAGTACTTTGCCCACGACAGAGCCCGCCTTCCTTACCAGCTTATTAATTTAGTAAAATTGCTAAAGCTGAATGGGATAAACCAAGGAATTATGGCCACTGAGCATATCAGCAGTGGTGGGAGAGTTGGAAATGGTCCTAACAATGCTAATGTGTTCAAAAATTATCGTGATCAGCAGAGCAGCAACCCATGAGGTCTGAAGAAGTTGGCAAGTTAGACTGAAAATCTGCCTGTGGCAGAAAGTTTTTAAAAAAAGTTATAATTGAAAGGGTTTATGCATGGTGTATACAATTTTTCCTATGTTAAATATCATGTTTTTATCACAAGGCATTTGAAATGTTGCCAGGATTGGAAAATCTTAAGGAAAGAAATTGCCTCTGTCAGGAGGATCTAATCAGGTGCATCATTTAGAGGTCTTGTGGAGACTATTGGCATTGTTCATTGGAAGGCTGAACATTCTCCTTTTTATACATTTCTGTTCCAGATTGTAACAAGGCTTCTGCCTGTGAAAGGGCCTTTCTAAATTTAGTTCCTATTAACCTAAAAATATCAGCCTTTTCTTGGTCTTTCTGGGTTACTTTCTCATTTGTTTTGAAGAGTTCTGTAGCTTTTTGTGAGGCCTTTTGCTTTCAGCATATAAAGATTCAGAAATTAGGACTTGGGTTTAAAGAAAAGCTGCTGGAATTCTTGTCTACAAGAAATCTACTATGTTTTAACCTTTTGAATAAGACAAACCTGAAACTTTTTTTTCCCTACAGACTGATTTTATCAAGTAGACTTTCTATTTTTGTTAATCTTGTAATTATTAGTGTCACTGAATTCTCCTTGGAAAAGCCAAGTGAAGATGTCAGAAGCAAATAGTTTATTTTTCCCCATCCCCTCTAAATGCAAATGACCAGGAGTGTTTTCAATGCTTTTGTACCTTTGCAAGTTTCAGTTGAAAACCCAGTGGTTGTTATGGAAGCCCCTTTACCAGGAGGTGTTTTGATTAATTATGGTCCCTGTTGCAGCTTCAATTTAAATCTCAGGTTAGGCACTGGTGTCTTGAGATTTTGTGCTCTGTATAAGTAAGGCGTGTAGTAGGTCATTACTTGTATTTAGTTCAATATTGTCAATTCTAGTATTGAATTTGACAATTTTACTAGTTCAAAGATTTTCATGTAGTTTGCGGAATTTTGTGATAACTTTTGTAGAAAAAAAACTGCAGGAGAACATTTTGTCATAACAAAAATGACAGTTCTTGTGGTTTTGTCGTTATTCAATCTTTAGTAATAGTATTCTGGTAATTGAGCTGAATTTCTACACAGTTAAAGATGGATGAAGACTCCATCCAATATCCTGATATCTGTTGGCTGAGAACTGTACCCAGACTTCACTGTCACATTGTTCTCTCTTTCCTAGAACAAAACTAGAAAATTCAGCCAGCCTTTTAGTGATGAAGGAACTGTGATTTTATTAGTGAGGGAAATGCAAATGCTGAATTATGCAACATACCTTTATAAAATGGGAGACATTTTTGGGTCTCCAGTCTCTCAAGTTTCGGAGGGTGGTACTGTAAAGCTTTCCAGTGTAATTGAAGCCAAAAATCTTTAAATTTCCATTCAATCACAGCAGTCTTAAATAAACAATTCTAATCCAATACATTTGTTAAATACTTGAAAATTGCCAGATGCAGGGAAATAGCAGAATTAGGACTAATTGAATAGCTGATTTGAAGATCTGTCGCAGGTTGAATGATCTCTATTGTTTTGTTCTGATTTTAGGATGATGGAAATAAAATTTCAAAGTATATCAATAGCATCACACTCTTGTTCATCTGGAGCAGCATGGTTGTTTTTTGAAAGCTGTTAATGTAGAGATATTACAAATGAAAACAAAGATGTTCAATAAAATAATGTGCAGTGGATTCCAGTTAATTGGAATATCAATGAATCGGGGCAGCTGCTTATTTGGGATAACTCTTTAAAGATAAAAGCTAAAAAAAAAAGTTGGGATCCTGTTCACTTATTTGGGACCCTCTGCCACTTAATTGGGTTAGCAGATAGTTGCAGAACAGTTTTTAACTAATGTCAGTCGCGTGCTCTTTGTGTGGCTGTTAGACACTGTGCAAGCAGTTTTTAAATAGTATCAGATGTTTGTATTTGTCTTCAAAATGCATTGCTTTTTGTCACTGATATTTGGCGAATAACAAACAGTAAGACAGTTAAGAGCTGTCTTGCTCACCGTGGTTTCAAGTATTCAGGCTTGGTGATGCTAGAAATGGCCAGGAGTGAAAATGAAACTATTTCACTACTTCAAATTAGGATCTCAAAGAATTTGAAGGTAACGACAGTCATTTTGAATGTTACAATGAAGAAGAAGATTGATCACGTTTTATGAAGGCAGTCCATTATCTGCACTGGGTGTCTATGCTGATTTTGTTCATGTACTGTCAATCAAAAGAGTGCTACAGCATACACTGGATGAATTCCAACAAAATTTGGAATTAATGCACAGTTTTATAGTATTGTGTTATTAATGGTGTTCTAATTTGCTCTGTATTTCATTTAAATACATAATTTGTTACTTGGTTAAATGGTAGTTTGTCTTTTTTTATACCTTTTTAACTGTTTCCATGAAACTTCAGCCGATTGGGCAGCTACTCAATTGGGCTGAAATGTACTGGCCATTATGTGTCCAATTGGAATGCTTTGAATAAAATTACAGTGGACGAGAAGGCTAGCATGTTAGCTATCCCATAGAGATTAATATTGAATTAGGAATATTTACATGTCTAAAGAAAATATAAACAAAATAAGAGAAAATAAAGCACTAAGGGATCAGATGATTTCCAATCCAGAATCTTTAAGTCAATTTAAATCCTCTCATTCTTATTTAAAGCAAAATATTCTGCTTCCACAGCAAAATTAGGCCAATTGGCCTACCCGTCGAGCCTGCTCCTCCATTCTGTCATAGCTGATTTAATGTCCCTCTCAACCCCATCTTTCTACTTTTTGCCTTTAATCTTTGATGTCCTTACTAATCAACAAGCTATCAACCTCTGCTTTAAATATATCGATGACTTGGTCCCCACACCAGTCTGTGAATTCCACAGATTCATCACCCTCTGGCTAAAGAAATTCCATCTTATCTCTGTTCTAAGAAGACATTCTTCTTTTCTGTTGTTGTACTCTCTGTTCATAGACTCTCCCACTCTGGAAAAAATCCTCTCCACATCCTCTTTATCTAAGCCATTCAATAGGTTTAAATGAGATTCTGAGCCCCCCCCCCGCCCCCCCAGTCTTCTAAACTCTAGTGAGTACAGGCCCAGATTTAGCAAACACATGCTTTCTGTTCCTGATATCATTCTCATGAGCCTCCTGTGGACCATCTCCAATGTCAGCATATTCTCAGATAAAGGGCCCAAAGCTGGTCACAATATTCCAAGTGCGATCTGATGAATGCCTTATAAAGCGTCAGTATTGCATCTTTGCATCCTTCTAGTCCTTTTAACATTGCATTTGCCTTCCTTATCATTGATTTGCAAGTTAGCCTGTAGTTTTGCCAATTAAACCGTCCAAAGAACGAAGTACCTTTGTTCCTTGGATTTTTGAATTTTCTCGCTCCTTGGGAAAATAATCTGTGCCTTTATTCCCTCCACCAAAGTGCATGACCATGCACTTCACTACACTATATTCCATCTGCCACTTTGCCCATTGTCCCAATCTGTCTTAAGTTCTTCTGCAGACTCCTTGCTATGTCAATACTACTTGCCCCTCCACCTATCTTCCTATTGTCCGCAAACTCTCAACTCCATCATCCAAATCATTGACATATACCGTGAAAAGAAGCAGTACCAACAGTGAGCAGTAGTCAGCGGCAGCCAACCAGAAATGGCTCTCTCTTTGCCTCCTGCCAGTCCGCCAATCTTCTATCCAGAGAGTCGTAGGAAAGTACAGCACAGAAACAGGCCCTTTGGCCCATCTAGTCCATGCCAGACCATTTAAATTGCATACTCCATGATAGTATCTTTTCTATAATACCACTGGTTTTTATGTTTAGCAGCCATATGTGCAACACATTGTCAAAAGCCTTGTGAAAATACAAATAAACAACATCCACTGAATTCTCCTTGACTTTCCTGCCTGTTATTTCCTCAACGACTTCCAATAGGTTGTTAGACAGGTTGCTAACTCTACTTCAGTACAGTTGTATCATTGACCTAATTCTTCATGCATAAACTGAATAGAGAGGGCTGAGATTTTTAATAGCTTTACAGTCAGTTTAGCTCTCAATAAATGTTAGCACACAGCATCTCCAGAGATCACTGAATACCAATGAAATTTTTGCATTTATCTCATTTGTTGAGATACAGCGCCGGATAGGCTCCTCCAGCTCTTCCAACCGTGCTGCCCAGCAATTCCCTGATTTAACCCTAGCTGAATCAATGGACATACCAACCGGTGCATCTTTGTACTATGAGAGGAAACCCACATAGGCACGGGGGAGAATGTACAAACTCTTTACAGGCAGCAGCGGGAAATTGAACTCTGTAAAGCATTGTGTTGACCACTATACTACCACCACTTTGTCTCGCTTTGACAACCGATTTTGCCAAGTCTATGTGAATTAGGCAGGGGAATTACATTAACAAGTCATAATCAACAAAAATTGTCCAAAACAGTTGACTTGCTGGCACTTGCACATTAAGGAGGGTGTAAAAGAGGTTCACTGGGGTGCTGTCTGGGCATGGAGCATTTCTGCTATGAGGATAGGCTGGGTTTGTTTTTATTGGAGTAAAAGTGGTTCATGGGAGACATGATAAAAGGTATTAAAAATTATGTGATGCACAGATAGGGTAAATAGCATAAAATGTTACTGCATGGCAGGGGTGTCTTCAGACCAGGATATAGGTTGACGGTGAGGGGTAAGATGCTGGGATGAGGGGCGTGCAAGTGGATGGACTAAAATAGAAGTTTTTTCATCCAAAGGTAGATAATGAACTAAGTGCACAGAAATAGGACTAGTGTAGAAAGGCATGGCCCAGTAGATGGGTACCTACTTCTGTACTGACTGACTGTATAAATATCTGGAATAGTCATAATCACATTTGCACACAAAACAGCCACACCAAGCCAACTTTACTTGTTCCTCTTAAAGGCTGGATCACTTCATAGTTAGCTGTAAGGTTGCACTCTAATATTATCTATTATAATCTAGCTCCACTATAGAAAGTTATGACTGAGCTATTACAGTTGTGTTGAGATAATTGAGTCTTCCTCAAAAGCTGTGAATATGATGAAATGTAAGTGAATTTTTCATTTTAACCAAAGTACATAGTTGCTTGTGACAGTCACCATTTTGTTTCATTAGGGTTCAATTTTGGAACTCCCAATTTGAATTTTGAGACTGGTAAGTTCACGCAATACTGCAGTGTCTATAAGCTTTGGCTGCTCATGATTAGTCGCTTTCTAGCAATGGGAGGCGTGCAAGCAAAAATCAATATGCTTTGGAAGATCATTTTGACATTTTTCTAACACCTCTTCTCCTCGCTGCAGCAAAACAAGTTGCTTAATAAATATGGCATAAACGTTTTTCTGTCAAAATAGCCATTGCTGATCATTTTAGCTACTGCTTTGGCAGTTGCTTTTCTCTTAACACAGGTTGCAGGTTCATCTTTTGCAGCTGTGCACTAATCTAAGTGGCAGGATTAGTTGAATATGTAACAATAAAAATACTTCCTTTTATAATTATCATTTTGGATATTAATATATGGCAAAATATTGTCTACAGTAGTACATTGTTGTATTTAGATTTCCTTGAGAGAGTTGTTGGTCAATTCCTTCTAAATATGTCACATGTAAGCACGGACACAGGACACAGGCTAACTTATAGGGTTTTCAGCTGCTTATAGCGAGGCAGGCAGGGGAATGGTGTAAGATTGGAATACTTTTTTCAACTCCAAGCAACTATTCGGTGCCTGCATGCGGTGGGATTAACATGATATTCAGGAAAGGTGTGGTAAATGTTGCACACTGGATGTTTTTTTTTTGTTTATCGCACCATTCTCTGTAAACTCTAGAGGCTGTTGTGCATTAAAGTTCCAGGAAATCAGCAGTTGCCGAGATACTCAAACCACCCCGTCTGGCACTGTAATCATTCTAAGGACAGAGTCACTTGGATCACATTTCTTTCCCATTCTCATATTTGATCTGAGCAACTGAACCTCTTGACCATGTCTGTATGCTTTTATTCATTGAGTTGCTGATTAAATACTTAGATTAAGTAACAGGGGTATAGGTGTACCTAATAAAGTGGCTACTGAGTGTATGTCCTCACCAGACACTGGATATCACACTGGGACTTCCCAAGACCACCCATCATCTACAGAACTTATCAGGAATGTAATAGCCTGGGTAAATGCAAATTTATCAAAATACAAGGTGTTTAAGACCAGAACAAAGCAAACTATGTCTTGATGAAGGATGAGATGTGTCCTGATGAAGGGTCCTGGTCAGAAATGCCAACTGTTTATTCTTCTCCATAGATGCTGTATGACATGCTGAGTTTGTCTGGCACTGTGATTAGCCCTTACAGTCATCATGTCAACCACTTACTCCCTCCATTGTAAGTGCATCCTGGCTACACTGCACAAAATTATCTTTTTTTTAAAAAAAAAAGCACTGCATTTACTACTCATCGAGACTAACAGCATAGCATTTAGTGTAGCGCTGTTACAGCTTTGGGTGTCCGAGTCCAGTTCTGGTACCATTCAGTAAGAAGTCTCTGTATGTTTTCCTTGTGGAATACGTGGTTTTTTTCCCAGATCGTCCAGTTTCATCACATAGCCCAAAAATGTACCAGGTAGGTAAAATGGGTCATTGTAAATTGTCCCATGATTAGGTCAGATTTAATCGAGTTTGTCAGGGGTTGCTGGGGTAGTGTGGCTGTAATTGCAATGAATATTCTCGAAACTACTTCCAAGAGCATCATCAATAACATGCATAATAAAATGCTATCATTTGAATATTTCTCTTTAGAAATGTATATCACCATGACTTAATGCATTATTTACATTGACTTTAGACCTTGGAACTCCTTGTCAAATTGCATTCTGGATAGCATACACCAAATAGACTGAAGTGGTTCAAGAAGACAGCTCACCAGCACTTAAAGGGAATAGGGGAGGGGCAGTACCTGCACCCTACAATTTAATTCATTCCTGTAGTAGCCATTATGGGGGTATCATCACTACAGTGAATTATGAGCAAAGTTTATGGAAACTAAGGTTGTAATCCCTGGAATTCAGAAAGCTTATAATTGATTTGATTTAAGTTTTCAAGATATTAAAGAGAACTGAAAGCAGTGATACAGTGTTTACAGTATCTAGCTTTAGGGAGTGTGACAGACAAAGTAGCCAGGCCTTTCAGAGTTGCTGGTAGGTAATTGCCTGGAATGTACCACAAATAGCAAGACATCAGATTAGTTGTTCAGTTTGGATGTTGAGATATTATAGTAATTCAATTTTGAGAAAAATTGGGCATCATTAAATATAAAAATGCAGATTAACTATGATCAAACTGAATGTCAGGTTTGAAATGATAAGTAACAGCATCTACCTTAATGCAACAGTCTTCTACAGTTAAGGCTTTGCACCAAGGAATTTCTAAAATATACAGTGTATTAATTACTGAACTGTTGATCTCAGATTAACAATGTAAGAATGGAAACTGGGAAAGACTCATGTCCTTGCCTCTCGGTTAGTGGACTGTGCTTTCTCAACTGATTTGAGTATAGTTTAGTCTGTGTTCCGTCTCTCCGTTTGTCACTGATAGAGTGGGTTATAAAGGTAGAAAATTTCTTTCACTGTTTTCTCTGGGCTCTGTTATCAGCCAGCAGAGCTTTCTCTTTCCATTTTTTGATATCCTCCAGTCAGTAACCAGCGGTCCTGAGTGGCGGTTGTTGTCTGTGACTATGTCTGCTATCTTTGTACATTACTTGTGGTTGTCCTGCAGCCTAGTATTCAAGCTATGGCCGAACTCAGAATCGGGTTTAATATCACTGGCGTGTGCCATGAAGTTGGTTGTTTTGCAGCAGCAATATATGAAAAACAATAAACTGCGATACAGGTTTCCCCCGTTATTCGAAGGTAGAGCATTCCTATGAAATGGTTCGCAAGCCGGAATGTCGTAAAGTGAAGAAGCAATTGCCATTTATTTATAATGGGGAAAAATTTGTGAGAGTTCGCAGACCCAAAAACTAACCTACCAAATCATGCCAAATAACATATAAAACCTAAAATAATAGTAACATATAGTAAAAGCAGGAATGATCTGATAAATACACAGCCTATATAATGTAGAATACTTTTCTCAATTATTGCAGCACTGTCCACCGCAGCGAAAATTTCACGCAAGTGCTCTCAGCAGCAAAAACACACGGCGCAAGCGCTCCCGGCAGAAGCACTTTTTCCAGTAACCTTTAAGCTATGAAGCTACCAAATAACACACAGCCTATATAAAGTAGAAATAATGTACGCCCAGTGTAATTTCACTTACCGGAATCGAGAAGACAGTGAGCACACTGATGATGGTGTGTTAGGCTGAGTCGTCGAAGGTTGAGGTGGTGGGAGGTAGAGGAGACTGGGGTGTCATCTCATCATCATCTGTTTCCATCAGGGCAAGCAGGTCACCTTCTATGTCTGCCTGCCTCAATGTCGACGGTTGAGTTTCATCGTCTGCTGTGGCTGATGTGGAAGGCTTGAAAAACGACAGTATGCTTGACTGCTTAGCCTCGTGCATTTTTCTATCATATAGTTCTTTGTAAGCACTCAAACCATCCTGCAAACCTGCCCTAAACCTACGTACCCTTTCAAAATTAAAGTCATACTTTTCTGCAATCATTGCAGCACTGTCAATCATAGCAAAAATCTCACGCAATTGCTTCACGTTCAGTTCCTGGACATCTTCACTTTCAGGCCGTTCACTACTGCGTTCGGTTTCAATTGTTACCCTTTCCTCTTCATCAGCTCTTCACCTGTCAGTTCTTGGTCATGAGATGCCAAAACCTCTTCAACATCATCTTCATCAACTTCCACAAACCCTTAGCCAAACTCACTATATCCTTATTTCATTCACCACGATCGAAACGCTTTATTATGTCTAGTTTTACGCTAAGTGTAACACCCTTACGCGCTCTTTTAGGCTTTTCCGATACCTTAGAACTCATCTTGCTAACGGATGCACAAAATAAATCAACATAAAGCACTGATGCTCACAGGCACGTGTTTAAGCAATGCCGGCTAGAATGCAATTCCAGGGGAGGAGCTTGGCTGCTCGGCGCACACTGCCTTTTGTCGTAACAGTGAAACCACCTTCTGTTAGCGAAAACAGGTAACTATTGTAGGTCTTTCGTAACAGCGAGTTGACGTAAAGCGAATGTTCGAAAAACAGGGGACACCTGTAAATGGGTAGTTCATAAAGAGGGGGAAAAATGGGATTAAATCTGATGGTAGAGGGGAAAAAGCTGTTCCTGAAACATAGTGTGTGTCTTCAGTTTCCTGTATCTCCATCCTAATGGTAGCAGTGAAAGCAAGGCATGCCCTGGATGATGGATGTCGTCTTTCTGAAGCATCACTTTGTGAAGTGTTATTCATGTTTGTGTAGCCTCCCTGAATTTTGTCTGTCTCAGCAAATAAAGGAAAATATTTTCTGATTATGGGTTTTGACTGAAAGTGCTGACAATTCCTTACCTTCCACAGATGCTGCTGACCTGCTGACTTCCTCCAGCAGATTGTGCAATTAAAAAACACTTTGTCTACCTTTTAAACCATATTATTGATCTCTCGAGCTACCTACAAAAAGCTGTGAATTTATTGTCCAATATACTTTCATTTGCTGTATATATTTTGTCTTCTCAAGTTTAAAAATTTCACTCTTCAGTTGCAAATAGGTGTGTCTTCAGTCTGCGATGAGGAATTTGTTACTGGTTATGAATTTTTGGAATTGCCCATTGCAAGAGGAGATGGTTAGAATTTTTGACAAATGATTCATGAAATCAACAGGAAAGTGTTACTTCAAATGATTTGAAGTAGGGTATAAACCGCTGGAGGATACAGCGGGATTTAGTGGGACTGTAAAATTGAAAATTTACAACTGCAATTTTGCAAATTGTTTCACAAAATCCAAGATATTTTAGTACTAGCTACTATTTCTGCACAAATGGGTGTTTAAACACTGAACCCATTTTTGTTGTTCTTCCAGGAACAACTGCACCTGGATTTGGACAGGGTACTCCAAGTGCAAGCTTTTCCTTTGGGGCCACTAATACTCCAGCAGCAAACTTTGGTAGTCCAGCAACAGGCACAGCAGCAGCACCAGCATTTGGTAAGAAAATCCACCATTTTGTGTGTAAGCGCTGATATTCTACTTGCCTCATCCCCACAACGTGTATTTCTGGTGGCTTTGTGAGGAAACAGACCCTGCAAGAGCTAATAGGATCAGTCTGCTGGATTAGCTGGCTGAGCAAGATTAAGCATTTGTCAAATGATTAGGATTAAGCAACAGTGAAGATTAAAAACTGGAATCCAAGGCACAGAAATCAATTCTGAATGTATCTGGCCTGTGTGGTTTGACTGAATCTCATTTTCTGCTTGTCTAGTGGGCCCATGGTTATTTTTTTATACCTTGGAGAATGCTACAGTGGTGTTTATCAGCTAAAGTAATAAATCTAATAATCTTTTCTCTGCACAATTGAGCTTTGTAGATGGTTATCTAACAACAATAACATGAAAGGAATGGGTTTCATCTTTGTATATTTCCAGGAATGCTCTAAATTAGGGGGATTAGAAACACTTCAATTAATTTTGAGGGTGTGGGTGACAATTACCAACTGCTTCTAGTTCTCCTGCAAAAGATCAGAATTAAGTTTATTATTGTCATGATGTGAAGATTATTTTGTGGTATGAAGGCATAAAATTATGAGAAGTTACAAAATTCCAAAAAAAAAATCAAGAATTTATTATCAAAGTATGTAAACAGTATTGTGCAATTCTTAGATGTAAATGTCTATATATCTTTTATCTAGGGTGCCTAAGACTTGCACAGTACTGTAGTAATTTTGTGTATTGCATTGTACTGCTTCTGCAAAAAAAGAGAATTTCATGACATTTGTGAGTGATGATAATAAACCTGTTTCTTAAATGGGTCTCTATTATGGACTGATTGAGAACGGCACAGAGACTGGGAAATCGTGGTTGGGTAAAGAGGGAGGGTATGGGAAGCACCAGAGAGACGTTCTGTAATCAATAAACCAATTGTTTGGAATCAAATGAGCTTGTCTGGTATCTCAGGGCTGAGTGTGTCTTCATCTGTGCCACACTCCTACTTTGCCACACGGCCAACACCGCTCCTACAGTACTCCACCTTCATCATTCCCAAAATACATTGCTCCTGTCAGATTTACCAACTCGGTCTCTGCTCCATGTTGACAAATACAGTACTATGCAAATGTCTTGGGCACCTTAGCAATAGGTGCCTATACTTTTGCACAGTACTGTATATTACCATATATACAGAGCAGATTTACAAGAATGTTGCCTGGATTGGGGAGCATGCCTTATGAGAATAGGTTGAGTGAACTCGGCCTTTTCTCCTCAGAGTGACGGAGGATGAGAGGTGACCTGATAGAGGTGTATAAAATGATGAGAGGCATTGATCATGTCAGAAGCTTTTTCCCAGGGCTGAAATGGTTGCCACAAGAGGACACAGGTTTAAGGTGCTCGGGAGTAGGTGCAGAGGGGATGTCAGGGGTAAGTTTTTACTCAGAGTGGTGAGTGTGTGGAATGGGCTGCCAGCAATGGTGGTGGAGGCATATACGATAGGGTCTTTTCAGAGACTTTTGGATAGTTACATGGAGCTTAGAAAAATAGAGGGCTATGGGGAAGTCTAGTAATTTCTAAGGTAGGGACATGTTTGGCACAATGTTATGGGCCGAAGGGCCTGTATTGTGCTATGTTTCTATATGAAACCCTTAGATTTGTGGTCTTGTAGGCATTCACAATAGAACAAAGAGGGTGGCTTGGCAGTTACTGCAATGCTATTATAGTTTGGGGTGTTCTGGAGTTCAGAGTTCAATTCTGCTGCTGTCTGTAGGGGGTTCATCTGTTCTCAGAGTGTGTGGGTTTCTTCTTGGTGTGCTCAGTGTGTGAATGCATATGTGTGTATGTATGTGAGTGTGTGTATGCGAGTGTATATTTGTATATGCACGCATGTGTATATATGTACATGTGAATGTGAGTGTATGTATGTGTGTGTGTTTGTGGTGGTCTGTGCATATATTTGTGTGTGTGTTTGGGTGGGACACAACATGGGTGGGATTTAAATTTATATTCACAATTTATATTAATCACGATGTTTGATACCTATCTACCATGCTGCTTTATTCCTTTAGAAATCAAAGCCTGATGAAACAAAAGTCCTTGGAAAGTTGCTACTTATTCAAGGAGCACATTCCTCACATGGGATATATTTAGGGACAGTGAGATTTAAATGGTCAGAAGACAATGGTGCTCATTAATGAATCAGTATGCTAAGAATCTAAAACCCATGGTCTTAAGGGGGGGAGAAAAAGAGGATAAACCAGGCAAGTGTCATTTGGAGTTCTGGTGCTGCTGTTGGCCTTTAACAGACAAATAAAATAAATCTGGAAGGCTTTTACATGGCAGTGACTGTTACCTGAATTTGATGTGCTATGGCGATTCATAGGTAAATTGCTGCTGTTGTGAAAGAAGAATCTAGGAGCTTATTCTTGCCATTCAGCAAACCTTGTGCCAGATTTCTTTTCCGAAAAGGAACTACATGTTGTAAGTGATCATTCTGAAAGCCCCTACAGCATTTAGATGAGAGGATTTGTCTTTGCTTGTGGTTTTCTCAGAAGAGCTTGTGTATATTGTGTGGCACATATCCATGCTTATTTGTGTGGAATTTAAAATCTCAGTGCACTATTCTATTTGGATTTTCCCTGTGGGTCAAAAGTTCTAATTCATTTGCCAGCTAAAGTAAAATGGAAATGATCAATTTGTCGAATATGCTTACATAAGGGTTTGTGGCAAAAAAATGTACTTGGTTTGATCATTCATTGCTGATTTATCTCTTTTAGCTGTATGCTCTTGTTTGAGTTTTCCTAACTATTGTGTTAAGCCATCTTGTATAATGAATAAAAATGTTCTTGTCAGTGGGAGCAAGTAGTATCTAGGAATGAATCTAGTATCTAGAAAGGTGGTACCGTAGTAGACTGGCAGATGGACCTCTACCTCACTGAGGCCAAACGGCAGCTCTCTGACACCTCCTCTTACTTACTCCTGGAGCAGGACCCCACCAAAAAACATCAAACCATTGTCTCCCATACCATCACCGCCCTTATCAACTCCAGAGACCTTCTATCCTCAGCCAAAAAACGCGTAATTCCCACACCCTGCACTGCTTGGTTTTTCCTCCTCTCCAAGATCCACAAGCCTGACTGTCCCGGTTGACCCATAGTTTCGGCCTGCTTCCGCCTCACCGAACTTGTATCTGCCTACCTGGACTCCATTTTGTCACCCGTAGTTCAGTTCCTCCCCACTTACATCCAGGATACATCCCATGCCCTCCACCTCTTCAATAACTTCCAGTTCCCCAGTCCCGACCGCTTCATTTTCACTATGGATGTCCAATCCTTATAACTTCCATTCCCTATCAAGAAGACCTCAAAGCCCTCCACTACTTTCTTGACAACAGACCTCACCAGTACCCTAACACCACACTACTCCGGTTGGTGGAACTGGTACTCACACTTAATAACTTTTGGTTCTTCCCACTTTCTTCAGAACAAGGCCCCAGCTGTGCCTGCCTCTTCGTTGGTTATGTGGAATAGTCTATGCTCCAAATCTATACTGGTACTGCTCCCCAATCGCTACATCGATGACTGCATTAGTGCTGCTTCCTGCACCCATGCTGAGCTCATCAATTTCATCAACTTTGCCTCTAACTTCCACCCAGCCCTCAAATTCAATTGGTCCATCTCGGACACTTCTCTCCCCTTTCTCGATCTCTCGGTCTCCATCTCTGGAGACAGACTGTCCACAGACATCTTCTATAATCCACTGACTCTCATAACTACCTCGACTATACCTATTCCCACCCTGCCAAATGCAAAAATGCTATTCCCTATTCCCAGTTTGTCCATCTCTGCTGCATCTGATTCCAGGATGAGGCTTTCCGTTCCAGGATATCTCAAATGTCCTCTTTCTTTAAGGATCGTGGTTTCCCTTCTGCCGTCATCAATGATGCTCTCACCCACATCTCCTCCATTTCCCACACTTCAGTCCTCACCCCATCCTCCCATCACCACAACAGGGACCGAGTTCTCCTTGTCCTCACCTATCACCCCACCAGCCTCCGGATCCAGCATATTATCCTCTGCAACTTCCACCACCTTCAACAGGACCCCACCACTAAGCACATCTTTCCCTCTCTCCCCCTCTCCGCTTTCTGCAGGGATCGTTCCCTCCGCGACTGTCTGGTCCACACGTCCCTCCCCACAGATCTCCCACCTGGCACTTATCCCTGCAAGCGTAAGTGCTACACCTGTACCTACACCTCCTCTTTTACCACCATTCAGGGCCCCAAACAGTCCTTCCAGGTGAGGCAACACTTCACTTCTGTGTCTGTTAGGGTCATTTATTACATCTGGTGCTCCCAGTGCGGCCTCCTCTACATCGGCGAGACCTGATGCAGACTGGGGAATCGCTTCGTCGAGCACCTCCACTCCGTCCGCCACAACAGACAGGATTTCTCGGTTGCCACCCACTTCAACTCTGCTTCACATTACCATTTGGATATGTCCATACATGGCCTCCTCTACTGCCATGATGAGGCCAAGCTCAGGTTGGAGGAGCAACACTTCATATACCGTTTGGGTAGTCTCCAGCCCCTGGACATGAACATCAAATTCTCCAACTTCCGGTAATTCCCTCTCCCCCCCCATTACCCCATCCCAGTTTCACACTGCCTATCACCTCTCTCATGATTCTGCCGCCTTCTACTACCCATAGTGCTTTCCCCTTACATTCTTTCTTCACCTTTCCTGCCTAACTGCTCTCCCACCCCTTGATCTTTTCCCCTTACTGGTTTTTCACCTGGCACCTACCAGCCTTCTCCTTCCCACCTTCAGTCCTGATGAAGGGTCTCAGCCCGAAACATTGACTACTCATTTCCATGGATGCTGCCCGACCTGATGAGTTCTTCCAGTGTGTTGTATGTGTTGCTTTGACCCCAGCATCTGCAGTGTACTTTGTATCTAGGAATGTTTGAAGTCTGTACTCAAACCAATTTCCATGTGCTCATTGTTACTATAGACACGGTTATTTTGTAGGTAAATGTGTAAAGGAGTGAGAATTTTCATGTTATTAACAGTTCAACTTCAATTCTGTCTTCTCAGCAGGAACAGCGGCCTTTTCTATAGGAGCTGGATCTCGATCTACTGGAGGGAGACAGAGATTACTGGCTAGACGACAACATACACGGAAGAGATAGACACTTGGGAATGTGAATAATGCAAAGGAACATGTTGACTATTCTGAAACAATTTCCACTTTTTTACTTTTGTACCCTAAACATTGCCAGTCATGGATGTGCAGGCAACTGACCTCAAAAGATGGGAATATATACTTGAGAAAAATTCTGTTTAAATTTAGGTCTTTTCTGGGCTTGAACTGTCAGAATAAAAGGCTTATGGCTGCTGGAAAAAAGGCTTCTCTGCAACACTGTGAGAAGCTCATTAGACAATAGCAAAGTCCTCGTCTTAAGTTTATAAGCTTTCTTCAAAACCTGCCGTTACAGAATGGTGATCTGAGTTTGGTTCAGGGTACAGCAGTAATGGGTGACACAGTAAGCAACACACATAGCTTTACTACTTGAATCTTTCTACTTTTAAAGGTTGCTGTAAGATGCAATTTGAAAACCTTTCTTGATTGACCCTTTTTATTGTACATATTGCTGCACTCTTCTTTCTTTTGGGGGAAACAAACATTTAAGGGCACAATTCCCAGTAACAGCGCAGTTTTCTGTGGTGTCTTTGTGCCCATATCAAACTGAACTGGAGGCTGATGTTAACTTCTTTCTCTTCATTCTTTTTTCCCCTCTTTTCCTTGATTGCTTTATTATATTTCTGACAAAGAATTCTAAACCTTGCTAAAGCCACCATTTTATTTTTAGGATAAGAAATGTTATGCCTGTTTGAGTTTCTTCTCAATATCTTTTGCTATGCTACCTACCTCTATTTTTCTTCCTGTGAATGAATTTTAAGCCTTTTTAAATCTGTGATTTGGTTATGTAAGGGAAACAAACCAAATTGCTTTCCCTTCTGTACTACTTTTATCCTTCCCCCTCCACAACCCCTCTTTCCTAAAATTGTCTGGTTTTTTTTTTACATACAGTAATTGTTATCAGTGTTTGCTTGTATATCTCATGTTTTTGCTCAGTGAATCGAGTTTGGAGGAAAAATGTCAATGTATGTGTGGCGGCATGTTAGTAATGCCGGATCTGGCTGGTTCATTGGATATATGTTAATCTGACTCTCGCTAATCTGTGATAGTGTTTTGCTACTATAACTGAGTGACACATTAAGCAGTGTTTTCTGGAGAAATGGCAGTCATGCTAGTTTTGGAGGTGGTTCCCATGTACAATGTAGGATTCTTAAAGCAGATTTCAAAAGTATGGTGCTATAATGCTTAAAGAAAAAGTACAAATTACTTCAGCTTATACCAAAACTTTGGCTGGCATTGTTGAGAATTATACATGTATACTGTGTATATTTTAACCTCGACTCAATATTTGCATCTTATTTTGGGTGCAGCTCTGAAATGTGCCTATTTTAATTTTAATTAAAAACAAATTAAATTTCAATGCTTTTTTAAAAAAGTGATTCACCAAACTTTTTGAGTAATCTTTACTATCTTCATATTGCATTAGAAGAAAATAACCAAGCTGAATTATGTTCGATAGTGTTTTCCTTGACTGGTGGAATACATGTAAAAAAAAAGTGAAAGAAACATTTTGCTCTTGCCACACTATCTGGTATGAATGGAGCTTTGAAGTCCACCCTAACCACTCTGGAGGTTGTTCTGCAGGTTGTATGCCCAGTTTAAGCTAGGTTATTTAAATCTTCTGTTTTGGATTTTTTTTGAAAACAATGTTTTTACTAAATCTTATTACATATGAACATGGCTTATTAGGAATTCTTGTGTTGGACAACTTGCCACTAATAGTAATAGAGATCTTCAGGCTCCCAAGTTTTGATGATAAAATTTCAGGATGGACATTCAAAAGATGCTACTTCTCCCTGCCCTGTATTCCATAAATGGATCCTGTTTTTTGAGGATATTTTACCAATCTGAAGGAAGAGAACTGAGACAGAGTGGTACTGGTTACCACAATGAGATCTGTCTCATCCTCTTAGCAGATCAATGCCCATATGTGAGCTGAAAATATTTTAGCATTTGGTTCAAGGCAGAGGAAGGGATAACAAGGGAATATGCAGCAGAGTGTTCACTTGATGAAAACTTGTAACACTGAACGGAGGAGTTGCTGTTCCCTTGTGAGGGAATTGGATTCCATAGCACCCTCTGTTAATTTTCCTTAGAAAGTGTTTGTCTGACCTGCTTTCTCCCACTCCACCTCCAACCCCCACTTCTGGTATTTCTCATATTTCAGGCAATATCTAATAGGTAGTATTCTTTATGGCTCCATAGGCATGCATCCAGTAAGGCCTTATTTTGGGCAGTTTTTGGAGACAAATGTTAGCCCGCATCATGGGTGGAAATGAGTCACCTTCCTATAGCGAAGGTTGTCTTATTTTCTGGAAGTGCAAATAATTTACAAAATCAAGGGTAACAGTAGATGGAGGATAAATGGTGAAAGGGTTTAGGAGGTGGTTGTTGTAGAAGGCATGAAGTTGATATGACCCCTCTTACAGCACCCAATCAATGATTGCATATATTACTCCATTAGAATACACTACAATCTAACGATATGTAAATTCATTTTCGGAGAATGTTTGTAATAGTTTCATTGGTGTGGTTTTAAGATAACTCTGCTGATCCAAGTGACCAGACAGATTAAAAGGAATCCTCCTCATTCAGTATAATGGCTGCCATTTTGTGACGTCTGAGTATGAATGTGTGCGGGTGATTGGCAACTTCTAAATTTAGATAAAATTGTTTAAAAAAAGAACAAAATAAATTTTATTTTTATATTTAAGCAAAAACTGCCTTCTACGTTCCTTCAAGCTTGGTTCATTGAGACTTAATGCTACACTGGTTAAATAGTATGATACTTCTGATAAACAATTGTATGTACAAATTGTTTTTTTAATATGAACTATGAAGTTGGTGTGAGTAAGTTTTGGAAGCAAACCAATGGTGTGTGGAAAAGCAGTTGGGATACTGTAATTTTTCTTGCTAGAAGTTGCACATAGGCTGATGTACCATGCCTGTATTTGGCCAAAACAATATAAAATTTGGATGTCATTTAAAAACTTCCTTTAGTTTGCTTAATAGTACTATACTGATATGTTTTGAGAATCAACTATGAAGTTCATAGCAGGTCTATTTCCAGGTTTAATTTTGCCAGAATGACTGATCTGAAACAAGGATACTATCTGATCATATTGCCAGGCTAGTTAAAATGAAAATGAGAAGGATCAATTAGTTTTGCTTTTTGGAATAGGATGAACTGGAATCAGCATGAGGCAAAAGATCTGTCTCTGCTGAGTTAGCAAAACACAGTTGGGTTGGTTGTATGAATGCTTAAATATAGAAACATTCTGTTTCTGATCACTATTTATTGGTATCTACTGGAAATTGAGTAAACACAACTCTTCTAGGTGTGACACCAAATTGCCAAGTAGCAATTTGATCAGGTTTGTGTTTGAAATGGAAGATGATGAACATTTTAATTTTGGAAAAAAAACATTTTCTTTGGTTGTTTTCTTTTGTCAAAAGTCTGGTGGTGGAAATGCAAGAAATGCTGAGTTTATCAATGGTTAACTGTTTTTGTTCGGTTACCCTTACAGTGAAAGGTCTGTGATTGATCATCAACAGAATCTCAAGTGGTGCACTCTGAAATGCACATCTATTTTAAACAAAGTCAAACTGCTCCTTTACAAGACAAAATAGTAATATATTTTTTATAAACTTGCTTTTGAGATGCAACTTTCTCCATTGCTTTGCACTTTCTGCTCTGATTTTCTCTTTAGAAATGTACTCCATCATGAGGTCAATTGACTCCACTCCCTTCCATATGTAGTACCATATTGGAAGTTATTTAGCACAGATCACTAAATGTTTTCAGTTTGAAACTACTCAATTTGTGCATTTAGTAGCAAGTTAAAGGAAGTTGTTAGGGCATTGTTTACAAAATCATTCTGTGCTCATGCAGTGTTGGTCCAGTGTTCAGCTGTGTAAATCACATCTCCAGTTCATTGCCTGGCATTCCCTTTTTAACTGCTCTGAGGTGGGGGTAGTTGTGAATAAGGCCCAGGGAAGAAAAGTGATCCAAGTTGATCCCTAATTATTTTCACTTGCCCCTTTCTAATGTGTATGTTCAGTATTTATAGGATTACACTCCGCTGTGGGCACTTTAAACTAACTGCTGACCAATATCTGGACCATGTGATGCAACATACTAGTGACACAGTCTGTGCAAGACAGCATCATCAGGCAGTCTTTGGGAAAGGAAGCCAGGGAGGAGGAGGAAATTAAGGTCAATTTTTAGGTGTTATTTTATTGTGACATGATACTTGTTACACATACAAGGGGTGATTGATAAGTTTGTGGTCTAAGGTAGGAGGAGTCAATTTTAAACATAGTCCCCTTCTACATTTACACACTTAGTCCAGCGGTTGTGGAGCACACGGATCCCTTTGTAGAAGGCGGTGTCTTGGACCTCCAGAAGTGGTCGACAGCAGGGGTGATTAATAAGTTCGTGGCCTAAGGTAGAAGGGGATGAGTTATACAGCTCTCATTACATGCACGTGCAGTTCAACTCTTGAGTGATTATGCAGAAAGTTTGTAGTTAATAACTCATCTCCTTCTACCTTGGGCCATAAACTTATCAATCACCCCTGCTGTGGACCACTTCTGGAGGTCCAAGGGATCCGTGTGCTCCACAACCGCTGGACTAAGTGTTTAAATGTAGGAGGGGACTATGTTGAAAAATAAATTACTAGGTTTTCTAAAATTGACTCCTACCTTAGGGCACAAACTTATCAATCACCCCTCGTAGTGCATTGTGGAATATAACTTCAGAAGCCTCTTTCCTCATACATCCAGTTTATTTTTACTTTAAGAACTGTGAATTCAAGAGTTTAGAAACACTGATATCTCAGTTGTCTGGGAGCATCATGTACTCATGGCATTTGGGATTTCTTTCCCCCTTTCCTGCTGTTATAAAGATGTTCTTCAAATTAACATCTGAAATCAGAAATGTGTAAATACATTTTATTGCTGCTGAATAAATATTAAGTGAAAGATACTACTGACAACTTAGGCACTTGGCAGCATATAATTTCCAAATATGACATGGATCACATGGGACTAGTAAATGAAGTTTACTGGAGAGTTTCGATTAATAAAACTTAATACATGCCCATTTCTCTCTTTTTAACTTGATGCTTTTGCACCAACTGGTCTTTGAACAAAAATTGAGCCACTAATCCTTTGCCACAGCAAGGTTAATCAATGATGCTTGGCAATGCATTTTGAGTATCATGGGGTGATTTGCTTAATTTAGGATGGTCACCACCATTTCACTTCTGACTTTGTTTTCCAGATTATCTAAATCAGGGATTTTAATCTTTTGTTTTCCTTTACATAGCTGAGTGCTCAGGAACCCCCTTGCAGTATCATTCACAGATTTGGACCTGTTCATTTGCAAATATCTCAAACAGCAAATATTAAAAGGCCTTTATGATTTGGGATTTCTGCAATGCAGTAGTTTTTAATGATTAAGACCACATTGTTCAGTTAAATGCCTTTTCAAATGGTTAGTATTCCTGGGGTATGAGGCTTGCAGCAAACTGCCTTGTGGGCTTCTCTTTAAGTGCATTGATAAATCACTGTTCAGTTAACAGAATTCAAACACCTTTTTTTATCATTGAAATTAATGGGCCTGGAAATAAGTTAGAATCAAGTTTTCATTGTGATGTCTAACATTACAATCTTGTTTTTCTGGCTTTTTGATGGAGTGCTATTTGTTGGACTGACTTAAATTCCAAAAGCAACAAGAAGCACTTATATTAAGGTTTAGTGCTTTAACAATGTAACAAAAATACTGATCTTGCACTTGAAAATCACAATTCAGAATGGCTTGGCACTATATTGTATCCAAGGATCTCCTATAGAGAATCAAGTCACTTCCAAGTTGTCTTTAGGCCGCCCAAGGAGATACCAATGACCTTTCATTCCAAAGCGAATGGTTTTATATAGTGGATCAGAAATTGAGAATTTCTGCAGTGTTATGATGGTGTGATTTTTGTCCTGCCATTAGCATTCAATATTCCTGAAAGGCTCCAGTGAAATTTACATTTGCACAGCTCAGTGAGGGTATGCAATGTGGGCTGGGAGTCGCCTGAAAATGTATGCGAAACAATCTAACCAAAATTGATTAAAAGGAGGTAGTCCATCCAATATTGGAAACCCTTTGTTTTTAATGTGTTCTATTCACTTCATATTCCTCTTAAGCAGATAGATGAACCTGTGACTTCCTGCTTTCCCCTAGTGTACTCTCCATTTGGAAAACATGTCGACAGCCAGTCTTACAGCAGCTCAGACTCGTGCTGTTTTCCTTTTGGGTGGGGGGGGGGGGTTGGGGTGGAGAAGGAAGAGTGATGAGCATTTACACACAATTTGTCCACTTGTGATTGCGTAAGAAGCTCGTGGGTAGCAGCATGTAAATAGCAGTCTATGGTGCTTAATTATTTTTTTAATAAATATTCCTTAGGACTGTCTTAATGTATAGAAACCCCCATTCTACATCAAATTGGTTGTAAGCATCTGTTGTGACACCAGTTACTTAAAGACCTCTTATTCCAGAAGGGTCATTTAGTAATTGGAGTTTTGTCCAATAAACATGCTTCACTAAACTTGTGCCCACATTTGTCTTAAATTATGCTAAACTTAAACATACAGATTACTGGAATATGTTCTGATTTCCTTGTTCTTCAAACATTGTTTGTGTTTGCGTCTATCAGGTCACTCGATGGACTCTGGCAGCTAAGGGTCTTTTTTGAAAGGAAGGAAACCATACCTCTGTTTTATGATTTAATGGCCAGTTGAAACAAGTGGTATCAGAATTAGTTTTATTTTACAAAACAACTTGTAAATGTTTGAAAATTGACCAGATGATTTGTATCCCACATCTGTCCAAACACTTGTGTGGTTGAGGAATGGTGTCATTAATTACAACAAATTATTTACACTTCAGTTTGATACCATGTCATTTGATAATTTCTCAAATGCCTGGGCTTGTCATTTATGTAATAACAAGGCAAATTTCATGTTTAAATATAAAGTTTTGACCCAAAAGGGCACTTGAAGTAACTACCTATGTAGATGAAGACTGAATATGCAGCAAGAAATACTTTGATCCCAATGTTGTGTGTGGTGTCTGGTGACTTTGAATGGTAAAATACATGCGAGTGATGAATGTTGATGAGTAACTCATAGAACAAGTGGATGTGGAAATGTTAGTATGCTTTAAAAATATTGTAGATTTCTATCATTGCAACTTCAGCTTGATAGAACTAGTGAGTGAATGTGCAGGTGTAGAGCTGACTGCGAGTGTGCAGAGATCTGATTTTTTTTTGCTTATGTCATTAAATTGAGATAGTTTTAAATAAAAAGCTGTGATTATGAAGACTTTTGCTGAAGCACTTCATTCTTACACTGGTTACACTCACACTTTGCCACCTATCATTGGTTTTTAGTACAGGAAAGAAATGGCATTACAAAAACAAACATGAATTATTTCACCTATTGCAGTCTTAACTCTTGGGGAGCCTTAAATTGAACCTGTCACAAAGACTATATGCCATTTTTATAGTTCTAATAAAGTAATTCAAATGTTTTATTTACACTTGCCTTACTCAAAGGTCTTTATTTTCTCTTAACTGGTAACTCAATTGCCTTTTAGTTTTTCTCACCACCAAGCTATTCATTAGCACATCTAATCCTCAAATAGTTCAGGTGTTATGTAAAGAACACGGCATTCCAGAAGCAGTGAGGCAAAATTGCCCTGTAATAGTTTTAAGTAAAATCAAGATAATAAAGGTATATTTACAGCATTAGGCTGGATGAGCATAACAGGTACCGATGAAAGACTACTGTGTATAAGCTAGTATTAGACAAGAGGTACCTCCTTTTTCCCCTCAATCACCCACATCTCATATTAAAATCATGTGAAATACATCAATTTATTTGACCATATACAAAAGAACAAGAAACTGTATCCTTTATCGCATGTGTTCCAGTTACAGGATCAAGCGTTACTTTTTCTTCACTTTTAATCCTTGCGGGCAATCTTGAACGGCTTGTGAGGGCAGAAAACACTGGAGGGCCACTTGACAAAGGGGATAACCCACATCTTCTGGTGTCTCCTCCCTCACTTACACACTCTTCTTTCCATTTAATTTTGTTTGTCCATCCCCTATCTATATTCACATAATCGCTGATCATGCTCTATCCAAATCCCCTTCATACTGCTATATGCTAGCAATCTTTATTCCTTCCCCATTCCCCCTAGTGCTGATTCAGGTCCTGACCCAAATTGTTGACTTGCACGTTATTCCTCCACAGATGATTCTTGACTCATTGAGTTCTTGCAGTATTCTGTTTTATTGTCCTAGACTGTACCATCTTCAGTCTGTCTTGTCCTCATACAATTGATTTGACTTTCTTCAATTTCTTTTTTTTGTGTCGAGCTGTTGGTGAGCAAGCTGCAGCATTTCCTTCCAATACCTTCACAGAAGCAAGGCTAGATGCTGCAGGTGGCGCACACTCCTCAGCAAAGCTGGAAAGATAAAATTTATTTAGAGATACAGTACAGAATAAGTCCTTATGGCCCTTTAAATAACACCACCCAGAAACCCCAGACAACCCTGATTTAACCCCAACTTAATCACAAGACCATTTACAATGACCAAATAACCTATCCAGTACGTCTTTGGATCGTGGGAGGAAACCAGAGCACCCAGGGAAAACCCACGCATTCCATGGGAGGGACAGAGACTCCTTACAGGATGCCAGGGTTGAACTCCAACGCCGAGCAGAAATAGCGTCGTGCTTACTGCAGTGGCACTTTACACCATGGTAAAGTAAATAACATTACTTCAAGCCCATTGATTCAAATAAACTAGCCACTGGCTACTCAAACCTTCAATTCAATTGACTTTCTAAAAATCCCCATCTCCAAAACCTTTTCTCCTTTTTGAGATTCAAGCTCTTGTTATTGTGCATCCCAATATACATCATCTAATATTACTCACAGAAATTATTTGTTTCATCTACCCAATCTACTAATCCATTCCTGCTCTCAGGTTTCTCAACAGTTCTCTACTTTCATGCCACCTTCAAAGTTGTTACTGCAAGTAAAGAAATGGGCACATTGATACTTAGGGAAAGACTGCAGTTTTACAATCACCTGATGAAAAACATTCATTGTATATGAAAAACACATATTCCTGCTAGAAATCAAAAAATCAAGTTGGTGGACTCAGTAGGTCACAGAGGGATAAACAGTTCTTGTTTCAGGTTGAGACCTTTCATCCTAAAGTCATTAACCAGAATTGTGCTCAACACAGAAACTGCCTGGCCCCTGTATTTCTGGCAGTTTCGGTATCCATTAATCACTATTTTGTCTAACTAATATTGTGTATTTTAGTTTTACCAATAACTCCCACTAAACATCTTAAAGAAAATTTTTGCAAAACATCTGAGTTGAAGTCAGATTTTGAACTCGTCGGATGCCTGATCTCAGCTACAGCAGCATCACAGTACAAGAAAGGCACAGTATCTCTAGCCTAGGCTTTCCAGTGCACCTTGTGGAAGCACCAATAATAATGAAGTTTATAAAACTGTATAAGTTAATACAGTCGGCCCTCCTTATCCTCGGGTTCCGCATGCGTGGATTCAACCGACCGCGGATCAAGAAAACCTGGAAGTTCTCTCTCCAGCACTCGTCGTTTGAGCATGTACAGACTTTTTTTTCTTGTCATTATTCCCTAAACAATACAGTATAACAACTATTTACATTGCATTTACATTGCATTAGGTATTCTAGAAAGTAATCTAGGAATTATTTAAAAGTACAGGCAGTCCCCGGGTTATGAACGAGTTCCATTCTTGAGTCCGTCTTTAAGTCGGATTTGAAGTCAGAACAGGTACATCCGGTATTATTTAGCGTCAGTTAGTCAAACTTATTTTTTAGTATATAGTACATATTTTACCTTTCTATACATATAAAACACTTGAGAAACATACGTATTTCAATAATTAAACCACTGCGTTGCTTAGTAATAATTGTAGCTTTCATCGGGGCAGGGCCTTTCTCACTTTATCCATTAAAATTGTTCCAGTCGTTGACCGACTGCAGCCTAATGCTTTTCCAATGACGTCTCACCTCTTTCCGATCTCTTTATTACTTCTACCTTATTTTCAATCGTGATCGTGATTATTTTCGTGAACAGAAACACTGTGGACTCAGAGCTGCGCCACTGGGTCCTAACGTCCACCACACTGAGACAGGTTAAATAAGGGACTTGAGCATCCACGTTTTTTGGTATCTGCAGGGGGGTCTTGGAACCAATCCCCTGTGGATAAGGAGGGCCGACTGTATACAAAGGGATTTATAAATTTGTTTTGACCTTCACATGAAGCAAGAAAGTGAACAGCCATGTGTGCACAATCACACAAAAATCAATGTAAAATAAAAATAATCCGATATTTCTGAATAAAGATAACCCATTCAGTTGCTTTGGAGAAATGAATACTTTTAATTTTGTGCTACTAAAGAACCATGCATTTTTTTCTGAAATCAATTCCAAGGATTTACCTCTCTCTGTTTTGCTCCATCTCACTTTGCCCATTGTGCTTTTCCAACATAGCAACAAAGAAGCCATTTGTCAGGGTGTCACCCGGCGTGGCCCGAAGACATCTGGGACCTTCTGGGAATGTATCCAGACCACGACATGGCCACGAAGGCATCAAATTAACTAGTCTGCATGGAACAAAAACAGACACTGTTAGCTCAGATGTCCTAACTTAACAAAAGCAGTGCATATTCCCATTAGACTACACTCAGAATGACACTGTTAGTCCCCAAATTACTCTCCTAGTGAGGGTTTAAAAGTATCTGACTTGGAGCCTTCAAGTGCTTCAACCAAATGGTCATCCTTTGTATGTGAATCTAGGCCACACAAATATAGAAGTGACCACAAGGAAATGTGACAGGGTCCACAAAACACTGAACAGAAATCAGTATTACAAATGCCAGTGATTTTTTTTCCCTCCCCTTCCACTTCAGGAGTAACACGGCTAATCATGAATTGATTCCAATAGACTGGAAGAGTAGAGACAATGAAACAATCCAATGAAAAAATGATGAATGTGCTGGATTAATACATCAAGAGTCAAAAGTTACTTGAGTTATATCCATCTGTTCTCGCAGAAAACAGAACTCGCTGTTGAATTCATCCCGGACTCAAGGAATTTATGTTTGGTTTTGAACTTTCCTACTTCTGTCAGCTGAGGGGCGAAGGGGGATTACGGCATCTCATCTATCCCAGCTTACATAAAACCTATCAATCTTATTCACACAATTAATTTCCTAGTAATCCCTCTGCTCTGTGCAAATCAGATTTTTGCAATTTTTTTGTAGCAAACCAACATACTCTTGGGGAAAATGACAGTAGCCAATGAACCTACCAACAAACAGGTCTTTGTGAGGATGCGTACCTACTCTTCCAGTCTAAAGGAGTCAATTTGTAACTCCTGGAGTAGCCAATGTGATTTCAGCAGAGTTTTTAGGGACTTGATTAATAAGTTTATTGGTTTAGGGTCTTGGTTAGTCAGGGTGTCAGAGGGAAGATAGGATCGAGTTGAGAGGGATAATAAATCAACCATGATGGAATGGTGGAGCAGAGTTGATGGGCCAAATGGCCTAATTCGGCTCCTATATCTTATGGACTTGGCTTGTTACTCCTGAAGACTGGAGTTAAAAATATCAGCGTTCTCAATCTTGACTTCTGTTTAGTGTGTTTTGCAGGCTCTAGTTTGGACCCATTCACACTTGCTTGTGGTCACTTCTATATTTACATGGCTGGCCAATACTCCTACATTCACACACAAAAGATGACCACTTGGTTGATATACCTGAAGGCTTCCAACTATTACTTCAGGCAAAGAACACAAGGTTGGATCATACCCAGCTCCTTGGAGCTGTGAGAGAGCAACACTAACTGCTGAGCCAACACAGCAATAGGGAATGAGTAACTGGGAGTGAACCTACTGACATCATCGATGGGATAAGGTTTGAGTGAATTCCTCAACCTCCTTTCCCAGCCACAGCTATCCAAGATGCACAATATCACTTCAGGCTGATTAGACTATGTCTGAAATTTCATTTAACCTCTGTTTACTTCAGAAAATAGGTCAAATTAGATCATCTGAGACAGGAGGTAAAGATTACGGGGAGACTCATCATGAAGTTATTACCTGAAGCTGCTTGCATAATGCTGCAGTATCTTCTCTATAACATCTTCATTCTCCTCACGATGGACTGAACAAGTAGAGTAAATGACTCTCTCCACACTTGGAAAGCTCAGTGCGTGACTGAGTGCTCTGTGCTGGAAAGCCGCCAATGCCTGCAGGCGCTGTGCGGACGACGATTCCTCGTCGTCTGTGAACTGGTTTAAGCGGTTCACAATTCCTGGTTTGGGAAAAGAACATCCGGTATGGTGCATCAAATAACACAGCCAAAAGGTCTGAAAGTCACCCAGTGGAGCTCAGTTTCCACAGCAATTTCAGGTGTAATTGCTGAAGGAACCAACCCAACAGGGAAGAACTAGCTGAGCCCATATTCCCATATACTCTTGACAGCAACTCAAACCACAGGGAACAGAGGTGGTGTATGGGATTTTACAGACTGGAGCTGACATGGCTACTAACACTTCTTTTTTGAGTGTATTTTACTAGAAGACACCCATTCAGCTATTGCACAACTGTTCTCTTTAACCCATCAAAAATTTGTGCACAAATCTCCCTTTGTACAGTAAGTAAAACTGGAAATTATTCAGTACTTGAATAAAGCTTCCAAAAAAACCCAGCAAAATTTTACCTTTTTTTCCTGCCTTCATTTTTACTTACTGTACATACAAATCCCCATAAACCTTTGTCTCAAAGAGTCAAAGAAAGAATGCTCACCAGAGCCACTGCATGAAGGATCCAGTAAAATATACTTTACATCCCGGTACTTCGGGTTGCTGGAATCCACAAGCAGGAAGTCCTGGTTGGCCATTTCATGGCACGTAACTCCAGCCCTCAACAGCAGGGTGCCCATCGTAGCCAAGCGCTTGGTGTCCAGATCAAACGCGAAGAGTTTCCTTAAAATAGAAAAATGAATTTAAGCAAAAATAAAGAACCAGGAAATGTCATTTGTAAATAGGACCAAGAAGAATCCCAAAGCATTTTATACATCTATCAGGAACTGAAGGGAAAGAGTAGATCCACTTAGTGTTTACTTGGAAGATGGACACAGAGACTGTAAACTAAGGCAAAACAGCAATGAAGTCATTCAGTTTATGGATTACTGAGGAGAAGGTGCTTGCTGCCTCGAGGCAAAATAGGATAGATTGATCCTCAGGGCCTGACAAGGTGTCCCCTCACACCATGTGGGAGGCTAGTTCAGAAACAGCCCTTAGCCACAGGTAAGGTGCCAATCAATTGGAAGGTAGCTAATGTTGCTCCAATGTTTAAGAAAGGTTCTAAGAATCAGCCAGGAAACTAATAGGCAGGTAAGCCTGATGTCAACAGTGGGTAAGTTACTGGATGGTATTCTAAGGGACTGGATATACAAGTATATAGATAGACAGGTCTTGATTAAGGATCGTCAACATGGCTGTGTGTGTGGTAGGCTGTGTCTAACCAATCTCACTTTTTTTTTTGAGGAGGTTACCAGGAAAATTGATGAAGGAATGGCAGTGGATGTTACCACCATGGACTTTAGCAAGGTCTTTGACAAGACCCCACGTGTGAATTTGGTCATGGAGGTTCAGTGGCTTGGCATTCAGGATGAGGTACGATTTGATACTGGCTTCAATGTGACAAGCTAGAGAATGGTAGTAAATGGTTGCCTGATTACAGGCCTGTGACTACTGGTGTGTTGCAGGGTCCAATACTGCTTGTCATCGTTATCAACAATATTACTGATGATGTAGTAAACTGGATCAATAAATTTGCAGATGACACCAAGATTGGGGACATAGTGGGCAGCGAAGAAGACTATCAAAGCTTTCAGCAGGAATTGGAGCAGCATGGATTGAAGAATGGCAGATGGAATTTAATGTAGACAAGTGTTGCACTTTGGAAGGACAAATCAGGGTAGGACTTACAGTGTAAGACTTGCAGAGCAGTAAAACAGAGGAATCTGGGAATACCAAACCATAATTCCTTGAAAGTGGCATTACAGGTGTATACACCTGTGATCATAAAGAGAGCTTTTTGCACATTGGCCTTCACAAATCAAAAAATTGAGTACACGAAGTACAGGAGTTGGGATGTTCAGTTGAAGTTGTACAAGATGTGATAAGGCCCAATTTTGAGTATAGTGTGTAGTTCTGATCACCTATGTATAGGAAAGATAGTACGAAGATTCAACGAGTGGAGAAATTTTACAAGGATTTTGCCGGTACTTAAGGACCTGAGGCATATTTAGGGAAAGGTTGAATAGATTAGGGGTTTACTCCCTGGAGTATGAGAAGGGGGGTAGGAATTTGATACACGTATACAAAATTACAGATAGAACACAGTACAGCACAGGAACAGGCCCTTAACTCACAATGCTGTGTCAAACCAATTAAATAATCAAGTATCCAACTAAACTAATCTTTTTGCCTACACAATGTCCATCTCCTTCACATTCATGTATCCAGCTTTTAAAAATCCCAAATGTATCTGACACCACCCAAGGCAGAGCATACCAAGCATTCACTGTTGTGTAAACTTGCCCCTCACATCTCCTTTGAATCTACCTCCTCTCACCTTAAACGTATGCCACCTTGTATTAGACATTTCAACCCAGGGAAAAAGATACTCGTCTACTCTGTCTCTCATAATCTTATAAACCTCTATCAGATTTCTCCTCAGCTTCCACTGCTCGAGAAAACAACCCAAGTTTGTCCAACCTACCATAACTCTTCTCAGTAAATACTGATGGAAAGTATTTATTTCCAACCTCACCTGCATCTTCCACATCCAAGCAAATACTTCCCCCCTTTAAGCTCCCTAGTTATCCACTTGTTATTGATGTATGCATAGAATGCCTTGGGATTCTCTTTAATCCCACTTGCCAAGGACTTTTCATAGACCCTCCTGGCTCTCCTAATTGTTTGAGTTCTTTTCTGGTTTCTTTAAAATCCTCATGTGCTCCGTTTGATCCCAACTTCCGAAGCTTTACATACCTTTCTTTCTTCTCGACTATTTCAGTTAAGATCTTTTCTCATTCTTCCAAATTCAGGGCAATATAAATCAGGTCTGCCTTAGTTTGTCTTCGTAAGACAGTACCCTTCCTCCTTCCTCCCCATCCCACCCACCAACACACTGTTCCAGAAGCCAATCTTGTGAATATTCCTTGTACTCCCTTCCCCCTACCTTCCTTATGAAGGAAGATCAGGTCTGTGTGCAATATCCCAGGAGCAATCTCACAAGTAACCTGTGCAATTCCAGCAGAACATTTTTAGTCTTGCACTCAGGTTTTCTTGCAATAAAAGCCGGTACACTTGTTGCCTTATTGATCGCCGATTCTGTAAAATATCTCTCAGTGGTTTAGTCAAAGATACCAAACATCTCTCAGTCTCTTTGTTTTCATTTTTATTCCATGCACCATGTCCTCACCCCTTCTCTTTAAATGTTTCGTCCCCTTAAAGCACCTGTGGATCCCTCAACAATATCCAGCTCTCTCTCACACCAGCAAATTTGGCCCTTTCATCATAAGCATTCATAAAGGCCGCGAGACACTGGGGCCTCATCAAAAATCCAAACAGTACCTGGTCACAGCCTCTCAATCATCTCCTGTGTTCTGACCATTAACCAATCTACAAGCCACAAGAAAGTCAGAGCACAAGTAAACCACCATACTGCTCAAACACATTCAATATGAGCATGACTGATCCATGCTGGCCTCAAACTCCTCTCCTGTGCCAGTTCCCATCATCCTGAGAAGAAATTTCTACACACCTTAGTTTAAATCACCAGCCCATTATTTTCCAGTTACATCCTTGTTTGTGTCTCTTCCACTGATGAGGACATCTGAACATCAATACTGTCAGAATTTGAAATAATTTTATCTCTCAATCTACTATACTTCAAGGAATACAGATCCAAACTATCTGGTCTCTCTTAATAAGTCAAATTCACTCATTCCAGGAAATACCTGGTAAATCTCCTTCACACTGTCATCATGTTTTTTACTTATGGTAAGGAAACCAAAACTGAACAGCATTCCAGGATTCTGTACAAATGCGACAAAACTTTCGTTTTCCTAAGCTCCAGCCGTCTGCATTAAAAACCAAAGTGCTATTTGCTTTCTTGCTGTGAAAAGGTGACATGTCTCTGTGCCTTCTTAGGTGGCATGTCAAGTTGGCAATAGATTTTGTTGGACTGCAAATCAAGGTCTCTCTTCTGGGGGCTGTGCTATTGCTTGCTTGGTGGTTGGTGGGCACTCTTGCTTGCTGCTGAAATAAGTGGGGGAGGAGGAGGGTTGATGCTTTACTGCTGCTTGTGCATGGGGGGCTTCAGGTTCTAATGTTTTCCCTGCCACTCATTCTTTGGGGTTCTCTTCTGTTTCGTAGATGCCTACAAAGAGTAAGAATTTCAAGTTGTATAATGTACACCTCAGGGTATACACCACTGCTCTACTCTCTCTATATCCATGACTGTGGGGCTAGGCACAGCTTAAATACCATCTATGAATTTGCTGATGTTACAGCTGTTGTTGGTAGAATCTTCGATGGAGACAAGAGGGCGTACAGGAGCATGATATACCACCTAGTGGAGTGGTTTTGCAGCAAAAACCTTGCACTCGTTGGTGAGACAAAAGAGCTGATTGTGGACTTCAGGAAGGGCAAGACAAAGGGCATACCAATCCTCATAGAGGGATCATAGAGAGAGTGAGCAGTTTCAAGTTCCTGGGTGTCAAGATCTCTGAGGACCTAACCTGTGCCCAACATATTCATGGAGCTATAAAGAAGGTAAGACAGTGAATATACTTCATTAGGAGTTTGAAGCAGATGTACTATGGAGAGCATTCTGACAGACTGCATCACTATCTGGTATGGGGGAGGGGGCTACTGCACTGGACCAAAAGAAGCTGCAGAGGGTTGTAAATTTAGTCGGCTCCATTATTAAGGACCTCCAGCACCCAGGGCATGCTCTTTTCTCACTGTTACCATCAGGTAGGAGATATAGAAGCCTGAAGGCACACACTCAGCGATTCAGGAACAGCTTCTTCCCCTCTGCCATCCAATTCCTAAATGGATATTGAACCCGTGAACACTATCTCACTTTTAAAAAATATATATTATTTGCTTTTGCACAATTTTTAATCTATTCAATATACCTCTATTGCAATTTATTTATTATTGTTATTTTTCTTCTTCAATATTGTGTATTGCATTGAACTGCTGCTAAGATAACAAATTTCACAACACATGCCGGTGATAATAAATCTGATTCTGACATTCTCTGATATTACAATGGAACGATTAAACTATGTACTGGACCTGTCCACTGGCATTGTGTTTCAATATTATCTAGCCCACGTGCTCTAATTTTTATATTTTCACAACTGGCACCGCAATGAAAGCTTCCTGAAGGTGCAAGTATACCACATTTCCCGATTCTCCTGTTAGACCGTGGTAACTTATTTTTTATTCATTCTACTTCTCTTCTAATATTTATATCTGTGCACATGTAATGCCACTGCAACACTATAATTTCTTTTGGGATCAACAAAGCATCTATCTATCTGGTAGTTACAAACTCAAAAAAGGTGTTTTTCCCTTTGAGAAAAACTCTACATGACTTGACTCTTCCTCTAGATTTTTTTCTGACACTGACGTCATGCTAACTGACCTGAAATTCTCCATTCTCTCTCTTTCACCTTTCTTAAATGGTGGACTACATTCGCTGCTGTCCAATCTGTGCAAACTATTCTTGAATCTGTGAACATTTGGAAGATGTCAAACTCTGCATTTGCAGTCTCTGTAACCATCTCTTCAAATTTAAGGATGAAGGACATCAAGTCCTGAAGATTTAATCAGCTTTCAATCCCATTAATTTCTCTAATTTTAAAAAAACTCATCCTTTTCCTTCAGTCTGTTGTTCACGCCAGATGTATTGTTCTCTATTATTTCCATGCTAAATTTTCTAAGTTATCTTCCGTGAAGAGAGCCACCAAGCATATGTAATCTGGGTGCTACTTCCTTGTACCCAACACAAATTTCTTGTCTCAGACTGTAAACAAACTACAGTAACTTTTGCTAATAGTCGCCTCTTTCTGCATTTCATGGAAACTGTTATAGGCTGGTTTCATGTTCCTCTAATCTTTTCTTTCTCCTTATCCATTCCTTGGTACTCCTTTAATAAATTCTTAAATGCTCCTAATGGCCAAGTTTACTAAACAGGTAAACTTTTAACTGGCCTTTTGCAGGACCATCAAGTCTTTTAGGAAAGGAAATTAACCAGCCTTATTGAGTCTGTTCCAGGTTGACCGCATTGACCGATTCCTATACATCTCCAAGGTCCAAGCAAACCACTCAGTTTCAGTCAACCAAAGACAGTGTGACCAGTGAGAGTCAGGTCCCTCAAATGAAGCAAACGAAAATATCCCTAGTTACCTATGATTGCCCCAGAAACATTTAACACCATCTTTGACCCCAATAATAGCTACAATTCCTCTATCAGATAAAGTTTATCTCAACAAAACTCTCACGTTGCCTGACATTTGTTTCCTACCATCTACCCTAATAACCTGAAAAAGACAGTTAAGTGACAATTACAGAAAATGTATGGCAAAGCCGCCAGCTAGTTTCTTGACCATTGTTCATGAACAACTTCTGCCCCAACAGAAACTTGGTGGCTGCATTTGTAAAATTTGACATTTTGTTTGAATTTCACAGGGTCCTTTGATTGTGTTTTTTTAAAAGTATACTGCAGTTAAAGCCCAGACTTACCCTTTATTGCAAAGAATAGCAGCAAGATGGCTGGTCTTGTTACCGGGAGCTGCACAAGCATCAATTACATGAGAACCCACTGGAGGGTTCAAGAGATGGGCCGGGAGACAACTGGCCTGCAGATAAAAAGGGGTACAAAGCCAAGTGAACTGGCTGCAATGAGTAATTCAGTCAGCATGCAAGACCCACACCACAGCAAGCGATTCATTGAGAGCTGCAGAAGAATAGAATGTGGGAGTACACAGAGCCATCACATAAATTGGCTGTTGATTTAGAACAGGCTGTTAGCCCTTCACAAGATCCTAGCATTAGCAGCATAATCAATGCCTGGACAACTCAATTATTTCTGACTAATCTAGAAATAAAACAAAACTAATACAATACATATCCTAGAAATCCAGAGGAAAAAAATGGAAATATTCAGCAACCTTCTACATCACACAGCAGGGTATGAAGAACCAATACCCACTGCGAACTGAATACGCAGCAAACCTCTGTGGAGTTTCCATCCAAGTCAAGCTGTGAAGCTTTTTTTCTCCTCAAACCACCAAACACTCTTCACTGTCTGACACCATCCACTCTCTGAGTGACGTCATCCAAACCCCAAGCTCTTTACATACAAAATGACCTACAGAATCTAAATTAGAATACACCCCAGACGTGGGAGAAATAGTTCCTCCATCTAACAGAGGAATAGTTCAATTCTCTAAATAAACATCTGTCACAGTGTCAAACATATTAGTGAAATATATATAGAAAGAATAAACCTGTTAATATGTCAAATTCACACCTTTCAAACTAAGCACAATGAGCCAGAAAATGGCCTTTCAATTAATCTCCCAAAGGAACATTTATAAATACCACTTCATCCCCAAAACAATTCAAGCAGAATTGTAGATTTTGTCATCTTCCTCTATGCCACTAAAATTATTATTTGGTCCCTTCAGTCAAATTGGAAGAGAAAGGCTATAATTAAGTAATAAGTATATATCCCCGTGTGTTTCAGGATACCGTGAGCAAGAGGATAAAATGCAAGTTGGCTTACCTTATCTTGCAGAATAATATGTCCAGCCGTGTACAAAAAGTGTTCATGAAGATCGGTCTTTGGGTGGAAAACGAGTAATTCAGGGAGATGAGGGTCAGAGATGAATTGTCTATGAGTGAGATTTTTCAGATCTATTGCACTGTGGGAAAGAGAGTTCAAATGTGAGAGCACTGGACAAGAACTGGGTGAATGAAGATCCATTAATTTGGCATCAATATACAAAAGTCTACAAGCACATACCAAAGTGCACAAGGACAGCTTCCATTCCCTGTTGTAAGACAATTGAATGGTTCCCTGGTACAATAAAATGGAATCTTAACCTCACAAACTCCCTCTTTAAGACCGTACACATTATTATCTAGCTGCACTGCATGATCTCTTTACCTGCAACACTTCATTCTGCACTGCCACCTTATATTCACTCTACGTGCTGTTGAACATATAGAACATAGAATAGTACAGGCCCTTTGGCCCACAATGTTGTGCCGACCCTCAAACCCTGCCTCCCATATAACCCCCCCACCTCAAAATCCTCCATATACCTGTCCAGTAGTCTCTTAAACTTCACTAGTGTATCTGCCTCCACCATTGACTCAGGCAGTGCATTCCACGCACCAACCGCTCTCTGAGTGAAAAACCTTCTTCTAATATCCCCCTTGAACTTCCCTCCCCTTACCTTAAAGCCATGACCTCTTGTACTGAGCAGTGGTGCCCTGGGGAAGAGGCGCTGGCTGTCCACTCTGTCTATTCTTAATTTCTTGTACACCTCTATCATGTCTCCTCTCATCCTCCTTCTCTCCAGAGAGTAAAGCCCTAGCTCCCTTAATCTCTGATCATAATCCATAGTCTCTAAACCAGGCAGCATCCTGGTAAATCTCCTCTGTACCCTTTCCAATGCTTCCACATCCTTCCTATAGTGAGGCGACCAGAACTGGACACAGTACTCCAAGTGTGGCCTAACCAAAGTTTTATAGAGCTGCATCATTTCATCGCGTCACTTAAACTCTATCCCTCGACTTATGAAAGCTAACACCCCATAAGCTTTCTTAACTACCCTATCTACCTGTGAGGCAACTTTCAGTGATCTGTGGACATGTACCCCTAGGTCCCTCTGCTCCTCCACACTACCAAGTATCTTGCCATTTACTTTGTACTCTGCCTTGGAGTTTGTCCTTCCAAAGTGTACCACCTCACACTTTTCCGGGTTGAACTCCATCTGCCACTTCTGCATCCTATCAATGTCTCTCTGCAATCTTCGACAATCCTCTACACTATTTACAACACCACCAACCTTTGTGTCGTCTGCAAACTTGCCAACCCACCCTTCTACCCCCATATCCAGGTCGTTAATAAAAATCATGAAAAGTAGAGGTCCCAGAACAGATCCTTGTGGGACACCACTAGTCACAACCCACCAATCTGAATGTACTCCCTCCACCACGACCCTCTGCCTTCTGCAGGCAAGCCAATTCTGAATCCACCTGGCCAAACTTCCCTGGATCCCATGCCTTCTGACTTTCTAAATAAGCCTACCGTGTGGAACCTTGTTAAATGCCTTACTAAAATCCATGTAGATCACATCCACTGCACTGCACATGGAACTGATCTCATTAAGCAGTCTATGAACTGATCTGCATAAAGCAGCATGCAAAGATAGGACTTTCACTCTGTCTCAGTACATACAACACTAATAAGCCAATTTACCAACAATCAGCAAAGTTATAGATTTGATTATTCAAAAAAGAAAAAGTTAATGAATAAAACCTGGATCCTGTCCAAATAAACTCTGACATTTTGACCAGATAACTTCACAACTGGGCATTAGGAAGTCCCTTTATTCAGTTTACAAATTATTCTAAATTGACTTAGTGGAAAGTCCAATCTAAAGCAACAGATGAGAGACACAGAATGATCTTGACAAATTTTGTTAATGGGTGTAGTCATAAATGTAACTTGTACTGACATACCAAAACATGCAAGTATGCAACACAATGGAGGAAGATACAGGGAAGCCAACTTCTCAATAAATGGTCCTACTTTCTCTCTTTCTGCCTGTTACGCTGCTGGTGGTTTGGGGCACAATGAAGCTCTGCCATCTCTGGTGATTTTCGGGGCTTCCTTCATCATGTCAGTAGCTTTCTCTCGGTTTTCCCTGTTAGTCGTTCACGTACCAGGTGGAGACTCGGGAATACCATCGCACTCAGATGCAGAAGGATTTTTCATTGCTGTTTCCGTAACAATTTTGTATTACAGTCGGGGTTGTTAGCCCTGAGCTGAACCCCCAAACCCGGTGGACCGGTAGTCCTCTACCCTTTGATCCTTTTGGCACAGATGACCCTACCAAGAGCCAAAGCATAAAGCACTGACTCCAGCCAACATAGCTCTCCACTGATCATTGAGGCACGGAAGTGTCCAAACCCAATGACAAGGTTGTGATCTGCTTGGAGGGGTCCTATTCCAATCACAGGGAGACGTGGCTTCCAGCACTACACATCTATGCACTTAATTGTAAAACTGCAATCCAGGGACCAAGCCACCTTTCCAGATGAAGCCACGTGGTGGGCTGCATTCAATGCTGGAAATGCGGTCTCCTCGACATCTGTGAAACCAATCGCTGACCACCTTTGCAGAGCCAGAGTTCAGTCCACAGCAGTGACCTGGACTTACTTTAGTTCACATCTACCCTGACCCACCTTTCTCTGGTTTCTGCATCGTTTTGGAGTCTAAAACTAGAGGACATAGATTTAAGGTGAAGGAGGAAGTTTTAAAGGAGACGCAAGGGGCAATTTTTCCACAGAGGGAGGTGAGATATGGAATGGCCTGCCAGTGGTAGAGATGGGAACAACTGCGATGTTCAAAGGAATTTAGAGGGCACATAGATAGGAAAGGTGTGGAGGGATATGCGCCAAATAGGACTAAGTCAGATAGACAACTTACTCTATGACAACGTGTCCAATGTATGATTGAGGAACAACACCTTATCTTCTGCCTGGATATTTTGCAGTCTTTAGGAAACTTCCCAACTGCTCTTTGTTAGTACAGCCAGGCTGCTTAGACACGTACCACAGCTCTGCTGTTAGCAACACACATAAAGCAGAATTGGTTTCCAGTTGCCACATTATCCCACTTGGTCACACCTCATCAGAGATATTCCTTTGTCCTACCCATCCACCTTTGGTGCAACTGAACAGTCATTTGCTTTCTTGCTTTCCCAATTCAGAGAAAGCGTATCGGACCTGAGATGTTAAATCTTTCCAGATGCTGCCTGTTTACATCATCTTCCAATTATGTTTTATATTGTATATGACAAAAGCCAGGGCTGTCAGTAAACCACATTTACCACATCAACTTAAATGACAGCATCAATCAACCAAAGAGAACAGTGATTAAACTACAGCATCCAGTTGGTAAATGTGAATAGCAATGGTAATTTCTCTACCTTCCCTTCGACAGCCCAGAGACCAGACCGGTCTTGTAATAACCACTTCTGAAATTAATTTGTGCTGGCTATTGAAGAAAAAGATCAGACCTACTCAGTTGCCTGCCCGAGATAAGCATAATCCTCGCGTTTGAAGTAGTCAATTACATCCTCCATGTTGTTTTTCAGCAGATTCACTCGGACGTAACGAGGCAGCTGGCAATCTGGGAAGAGAGGCAAGGCTAGGGATATCACAGCAGCCAATGCTAACAAAAACCATGCGGCGGAGAAATGACGAGGAAGGAAACAGGTGCAGGTGTTTCTACAAACTGCTGATAAAACCACCAGATTAAATTTGACTTATCCAGCCATCTCAAGGAAGCAAAACCATAACCACTGGCAATGCGATTTGTCCTTGAACTCAATCAGGGGTTCCCAACCTGGCGTCCATGGATCCCTCGCTTAATGGTATTAGTCCACAGCATAAAAATGGTTGGGAAGGCTGCTTTAGATGCTAATGTAAGTAACACATTATGTGATTAAATGTAATGGCATATGTTCAGAGTGTGATGACCACAGAATTAACAATGCCACCAACATCCACATAGATATTCTGATTCCTAAACTTTGCTAAGTTAGCCTCCCAGCTACACACACAGATATGTCAGATAGAGTAACAGAGCTAGAAATAATTAGCCAGAAGTTCTAGCTCTAGTTACACTGCTCTGTACAAATTTACTTCTGGATGGTAGGACTGTAGTCAGTTAGGATGCTTCTGACTTCCTGGAAACCATATGAACCTGAATCAGACTTCAAGATCTTCATCTCATTTTGAACCCAAGTTGCACTTTGGACTTCACTTCCATAATTTCACTGAGATCTCTTTGGCTTAACTCCACTCTGCCTCAACACCTCTGCTGCTATAACCTCCAGATGCAACTATTCCAGCACGCTCACGTTATTCTCAGTGAACATCACTTCAGCTCTACTTTCTCCATCTTAACAGACACCGTGGCATTACCCCATTCTCACAGGCCTTGTGGCATACACCCTTTTAGTTACATTGTTTACTCCAGTTTCCTCCTGCCCCTACAACCCTCTATTCAGGCATCTCAGGTCTTCCCAATCCAACCCAGCCACTGGCTGCCATGCCTTCAGCTGGCAAGCCTCTAAACTCTGCAACCCCCCCCCCCCCCCACCTTATTTTCATTCTCTGACCTTCCCTTCAGGCCCACTACCTTCACCAACCTTCGATCTTTTGTCTCAGTAGAACCTTATCAACCCAGCAAATTTTTGAACCTTCCTGTATGGTGCCTTGGAAATGGTTGCTATATTAAAAGTACTATATAAAGGTTGCAGTAGGCAGGGAAATTGAACAGGTTAGGCTCAGGGAACATAATGATAGGGCACCAATGTTTTCACAATGAAAACTAACCAAAGCTGTAAGAGGCTTTAACTCAAGAATTACAGATCTTAGGAGCTCTTACCTTTGCTTTAGTGTTTTGGAGCATTTCAATCAGACTGGTGAATTAGGAGTCAATAATTTAAGGATTCGAGCTTATTTTTTTTGGCACTGGGAATAAAATTTATCACACAGAATGTGAAGTACTTTCTTTGACAAACACTGCCTGCCTATTGTTGTTAACATTAGCAATTTCATGGCTCCATTTAAAGAACTTCTCTCAATATCATGGCTAACAATTCAGAATCAGGTTTATTATCACCGACATGTGACGTGAAATTTGTTAACTTAGCAGCAGCAGTTCAATGCAATCAACCTTCCTTCAATCAACATACCTAAACAAAAACTGATCTTTTAGTCAGTTAAACTGCAGTTCAGTACAGGTAGCTAATGTTTCTAGTGAAGAATACACTTTATAAAATCAATAGGTAAAGATTCTATGAATGATCTGGGAATACAATAACAAAGAATAAGTGCAATTTAAAAAAATATTTTCTCCACTGTGTCAGAAGGACCCATACCTTTTGCATCAGAATGTTTTGATTGAATGAGGTCCTCGTTGCGGTAAACCTTTCTTTTTACCTTTAATCTGGCCAGTGCTGATTTTAGTTGCGAACGATGTTTCATAATCAATACCTTCCAACTCCCGCCACACTTCAGACCCTTCCCAAAGAGGAGATCATACACAAGCACCTAATGTTCAAAAAAAAAAGTTAAAGTGACTGTTCTGAGGTAACTAATTCCACAGATTTCACACAGTCTCTAGATTCCAAACACGTGCATATTTCAGTTTTAGAATCAAAACTCATGAACATCAATGCCCAATCTGACAAACTGCCTCTTCCAATTCCTTTCGGCTACTGATACAAGCATTAATACAGTTCAAGTTCTCTTACCCCTATGACATCCATCTAGTATTAACCACTAATCACGTTTCCTTAAGAACACTGGAGTTTGAATCTAAACCTACATCATAAATCTGTCAGATACTAGCAAATATGCAAGCTGCTCACAATATCCTATAGCCACTTAAGTCATCAGGAGAATCACTTGCCCCTCGCTGAACTCATGGGCTTGCTGCCCTTCTGATTCCCTGCTCTCCCCGTTTCATTCCCATTCGATTCACTCCCATTCTATTACTTCCCTGTTCCATTGTCTGTACACCTGCCACTCCAGAGAAAATAACCCATGGTTGTCCAACATCTCTTTATAGCTCAAACCCTTCAGCCCTGGCAACATCCTTGGAAATTTCTTCTGCATCCTCTCCAAAGACCTTACAAACACCCTGTTTCCAGAGATACTGGCCACGTGACAGACGCACTGCCACCTGGCTGGTCGGAGGACACACCACACGCCAATCAACATTTGGTCTCTCCCAACTAATAAATGCACACCTAAATTATTGGTCACCTTAATTGGATTATCTCACCCCGCCCCATGCTATAAAAGGTGAGACGTGCCTGGCTCGCTCTCTCTTATAGACCACCTCATTGAAGGCAAGTGCATTGATTTATGTTTGGGAAGGTCTATCGTTGGTCCTGGTAAGGGAGCCGTAGCTATCCAAAGTCAAGGGGGATAGCTGTTGCAGTGCTTTTCCCTTGTTCTTTGTATGTGTAACTGTACCCTGTCCCCACACTGCTTTCTGTGTATTGTACAGCTGACCCGACCTTCCCCACACGTGTTAAGCCTAAGCATTTTTTGTTAGAATATTGTAGTTGCTTGTGTTGACCCGACTTCCCCTTGTAAATAAATTCCTTATTATTAAAACTGTGTGTGTCCAGGCCTCTACTGTTGAGACTCAAAGAACCAGTTATTTTTCATCACAACACACCTTGTAAAGGAGTGACCAGAATTGCACACAATACTCCAAATACTCCTAACCATAGATGCAAAATGTGACTTCCTTACAGTATCCAAACCAATGAAGGCTAGCTCGTTATACACCCTCTTTATCATTCTATATAGTTGCATAGCCACTTGCTGGGAGCTATGAACATGGATCTGATGCACATACACAGAGCGCAGGAGGAACTCTGCAGGTCAGGCTGCATCTGTGGAAGTCTATGTTTCAGGCCGAGACCCTTCTTCGGGACTGGGGGGGGGGGGGGTGGAGTGCCAGAATAAAAAGATGGGGGGGGGGGGGGTTGAGGGGAAGAGGCTAACTGGAAGGTGGTAGGTGGATCCAGGTGGGTGGAAAAGGTCAAGGACTGGAGAAGAAGGAATCTGATAGGAGAGGCAAGAGGACCAAAGGAGAAAGGACTGGAGGTGGGGGGGATCCAGGGGGAGTAACAGGCAGGTGAGAAGGGGCAAAAGGTCAGAGTGGGGAATAGAGTAAGAGGGGGTAAGAAGAGAGAAATCCCAAGAACCCTCTGTAGAAAAACCTGTAATAACAGAAGATCCATGGAGAAGATATCGTCAATATTCTAATCTACTACTCACATAAATAATCATACCTTAGCAATATTGATCTGCAGTTTTTTCTCCTTCTTCAAGAGGTCTGTCGTGCTAATGATCTCTTCCAGCACAGGGGTGTATCGCAGTGTTTCACACACCAGGGCATACAGCTGCTTAATATTCTGAAAGGCAGAAACCATTAATGTGGCATTTTCTCGCAAACGCTCCCATGTATTCATACTTCATCTTGTCAAGTTTGCTTACTCAGCACCTTTACGAGGCGCTGCATCCAGCTGGCCATGGACACCAGCTGCACGGAAACACATTTTGTGCTTTGTGAGAACGGTAAACATACCTCCAGAGCTCAAAACTAGGAATTCAATTACTATAGTTCTTGGATAAGGACTAAACTGAAGAAATAAGTTCTTGGGATAAACCACAAAATTAGACACCTGGCAGTACAGCTGGGATGGTGATCCCAAGGTTACAATCATCCCGTGTATCCAAGACTATGAGGGAAAGATTTCAAGGCAGGTCTTGTTTACAGACCTCTATCAAGCCATCTTTTTAAAGGAGTTTTCATAGGATATCTTTGTTCACTATTTCTATCTACATCACCGTATGCTCTTTCGAGATGCTTTCTCTTCCATACGAAGCAAATAAAATTCCTGTCCATAAATCTTTCACATCACTATCTGAAGCTCATACACCTCTCAAGGACAATACCTTTCCTGTAAACTGTCCACCCATCAAGTTATGGTTCTCTTATACTGGGAGAAGACCGATTTGAAATGGATCCTTGACAAGTACTTCCAATCTAACAATAACCATTGTTGTGTATGTTATCTTGACACATTCTCTTTCAACACATTCTTTCTGACTCTTTAACCTGCCTTATTACTAAGCATGCAGTTTCTCTTGTACCTCAGGAGTAAATGTGCCAATGGAGAAGACTACAAGTTGAGTTTCATTGCAGATTGTGCAAAATTTAAGCAATCTTTGCTGCCTAAGGTAGCATCTTTTGGGAGATATCTTAAACCAAGGGCACATCTGTCCTCAAGCAGATAACACCACTTCCAAATAGTCCTAATGTCCCAATCTATATTTATTACTCAGCCAGGATCACAATATAAAACTCTGGTTATTACTGCATTGCTGCTTCCCAGTCTTTTAAATATCCAAACAATGCTGTGTTTTCTAAACTTCCAGAGCAATTCTTCTGTAGTCCTTTGGGATATTTCAAAAACATTTTTTTCTATAAAATGTCACAGGAATATGATTAAGATTGTAGTTCTACATACATAAAGTAAAACTACTGAAAAACTGAGTAACAAATTAAGTATTTAAATGATATTCTGAACAAATTACAGTGCAGCTATAAAACCATATTTGTTACTAATAGTTATCAGAGGAATTCAGTGTACGTTGCAGTGTTCTTTCGATTGACTGTAAATGAACAAAGTCAGCACAGACACTTGGGTTCGCCTTCATATAATGCATCCTCCAAATCGTAATTTTCATTGTAATAATCAAGATGATTGCCAAATCTTCAAACTTGCAGAAATAGTGCAATCATTTCATTTTCATTCCGGCTGTTTCTGGCATCTCTAAGCCTGAATGGTTGAAACCATGGTGAGCAAAATAGTTCTGAATTGTCATACTGCTTATTTCTCACCAACAATCAGCGACAAAAATCAGTGTTTTAAAAAAAAAACCACAAATATATGCAATTGACACTATTCACTCTAAGCGTGGTGTAGTGTCCACACAAGTGCACTCAACATACACTAGTTAGAAACTGTTTGGCAATAGTCTCTTGTCCCAGACAAGCAGCAAAGTGTCCCAAATAAACTAAGTTATTTTTCTATAAGAGTTGTCTCAAATAAGCAACTGCCCGATTAACCAGAATCACGTGCGCTCGCTTGTGTATAAAAATGGGAAATATTCAGCAAGTGAAGCAGCACCTGTGGAAATACAAATTGTTTCTGGGGACCTAAGACACTGCAGGTGCTGGAGTTGGGAAGAACACAAAACACTGGAAGATCTCAATGAGTCAGGCAGCATCTATGGAAAGAAATACAGATAATACTGTAGGTCAAACTACTTCATGCAGACTGGAAAGGTAGAGTAGAGACAGTGGGGATAAGGTGATGGGAAGAGCTGGAGCATAAGCAAGCAAGGTGGATCCAGGTTGAGGAGGGCTGGCTGGCGACTGGAGGAGGGGAAAGTGGGGAGAGTGACAGAAACTGGGAGGTGACAAAGGGGCTGTGGATGGTGGAATCTGTTAGGAGGTGGAGGTGGAGATCCAGTGGGATCTTTCCACAGATGCTGCCCGTTGAGATCTCCACTATTTTCTGTTTTTATTTCACATATACAACAGTAGAGCACAAGAACAGGTCCTTCAGCTCATGATGTTGTACTGAATTAAACTGGCAATTAATTAGTAACTAGTATTTAGTTACTAGTAAGTAATAACTAATTGCATAACCAAACAGAGCATGGTGCTCTGCCCATCATTTATTCCTTAACTAAAAAAATTAATTATCCACATCTACATTACAATTGGCCCTGGCAGGGTATCTCACTGACTGGCCTACTGCCAGATACCCCCCACCCCCAGACACATATACCTCCTCCACTCCCCAATGCCCATCTCCCTTCAACACGTCCACCATTATACACAAGTGTCCCTCCCTCACCTCACGGGCTGAGATACCTGCACTTTCCCTCACCTCATGCCCACTGTGACACCTGCCTCTCCCTCACCTCACGGGCTGAGATACCTGCACTTTCCCTCACCTCATGCCCACTGTGACACCTGCCTCTCCCTCACCTCATGCCCACTGCGAGACACCTGCACCCTCTCACCTCATGCCCCTGTGAGACCTGTGCCTTCCCTCATGCCCGCTGTGAGACAGCTTCCTCCCTCACCCCTGATATTATACACCGTGGCTCACCTTACCTCATACCCACTGTTATACACCAGAGATTTGACAGAGCCACGCTGCTCCTCGGCCTGCCGCAACACAGCAGCCGCCTTCCCGTACAGCGCCATTGCTCCAATCCACGTGGTTCCGCCGCACGACACAGCCCGGGTCACTTTACGACGGATTGGTTTACGGCCCTGCTTCCCGCTCCATGGTAACAGACCTGCACGTCACGAGGCTGGGTTGTTCCTGTCGCCGGCAGTGGACGGCTGGCTTCGGAATCAGGGTTAATATCACTGGGCTTATGTCGTGAAATGTGTTAACTGAGCAGCGGTAGTACAATGCAAAACATATAGAAAAATAAATAAATAAACTACTGTAAGTATATATATATATATATATATAAATTGAAAATAGTAATGAGGCAGTGTTCATGGGTCAGATGTGATGGCAGAGGGGAAGAAGCTGTTCCTGAATCACTGAGCGTGTGCCTTCAGGCTCCTGAACCTCCTCCCTGATAGTAACATTGAAAAAAGGGGATGCCCTGGGTGATGAGGGTCTGGAATGATGGGCCTGGGATACTACGGGATAGAAATATTGCGTACCCTCCTACTGTTTCTGAAACACATTGCCTGCATTTGGGCATCGTGATCGACGCTTGTGTTCAGAATCAGGTTTAGTATCACTGGCATTGGTCGGGAAATTTGTTGTTTTGCAGCAACAGTACATTGCAATAAATAATAACTAGAAGTTACAATATATATACAGTAAGAAAATTTTTAAAAAATAAGTAGTACAGAAAGAGATGGGAAAATATAGTGTTCATGGGTTCATTGTTTATTCAAAAATCTACTGGTGGAGAAAAAGAGAGCTGTTCCTGAAATGTTGAGTGCGTCTTTGGGGTCCTGAACCACCTCCTTCATGGTAACAATGAGAAAAGGGCATTTCCTGGGTAATGGGGGTCCTTAATGATGGATGCTACCTTCTTAATGCATCACATTTTGAAGGTGTCTTCAGTGCTGGGGAGGCTAGTGCCCATGGTGGAGAAGGTTGAGTTTACAACTTTCTGCAGCTTTTTCTGATTCTGTGCAGTGCCCCCCCCCCCCACCCCATACCAGATGGTGATGCAACCTGTTAGAATGTTCTCCACGGTGTATCTGTAGAAATTTGTGGGAGTCTTTGGTGCCATATCAAGTTTTCTCAAACTACTAATGAAATATAGGCGTAGGTCATGCCTTCTTTGTAACTACATCAATGTCTTGGACCCAAGGTAGAGCTAGACCCTAACAGTTACAGCTTCAGGGCATCACACCTTGCGAGGATTCATCCTCATGAAAGATGTTCTCATTGTCAGCTTCTGAGACAGAGATCATAGGTCACCAGATGCTGCAGAGATCCACACAGGTGTAGTTTTACTCTCCCTTTCAAAGCCTGCATAGAAGGCGTTGAGCTCATCTGGGCGTGAAGCATCACAGCCACTAATAACACTAGGTTTCACTTTGTAGGAAGTAATGGCCTGCATACCTTGCCAGAGCTGATGTGCATTCATTCCATCTCAAAATTCAATTGGAATTGTTTTCTCACTCTTAAGCTAGCCTTCCGTTGGATGTCCATGAAGCAATGCTGGTGATGTAGTTTGAGCAGAAAACAGATTCTGGAATTCTGAACTGAAGACACAAAATGGCAGAAATGCTCATCAGATCAGGCAGCAGCTCACCTGAGGAATTCTAAGGAGTTAGATGAGAAGTTCTGATTGTGCATTCTTTTGTTTCTCCTGATCTGATTTGTCCTCCATCATTCTCCACTGACATTCCCCAATCCAACTTCCGCCCCCCTCCCTCAAACTCTTTCCAACCCTGCCCCTCCCCTTATCTCCCTTCCATCCAGAATTATCCCTCTGAGGTCCACAATTCTGTTCCCCTTGTAACCTATTCCTTTCCCTGCATTAAGCTCTTGTCATCACCTCTTTCCCCTCACTTTAAATCTTCTTCCTCTCACTTTAAACCAATATTTTTATTTATTTATTGAGTGACAGCGTGGAATAGGTCCTTCCAGCCCTTTGAACTGTGCTGCTCAGCAACCCACCAGCTTAGCACCATAGAAAGGGTGCAGAGGAGATTTACAAGGATGTTGCCTGGATTGGGGAGCATGCCTTATGAGAATAGTTTGAGTGAACTCGGTCTTTTCTCCTCGGAGCGACAGAGGATGAGTGGTGACCTGGTAGAGGTGTATAAGATGATGAAAGGCATCGATCATGTGGATAGTCAGAGGCTTTTTCCCAGGACTGAAATGGTTGCCACAAGAGGGCACGGTTTTAAGGTGCTTGGAAGTAGGTACAGAGCAGATGTCGGGTAAGTTTTTTTACTCAGAGTGTCGTGAGTGCGTGGAATGGGTTGCCGGCAACGGTGGTGGAGGCGGATGCGATAGGGTCTTCTAAGAGACTTATGGATAGGTATATGGAGCTTAGAAAAATAGAGGGCTGTGGGTAACCCTAGTAATTTCTAAGGTAGGGACATGTTCGGCACAGCTTTGAGGGCTGAAGGGCCTGTATTGTGCTGTAGGTTTTCTATGTTTCTATGTGACCCACCAGGTTGAGCCTAGCTTAACCATGGGACATTTTACCAATTAACTGACCAAACAGGTAATCTTTGGACTGTGGGAGGAAACAGAGAGAACGTACAAACTCCTTACAGACAGCGGAGGAATTGAACCCAGGTCGCTGTTACTGTGCCAACCTACCCATTCATGTTTAATTCCTTTTTCCGAAGAAAAAGATTGTATGTATTCAACCTCACAATGCCTCTCATGATTTTATACCCCTCTATAATTTCACCCTTTGATTTCCTACATTCCAGGGATAAAGTCCTGCCTGCCCAACCTCTTGCTGTAACCCAGTCCCTTAAGTCCAGGCAGCATCCTTGTAAATCTCCACACTCTTTCTAGTTTAATGATGTATTTTCCTATAACAGGGTAACCAAAATTACACAATAATCTAAGTGTGTTCTTGTACAACTGCAACATGAATGTCTGTGTGTGTCACAGGTTTAAGTATGTGGTGGAATTCAATCCTCTTAACACTTGGTCATTGGATCAGACAAGTCTGAGCCGTTAGACATGGCAGCAGCTGGCATCAATGGGATTGATTGTTTCTGTGGTGCCAAAATCTGCTGGAAAAATAAAGGGAAGGAAAACACTGGATAGAGAACACAAGGAAATTGATCAGACAATAACAAAGGTACAATATGTTTTCACATAGTTCATACGTTACAAAGAAAATAAAAGTACACAACATACGTTCTCTGGAAATTGAATATTTTTGAATTTTAAGAGAATTAAAGGATCTGAGTTTAGTGCAGGGAAAAAATTCTGAGGTACAAGATCAACTATGATCTTATTGAATGGCAGAAGAGGCACAAAGGGCCAAATAGCCTCCTACTTCTATTTCTGGATATATTGGGATATTTAATACCATGTCACAGGTACTATATTAATACAAGTAGTAGAACTTTTTTTGTGATTACACACTTCTAATTTAGAATAGGAATTATATTGTGCTGCTTTCAGGAGTGTAGTGGGTTAGAACTCCATACTTGATTGAAGGCTCCTTTGTTTAAGTTTTAAATAAGTGTGGGAGTTCCAGCAACATGTTACTGCTCTACAAGGTGTTGGTAAGACCAATTTGGAATAATGCATACAGTTCTGATTGCCCTGCTATAGGAAGAGATGAAATTATTCAAAATACATTTATTATTCAAGTATGTATGTTGTATTCAACCCTGAGATTCGTCTTCCCCACAGACAGCCACGAAACAAAGTAAACCCTGGAACCCGTTCAAAGAAAATTGTCAACCACCTTTCCCCCCACGTCACTAAACTAGAGAGGGTACAGAAAAAGATTTACAAAGCTGTTACCAGGACTGGCGAGTTTGAGTTATAAGGCGAGGCTGGGTAGGCTAGGACTTTTTCTTCCCCTGAAGCATGGAAGGCAAAGTGGTAACCTTATAGAGGTTTCAAAATCATGAAGGGCATAGCCACAGTCTCTTCCCCAGGGTAAAGGAATCTAAAACTAGGTGAAGGTGAAAGATTTGAAAAGAACCTGAAGAACAACATTTTCACACAAAGGGCATTCTGCATATGGAACAAGCTGGCAGAGAAAGTGATGGGGGCAGAGACAGTTACTACATTTCAAGGACATTTGGACAGCTACATGGATACACAAGGGTTGGAAGGATATGTGCCAAACATAGGCAAATAGGTCCAGCTCAGTGAGGCAACTTGGTCACCATGGTCAAATTAGGCTGAAGAGTCTGTTACCATGCCATATATCTTGGACTCCACCATCAAGTCAGAGTGGGAATACTTGCTGGTGATGTACAATATCGATATCTCACAGCTGTACATTACTGGATGCAGCAAACCCATATCATACTTGGGCAAGTTCTAATGAAAAGAGTGAGCAATTTCAAGTTCCTGGGTGTCTAACCTGGACCCAACATGTCGATGCAATTATAAAGAAGCCACGATAGCTGCTATATTTCTTTAGGAGTTTGAGGTGATTTGGTATGGCACCAAAGATACAAATTTCTGCAGATGTACTACAGAGAGCATTCTAACTGGTTACATCACTATCTGGTATGGGCGGGGGTAGGGGCGAGGGTGGATTGTCTATGGCAGAGGATCGGAAAAAATTGCAGGGAGTTGTGAACTCTGTCAGCTCCATCATGGGCACCAGCCTCCATAGTATCCAGGACATCTTCAAGGAGTGATGCCTCAAAAACATAGAAACGCGGAAAACCTACAGTACACTCCAGGCCCTTTGGCCAACAAAGCTGTGCCGAACATGTCTTTACCTTAGAAATTACCTAGGGTTACCCATAGCCCTCTATTTTTCTGAGCTTCATGTAGCTGTCCAGGAGTCTCCTAAAAGACCTTACCATATCTGCCTCCACCACTGTTCCCGGCAGTCTCTTCCACGCACTCACCACTCTCTGTGTAAAAAACTTACCTCTGACATCTCCTCTGAAACTACTTTCAAGCACTTTAAAACTGTCCTCTCGTGTTAGCCATTTCAGCCCTGGGAAAAAGCCTCTGACTATCCACACGATCAATGCCTCTCATCATCTTATACACCTCTATCAGGTCACCTTTCATCCTCCGTCGCTCCAAGGAAAAAAGGCCAAGTTCACTCAACCTATTCTCATAAGGCATGCTCCCCAATCCAGGCTACATCCTTGTAAAAAAGGTGACTTTCATCATTAAGGACCCCACCACTCAGGACATGCCCTCTCCTTGCTACCATCAGGAAGGAGATATAAATGCCTGAAGGCTCACATATGTTGGTGATATTCTGGCAGAATCAGAATATAACCTGATATTCTGGTAAGTTACTTGCTTTATGCAAGTTAGCATGGAACGAACATCACTGACAAAGAGTCCAATTGTTTTGCTTTTGTTATTTAATATACTGCCATCACTCCGATGTCAGCTCATTCACTCCCCACCAGCAGCATCTCAGAGATTATTATTGAACTGATGGCTGTCTTGACCAGCTACATGATTATTGTAGCTACAAGGGCCAGTCACATGGTTCATACTCTGACTTTCCTTTGAAGCTCCCCAAAGCTACTACCTGCAAGTCAGAAAAATGATGGAGTACATACCTTGATGAATCTGGACCCAACAGTGTTCAAGATGTTCAAAAACACACAGAATAGAGCAGTTTATTTAATAGTGCCAACCACTGCCGTAGAAATCCACCAATGCACTGACATGACAGACCACAACAACATGGCAAGTTTCAAAACATCTCCTTAACTCGAGACTCATCTGGAAAGGCAAGTGAACATGAATGCCAACTCTATATCTCTGACTTGCTAATCCACTATTGTCATTGGATCAAATTCTGGAATCCTCCTCCCTGCATTTGGGAAACACAAGGACTGTGGCAGTCCATGAAAACACCCCCTCCAGTCCTTTCCCCCCCCCCCCACCAAATTTTCAAGGGAAATTTACACTGGACAATATATGTTTGTGTTGGAGGAAATGTCCACATCTGTAAATAAAGAAACCCTTATTGCTGGCAAACTAACAATAATTTATTTATAGGGAACAACTATCTTTATTCAAAAAACAGGGTTCCCCTTCCACTACTATTGATGCTGCCCTTGCCTGCAGCTTCTCAGTTTCCCACACATCTGCCCTCACCCTGATGTCATAATAGAGATAGGGTTCCCCTTGCCCTTATCAAACACACCATGTGTCACCATGACATGTGCTACCCTTGACCCTACACCTCCTCCCTCATCGTTATTTAGGGTCCCAAACAGTCCTTCCAGGTGAGGTAACACTTCATGTGAGAATCTGTCAAAGTCATCTATTGTACCTGGTGCTGTCAGTATGGCCTCCTTTGCATCAGTGAGGCCCGATTCAGATCGGGAGGACCACAACATCAACCATCTTCACTCTTTCCTCACCAACAGTTGGGATCTCCAAGTGACTGCCCATCCCTTTCTGACATGTCTGTCCATGACCTATTCTATTGCCTGAAATGAGACCAAACTCAGGTTGGAGGAGGAACACCTCATATTCTGTGTGGGTAGCTTCCAACCAGAAGACATGAACATTAATTTCTCGAACTTCTTGAAATTACTTATTTTTTCTCCATTCTCTCCTCTATCATTCACCATTCTGGTTACCCACTCCACCCCCTCTTCTTTTTGCCTCCACTGCCTTCAAGACCTGATCATTTGGTGCCCCATCAACTTCCCATTATTCCATGGTCCACTCATCCCTCCTATTAAATTCATTCATCTTCAGCTCTCTACCTCTTCCACCTATCACTCCCCAGCTTCGTACATCATTCCCCCCCCCCCCACTCCACCCACCTACATCCCCCCCCCCCACCTGGTCTCACCTATCACCTGCCAGCTTGTATTACTTTCCCTCCCCACCTTCTTATTTTGGTTTCTACCCCATTCTTTTCCAGTCCTGATGAAGGGTTTTGGCCCAAAAAGTACTGTAGGTGCTGCTGATTTGCTTCGTTCCTCCAGCATTTTGTGTGTGTGTTGGCCTAGCTTCACATCTGACCTTCAGATTTGTCTGGGTGGAGTTTGCACATTCTCCAAGTGACTCTATGGGTTCCTTCCAGGTGCTTTGGTTTCCATTATCCGTAGAGTATTGGTGAATGGGAAAACCCAAGTGGAATTAATGGGAATGTGGGGAAAATTAAAATAGAGATGAGTGTAAATGGGTGCTCAATGGATCAAAAGACCTGTTTTGAGCTGTAAACTCTAAATTAACTGGTTTGAAAAAAAGCTTTAATATACAATATATAGTTAGGGTGCCTAAGACTTTTGCACAGTACTGTAGTGATTTTATGTATTGCATTGTACTGCTGCTGCAAAAAAAAATTCATGACAGGTGAGTGATGATAAACCTGATTCTGATATGGGTCTCTATTGTGGACTGAGAGTGAGAAGGGGGCAGGGAAAGGGGAATATTAGTTGGGAAAAGGAGAAGAGAGAAGGGAGGGAGCAAGAAGCGGCAGAGAAACATTCTGTAATGATCATTAAACCCATTGTTTGGAATCAAATGGCCTTGCCTTGTGTCTCAGGGCTGGGTGCTTTGTGGAACAGTTCATGTTCCAAGCCTATACGGGTATCTGTCCCCCTCTTTTCCTTCGCTACATCGACGACTGCATTGGCGCTGCCTCCTGCACACATGCTGAGCTCGTTGACTTCATTAACTTTGCCTTCAACTTTCACCCTGCCCTCAAGTTTATCTGGTCTATTTCTGACACCTCCCTCCCCTTTCTTGATCTTTCTGTCTCCATCTCTGGAGACGGCCTATCTACTGATATCTACTATAAGCCTACAGACTCTCACAGCTACCTGGACTATTCCTCTTCCCACCCTGTCTCTTGCAAAAATGCTATCCCCTTCTCACAATTCCTCCGTCTCCCCTGCATCTGCTCTCAGAATGAGGCTTTTCATTCCAGGACAAAGGAGATGTCTTCCTTTTTTAAACAAAGGGGCTTCCCTTCTTCCACCATCAACTCTGCTCTCAAACGCATCTCTCCCATTTCCTGCACATATGCCCTCACCCCATCCACCCGCCACCCCACTTGGGATAGGGTCCCCCTTGTCCTCACCTACCACCCCACCAGCCTCCAGATCCAACGTATAATTCTCCGTAACTTCTGCCACCTCCAACGGGATCCCACTACCAAGCACATCTTTCCCTCCCCCCTCTTTCTGCTTTCCGCAGGGATCGTTGCCTACGTGACACCCTTGTCCATTCATCACCCCCCCCCCCCCATCCCTTCCCACCGATCTCCCTCCTGGCACTTATCCTTGTAAGCGGAACAAGTGCTACACCTGCCCTTACACTTTCTCCCTCACCACCATTCAGGGCCCCAGACAGTCCTTCCAAGTGAGACGACACTTCACCTGTGAGTCGGCTGGTGTGGTATACTGTGTCCGGTGCTCCCAGTGTGGCCTTTTATATATTGGTGAGACCCGACGCAGACTGGGAGACCGTTTCGCTGAACACCTTCGCTCTGTCCGCCAGAGAAAGCAGGATCTCCCAGTGGCCACACATTTTAATTCCACGTCCCATTCCCATTCTGATATGTCTATCCATGGCCTCCTCTTCCGTCAAGATGAAGCCACACTCAGGTTGGAGGAACAACACCTTATATACCGGCTGGGTAGCGTCCAACCTGACGGCATGAACATTGACTTCTCTAAATTCCGTTAATGCCCCTCCTCCCCTTCTTACCCCATCCCTGATATATTTAGTTTTTTTTTTGTTTTTGTTTTTTCCCCCTCCCTTTTTTTTCTTTCTCTCCCTGCCCATCACTCTTTGCCTGTTCTCCATCTGGTGCTCCCCTCCCCCTTTCTTTCTCCCTACGCCTCCCGTCCCATGATCCTTTCCCTTCTCCAACTCTGTATCCCTTTTGCCAATCAACTTTCTGGCTCTCAGCTTCACCCCACCCTCTCCAGTCTTCTCCTATCATTTCGCATTTTCCCCTCCCCCTCCTACTTTCAAATCTCTTACTATCTTTCCTTTCATTTAGTCCTGATGAAGGGTCTCGGCCCGAAACGTCGGCAGCGCTTCTCCCTATAGATGCTGCCTTGTCTGCTGCGTTCCACCAGCATTTTGTGTGTGTTGTTGCAAGAGAAGAAAAACAAGCTGTATCATGGATGAATTGGAGGAAGTTGCCTGGGTCTGCAAAATCCACTGGTGCCATCTTTCCTCGCTCCTCATGGTGACAGGTACGTACTAAAGTAATCTATTGTAAATAAAATGTCGTCACCCACTTTTTAAATAAAAACAGGATCATATGATTTCAGTGCTCAGCGGTACCTTCCTCCACCTTGCTGAAAAGCTCAAAACAAAGATAAGAGGCAGAGCTTGGGAGGACTGGAGGAGATACGTTTGAAGTTTAAAACATGGCAGCAAAGCAGAATTTCCAATGCTTGGAGGACCAGCTCTTGTGCCCTATTTGTCTGGAGGTCTTCAAGCAGCCCTTGATGCTCCAGTGCGGTCATAGCTATTGCAAGAACTGTGTACTCTCTCTTTCCTCAAACCTGGACAACTACTTTACTTGCCCCGTGTGTCGGAAGACAGTGGACTGCAGCAGCTCTTCCCCGAACGTCTCACTGGCTCGTGTTATTGACACCTTGACAGTAATAAATGGATCCAGCGACAACCAGGAAAACTGCAGTGATCACCATAACCCCCTGAGCCTCTACTGTGAAAATGACCAGCAGATAATCTGTGGGCTCTGCGGAATCATAGGACAACACAAGCAACATAAATTAACCCCCCTCTCCAGTGTGTATGGGAGGATGAAGGTAATAATGCTTTCATTTTCTGTACGTTGACTGTGACTACCAGCCGATTAAGCAGAGCCCCTTTGTTGCCATTTGTGGGGGTAAGGTGGGGGAGTGCAACAGGCTCCAAAGCTCTTTGAAGTGAGTACTTCTACAGCACTGAGCTGCTGAAACAGTTCCTGCTTTTCCTCACAGCACTCAGCAGCGTGGATGGAGAGTCGGGTTAAGATAAACGTGAGGACTGAGTATTAAAAATATTGCGGGTTGGGTCAGTAGTGAGAAAGGCAGATGTAATGCCAGTATTCATTTTGAGAGGACCGGAATATAAAAGTCAGGATGTAATGCTGAGGCTTAAGAAGGCATTGGTCAGATCATGCTTGGAGCAGTTTTGGGCTCCTTATTTAGTAAGAGTGTGCTGGCATTGGAGAGTGTCCAGAGGAGGTTCATGTGAGTTATCCCAAGAGTGAAAGGAGAAATGTATGAGGATCGTTTGATGGACTCTGGGCCAGTACTCGCTAGCATTTAGAAGAATAATTGAAATCTAACAAATATTGAAAGCCTACATAGAGCAGACGTGGAAAAAAAAATTCTGATAGTGGGGGAGTCTAGGTAGTTCAGATTCAGGGTCATCCTTTAGAACAGAGATGAGGAGGGATTTCTTTAGCTAGACAGTGGTGAATCTGTGGAATTCATTGCCACAAATGGCTGTGGAGGTCAAGTAATTAGGTATATATAAAGCGGAGGTTGATAGATTCTTCATTAGTAAGGGTGTCAAAGGTTACAGGGAAGAGGTAGGAGAATGAGGTTGAGAGGGATAATAAATCACCCATGATGGAATACCAAGCAGACTGATAGTACGAGGAAGTCAACAGACGCTGGAAATCCAAAGCAACACACGCAGAAACACTGGAGGAACTCAGCAGGCCAGGCAGCAGCAATGCAGATGAATAGATAGTTGACGTTTCAGGCTGAGTCCCTTCTTCAGGACATGAGAAGGAAGGGGGAGGGGAAAGAGGCTAGGTGGAAGAGAAGGATATGTGACTGTGATGGTGGGTCCGGGTGAGTACATGGTCAGAAGGATATGTGACTGTGATGGTGGGTCCGGGTGAGTACATGGTCAGAAGGATATGTGACTGTGATGGCGGGTCCGGGTGAGTACATGGTCAGAAGGATATGTGACTGTGATGGCGGGTCCGGGTGAGTACATGGTCAGAAGGATATGTGACTGTGATGGCGGGTCCGGGTGAGTACATGATCAGAAGGATATGTGACTGTGATGGCGGGTCCGGGTGAGTACATGGTCAGAAGGATATGTGACTGTGATGGTGGGTCCGGGTGAGTACATGGTCAGAAGGATATGTGACTGTGATGGTGGGTCCGGGTGAGTACATGGTCAGAAGGATATGTGACTGTGATGGTGGGTCCGGGTGAGTACATGGTCAGAAGGATATGTGACTGTGATGGTGGGTCCGGGTGAGTACATGGTCAGAAGGATATGTGACTGTGATGGTGGGTCCGGGTGAGTACATGGTCAGAAGGATATGTGACTGTGATGGTGGGTCCGGGTGAGTACATGATCAGAAGGATATGTGACTGTGATGGTGGGTCCGGGTGAGTACATGGTCACTCACCCAGACCACTGCAATAAGTAACACTACAATAAAGTTAGTTTGTGTACGTAACTTAATCATTTAATTTGGTTCATGTATAGGATTAGTTAGCACTTGAATTAAGTTCAATTGTCTGTGCGGCTAGTCAAGAGTGCAATGATATTAACTTGTGTATAAAATGAGGTGACTCTGCAATGAAGGTAACACATCTCTAATTAAATTGTTTATTTTAATAACCAGCAAATAATGATTAAGTAGAGATGTGACCCACAGTAAACTGCAATTTTGTACCATCTCTTCCAATAAAGAGCTCATGCGTTTTCAACAAGAGAATGGAATGAGACAAAATGAAATAACTGATACAATTTTAAACTCTGTATAGAAATGACAGACATTGGGATGACTGCTGACAAGTCTTTGACATTAGCAGGAGATATTAGCAAAGTTGTTAAAATAACGTTTGATTATTTTACTTGAATATATTAATGTTTGAATACAAAAACAATGGAAATTTTACAAACCATTAGTTAGACATCAGATGCAATAATATGACTGGTTCTGAGAACTACAAATACATACAGCATCAAGACTTTATATCAGGGCCGGTGAACTCAATTGCTTGGAGCAAATAAGGTTGCAGGAAGAGTTTATAGCAATGTTTGAAATCATGAGGGGTTTTGGTACAGTTGGTAAACTGTGAAGACATTCAAATTATAAGCACATATCAAAGAAATACATCTTATTTTATAATATAAATTGCCCAAAAGAATTACAAAAACAAATCGTATTACAAGACCAGGCAGAGGCAGGTTAAACAAATGGCTTTCTTCTATGTTATGTGTTACAAATGTGGAGCAACTCTGATGGGCCGAAGGGTACAAAGTCGCCCCCCCCCCCCCTTTTTGAGAATCGCAAGATCGCTATTATTTCGGGTCTGAGACCCAGGAAATGAGAGAGATACACATCATGTCAATAATGAGAGAGCGAGACGCAGGATCATAGCAAAGGCAGTTGCCATAGACAATGTAGAATACACAACCAGGTGGAATGTCTCCTGACATAAGCGGAATGGAACCACTGATTACTGCCATTGTCTCTTGGAGAAGGAATTGTGTATTGAGTACTGTACTATTCATTGAATCCCCTCAGGGGACAACCAGAGTGGTCTGGTTGAGGGATTGCATCATCCCAACCTGATTGGCATCTGAGACCCCGTGAGTGAGGATAAAAGATGGGTCTCGGGAACACCCCTTAGACACACCAGGAGAAACGCTATGAAATCCAGTGACAGCGTTTTATAGCGAAAGCCGGTGGGAGCTCGTGTATGTTCTCCCTTGCCTGGGTGGCGGGCTCATCACGGAAGAACGGTTTAGCTAAAGGAGAGGTCATACTTGAATGGCCATAACAACGGGACACCGACGGATCAAAATCATAAAGGAAAGTCGGCAAGTTATTCTTCCATTTCTCTCTCTCTGTCTCCAACAATTGCAACACAGCGACAAACAAACGACGGCAGCCTGTGTGAACTGAAATGAACTTTAGATTTCCATCGGACAATTCATTATCCCCTAGACAACAATAGAGCTTATTTCTTATTATTATTATACCCACACTTTTAGGTTTAGTATTGACGACGTGTATTATCTGTATATTTGCATTGATATTATTTTTGTGTATTTTTACTAATAAATACTGTTAAAAATAGTATCACCAGACTCCAACGGACGTCTCTATCTTTGCTGGTAAGTAACCCAGTTATAGGGTTCGTAACATGTCTCATCAGGATTCTATAATTACTGTTTGATTAGGAAAAAGATTGTTAGATCTCAAGGAGAAATTGCCGTGAAAGATCAACTTCGGGAGTCTATGCAGTGCTTTTAGTAGAATCCAGTCACATGGATGTCCAGAGGAGCCATAGTATTACAAAGTTTGACTTGTTGACTTTAAGGGAAATGACTGACATTTATTAATTGTGACCAGTGGAGATGAATCAGATTACACATCATATGTATAAGGGACAAAATGACTGGAACAATGCAGGAATTAATTTATGATTGTGTGACCACAATAAGACTGAATGAGTATGTGGATTGGAGAACCTAGGTTAAGATCTTATAGTTCTAAAACAAAAGGGGAAAGGAGTTGTAGATGTTTTTAATTCTCCTGTTGAAAAGCAAAATTATTTTACTAGCACAGATCAGCTATATAATCAGTGTAGTAAATAATAGTGTGTATATTATGTTTTGTAACTTCAAAACATTAAATTACTTCAAAGGAAGACACAGGAGTCCAAAATGTGAGTTTAACTTTGCGTTTACTTTAAGCGAGGCATGTACATATCACGTGATAGTGTGATGACGTATACAGTTCATACATTTTTACATCTAGCCTGTAATTAATTATTTAAATGAACAAGGTTGTTTAATCAGACTACATATATAAAACAAGATTACCTGTATTCAAGTATTAACTACACGGCAGTGTAGAGCACTGATCCTGTCTGTGTATGCTGAATGTCTAGTAATATGATTGGAAGGGTTCTTTGTTCCTCACCCAGCCTCTCTGTACTACAGTCATTAGTAGAGTTTTACATTGGCACAGGTTAATGCGAATTAAGTGCTAAATTTGGCTTGGCATTTCTATGAATTTGTAAAACAAGCAAACTTGCAAATTTTTATACTTCAATTTATCTAAACTCAATAGAGGTTAGTTGTACTTCACACACAGCCTAAGTTTGATCCCCAGCATTACTACCAGAGATGTTTACCTAGTTTTGGGTTATTCTTTCTCTGGAATTTACAAAAAAAAAACAGGCATTCTTCCTGCCTTGCTAAATTACTGATTTCTACTCTGCAAGCCAGTACTGATGTATGAATCCAGACTACAGGCCAAAGTTTTCCTTTTGCCTTTCCTCAACTGGTGGGTGGGGTGGGGAAGGGGATTTGCAGTGTGACTGAGTGTGAAGTGCAATATCAGTGTGCTAAATCCCAACCCTTTCTAAATTCGGTGAACTTCCTATCATCATTTCCATCAGAAGTACACACCCTGATGTGGATAGTTTCAGTTCAATGAAGCGGTAATGTAAAATTGATATCATATGGCACATTAAATGTGACTTCTGCCTTGGTATTAGCAATATTCCTTATGCTAGCATTCAGCAGGTGCCCATTCATTTGAACAGAGGCACAACATGAAAGCACTTAAAAGCTTTACTTTAACATTACACATTGCTTGTACTGAATTGTGTTGTTAATATTAACATATACTATTTCAGTAAATTCGTTATCATATAACATATATTGTATGTCAATAAATTAGTCCCTAATTCACTCCAGTCCTGATGAAGACTCTTCACCTGAAATGTTCACTGCCCATTTCCCTCCATAGATGCTGCCTGATCTGCTGAGAGGTCCTCAGCATTTGTGTGTGTTGCTCGAGATTTCTAGCATCTGCAGTCTCTCTGCTGTCTCCACCTCATTTTTGTACATCCAACAGCCTTTGGATTTCAGTGGGCCTGAAACGGTTAGCAGTATTAAAATCAATGCACAGGTTTCCTGCAGGATTATCAGTTAAAGTGCAAAGCATGAAAGTAAAAGTTAATTTTTCCACACAACGATTTGAACATGAACAGTTTCTGAGACAAGCTGCACCATCATTTAGAAGGAAACAGAAAAATATTTGAGAAGAAAGGTTAGATAAAGGAAAGGATAGATCGAAGAGATATTGCTAATTCTGGTGCATATCCTAATATCTGCCTATCTGTAAAAGAGGAATCTTTTCTACCAGGGTGATTGATATCTGAGTTGTTAATGGGATTCCAGGTTCTTTAGGGTTGCTATAGCTGAAGGGTGGTAGTGGGGATAAGCTCCCACTACCTTTTAAATGCTACACGAGTGAATCTGCAGATGCTGGAAATAAATAAAAACACAAAATGCTGGCAGAACTCAGCAGGCCAGACAGCATCTATAGGAGGAGGTAGTGATGACGTTTCGGGTCGAAACCCTTCAACAGGAGAACCTTTTAAATGCTCCCAATCTCAAACAGCCACAAACAAACAAGTCTAGCTCCTGGCCACGTGTGGCTTAGCTGCTAAGCCTGGTTGAATTGCTTCTAATGACAGAAGGGGCAAAGGCTGTATACTGGTGCCTTAGAACCAGTTGTTTTGGGCAGATGGGGCTTGTCCTGTGTGGTTGGCAGCTCATGTAGAAGAAAAACTCTGATCTCAAACCTCCTCTGTCTTGCGGCTCTACCCACTCATGGGGAAGGTTTCGGGACTAAACCCCGAGGAAAAATCCAGAGCAGGAGTCCCTAAGGCAGCCCTACATTGAGTTCAATGCTGACTGGAAACTCCTGCGATGCTGCTGATGCCAACTGTCTCAGTCTCTGCCGTTCCTTTGGATTCATCAGCTGTGTGGAGAGGGGGGAGCCTGTTGCATGGGTAACAGTTTGCTCTCCATATCGTACTGCCCTGGCTTGCGTATCATGTAGACAGCTGGGACACATCCATGGTCAAACGATGTGAACTGAGGAGGTGCCACTGCATAGTGGTCAGCAGAACGCTTTGCAGTACCAGCAACCCGGGCTCAATTCCTGCCACTGCCTGTAATGAATTCGTATGTTCCCGCTGTGACCATGTGGGTTTCCTCCAGGTGATCCGGTTTCCTTCCACTGACCAAAGACGTACCGGTAGGTGGGTTAATTGGTCATTGTAAATTGTCCCATGGTTAGGCTAGGACAAAATTGGGGAATTGCTGGGCAGCCTGGCTCAAAGCACCAGAAGGGCCTATTCTGTGCTGAATCTCGATAAATAGAAAAATAAATACATAGCCTTGACCAACGAAGGGCCACAGTGGCATTCCAAAATCTGAAGTGTAATAGTACTAACAGATTCCACTTTACTGACAAAAATCAGATTTGCTATAAATTTACATGAAAAAAAATAGTACTCGGAATCTCAATCCCATGGGCTCAGTAGATGAAAGGCATAAACCCATAACTGTTTGGGCATCTTTGATGTTCTGAATCAGTGGTCAAAATAAGACTTCAGAATAAACATTTGAGATGGAAATGAGAAGAAATTTCTTCACCTAGAGATGTGAACCTTTACAATTTTCTACCCATGGGGCTGTGAAAGCTCGGTCACTCACTAAAGTCAAGAAAGAGATTGATCAATTTTTCGTTATCAGGGGTTCTGGGGTGTGAATATAGAGGAACAGCATTGAAGATCTTTTTGAATGGAGAAGCAGTGTCCTTTATTTGTTTGTCCGCATCCGATAACAGTGTATGCCAAACAAGTGTGCAAATCTGTTGTCTAGAAGGATTACCCAGTTTTGCAAAACAATGTTGCTGCTTCAGCTGCACAAGACCATTTCTAATGTCAAGCAAAATACATGATTGACATGTGAGATATTTTGAAGAAGGCGTAAAGCAATGAGTTGCAGTCACAAGAAAACCTGCAGGTGCTGGAAATCCAAAGCAACACACACAAAATGCTGGAGGAACTCAGCAGGCCAGGCAGCATCTGTGGAAAACTGTAAACAGTTGATGTTTACTCTGAGGGCCTGAGACTGAGAGGGAAGGGGTGAAGGGGAGAGATGCATGAATTAAAAGGTGGGGGGGAGGGGAAGGAGGCTAGCTGGAAGGTGATAGGTGAAGCCAGGTAGGTGGGAAAGGTCAAGGGCTGGAGAAGAAAGAATCTGATAGGAGAGGAGAGTGGACAATAGGAGAAAGGGAAGGAGGTGAGAACCCAGAAGGAAGCTAATAGGCAGGTGAGAAGAAGTAAAAGATCAGAGTGGGGAATAAAGGGAGGGGAAATCTTGTGCCAAGATGAGGCCACCCTCAGGGTGGAGGAACAACAACTTATATTCTACCTGGGTATCCTCCAACCCGCTAATAGGAATATCGATTTCTTCTACCGGTGAACCAAACTCCCCCCCTCCCCCCCCCATTCCCCACTCTAACCTTTTCTTCTTCTCACCTGTCTATTACTTTGCCCTGAGCCCCCTCCTCCTTCCCTTTCTCCTATGGTCGCCTCTCCTATCAGATTCCTTCTTCTCCAGGCTTTGACCTTTCATTCACCTGGCTTTACCCATCACTTTCCTTCCCCTCCCTCCACCTTTTAATTCAGGCATCTCCCCCCTTGCCTCACAGTCCTGAAGAAGGGTCTCAGCCCAAACCGTCGACTGTTTACTCTTTTTCATAGATGCTGCCTGGTCTGCTGAGTTCCTCCAATATTCTGTGTGTGTGTGTGCGCAATGAGTTGCAGTGTTCTGAATCCTGAATTGTCCTTAAATATAGACTAATCATGTCATGTGATCCCACCAGTTTTATTAATAAAGCATTTCTGAATGGAATGATAGAAAAGTTACAGCAAATGAAAGCAACTATTCAGCATGATAAAGAGCCAACTAGCTTCACCCCTTCTTTGAACACTGTCCATATCCTGGCAGTGCACATCAAAGTACTTTTTAAAATGCAATAAGTGTTTCTGCCTTTTCATTTTTCAGTAGTGGGTTTCAGACCCTCAGCACCCTCAAGGTGAAAAACTTCCTTTCATCATTTCTTCTCTTTGTCTTCTACCAATTATTTTAAATCTCTACCTCCTGGTGTTTGATCCCTCTGTTAAAAGAAATAAGCCCTCTGTTTAAGCCCCTCATAAATGAATTCACCTCAGATGAAGCCTCCTCCATTCCAAAGTAAATACCCCAAAATTAAACAATCTTTCCTCGTAGATAGTTTTCCCATCCCAGTATCATCCTTAAAGGTTTTCTCTGTACCTATCTCTAGTACAATCGCATTTCCTGTAAACTGATGATCAGAGTGGTATTCAAACTGTGGGACATCTCATCTGGTATAGAGTTACAGTATAACATATTTGCTTTATATCCTATGTCTCAGGGAAGGAAAGGAAAGCATCCCATATGCCTTTTTAACCATCTTATGAGCCAAAAAGCCCATTTCCCTTCTGCTCCACTTAGTATCCTCCCTTGCATTGTATGCTTACCCTTCCTGCACCTTCCAACTGCAACGTCTTAAAGTTTTCTGGATTATTTTCCACTTTCCACATTTCTGCCCACACCTTCCTACAGTTGAAAGCTTCCCTCCTCAATTACAAGCACACAAACAGTTTAGAGTTACCGTGAATTATTAATCTTTAATACAAAAAGCAAGAAACTGAGTAACAACCCCATGGAACTCCGCTATCCATCCCTTTCCAGTCACACACCTTTCATCAACCATTAATCTTTGCTTCCTACCATTGAGCCAGTTATGGATCCGACTTGCTTCGCTCCCCGAACCTACCATTTGGAAGCATACAGACCTCATCAATGCACTGCTCCTGTTTTCTCTTTCCACAACCATCAACTTCCCTCAGAGATGCCACTGGTTTGAGTCACTGCCCCCGCTGGGTCCCAATGCTCTCGGAGTTGTTATTGAAATTCTGAGATTTATCAATTGGACTGTAGTTCATATTGGCCTCTTTCTTGCCCATTCTTTCTTGTTGCCAATTGGCTGCTGGGGTTTGGGGCTTGATGTTCTTGTTGTTTCTCCATGTGGGGGAATATGTTAGTTTTTGTGTGTGGGGGGGTTTGGCGGGGTTTTGGGGTTTGTGAGTTTATGATGTCTTTCTTTCATTTACTTCTATGGTTTCTGTATTTTATGGCTATCTGGAGAAGACAAATCTCAGAGTTGTATTCTGCATACATATTTGATAATAAAATGAACCTTTGTGCTGTCAAAATGGAAAATATTAACTTATGAGTAAGTATGATGAAGGAAGGTAGGAAAACTGGTCAATCAGAATCTGATTTGGGTAAAATTTATGTCTTGAGAAGAAACCTTTTGGTGTTGTTTTTCTTTACAGGAACAACTTGCTTTGCTGATAACTGAAGCTCAGATGCAAAAGAACAACATGGAGAGGCACATAAACAAATTAGAACACAACAGAGCCCGTATTATTGTGAGTCTAATAACTCCTGGGGTGGTTTATAATGTTTGCTGCATGCTTTCTTTTTGAAAAGATTTTTTTATTGTTCTTCTTTGATATAAACTCTAACAATTCTTTATCAGAGAACTTTATTATCAGTTTTCTTGATAGTGCCGATCCCTACCACATGTTCTGAAAGGTGTTCTTCTAAAACTCCCTTGGTGGCAACAGTTGTCATAGTAGTTCACACATTGTATGACTGGCATACAATGTTATGAGAGATGTAGATTGTGGAGAATCAGTGGATTCTGGTTAATTAGGACACATTGGGACCAGTACATTCTGGCCCAGTTAAGCGGCTGCACCAATTAGCCAAAGTTTCATGGAAACAATTAAAAACTATAAAAAGTCTAACTACCAGATAGGGTCATAAAGAGAGCTTTTGGTACATTGGCCTTTATAAATCAAAGTATTGAGTATAAGAGTTTGAATGTTATGGTGAGGTTGTATAAGACATTGGTGAGGCTGAATTTGGAGTATTGTCAGCAGTTTTGGTCATCTAATTACAGGAAGGATATTAATAAAGTTGAAAGATTGCAGAGAATGTTTACAAGGATGTTGTCGGGACTTGAGAAACTGAGTTACAGAGAATGGTTGAATAGATTAGGACTTTATTCCCTGGAGCATAGAAGAATAAGGGGAGATTTGATAGAGGTATAAAATTATGATGGGTATAGATAGAGTGAATGCAAGCAGGCTTTTTCCACTGAGGCTAGGGGAGAAAAAACCCAGAGGACATGGGTTAAGGGTGAAGGGGGAAAAGTTTAAAGGGAACATTGGGAGGGACTTCTTCACACAGAGAGTGGTGGGAGTTTGGAATGAGCTGCCAGATGAAGTGGTAAATTTGGGCTCACTTTTAACATTTAAGAAAAACTTGGACAGGTACATGGATGACAGGTGTATGGAGGGATATGGTTCAGGTGCAGGTCAGTGGGACTAGGCAGAAAAATGGTTCGGCACAGCCAAGAAGGGCCAAAAGGCCTGTTTCTGTGCTGTAATGTTCTATGGTTCTATTTAACTGAGTAATAAGTTACACATTTAAATGAAATATAGAACAAATTAGAACACTAACAATACTATTAAGAACTATAAAACTGTAGTTCTTAATAGTTATTGACACAGGAATTCATTGACTCTACCTGCCATGTTCTTTTGATTGACTGTAAATAAACACAATCAGTGCAGACACCTAGTGCAGAAAGTGGACTCTTCATACAATTGCATCCTCCAAATCTTCATTTTCATTGTAATATTCAAGATGATTGTCGATATCTTCAAATCCTTCATAGTTCCAACTTGTTGGAAGAATCGTTTCATCTTTACTACTGGCCATTTCTGGCATCTCCAAGCCTGAATGCTTGAAATCAAAGTAAGCAAAACAGTTTAGAATTGTCTTAATGCTTACTTCTTGCCAATACTCAGTGACAAAAATTACTGCCTTTTGAACACCAGTGCACGTAACTTGGGGGTTGATGTGCCTGTTCCGTTTTTGTTCATTTTTTTGAGTGGGGAAGGGAGGATTTGGGGGCTGATGATCGTGCTGCCTTTCTTTTCTTTCTTGGTTTCATGGCTACCCAGAGAAGAAGAATTTGATAATAAATGAACCTTTGAACCAACTGACATTATTTAAAAACTGTTCGTTCTAAGCATGGTGTAGTGTTTAATGGCCACACAAGTGCATGTGACAGATGCCAATTAGAAACTTCGGCAACAGTCCCCTGCCCCAATTAAGTGGCATAGTGTCCCAAATAATGAAAGGTATCCTGGCTATTTCCTCAATAGGTTTCTCTTCTCTTTAAGAGTTGTCCCAAATAAGTGGCTGCCCTGATTATTCGATAGCCTGATTAACTGGAATTCACTGTATTGAGAAAGTTTTCCCTTAACAGGGGTGTATATGATCTCAGGGTATAAGTTCAATGTAAGGGGAAGAGATTTAGAGGGCACTTGAGGGAGATTTTCTTCACCCAGATGGCAAATGAAATCTGGAACATACTACCTGAGACATTGATGGAGGCAAGAACTATCACAACATTTACAGAGTATTTGGATGTGCATTTAAAATTACATGCCATAGACAATGAGTTGAATGCTGAGAAATGGGATTGGTGTAGATAGGCATGGACAATTGGGACTCTTTCTGTGCTATATGGCAGTATTTATCTTCATTAGATGTAAGAGTCTCCATAGGTAGATGCAGTCTTTCTGTGATCACTGTAGCATTGTGTATTCTGCGAAGGGAAGATGTGCACCACATCATTCACCAACTTACTTGGGTGTTGCATAATTTGCTTTTGTTTTTACATTCTTTCCAAAAAAAAAAGAAACATTTAAGACCAAAACATTTAAGACCATACCTGTCACCCTTGCGGATCTGTCCCCGGTGCGGAGTAAGGGACACTGAAGCAAGTCGATAGTTCACAGAGTTAATGTGAACAGTGTTAAAGGGAAAAGAAAACAATAAACGTTGGGCCAAACAGGGCCGTTAACTAAAACTCTCAAAAGGAAAACAAAGCCTACACTGCGGCTGAAAAGATCAACTAAGAATAAAATGAATACCACTAGTGTTCAGAGTCAGTTGACTTGACAGTCCAATTTCTCAGACAAGGCCAAATGCAAGCAGGCAGCAAAGCATTGCTGTGTCCAAGTCTTGACAAATACTACGACGGAATGAATGGAGTTAAATATTATCACAATGAAACAATTAGCTGACACATGCATATTCATGAGCGCAATTGCCGAATCTACTGCGCTGCCAAATCCATGACAATACTATTCATGATAAATCTACCATAACTACACATATAAATGTAATAATGCAGAATAACAAAACAAATACTTAATCTGTTTAATACTATTTAATCTAATACTATTTAAAGATGTTCTTCCATTAATAGAACATGTAAAATATTGGGAGAGTTTTCTAGAATCATCTGAGTTTGTAGGTCCATATTGTAAATGCTACAATGGGTCATAGAAGACTGACTCTCCGCTGCAGTATGGAATCTCATGGCTGAAGTCGTGGAGATGGAAAATATGAATAACTGATTTTTTTCCCCCCATTTCAAAACCCCTATGAGTTCTTCCCACCAGGGAGCAATTTTGCTATTAACCAGTTTTGTCACTCACTTTGGAGGACGTGAGATTCCACTAGTAGATTTAACATTTTCGCTATTAATAATGCATTTGCAAAATCTGTATTATATTTTACAGTCAACTTTTGGTGATGATGATGTTGTTCACACATGCAAAATTTCACAGCAGGTGAACTCCAGTCACTTTCTGCAGGACAGGACAAGGTCTTTGTTTTGGGGACAGCCCAGAGAAACAGTCAATTTGTTTCCATGCTCTAACGAATGTGTATTGTGCTCATTGACTCTATCCAGATTGATTATTCACATGGAAAATGCAACTTCTTTTGACAAAACTAATGTAACTTGCATCACCTACTTTACCAGCTTTCCACGCTGTCAGAGGGGAGCATTCCTTTCAGGGAAACCATAATTTATTAATTGTTGCTCAGTCTATTCCCTTTAAGCCTGCTGCTCTGCTTGCTAATCTTCTTGCTCTGTGCTCTCTCTGAAGGACTTATTCAATTTTTCCTCAAGAGAGCTTTATCCCTCATTTTGCGTGTGTTCCACTAGAATGAATCTGATGTCTGCAAGTTGGTGATTCAGAAAGAGTTCCAGGAACTCAGAAGTTTTGTTGATGAGGAAGAGGCCAGCTTCATTCAGTCCATTCAGCTAAAGTGCACCACAGCTGTTGAGACAATTGATGAACAATTGGAAGAGATGTCCAAAATACTAAAGCAGCTGAAGGAAGTTGAGGTTTCATTGAAAAAACTGGGCAATGAAAATCACTTAGATTTCATAAGGGTAAGTAGAATAACCTTTCTCCTTTCAAGCTTGATTTATAATTCATTTATTTATTGAGATACAGCGCAAAATAGGCCCTTTGAGCCCTGCTGCCCAATTTAACCCTAGCCTAATCACGGGACAATTTACAATTATCAATTAACCTACTAACTGGTACATCTTTGGAATGTGGGAGGAAACTGGAGCACCTGGAGGTAACCCACGCAGTCACGGAGAGGAAACGTACAAACTCCTTACAGGCAGCTGCAGGAATTGAACCCAGGGCTCTGGCACTGTAAAGTATTGCGTTATCCACTACGCTACCGTGCTGCCCCAGATTGAATCATAAGGATAATCATCAGAAGAAATAGGAAAGAATGTTAATATACGTCTAGATGGTAACATTGTGGTTAGTGTAATGCTATTTCAGCACCAGTGATCAGCAATTGGTGTTCAATTTCTACCGCTGTCGGTAAGGAGTTGGTACCTTCTCTCCGTGACTGCATGGGTTTCCTCCAGGTGCTAAAGTTTCCTCCCTCATTCGAAAGACATACGGGTTAGGGTAGTGGTAGTGGTGTCGTGGTATCCGTACCTGGACCTTGGAACAAAAGGTCCCAAGTTCGAATCCGGCCGGCTCCTTATGCACGTTTTCCATCCGTGCTGGGTTGAGCGTCGAGCTAGCAACTCAGCCTTGTAAAAACAGACAAACGCTAAAGAAACAAGGTTGCCCCCAATGCGCCAAAGAAGGCGCGGAAAGGAACTTACACATGAGGGTTAGTCAGTTCTGGGCTCTGCAAGCATGGTAACAGTTGCAGATTGCCCCCAGCAAATAATCAAAGTGTGTTGGTCATTGATGCAAATGATGCATTTCACTGTACCTTTTGATATTTCAATATACATGTAAAAAATTAAAGCTAATCTTTTAAGGAAATGGAAAGGTATTAAATGTAGAAACTATAATGTATTGGGGATGCAGCTAGATAATTTATCAATTCTAATTCACTTTCTGACTGTTAATCATTATTGTGGTTTTGCTATTTCTTACATTTTTCAAAATTCGTGCTCACCATTTGTAATGAACAACAAATATCTTATTAAATTGAAGTACCTGTTATTGCTGATCTTGGTGGGCTCACGGTCTGCTTTCTGACTGCTGAAGAGCCATATTTTATGAAATGAATTTAATTTTGATGATTCAGCAAAGATTCCAGCAACTCAGAAATTTGATGAAGAGTTCAACATTATGCAGATTATAATTTTAGAGTGCACTTTTGTCAGTTTGTCAATTCCACAATAGCATCAGCTTTATTGGAACAGAAGACAATCTGGGTTATTATTATAGCCCTGAAATATTGATTGCACCTTAATAAAATGAAAGGCAATATAAGAGCATGGTAATCAATAACCAACAAATCATGCCATTTGTCAAATAACTGCAACATATATAGTACTGATGAATCAAGGAGAAAGAAGACATCACAGGATATTGGAGGGTCAAGGGTCACCGCACAGTTGATGTGATCTTAGCAGACTTAGCCAAATGTAATATGTGTTAGCACTTACACCTCAGGGATTTTTGCCTCTAAGCAAGAGTGCTTATAAAATTCATAAAAATGACCTATTAGTTCAGGATTGACAAGAATCAATCTCTGTCTATCTTCTTAAGAGCTGTGTGCTTAGATAAGTTTTCATCTATGTAACATGACAAGACAGGCTCTGAACATCGAAGAATTGACATCCAACTGTAGAAAGATGGAACATATTTAATCTTATACAGAAGTAGCTTTACTATAGGGAACCTGGAGTTAAGCCCAGGACCTCTACCCCTGAAAAATGGTATCAAGTAGTTGTGTAAGATAGGGGTCAGCTGGAACCTGTCGGATCAGCTACCCCTGGCTGATCAACAACACTGACAATCAGTGATAGCAGATCACTCATCTGCTTTCTTAGATTTTATGGGAGTAAGTACAGGGAATGTGGAAATGTGATAAAATCAACTATCATTTGAAGTTAATGGTTAATGTTACTCTTTCTAATTTATTTCTTAAAATCTTTTCATCTTATTTTATTTTCTCAACATTCTGCAGGAGTACAATTTGATCGCCTCAAGGTAAGTACAATTTCCAATTTCTCTGTTGCTTTATTCAGTGCTGATGGAACAAGGTCAATAATGCTCTCCTGCAGTGGGCATGTATAGATTTCCTCCAGCCTGTTAAATCTCCTGAAAAGTTCAGAAGCAGGAGTCTGAAACTGAGGAAGCACTAAAATTTACAGATCAGGAGTGATACCTAACCCAGAGTGATCAGATTTCAGGACCTGCAAAAATAAAAATGAGTAAAGATTCGTCCTTCTATTCAACAGTGATCGCTGGAAGAAAGTGTGGCTATTGGGTAAGGGCAGAATGGGAGTTGTTTGTAACGACGCCTACGGAACGACGGATGAAGGAGCCATGGTACTGCACTGGTTTAAGGGCGCTATCAAAGGAGCTAACTTTGTAGTGAGATGGCTGGAGAACAAGTCTGGAAGTTGGGGCACCAGCAGCTCTTTGGCCCTGTAGAACCAACAATTTCACTAACTGGAAAACTGGGAGGAAAAGGAGTATTTAGGTTGAAGAGGAAACTGTGCAGGGAGGTGGGGTAGGGTCAAGGAGATCACTGGGGCAAGAAAGTCCTTTATTTAAATTCATCACTCACCCATCTCTGCCCATTCTGAGTGGGTGACTAGAATACTAATGTGATACTTCAATCACGTTAAGTGTCAGATTCAAATGGTGTTCCTAATCCAAATGTTTCAAGAGAGTTAGTAAAGCTTGAGGACTGCTTTGTGTCCTGCCTCATTGCCCTCTTTGTGCTGCTCCTGAGTACGTTTATCCGGAGTGCCCATCAAACCTGCAGTATCGAGATTTACAATTGACTACTGAAGGTAATGATTCCTTAAATCATGAAGTTATTAATCACTTGCTTATCAAAACTTATTATATGTAAATCCTCACTTTAAAAGATACATGGACTAGGTACTGTCCATTTAACTCATTGAGCCTACTTAAGCAACCTGGTCCTCCACCACCAAACTCATCTTCCGCTCTGATTCCGAGTAATCAGTTCTGAAGAATTTCAAATTCTATTGATGAAACTGGCATCAAGTAAAATATATTTCCTTATTTTCACTGTATAACTCCTTCAATAATGGTGCTTTCTTATTTTCTTGACTGGGTTAAACTTGCTTCATCCCAGTGTACTAACTTATCAACATCTTTGATAGTTAAGATTGAAGTGGGTACTTTATGGAGCTCAGTAAATATTGATAAGGGAAACTACTGAGATCAGGTACCAGTTTAAGAGAGGTGACCTCTAGATAGGGAAGAGCATAAAAGCAGGTTTAAAGATTGGAAGAATTTATTTGCATTTAAACAAAAGGTGGTGCATGTTGGTGTTGAGTTCTGCGTTGATTAGACAAGTCCCTTTATATTAAGTATGATTCCAATTTGTCAAACGGCAAATGATTCTTATCACAGCCTCAGTGTTTACAAATGTCAGTTCCCATTGCAGAGTGGGTGTTAGTAATAGACTTCAGCTATGCCAGGGACAATAGTATTTCACACAAATAATTGTACTGCATTAGCAAATAGATGATTGTGATATTTACACGGGAAATAGCAGTTACTATTCCTAGAGTAGTGACATTGCTCATGACTCCATGGATTGTTTTCACTTCCACACAAAATGACTGAGTCATTTTGACATTATCAGAAGAAAAGATACAATGGTAAATTTGGACATTGAGTTGGCAGTGAAGTTCAGTATCAGGTTTAGTATCACTGTCATATGTTATGAAATCTGTTAACTTAGTGGCAGCAATACATGATAAATATAGGAAGAAAAGTAAATCAATTACAGTAAGTGTATATATATTAAATAGTTAAATTAAAAGTAGTGCAAAAACAGAAATAATATTTTTTTAAAAAGTGAGGTTTGATGTCCATTTAGGAATTGCTTGACAGAGGGGAAGAAGCTGTTCCTGAATCACCGAGTGTGTGCCTTCAGGTTTCTGTACTTCCTTCCTGATGGTAACAATGAGAAGAGGGCATGTCCTGGTTGATAGGGGTGCTTAATAATGGATGCTGCCTTATTGAGGGATCGCTCCTTGAAGATGTCTTGGATATTATGGCTAGCACTCAAAATAGTGCTGACTAATTTTACAACTTTCTGTAGCTCCTTTTAATTCTGTACAGTAGCCGCCCCCACCACCTCAATACTAGACAGTGATGCAGCCCGTCAGAATGCTCTGTAGAAGTTTGAGTGTTTTAGATGACAAACCAAATCTCCCCAAATTCATAATAAAATATAGCCACTGTCTTGCCTTCTTTATAGCTGCATTGATGTGTTGGGGCCAGGTTAGATCCTCAGAAATCTTGACACCAGGAACTTGAAATTGCTCACTCTCTCCACTTCAGATCCCTCTATGAGGATTGGTTCACGTTCCCTTGTTTTGCCCTTTCTGAAATCCACAAACAGCTCTTTGGTCTTACTGTTGTTGAGTGCAAGGTTGTTGCTGTGAAACCAACCAACTAGTGGTACATCTCGCTCCTGTATGCCCTCTCGTCTCCATCTGAGATTCTACCAAGCAATACATACAAAATGCTGAAGGAACTCAGCAGGCCAGGTAGTATCTATGGCAAAGAGTACAGATGACGTTTCAGATGGAGACCCTTCATCAGGACTGGCTATCAGAATCAAATAGCTCTGCCTTTTCAATGTTAAGTAAAACAACACTTAGGGTGCTGATGCAACAGCACAAGTTTCTCCAAAAATATGCGTTTCATCCATTACCTCATCTTCAGTTCCCCAATAGTGTATTTTTCCCCCATTTTCACTGTAAATATATTCAGCTAAGTGAGGAATTGGAGTTTTTTCTTGTTTTGAGCATGCCCATTGTGAATTGTGCAAAGACCACCCAAATACACTTGTCACTTTATTGACAAGTTTGCTAGTTTGATAGCTCAGGAATCCATATATAAGTTTAAATAATAGAGCCTAAACCTCCTCAAAAAATTGTATACAAGTTGTTTCACATTTTTGTATATCATAAAATATAGGGACAGAATTAGGCCATTTGACCCATCAGGCTCTGCTCCGCGTAGAAAGTGTGAACATCTTCACAACATCCAGAGATAAACAGACAGCAATTAAATAGTAAGTGGTTGATCTTGATCAGCTGGATAGTCCTACCTGTGACTCAACAAATATGAAGACCAGTGGAACTCTAAAAATCTTTTAGATAAAATATTTAAGGAGTGAAAGGTTGAAATATATAGAACACAGTCTAAAATAAGAAATTTTATATTGTGTTCTTATGAATAATGCCACTTCATTTCACAATGTCACAGCAAATTTTGATTTATATAAGCTTCAAGCCCACTACTACAACTGAGTAATTCCAGAAGCATTTTGGAAGGAAAGAGAAGAAAAGGAGAGATTTTCAGAAAGCTGGGAAGATCCCTCTATTCTGTTTAGGGTTGCAAGCCAGAAAATATTTCCCCTTTAATCATAGAGGCATCAAAGTCCACTGACAGTAGATACACTGCTTCAATTAGCTCTGGTCAGTTTAGTGACTGTGGTTTCCATGGTTTGGGCATTTTATATATTTACTCTCTTTCTAGATGCCAACAATCACCACACCCAGAGTCAGACAAAACCTTCAGTACCATCTCCTTTAAGCCCGGCTTTAGGCATGATGACATCAAACTGACAGTTTGGAAAAGACTACAGAAGCGGATTTTACCAGGTGAGTATATTGGATCCCGATGAAAAATGATGTTGGCAAGTAAGGTTTATGTAAAATGAATTTAGATTAAAGTTTATTCCCAGCTTATATCATGAACTGAATTAGTATTGCTGGAGGCATTGACACCAGTCTGTCCAGGAGTACTAGTGAAAGACTTCTGTTGGTCTACCTTGCACAAGGGTGCACTTTGTGTATGTAAGGGGTACTGAGTCAGAATTTATTTTTCTATGGCTGAACACATTAACCTGAGTATTAACTGTTTCTTCCTGCATCCAAGAACCTCTAAATCAGGGGTAGCCTATGGCCCGCGAGCGATTTTTCCTTATTCTGAGTGTTTCACGAGACAACACTGATGGACATGCATGGCGTCTTGTTACACTGGCCCCAGGTTCCGTTTTGTTCCAGACCAAACAGTGGTATATACGAACGACGGGAAGGCAGACTACCTTATTAATATGTATTAGATACTCTCCGTGCACACGCAGGTTTTCAGATGGGATCGTTCAAATTTGTAAACAGAAACAGTGTCACTGTGTTTTAACAAGAAATCCACGCTAAATATCCAGATATTTACATGTGCTATGATACTTGTTGAATAACTCGCGTTTTGAAATCAAATAGAAGAAAAAAATTCCAATGGCAATGAATGCAAAACGCAGGAAGGTAGACACTGAGTGCCGAAATTTCCAAGACACTTGGACACTAGATTTCTTCTTCATCGAGCAAGCTGGGAAACTAGCTTGTCTCATTTGCCCAGAAAATGTTGCTGTGAAGAAGGTGGCAAATATCAGGCGACATTACAAGACCCGCCATAGTGGAAATTTTAACAAGTTTACTGGGCAAGCAAGGAAAGATGAAGTTGAGTAAATGAAGGCTAGTTTTGGAAAACAAACGTCATTTTTTTTGCCAGGAAAAGCAGTGAAAATGAAGGAAATACCCATGCCAGCTACAAAGTCTCAAAACCTATTGCAGAAAAGATGAAGCCTTTTACAGATAGAGAGTTTGTCAAAGAATGTTTACTGGCAGTGGTGGATATTGTTTGTCCTGAAAAGAAATCTTTATTTGCATCTACCAGCCTGTCAGCAAGAACGATCACACGGTGAGTTGAAGAAATGTCAGCAGATGTTAAAAGTTGTTTAAGGGATGTCTGCAACGAGTTGCAGTTTTTTTTCAATTGCGCTTGATGAGAGCACAGACCTGAGAGACGCTGCTCAACTTGCAGTGTTTGTGCGAGGAGTGACCTCAACTTTTCAAACTTTTTAAGAGTTTATTCAATTAATTCCTAAGAAGGACACGGTTACTGGAGCAGACATTTTTGAAGCTTTGTTGAAAATTATGTCAGAAATGAAATTTAATGTGTGAAGCTAAGTGGCATCACAACTGATTGCTGGTGCGACAGAAAAAAGGCATCATCGCATTGCTGCAAGGACAAACGGAATCGCACAGAAACTGATTAACATTTTCTTTTTTATTATACTTAATTTACCACCGTTCAATGCATCATGTCATACATTTTATGTTTAAAGATTCTTTGTGTCCTTTTAATAGATTCAAAAGATGCCTTGATTGAAATAAATTGCAACTAAACTGAGTTCTTTGATTACTAATTGACATCCTTGGTTAAGCACAAATGATTTTCTAGCATGCGTTTTTCATTAATTTGAGGCAAAACGTAACTCGATGTATTTAAATGGATAATTCCCATATTTCAAGTTTTTATGGCATTTATCTGGCCCGTCGTCCGCTCATTAATACGCGGTCCGGCCCACAGAGGCAAAAAGGGTGCCGACCCCTGCTCTACATCATCCAAGCCAAAGCTATTGATTTGATCAGAACTCCATCTTTACATATAACTTTAGCATACTGTGCCTGAAGTGTGTAAGGTGTACAGGGGGCATTGCAACTCCTCAGCAAGGTTTCTTTCATGACCCCAAACCCCAGATATTCAGTGTATGGGTACATCAACCACTTGGTAAGTTCCCCTCTAAGTCACACAGCACTTAAACTGAGATGTATGTTGCTGTCTCTTCATTCTGCTGGGACTAACAGTACTTTCTCATGTAACAATAGGAAGGAAAATAATAGCCCTGCTAACATCAGCCATATCCCCAAAATGAACCAAAGAGAAAGACAAAATCGGCTTGTTGTAGCACCTCAGTGCTGTGGTTTGCAACAGCCCCAATAGGTGGAAAAGTATGTCATTAAAGTAACCCTTTAGAACTTTTACTCAGAATTTATTGTCCAAAGTTCAGCAATACATTTTATTATCAAAGTATGTATACTTTACACAACCTTGAGATTCATCTCCTTACAGACAGCCATGAAACAATGAACCCCAATAGAACCCATTAAAAACAAAAGAAGACCATCCAAACACTCAGTGTGCAGAGAGAGAAAAAAACAAAATATGCAAACAATAAAATCAATCACAATCAAGAGAATAGCTGCAGATGCTGTAAAAGCATCCATTGTCCCTTTCTTTCTGGACTCCTCATCATTACCTCAGGCTTGTTCAGCTGTTGGGCTCCATTTTGTTTAGAGTTACAGTGCAGAACGTGTCTTTCCGGCCCAATGAGTCGCGCCGCCCAGCAACGCTAGCCTAATCACCAGGCAATTTACCACAACCAATTAACCTACTAACTGGTAAGTCTTTGGACTGTGCTAAGAAACAGGAGCATCCAGAAGAAACCCACGTAGACAAAGCAACAGACACAAAATGCTGAAGGAGCTCTGCAGGCCAGGCAGCATCTATGGAAAAGAGTAAACAGTCGACGTTTCGGGCCGAGACTGCTGAAGTCCTGGAATATTGACCGTTGAATCTTTTCCATAGATGCTGCCTGGGCTGCTGAATAAAAGCAAGCACCCAGTATTCAGAACTGAAGTTCACAATGCCACGGCACCACTGCAGCCGATCCTGAATTCCACTAGTTGCAGGCCGCAACCTCAGTACAGCACAGAGACAAATGAATCCCACAGAGCAGCACTGACACCTTGACCATTTCAATCTGGCCCAGGGCTTAAATCATCCAAACCTCAGGTCGTCCCTCACCCACGAACTTGGGTTCCACCGCCTTGATAAGGCCAGTACTTGACCTTTCCAATTTGGCTCGGCTCTTAAATCGATCAAAACTGGGATCTTTCTAGTGACTCATACAGTAAGCTTTCCTCCCTTCAGCTTCCTGAATACTCAATGCAATTGTTTGTTCGGTCTCTTTCAGAACCAGAGGAACTAAAATTAGATTCTAGCACCGCGCACCCGCTGTTGATCATAACCAATGGTAGTACCAGGGTAGAATGTGGAACATACCTCAAGCGTTTGTCGTTGGTGCAGGAACGATTCGACTACAACACCTGCATTCTTGCCAACAAAGGTTTTTCCTCAGGCAAGCACTACTGGGAAGTGATTGTCAATGACAAGATGAGATGGCGCCTTGGCGTTATCAAAGGTACCACAGGGCGCAAAGGGAAGTTGAACAAGACTCCAGAGAATGGTGTCTGGATGATTGGAGTGAAGGAAGGAAAGATTTATGAGGCTTACCAGAACCCCAAAATCCAGCTTTCAATCTTAGTGAGGCCTCGGAAGGTCGGCGTGTTTCTTGATTATGAGGGAGGGCGACTTTCATTCTATAATGTGGACAATCCGGATGAGCTGAGTTTGATCTATGTATTTGATACAGTCTTTCAAGGAAAGATTTATCCAATTTTTGACCTTTGCTGCGTTGACAGAAGTAATGACACAGCACCTATCACACTCTGCCGTGTTTGAATTTATTACCACATAGAGAAAGGTGCATCAATCAAATATGAACCACCACCATTCTAATCTCATGGCAACTGCGGTAATGTTATAACTGATGCTGCCTAATTTTATAACATGGCTTATTGTATGAGAGACAGCATTAAGTTCATGATAGCTTTCTTTTGAATTTAGTCTCAGATCTTCTGAGTTAGCAAGAAATATGTTTGTGAAGTTTAGCTGTAAAATGGATTTCTGGTAGTCATCAGTCATCAGTAATGGTTTCTCTTCCCACATCCTCACGGTCATTTCTGGTGCATCCAAAGGGCCTATACTTAGTCTCTTCTTGTTTCACATCTACATAAGCCCCTGTCGTGGAATCAAACCCTGACAAGTGCATGTTAACACATTTAATGGCCAAACCTGGATTATTATCTTCAGTTCTGGTCAGCACAATACAGGTAGGATGCAAAGATGCTGGAGAGAGTGCAGATGAGATTCACCTTTGGAGCATTTCAGTTATAAGACTCGATAGCGATTGCTTTTTATTCCCTAGATGCAAAAAGGTCAAGGGATAATCTGATATGGATAAAGATGAATGTAGGTGGGTGCAGTGGTCAGCATGGATGTGATGGGCTGAAGGGCCTACTCCTGGGCTGAAGGGCCTACTCCTGTGCTGAATTACTCTGTAATCTATAACATCCAAAACCGCAGTGTCCGCTTCCAAATGTGAAATAACAACTTGTCACTAGTAGTCACTAGACTACTTGTCTAATATCCAAAATGCCCTCTGGATAGTTTTTGGAGAGATCAAACCCACTGAACTGTCCCATCAAAATTCCGTTTCTTAGCAATTAATTTAATCCCTTGCTCTATTAAAGTCTAAGGCTGAACCATCTTTTACAACCTTGGTATCATATCTGACCTCGTGGTGAGCAGAAGCATGTATTTACATTAACACAAAGACTGCTTGTTTCCACCACCATAATGTCTCTGGGAGGTGTTTCTGCTCAGCTTCTGATGAACTATACCAATGCCTTTATACTCTTGGCTGACCTTCTTTATAAACCTAAAGACCCATTGTGCATGACAGAGCCCATAGGATCTCCATTATGGCAAGCATCTTAAGATGCACTTTCATAATCATGAGTGCCTTGCTTAGGTGAAATGAATGCGGCAGATTTTCCCACACTAAGATGGTTTTAGGCCACTGTTGTAGTGGCAGCTGATCCATTAGAATTCCCGATTCAGAGAAACCCCAAAACATTAAAATCTTTCCACTGATGGCTTTATCATGATGATGATATGAGAACTTGAATCAGAGGAAGTCAACTGTGGGGTTGGTCAGCCATTCGTCTGTTTTTAAATCACTGATAGTCATCAATCTGTTACTGCATGTTGGGAACAAGACAAACAGTAGATATTTTCTTTTCACCTGAGTGGTAGTCTGTAGTTGGGATGTGACATGCAGTTGATTTCTGCATCATTTCTTAAGACTATGTTCCAGGAATCTGGGTAATTTTTAAATCAAAAGTACATTTACATCTCTGAGAAATTAAAGTGAGTCTTCAAATTATTCTATGTGTTGATAGGTTTTTACAGCTGATGATACACTGGAGAACTTTTGAATGCTCTAAAAAAAATTAACCATGCTGATTTTTAAAAGAATAGTTCAATGTAATAGAAACAAATGCAATTTGCTTGATTCCTGTGCACCTTCTTAATCAGTCATTGGACCTTAAATCTACTGACTTCATTTAGGCTTGAATACACATACATGACTAAATGCTAACTCATTGCTGGTATTTCCTGTCACCACAGAACATTAGAAAGTTTTGCAACCTCTGATTGTAAAATATTATTGTTCATAGTTTTTGAAATGTCTTAAGTTCCTTTTGTAAAATATAATAATTAAGAGTTTGTGGAATCAAGTCCTTTCTTTCCAGTTTGTAACATTAGATCCATAAATCCTCATACTGGATAAAGCAGACTGTATCTTTACTAGTTTTTAAATAAAATAATTGATACTATTTTCTTCTGGCGAAAGTTGTTTTTTTTTGTTTGAAACAGGTCAGAGCACAAACTGCCCAGTCACGTTTGAGTACAGATATCATTTCACTATACTGAGTTTGAAGTCTTCACAAGATCCACACGTGAATCTTAATAGATTGATGCCTTTAGGGATTTTGAAGGAATACCTATTACTATTTTAATTACAGCAAAAACATCTAGGAATAATGGTGCATAGTTCCCTGAAGGTGGAATCTCATATGGATAGGGTGGTGAAGAAAGCTTTTGCAATGCTGGCCTTTATAAATCAGAGCTTTGAGTATAGGAGTTGGGATGTAATGTTAAAATTGTACAAGGCATTGGTGAGGCCAAATTTGGAGTATTGTGTACAGTTTTGGTCACTGAATTATAGGAAAGATGTCAACAAAATAGAGAGAGTACAGAGGAAATTTACTAGAATGTTACCTGGGTTTCAGCACCTAAGTTACAGAGAAAGGTTGAACAAGATAGGTCTTTATTCTTTAGAGTGTAGAAGGTTGAGGGGGACTTGATAGAGGTATTTAAAATTATGAGGGGGGTAGATAGAGTTGACATGGATAGGCTTTTTCCATTGAGAGTAGGGGAGATTCAAACAAGAGGACATGAGTTGAGAGTTAAGGTGCAAAAGTTTAGGGGTAACACGAGGGGGAATTTCTTTACTCAGAGACTGGTAGCTGTGTGGAATGAGCTTCCAGTACAAGTGGTAGAGGCAGGTTTGATTTTGTCATTAAAAAAAAAATTGGATAGGTATATGGACAGGAAAGGAATGGAGGGTTATTGGCTGAGTGCAGGTCAGTGGAACTAGGTGAGAGTAAGCGTTCGGCACAGACAAGAAGGGCTGAGATGGCCTGTTTCCGTGCTGTAATTGTTATATGGTTATAAAAACAATTAAAGAAGGCAAGGTATAAAAATCTTAAGATACAACACTGGAACCTGAATATATTTTTAAACACTACTTGTTTAGCCTTAAGTTAAAGTAGTCATCTGCCTAAGTTCAGATCAGAGTATTAGCAATATCATTGTTTTATATGGGCCACACATGAGACCATAGATATAGGAGCAGAATTATTCCATTTGACCATTGAGTCTGCTCTGTCATCAAGTCATCATGCATGATCCAATTTCCCTCTCAGCCCCAATTTCCTGCCTTTTCCCTGTATCCCTTCATGCCCTGACCAATCAAGAGTCTTTCAACCTGTGCCTTAAATGTACATAATGATTTGGCATCCACAGCTGCCTGTGGAAAGGAATTCCAGAGATTTACCATGCTCTGGCTAAAGAAATTCCTTCTCATCTCCATTCTGAAAGGATGCCCCTCTATTCTGAGGCTCCGAACTCTGGTCCTAGACTATTCCACCATAGGAAACAACCTCTCCAAATCCATTCTCTTAAGGCCTGTCACAATTCAATAGGTTTCAATGGGGTCACCTCTCATTTTTCTGAATTTTACTGAGCCATCAAACACTCCTCATGTAACAAGCCATTCAATCCTGGAATCATTTTGAATCTGCTCCAGTTTCAACACATCCTTTCAAAGATAAGGGGCCCAAAACTGCTCGCAATTCTCCAGGTGAGCCCTCACCAGTGCTTTACAAAGTTTCAACATTATATCTTTGCTTTTATATTCTAGTCTTATTTAAATGAATGCTAACATTGCATTCTTCCTCACCTCAGATTCAACCTGCAAATTAACATTTAGGGAATCCTGCACAAGAACTCCCAAGTCCCTTTGTGCCTCAGTTTTTTGTATTTTCTCTCCATTTAGAAAATAGTCAACCCTTTCATTTCTTCTATCAAAGTGCATGACCATACACTTCCCAACACTGCCATTACTTTACCCATTCTCCTAATCTGTCTAAGTCCTTCTGTAGCTTCTCTACTTCCTCAAAACTACCTGCCTCTCCACCTATCTTCATATCATCTGCAAACTTTGCAACAAAGCCATGAATTCCATTATCCAAATCATCAACATAGAAAGTAAAACTCCAACACAGACCTCTTTGGAACACCATTAGTCACCAGCAGCCAGTCTGAAAAGGCTCCCTTTGTTCCCACTCTTTGCCTCTTGCCAACAGCCATTACTTTATCCATGTTAGAATCTTTCCTGTAATACATGGGCTCGCAGCTTGTTAAGCAGCCTCATAGGTAGCACCTTGTCAAAGGCCTGGTGAAATTCCAAGTACACAACATCAACTGATTTTCCTTTGTCTATACTGCTTGTTATTTCTTCAAAAAATTCCAACAGATTTGAAGACTGGTGCAAAAGACTTATTCAGTCCATCTGCCATTTTGTTGTCCCTATTTATTACCTCTCCAGCATCGTTTTCCAACAGTCAATATCCACTCTCACCTCTCTTTTGCACTTTATGTATCTGAAGAAACTTTTGGTATGTTCTTTAATATTATTGGCTAGCATACTTCTGTATTCCATCTTTACCTTCTTAATTACTTTTTTAGTTGCTTTCTGTTGGTTTTTAAAAACTTCCCAATCCTCTACCTTCCCACTAATTTTTGCTCTATTATATGCCCTCTCTTTGGCTTTTATGTTGGCTTTGACTTCTCTTGTCAGCCACAGTTGTGCCATCTTTCCTTTAAAATACTTCTTCCTCTTAGGGATGTAAATATCCTGAGCCTTCCAAAATACTTCCAGAAATTCCAACCACTGCTGCTCTGCCATCATTCCTGCCAGTGTTCTTTTCCAAACAATTCTGGCAACTCCTTTCTCATGCCTCTATAATTCCATTTACTCCACTGTAATACTGATACATATTACTTTAGCTTCTGCTTCTCAAATTTCAGGGTGAATTCAATCATATTATCATCACTTTCCACTAAGGGTTCTTAGAGGTTAAGCTCTCTAGTCAATTCCAGTTCATTGCATGACACCCAGTGCAGCCCTTCCTGGGCTCAACCACAAACTGCTCTAAATGGCATCTTATAGGTGCTCCAGAAATTCCCCCTCCTGGAATCCAGCACCATCTTGATTTTCCTAATCTACCTGCATACTGAAATCCCCCATGACTATGGTAACATTTCTCTTTTGGCATTAATTTTCTATCTCTCATTATAATTTGTATACCTCATCCTTACTGCTGTTTGGGGGTCTGTGTACAATTCCCATCAGGGTCTTTTTACCCTTGCAGTTCCTTAGCTCTATCCACAAAGATTCAACACCTTCTGACCTTTTGTCACCTCTTTCTAATTATTTGATTTCATTTTTTATCAGAATAAAGCCACCCCCTCTGCCTTCCTTCTTGACCTTTTGATACAATGTGTACCATTGTACTTTAAGTTCCCAGCTATAATCTTCCTTCAGCATGATTTAGTGATGCCTACAACATCATACATGCTAATCTGCAAATGTGCTCCAAGTTGATCTACCTTATTCCGTATACTGTATGCATTCAAATACAACACCTTCAGGCCTGTTTTCACCCTTTTCAATTTTGTCTACCTTTTACGTTGCAACTCATCCCATTGACTGCAATTTTGCCCTATCAACAGCATCTCCTGACTACACATTGCCTCTGTTTGTAAGCCACCTACCTCATCTTCAGCACTATCATCCACTAAGTATTTGCTTAGTATTTGTATGTTTGTTTGTATTTTAAGATAAACTATCGTTAAGGATTAAGAGTGCTCCCCATTCTTGACTCCCAGAACCCTAAGGATCAGAAGATAAACAGAGATCCAACACCTTCCACATCCCTATGATGTAATGGTTGGTAGGCTTCTTGGCCATTGTAATTGCCCTTAGTGTACATGAGAGAGAAGAATCTGAAGACAGCTGATGGGACTGTTGAGACAATAGGAGCAGTGTAAATGTTTGTTTGGTGGTCTGTGCACAAGGTTGGTAACCAAATGTCATTAATTTAAGAAATAACTCAATAAAGGGGAGTGTGTTGATAAGCTTCTAAGACATATTTTATGATCAGGAATGCATTACCTGAAAAGACAGTCTAACCAAATTCATGAGAACTTTTAAGGATATATTCTTGATGAGGACTCTTGCAGCATATTGGGGTAAAAGTCAATGCATGTAAATAATCTGGAAGAAACTGGCAATAGTGTGATGGACAGAATCTATTCAATAATTTTCATGGAAGTTCATTGATACATCTGCTCATATATCACAAAGCTTAATCAGTTAATTCACTAGAAATTGCTAACATAAGTGTAGATAGACTATTTTTGTAACAATATCCAACGAGAACTACCGTAACCTTTTAAATCTTTGGAACTTCTTCAAAGGGCAATGGAAGCAGATCCTTTCTATTTTGTGACATAGGTAATTGATTAGGGAAAGGTTACCACAGGTATATGGGAATGCACAGTTGAAGTTATCATGTCAGGATATTTTATTAAATGGCAGAGCAAATTTACAACCAATTGACCTACCATTGCTCCTTAGCTTGAGTTGTAAGCAATTATTTCACATTAGGGGTGACGTACAGTACAGACTCATTGCATTAAATAAGTAATTTTAAACTCTATATTAGCTTCCTTCAACAGATCCTGGTCCATCCTCATGGTGCATTGCATCACCATGTAACACTATGTAACACATCACTATGGTAACAGCATAGTCGCGGATTCCTTCCATTCTCTTCCACATTCAGGTGCTCGGAAGCTCAAAAAACCATACTTGAGAATAGCTTCTCCTCCACTGCTATCAGACTTTAAAACAAATCACTTCTTTCACTTCTGAGGCACAAGAAACTGCCAATGTTGAAATCTGGGGCAACAATCTGCTGGAAGAACTCAATGGGTTGAGCAGCATCTGTGGGAGGGAAGGAATTGTTGATGATTCGGGACTGTTGACATTTCAGGTTGAAACCTTGCATCTGCTTTCCCTTCCCCTCTGGATGGTGCTGCCACATTCTTGAAACCTTCATCAACCTCTTCCATTACACTGGACAACAAAGATTTTGCTTCCTTTAATACTATTAGGTATATCTTATGGATCTTGGGCTGCTGATCATGAAAGTCACAATGAAATTTCCCTATCATGCACCATTTCTTTGACATCACCTATATTTTTAAATTTCAATTCATAATTCAAGTCAGAATAACTGATGCCAAGATTAAAGAAGGTATTTTGTTGGTCCACAAATCAAACAGGCCATCAATGACAGGCAATTTGAAGAACTTCTAGTGAAACCCGAGAAAATTGCATTGAAGGCATTCAAAGATGTTGTTGAAAACTTTCTTGGCAACTAAAGAACGCCAAACTGCATTGAGCTGGTTGACAACATGCTTCAAGCATACAAAACCACGAAGTGTCACTAAAGATTCATTTCCTGCATTCCCATTTAATTATCTTCCCTGCAAATCCTGCTGCTGTCAGTGACGAGCCTGGTGAAAGGTTTCACCAGGACATTGTGGTCATGGAGAAATGGTATTGGGCAACCCGGAATCCATCAATGCTGGCTGATTATGCAAGAAGCCTCAGACATGGAATAAAAATTAAAATCATCAACAAAACATTTTTAGCTTAGTTGAACTATTGCAAAGCATTAACACCATTTTGCAATTAAAGGCATTATACTCAATAAAAGGTAATTTCTTGTTTCTCCAAATTCCAACGTGATACAAGTAGTCTGAAATTATATTTGTGTTCAGCTTCACGTGGTCTATCATAAAAAGAATTCTGAAGAAATTGAGAAAAATTGTTATCCAGTAGCATTGTCATTTAGGCGTTTCTAAATGCACTACCTCAGTTTTCACTATTTCTTTGCACCATTCAGTCATAGTTTTTGCACTGATTTATGTATTTATTGTCATGTTTATTATTTACAAGTACACTGCTTACTCTGAGTTTCACTTGAGCAAGGAAATGAATTGTTTCCTGGTGCAGACAACAATAAACTAATGTGAATCATTACTCAGCGGGAAGTGGGATCCTGTTCTATAATCAGAGTGCCCGTCCTTTGAAAATCACCATGAACTGTGGCCCACCACGATCACAGGGATGCCATATCTGGTAAACCATCCTTTGAGCTTGTAAATGATCTTGAAGAATGGGTCCTTTAAACCGAAGTTTGTAAAGTAACTGCCATGTTCCAATCTGATCTGATTTTCACTGAGAATCAGTCTCAATCCTTTCTAGAAAGTCTCACGTTCTGCACATGTGCTCTGTCTCTCTGTTCACGCGGGGAAAGTGAGTACTTTCTCGTTTTGTGTGGAGTCAACCACTCAAACCCAGTAGTGAGAAACAAACACTTCTGATCATTGGAAATAATTCGGAAAATATGTATCTCGGGTGGTCGATGGTTACAACATAGAAACATTGAAAACCTACAGCACAATACTGCAGGTGTGCTGAGTATGTCCTTACCTTAGAAATTACCTAGGGTTACTCATAGTTCTCTACTTTTCTAAGCTCCATGTACCTATCCAGGCGTCGAGCTGTTCTCCGATCTTGGCAATTTACTTGCAAACGTTTTGTCACCATGCGAGGAAACATCGTCAGTGCGCGATTCATTGTCAGCTTGATGGCAACCTCCAACCTGATGGCATGAATATCGATTTCTCGAACTTCCGGTAATTACCCCCTCCCCCTCACCATTCCCCATTCTCCCCCTCACCATTCCCCATTCTCCATTTCCACCTTCTCTTCTCACCTACTTCCCTTTGGTGCTCCTCCCCCTTCCATGGTCTTCTGTCCTCTCCTATCAGATTCCCCCTTCTCCAGTCTTTATCTCTCACCAATCAACTTTCCAGCTCTCTTCTTCACCCCTCCTCCTCTCCCAGTTTCACCTATCACCTGCCACCTTGAACTCCTTCTTCCCGTTCCCCCATCTTCTATTCTGACTTCTTCCCCCTTTCTTTCCAGTCCTAATGAAGGGTCTCGTCCCAAAAAGTCGACTGTTTACTCTTTTCCATAGATGCTGCCTGACCTACTGAGTTCCTCCAGCAACTTGTGGGTTGCTTTGGATTTCTAGTATTTGCAGATTTTCTTGCGTTTTCAAGTAAGTTGCCAAGATCGGAGAAAAGCTACAACCCAACCACTTTTGATCAGCTTGAGAACCAAAAGTGTCAGATGCTGGAAATCTGAGATGAAAACAAAAAATAGCGGGAACATTTAGTAGGACAGGTAGGATCTGTGCATAGAGAAATAATTCAGGTTGACGTCTTTCTATGATTTGCATGTCCATATGAATTTCAGTATATGAAGTAGTTTTTATTTGATATTAAAAGCAGATAATGCTAAACTATTGAGAATTACCCAACTATTCCCCACCATCACTACTTCGGCATCATTTCCTGTCAGTCACCTTACATAAAGTCACTTCATCTATTTATACTGATTGTTTTTTCACTGTGTCCTTAACTCTTGTGTTTTTATAGGCTGCATCGGATCCGGAGCAACAACTATTCCGTTCTCCTTTTCAATTGTGTTCTTAGGAATGACAATAAATAATTTTGAAACTATTACTGGCATCTTCTGTTCTTATTTCAGATTTCTAACATCTGTAGATTTTTAAAGTCTTCATAACCATATTTTAAATCCGTTTTTATTGCAAAATTTTACCCCTCGAGGTAAAAGTTAATTAATAATCCTAGTAATTAAAAAAGCACCTCAGTTTTTTGTGTGTAGACAAATAAAGAAAGGGGCTGGCTGGCTTGCTCCTTTAAATGACGGCCACGTCACTCAGGCTGAAGCGGAGACAAAGCGGCAGCGAGGGGCTGTTAAAGGGGAGGTTTGCGGCCTAGCAGAGCTTGGGCCGCGGTTATTACTGAGCTTTCCTGACAGGTCAGTGAGGGCGAGCCGGGTGGGCGGGAGGCTCCATCGGGCCGGGGAGGGTGGCGGTCTATCCCCGAGTTGAGAATGGGCTGCAGGCTGCCCTGGACCTGCTTCCTATGGCCCGTGGCTGTTTATGCGAGAGGGGATTAACGTTGAACGACTCAACGTGTCTGGGCCAGGAGGCCTCGGCCTCGATTTTGTGGCGTAGCCGCTTCCAAGAAGGGGATGAGGGGAAAACAAGGGACAGGTAAGATGCTGCTTAGGTAGGAAGAGCACGCTGGTTTAGCAGTGTTGTTGATGGTGGTTAAAAAGTTTAACCACACACAGCTTCAGTCCTGACGCTGTGAATAAGGTGTCAGGGGACTCCCCTTATCTCCTGATAGCCGTCTTCAGTCGTGTCGCCTAGTATATGCAGCGTGACCAATTGGGTGCCGTAAAGCGCTTTACAGTTTAAATACCTCTCTTCTCTCGAACAGAAGATATAAAAGCCTGACAGCACGTTCTATGAATCTCAAAGACAACTTCTACCTCTTTGTTAATAGTTCCCAAGGACTCTAGACCTCCCAATCTATCTCGTTATAATCCTGCACCTTATTGTTTACGTGAAATGCACTTCATCTGTAACTGTTACATATTATTCTGCGGCGTTATTGTTTACCTCGATGCACCATGTAACGATAAACACAAGAGATTCTGCAGATGCTGGGAATCCACAGAAACACACCCAGATGCTGGAGGAACTCAGTAGGTCAGACAGCGTCTATGGTAGTTTATTCCTCTCCATAGATGATGCCTGACCTGTTGAGTTCCTCCTGCATTTTGTGTTTGTTGCGCTGTGTAATGGTCTGTATGAACAGTAGCCAAGTCTACCTGCGACAATAACAAACCAATTCCAAATCTTTTGAAGAACGGGCACTTGTGATGTATAGGACATGTGGTGGCATGTTTATGCACAGCAAGATCCCTCAAACTGGAAGGTGCGAACAAGCAGATCGACAGTTTTGTTTGGTGGAAATACATTGGGGGCAGTGGTGAGAATTCTGCTCGAAATAGTGCTGTGGAATTGTGTACAGTACATCCCTTTGAAAGGGCAGAGTTAGTTTAATGTGTCTTAAAGGTTGACAATTTATGGCACTGTGCATAGTACTGTAATTCATTGTAGTGACAACATAGGTTCTTATTCTGTGGATTATTATCTGGATTTGGTGTTTAACTGTACAGCTTTTTAAACTAGCAGTAGAGGAACAGATTAAAATATTCACACCAAAGGTCTGGAACTTACTGTGCCATTAGATCCAGTCCATTTGTTCACCATGGCATAATTTCCCAGTTATGCTCTTGTTTTAAAAAAAACTTTATCTATGCTGAGGTTTTTAGTTGCTCCATCACACATTACTGGATTTTCTGAGGAGTTGGGGGAGGATTTTCTAAGCTTTAACATGATTTATAATAACGAACAAACAACTTCTGCCTAAATGTCTTACCCCATCCCTGATATATTTATTTTTTTTCCCCCCTCCTTTTTTCTCTCTGTCTTTCTGCCCATCACTCTGCCTGTTCTCCATTTCCCTCTGGTGCTCCCCTCCCCCTTTCTTTCTCCCTAGACCTCCCATCCCACGATCCTTTCCTTTGTCCAGCTCTGTATCCCTTTTGCCAGTCACCTTTCCGGCTCTCAGCTTCACCCCACCCTCTCCAGTCTTCTCCTGTCATTTCGCATTTTCCCCTCCCCCTCCTATTTTCAATTCTCTTACTATCTTTCCTTTTGGTTAGTCCTGACGAAGGGTCTCAGCCCGAAACATCGACAGTGCTTCTTCCAATAGATGCTGCCTGGCCTGCTGTGTTCCACCAGCATTTTGTGTGTGTTGCTTGAATTTCCAGCATCTGCAGATTTCTTCGTGTTTACTCCTTCAATTAGTTGACTTGAATAAACTGAATAAATGGGGGTTGTGGAGATACTGGTGTAGAAACCCTCTCATCTGCTGAATATGGTGATGAAAGACTTTTTGTTTACCTCTCTCCATGTCTGCTCATTCTGTGATGTAATTTTCATGTATTTCAACCACATAGAATTTTTCCAGTACTTTTATTGGAGGGAAAGTTTATCAACTTGTCCTTAATGTTTCCCTTATATATTATGGTGAATATGAATGTGGTCTATTCCAAAGTGATCCCACATCCAAATCCATTGTTTTAAATATGATTTGACAAAGGCTATGCATATACATTTATGAACAAATATGATTTTTCGTAAGCTTATATTGCTCAAAAGCCTCATTCTTGAAGCAAAAGGCATTGATGATATGAAGATTGGTGGAGGAGCATATAGTGTTGAGGAAACAGGTAGGATGCAGAAGGATTTAGAATATGCACGGTCATGCACTTTAGTAGTAGAAATAAATGTGAAGTCTATTTCTAAACGGAGAAAATCCAGGAATCTGAGATGCAGAGGGACTTGGGAGTCCTTGTGCAGAACACCCTGAAGGTTAACTTGCAGGTTGAGTCAGTGGTGAGGAAGGCAAATGCCATGTTAGCATTCATTTCAGAAGGGTCTAGAATACAAGAGCAAGGATGTGATGCTAAAGCACTGGTGCGACCTCACCTTGAGTATCGTGAACAGTTTTGGGTCCTTTATCTTAGAAGATGTGCTGCCATTGGAGAGGGTCCAGAGGAGGTTCACAAGGATGATTTCAGGAATGAAAGGATCATCATACGAGGAACATTTGATGGCTCTGGGTCTGTACTCGCTGGAATTCAGAAGGATGAGGAGGGATCTCATTGAAACCTTTCGAATGTTGAAAGGCCCAGACAGAGTAGGTGTGGTAAGGATGTTTCCCATGATGGGAGAGCCTAGGACAAGAGGGCACATCTGCAGGATAGAAGGGCGCCCTTTTAAAATAGAGATGCGGAGAAATTTCTTTAGCCAAAGGGTGTTGAATTTGTGAAATTTGTTGCCACATGTAGCTATGGAGGCCGGGTTGTTGGGTGTGTTTAAGGCAGAGATTGATAGGTTCTTGATTGGACATGGCATCAAAGGGAGAAGGCCGGGAACTGGGGTTGAGGAGGAGATAGAAAAACGGATCAGCCATGATTGAATGGCTGAGTAGACTTGATGGGCCAAATGGCCTAATTCTGCTCCTATGTCTTATGGTCTATGATTTTTAAGTATATTGTCAAGTTGTAGTAGTTTGAGGTTTTTGTTTTAAAAGCAATGCTTATGGATTTTAACATTAAATCTTTGATTTTCTTTAGATTTTCACACCAGATATGGAAAAATGATTAATTGATCTCTGTTACTGTGAGATAGTAGAATGCACAGTTTTCTTGTACTCCTACTTCAGCCTTTATTTCCACATCACAACAGAAATGACATTTCTGTGCAGGAAGGACCCAACTAGTTCTATTCTACGTTGGTTTACATGTTTCTGTGAGAGTTCAAGTTTATTGCCATCTGACTGTACATGTATAGATCCAAAGGAAACAAAAGTTCCTCCAGACCACCATGCACCTACAAAACATTTAACACACACATAAACCAAAACATCTCCATAAAGCAGTGAGTAAAATAATTCAAAATGAATGCAGCATAGTTAAACAGTAGAGTATACAGTAAGCAGCTTGCTGACCTAGTGACGAGACCTTGGTGAAGGCAGGGTATTCATTAGTTTCACAGCCTGAGGGAAGAAACTGTTACACAAACTAACGGAGATGGGAGTAGACTCTCACATGGTGGATTGGATAGTGGACTACTTGACAGATAGACCTCAGTATGTGCGGTTGGGAGACTGTAGGTCTGACACAGTGGTCAGCAGCACAGGAGCACCGCAGGGAACCGTACTCTCTGCGGTCCTGTTCACCCTGTACACATCAGACTTCCAATATAACTCGGAGTTCTGCCATGTGCAGAAGTTCGCTGATGACACGGCCATAGTGGGGTGTGTCAGGAATGGACAGGAGGAAGAGTATAGGAAACTGATACAGGACTTTGTGATATGGTGCAACTCAAACTACCTCCGTCTCAATATCACCAAGACCAATGAGGTGGTGGTGGACTTTAGGAGATCTAGGCCTCATATGGAGCCAGTGATCATTAATGGAGAATGTGTGGAGCAGGTTAAGACCTACAAGTATCTGGGAGTACAGTTAGACGAGAAGCTAGACTGGACTGCCAACACAGATGCCTTGTGCAGGAAGGCACAGAGTCGACTGTACTTCCTTAGAAGGTTGGCGTCATTCAATGTCTGTAGTGAGATGCTGAAGATGTTCTATAGGTCAGTTGTGGAGAGCGCCCTCTTCTTTGTGGTGGCGTGTTGGGGAGGAAGCATTAAGAAGAGGGACGCCTCACGTCTTAATAAGCTGGTAAGAAAGGCGGGCTCTGTCGTGGGCAAAGTACTGGAGAGTTTAACATCGGTAGCTGAGCGAAGGGCGCTGAGTAGGCTACGGTCAATTATGGAAAACTCTGAACATCCTCTACGTAGCACCATCCAGAGACAGAGAAGCAGTTTCAGCGACAGGCTACTATCGATGCAATGCTCCTCAGACAGGATGAAGAGGTCAATACTCCCCAATGCCATTAGGCTTTACAATTCTACCGCCAGGACTTAAGAACTTTTTTAAAAGCTATTATTAATGCTTTTTGAGATAGTGATTTAGATGCATATCATATTTTTTACTGAGTTAAGTATTGTATGTAATTAGTTTTGCTACAACAAGTGTATGGGACATTGGAAAAAAAGTTGAATTTCCCCATGGGGATGAATAAAGTATCTATCTATCTATCTATCAGAGTCTGGCTGTCTGAGTCCTGATGCTCCTTCCTGCTGATAGTAGGTCAAAGAAATTGTGGGATGGGTGGGAGGAATCCTCAACAATGCTTTGGGTCCTTCGTCAGCAAAGCTACTGGTATATGACACAAATAGGGAGGTGGGGGAGACACAGTAATTCTCTGCGGTTTTTACTATCCAATGTAAGGTGCTGCGGTCTGATGCCTTGCAGTCTCCATACCACACAACGATGCAGCCAAACAGGACACTCTCAATAGTGCTCCTGTAGAAAGTTGTTAGAATGGGAGTGGGGAGGTTTGCATGTACCTTTCTCCTCAAAAAGTGTACTGCGCCTTCTTGACTAGAAAGGTGGTGTTTTGAATTCAGATTAGATTGTCTGTTATGTGCATACCAAGGAACTTTGTGCTCTTCACTCTCTCCACAGCAGAGCCATTGATGCTCAATGGAGAGCGATTGATCTGTGCCTTCTAAAGTCCACGCTCAGAGATTCGACATTTTAGTGTATCATTACTCCAGTTGTAAAGCACTGTATTACTGATTGCATGTTCTATTTCCTTTGCCTCTCTGTAATTCTGCCCTCTGGCCGTTATGCCACAGGCGTTTAGGGCAGCAATGAAGGTCCTCTGTCTCTGGCGGTGTTAGTAGCTCTGTTTTCACCACTGTCAGTCATGCAAGTTCCAGGTGGAGACTCAGGAATACTGTCACACTCAGATGTAGAAGGATTCGTCATTGGTGTTTCCGTAACAGTTGTATTTTACCAGCTTTGAGCTGAATCCCTGAACCTGGAGGGCCACCCTTAGTGTGGCCTCTGCCCTTTGACCTGTTTGGCATGGGTGACTCTACCAAGAGCCAAAGCATGAAGCTCTGACTCCAGCCAACATAGGTCATTGAGGTCGCAAGCTTCCAAACCCCACAACAAGGTTGTGGTCCTCTTGGAGGTCTAATTCTAAAGCTTGGAAGTAACATTGTTTTATTAGTCAGAACAAAATAGTTGGTTGACATGATGTTTATCGCCTTTTCAAAAATGCATTTTTCAAAATGAAAGATCAGATTCACTTTCAAATGAATCTGTATAATCGTAGGTTCACCTTATAAAATGATGGATCATTGTGTATGAATAGAGGGGGAGTGCTGAGAAGTTGAATTGTAATGAGGCTCTTCTGTAACAAAGCAAAATGCATTTTGTGTAAAAAGGCTGATGTTGTTTGAGAAGTTGGGCTTGGCTGCAGGATTTTTTTTGGATATAGTTGACCAGCAGCTTATGTCTACATTGATTTCTAGTTTAGCAACATGTGATTTTTAAGAAACCCCTTGAGCATAGGACCAGAAAGGAATTTTTGTTTAAAACATTGAAGACGTGTTGCTGGCAATTAATGGCAGCCATTGAGAATTAACATTTTCCTTTTGGAGTTTTGCACATTTGTTAAAATAACTGATCTCATTTTTGTTTGATGTGCATGATTTTATTTGATTTTGGTGGGGGAGTAAAATAAAGTAAATGAATGTGGACAGACAAGGAATTGTGAAGTTATGTGAAAGAAAACTAATATACCTGCAAGAAATAATTTAGTTACATTTAAAATACAACAAAGTGAATAATTCTGTGATCACTGGCAAACTGTTGGTTGGATTTAAGAGTTGCTCAGTATAATTTGACAAGTTCAGATCTGCTGTCGTGAAGTATAAAAATGAACAAGCTGTCACAAAATTAAAAGACTGTTAAAATTTAAGATGTTTGTTCAGTCATCGGCGCACACAGGGGCCACATTGAATCAAGTGGGTGGACCTCTCAGTTGTTTCATCTGAGCCCCTGTGGGGGGAGCTCTGGAACATGAGTTCTAACTTGACAGAAAGTACAGTCAGCCCTCCTCATCCGCGGGGTCCCAGTGCATGGATTCAACCAGCCGCGGATCGGGAAAACCCGGAAGTTCTGTCTCCAGCACTTGTTGTTTGAGCATGTACGGACTTTTTTCTTGTCATTATTCCCTAAACAATACAGTACAACTATTTACATAGCATTTACATTGTATTAGGTATTATAAATAATCTAGAGATAATTTAAAGTATACAGGAGGATGTGCGTAGGTTACCATGGATCAGAAATTGAAAAAAAACGGAAGTTCTCTAAGTCGGAACAGGTACATCAGGTATTATTTAGTGTCAGTTAGTCAAATGTTTGTCTTAGTATATAGTATATATTTTACCTTTCTATGCATATAAAATATTTAAGAAACGTGTGTATTTCAATAATTAAACCACTGCGTTGCTTAGTAATGATTGTAGCTTTCATCGGGGCAGGGCCTTCACATGTGCCATTATTCTCACTTTATTCCTTAAAATTGTTCCGATCGTTGACTGTCTGTAACCTAACGCTTTTCCAATGACCGATGGTGTTTCACCTCTTTCCGATCGCTTTATTATTTCCATTTTATTATTCAATTGTGATCGTTTTCCAGAACAGAAACACTGTGGGCAGCGGGTCCCGAGCTCTGCCGGGTCCTAAAGTCCACCGACTTGAGCATCCGCGTTTTTTAGTATCTGCGGGAGGGGGTCCCGGAACCAATCTCCCACAGATAAGGAGGGCCGGCTGACTGTATCTGCCAGTGGATTCTAAAAATGATCTGTGAAAGCATGGTAAATAATTTTTAAAAAACAATGTCCCTGACCTTGATAAACCCTGCAATATGCAGTGACCTAGTTATGAGAGCCGTGTTTCCGTTCTCCAAGAATGAAAGTGGAGTAATATTGAGATGGGAATTTGTTAATACTGTATATACAATTTCCTCTCTACAGCAATGTCCTCAGTGCATTTATACAAAAAAAAATCCAAAGGTATTATGTCTATGAACTGGTTCTGTAAATCACAATGCGAAGTGGTAATCTTCTGCCCCAGTATTCAAAGATGTAATATGCTTATTGCTAGGACAGAAGATTATGCTGTTTCTGGGCTTAAAATGACTATTTCCTTGGAAGCAGACTTGTCACTCACACTGGTGCTTTATTAAACAAATACTATTGATGATAAATTTAACAGACATCTTTATAAGGGAGAAGTAGCTAGATGCAAACAATGAATTTGTGCAATGTTTTGAATTAGCTGTAGTCACAGAGACTAAAAGTTGACTTGTCTTATTAACTGAATTATTCATCTGATAGCAAATAAACATTTTTAGCCAAATGCATTTATAAAAATCACAAAGGTGCCCTGAGTGGAACCAAAATTAAAGACCAAAAATATCAATTCTTGAATATATATCCTACTTGTTGTCTAAATCATAAATTAATAAGAATTTTGTGGTCTGACAACTTCTGTGATCCAGCATGTTTTGAATCTATAATATAAATGTATGCTCACTGACTAAATCTGACTAAGATCTAGGACTAATTTCTAACTAATCAGTGCAACTTTCATGATCTCATCCAATTTAGAGAAATGGGATTAATTTGAAATCCTGATGGTTTAGCCTCTGGCTCAGTGTGTGACTTGACAGTCCAGGATGTATGGTTAGGGTTGGGCTAAGAATGTGAGGTAGGGTCCAAGGTGCCCTGTATTCCCTGTTCCCTTTAAACTCACTGGGTTTACTGGAAAAATTACTACACCGTTGTGTAAAATGATTTTAAAAAAATATTAAAAGTTTGTTGAGTTATTAGATTAACATCTAATAGCCTAGAAAATGTGTTGGTCTAACACCACCAAAATCGCAAGCATACTAGTTCATCAGTGTTGTACTACAGTATAAAAACACAAAATGCTGGCAGAACTCAGCAGGCCAGATAGCATCTATGGGAGGAGGTAGTGACGACGTTTCAGGCCGAAACCCTTCATCAGGAGGGTTCATGACTCCTGATGAAGGGTTTTGGCCCGAAACGTCGTCACTACCTCCTGCCATAGATGCTGTCTGGCCTGCTGAGTTCTGCCAGCATTTTGTGTTTTTTATTTAATTCCAGCATCTGCAGATTCACTCATGTTGCCTTTGTACTACAGTATATTTGCTTGGCCAGTCCAAAAATCCATTGATCTGGATACCAATCTTAGCATCTGGCTTCTTGCTTTATTATTCCTATCAATTTACTCTTTACTGTATAAAATATTATACAGTATTTTATACTGTATAATAGTGGTTTCCACATTCTTATTAGTTAATGATTTTACTGATTTCATATTGGATTTATTAGTATCAATTTTATTTGTGATCTATAGTTTATGCTTCCTGCACAGTGCTAGCTGACCCAAATCCCTTGCGATTCACCAGTTTGAAATGTATAGACTGAAAGGTACAAGTTTCATTAGCTGATATGATGCTAGCAACTTGAGCTAAGATGTAATTATCTGAGGTTGTGTCAAGAAAGGTACATTAATATTACTCCCTTTGTCCAACAACAACTAACTTCCCGAGTATTGGACTGATAGAGTAGTATAGCACAGAACCCTGACCTTCAGCTCTGACTCATCCATGCTGTTACCTGACCACGGTTTTGTTTACTGTGGGTGTCACTTTAAAACACCTGGATGAGGCAGGACTATGATGTCAGTATAACAAGCTGTGACAGACCGCTGGGACTTTCGGAGAGAAGGATAGAGAGAGTGGAAGTTTTGGACTGCAAGCTGCTGGCAGGAGCTTGCTGCAACAACAGATAAAGTCTGGTACTTTCCCTTGCCCAAAGGATTGGGTTGATTAACAGCACACAATGCACATTGGATGTGTAACTGTCACTTAGTGTGATCCATACGTGGATTTTGTTGGGAGTATCCTGTGGCGACCACTTTTGTTAACCCTTACATGGTTTCAGGTATGTTATGTGGTAACCACTTATGCTAGGGTATATTCAGTGACTTGTCACCTTGTGATATTTCTACGTGGATTTCGTGATGACTTGACAGATAAGATCTTCAGCGACTGTTACTTCGTTTTCCCAGCGTGGAACCTGTGGAATTCTTCATGATCGTCTCCTCTCTACGTTTTAACGTGGATTTACCAATCCCTCCCCTCACTTATTCCGTGGATTACTGGACCTTTCTAGTTTGCCATCTTAAGACTTTAAGAACTGTTCCTACGCTTGACAGTTTGGGAGCCACACACACATAACACTGTTAACTTCTGTTAATTTCATTTAATTTTCTTTATTTTTGAGTAGATGCTAATAAATATAGTGGTTTTAACATTAAAACCTGACTTAATTTGTGATCTATTGCTGCTGGTACATAACAATGCTAACTGAAATGCTTATCTACCCCATTTTCCTGCATTTGGCCCATATCCCTCTCCTTTCCTATCATGTACCTGTGCAAATACTTTTTAACTATTGTAATTCCACCTGCCTCTACCACCTCTGGCAGCTTGCTCCATGCACCTACCATCCTCTATGTGGAAAACCAAACCCTTCAGATCCTTTAAATGTTTTCCTTACACCATAAGCCTATGTCCTCGAGTTGTAAACTCCTTTATAGCACTGAAACAAGACCTTTAGTCCAACTTGTCTGTACTGAGCAAGATGCTCATTTAAGATGGTACCATTTGCGTGCATTTGACCCATAACCCTATAAACTAGGGGTTCCGAAACTTTTTTATGTCACGAACCCCTACCATTAACTGAGGGGTCTGTGGACCCCAGGTGGAGAACTCCTGCTCTAAGTCTTTCCTATTCATGTACCTGTCCAAATGTTTTTTAAATGTTTTTGTACCTGCCTCAGACATTTCTTCTAGCATTGGAGCTTCCACCTTTGGGAAAGGGGTGGTGGGGAATCGGTGGAACTACCTTGTTTCTGCCCCTCATAATTTCATAAACCTCTATTAAATCACTGCTCAGCCTCCTGTGCACCAGTGAGAAAAATCCTAGACTCTATTCTAGGCAACAGCTTAGTGAATCCCCATTCTCTCTAGCAGTACCACGTGCTTGCTGTGTTGTAGTGACCAGAGCTGCACACAGCATAGCCACCCAATGCCTTGTTCAATGGAACATGACATTTCAACTCTTCAACTCAATACCTCTACCTAAAAGCTAACATCATTCCCCTATCTGCCTGTGTCATCATTTTCAAAGGATTATGAATTTGAATGTATATATTGCTTTATCAAGACTTCTAAGGCCCTTAATGTTTATTGTGTATGATGTCAACACTGAATCAGCATATCATTTTGTGAAAGTGCTATTTTGAGCACTGAGCAAGGATGACATTGGATGGCTGTATCCCACAGTCTCAATTTCTGTCTTTAGGCAGAACTAAACAGATGAGATTTATGTTTGTGAAAAACTGACAAAATATTTTTTTGCCGGGTCAGTGCTTAACAAATTTCTTTAAAACTAGCCTTAATGTTGAGATTTTTTGACTGGTTTGCTACAGAAATTAATGTAACATTACTTGGTTTATTATTTTCTCGAAGATGTGAAGTTGAACAGTGATGATTGGAACTGTTAACCATGTATCTGAAAATAAATTAACATGGTTTACCCTTGCCAACATTGGAATTGTCAATCTCTTTGAAGATTGGAATGTACATCAGGGCATGTGTGAATGACTTGATATCCTGCTGTACATTGGCTATTGCGGCATTAATTTGCTATTTGAGAAATGCGCTTTTGTAAATTGTTACCAGCTCTGCAATGTGGCAAGTTTAAGTGTAATTAGCATTGAAAATGGTGGCCAATTGTTAATTATTAGTCAAATGCTGCTATAATCAATCAGCTTTTCTTCTGCAATGGAAATTACTTTAAAGATAAATACCTTATTTTAAGTTTTTCTCTCTCCCTTCCAGGTGTTGCAGATGATCAAATAACTGACATGAAACCTCCATGTACAGGCTGCTTTCATATTTTACGCAAGTCTTGCGTCGACTAGAGAAGACTCTTCCTGTACAAAGTCAGCTAGATACTTTGGCAGCTGAAAGCCAAAGCATTTCCTCCTCGTTTTCTATTACATATTTTCAACTTGTTCATCCCTCCTCTGCACGTTTGGTTGTTAACAGTAACTGGCTGCCAACAGAGCAAGGTGTGAGGCATTGTGCATTCAGCCCAACCTTGGTGACATTCTCTTGGGCTCCTAGTTGCACATTTTTAATACCAAAAGCCAAAATGCCGGAGCAGCGATATTGTGTGGACTATGCAAAGCGTGGCACAGCTGGCTGCAGGAAGTGCAGGGAGAAACTCCCTAAGGGATCAGTGCGGATTGGAAGGATTGTGCCAAACCCGTTTTCTGAGGGAGCCGAGATGAAGGAATGGTATCACATTAAATGCATGTTTGAGAAGCTGGAAAGAGCCCGACTAAGCACCAAGAAAATTGATGACTTAACTGATCTGGAAGGTTATGAAGAACTTCAAGATCCTGAGAGAGATTTGATCAACCAACACATTAAAGGTCAGAGCAAGATCTTGACAATAGATTGCATTATTAGATGGATTCATGCAGTGGTCTTTGTGATTTTTAAATCCAGTGGGTTAATGGGTAGAATGAATTCCTTTTTCTTAGCCGTCAATGAACTGGATGGATTTGAAGTTCTGCATTTCGTAAGAGGCTAGAATTGAGCTGAAGATGAAGATGCGACTTTGCATTTGGCAGTGTTGTCCCTGTGCTGAAGATTAGGAGGGCAAATATTCATGGTTCTTGTCCTGATTACTGCCCAAAACTTTAATTAGAAAGTATGGATGTCTATTGAGAGTTACAATGTCCCTTATGCCAAATACTGTTTTTTTTTTTTGGCTCACTGTGCTTTCACATGATAAGAAGTGAAATAAGTTGGGACAACTTCCTTGGAAGCAGAAAGTGAGAATAGGCTGCTTGTCTGACTCTTCACAGGATCTTTTGTGCTGATGTCAGTGATTAATTTCCAGGAACATACATGTTTAGGAACATGGCTTTCCTAGCTTATAAATAACATGAGTCTTGGATTGTGATTTTAAAGATTGGTAGGTATGCTTCATGAAAAAGTACTAATACAGCTTTTATCTTTCTTCTAGAGCTTGCAGTCAAGAATGGCTTGTTATCTTCCAAAGTCAAGCCCTCCCAAAGTAACCCAACTGCAGCCACTCCATCACCTCGTAAATTCTCTGGCTTCTCTGGTAAAGATGTATACTCCTTTGCTGTTATTCTTCCGTGGCAATAGTCTTTGTGAAGTACTTTCCTTCACTTCATACGTTCTTCTTTCAAGAAATTCTAGCAGGTGCAGGCTTGCAGAAAAAAATTAAGATTTTATTTATGACTATCAGGTCTCAGATGACATCAGTTGGTAGAGAAGAGGTACTGCAGATTAGTTCATATTAGACAACTTTTAAGTTTCTTTTTGACTACTGTTCACTTGTATATACCTGCACATAGAACATAGAAATTTACAGCACGTTACGGCCCTTCGGCTCACAATGTTGTGCCGACCATGTAACCTACTCTAGAATCTGCCTAGAATTTCCCTGGCGCATAGCCCTCTATTTTACCTATCTAAGAGGCTCTTAAAAGACCCTATTGTATCCGCTTCCACCACCTCCACCAGCAGTGCATTCCATGCACCCACCACTATATAATAGTGAAGTAGTCAAAAGGAAAAGTTGTTGCTGCTGAATTTTTTTATTTGTTCCTGATTTTGGTGCGTGCACTTTCTGATTGGAACTGCGTATTTAATCATCCTCACACATCTGTATCTGCTCAGAACTAAATGGCACAATTAGTCTTGTCCAGAAATGGATTACTTAACGATTTTTGAGGGAGTTTTGTTCAAAATAATTATTATTGGTCATAGCTACTTCAAACTTATTGCATGTGACCAATTTTGAGAGGTGCATTTACTATTGGTAGTATTCTCCGGTTAAAATATGTGATACTATAGAGTTGAGATGAACTGCAAAGATGTATTCAGAGAGGCATCCAGATTAAGATGCATAAAAAGAACGGAATGATTCATTTCCGGGGTTTGAAGAAACAGAATGGGAGGGATCTGAATGTCAGATAAACCTGTTGGATCGCTCCGTTTATTTTTTGCTGTAATTTCAACGTGGGATGCCATGAAAGTGCATCATTTGTCATTTAATTTGATTATAGACTTTAATTTTTAAAAATTCTCAGCATGTCAGTTAGCATTTGCAAGCGAAAGCAGGTTATACAAGGAGAAAGTCAGATGCTTGAGATGTTAACACAATTTTCCCTTGCAGATACTGTTGCACTCTATGGTTTCATTAACTGTATTTCTATATAATTTTACTTGCTATAACTACAGCTAAAGCAGAATCCCTTGGTGAAGAACCCTCTACCTCCAAAAGTGCACTGTCAGTTGGAACATGTGACCCCAACCACAAGGATTGTTCCTTGCGGGAATTCCGTAAACTGTGTGCAAATATTGCAGATAAACCCAGCTATAATATTAAAACGCAGATCATACAAGACTTTCTGAAGAAGGGCACTGGTGGAGATGGTAAGTTCCTTTTCATTTCCTTTCTAACACAATTTCTACAAATGTAATCCACTGAAGTGAAGAAAAAATCCAAATGATGGGATTGTCCTTTGCTTATCAAAATGAAAGGCTTCATTCAAAGAAAAACTCTGGGAAACTCATGGCCTTGCCCCGCAATCCACATTTCCCCCCCCTAATTTTATGTTAGATGTCTTTTGAGATGGTAGTTGTCATTTCAGTGCCTGGTGATGTATCAGTGTGAAACTAGTGCAGTTTACTGGACAGTGCTAGGTAGCAATCTATTATCAATATTTCACTGTTGAGATACTTCTATTAAAATCTTTGTTATAATAGCAGTGATTGGTTAGTATTCTGTGGTGGGGACTTTTGGGTACAATTTTAGTTTTGTGATGACCCACTTTCTGCGCAGGCGAACCGGCTCACAAATAGCCAGCGAGCGGGGAGAGACTTTGGTAATGCACCTCTGACGTCATTTCTGCCCGGGGGGTGGGGGGGGGGGGAGCTAGGGATTAAAAGCCAGCGCCGCGAAGTTTGAATAAACTAATCTTGAAATGACTTACCGACTGCGTGTCATTGTCTCTAGTTCTGTATGTAGTACATCGCTACAGTTTTTTATTTGCTAGTACTTTGCATATGTAATTATTTAATTATACTATTGGGTAATTGATGCGTCTGAATAAGCTGGAAATTTGGTCACGTGCTGATTAATATGTCATCATAGATCTTTTAATTATTGCCACATAGAAGGCAGTTTTGCCCATTGGGTTCATATATACACTTGAAAGAACAATTCAATTGATGTGATGTCTCCTTTATCCCTACTGATTTCCAGGTAGCCCTGGAGCATATTCTATCTTGCATTCCCAGTAATCCCTTTCCCCTCTAATTCTTTTGCCACTTACAATACTCTCAAAAAAAATTATTTAACCAACCAGTATATCTTTGTGATGTGGGAAGAAACTGGAGCAACAGTGGAAACCATAATTTACATGATCATGGAGAGAGTATGCCAACTCCATAACACCCAAAGACATGAGCTGTGACACAGCAGCTTCAACATGTCTGCCCTTCAATATATCTGTCTCAGAAGCAGCAGTGACCATTTAATACTAATGTTTCTTTTGCTCATGGTGGTACAACATGGAAATTGGCTCTTCTCCGTTTTGCCTCAACGCTGGTCATCAATACTTATCACGTTTCCAAGTGTGTCGTCCATTGTTTCTGAGCTATGATTTTGGAGAGTGGCGCAAAAACCTTGCTGAAGCCTATGTAGACTATATGAATGGCTCTGTGGTCATCAATGCAGTTGATCGCCTTTAAATATTCAGTCAAATTAGTTGAACAGGATCTGTTCTCAACAGAGTCATACTAACAATCCCAAAGTCCTTGAGTCCTGAAATGCAGGTTAATTTTATGCATCAGAACTTTTTTCTCAATAATTTCCCATCTACTGATGTTAGACTTGCCACCTTGTGATTGCCTTGTAAAAGCCTGCTGGCACATGTGAATAAAAATACCAACTTCACTGTCCTCCAATCATATTGCACCTCCTGAGGCCTTAGTTCTAATGCATACACCTACCACAAAAAAACTAGTTACTTCATCACTTTTGTTTTTCTGTTTTTACTGAATTTATTCATAATGACTAAACAAATTAGATTTAAATATAAAGAAAAAGTGAATTGGTTACTCTTGGTGGTTAGTTTTCACCCCTTCTAAATAGTATAACATAGTTCCAGTTCAATATAAGCTACCGGTATATATTTTGTGTTGTCATAATATCTGGTGTGCCTCTGTTATCTGATGGCTCCCCTCATTTTCATAGTTCAAATTTTGGAAAATTTTCAAACTTAAGGAAAAGGTTAGGTGTGCTGCCTGAACCTGCTTAGTGTGTCTGGCACCTTCTGTTTTTATTTCAAATTTTCTAAATCTGCAGTTTTACTTTTAATTTATTGTATGAGTACACTGGTGTGCAAGTTATATGGATGTGCAAGTCCTTCTTATCCTGCCTTCCTAAAATATATACAAACGTTTGTAGATCAATTTGTACACTATTGTCTACAATAATAGTTTTTTTAATACCCTCTCAGGTAAATTCCATGGAGATGTATATCTGACTGTCAAGCTACTTTTACCAGGTGTGGTGAAAACAGTTTATAACCTGAATGACAAACAGATTGTCAAACTGTTCAGCAGAATGTTTAACTGCAACCTTGATGACATGGTTCGAGACTTAGAACAGGTTTGTTGCATTGTTTGATTTAAACTGGTATAATGGCAAACTGCTACAAATACTCAATTGAGATCATGAAGGAAGAAAGATGTAGTTGGCTATGTGGGGATTAAGTTCAGGATATGATGTTTGAGCGTATGCCTTTCATCACAACTGTTAGTTTAATTTTAGTGAAATGAAGTATAATTAATAGATAGACCAATTATTAAAAGAAAAGCATTGTTATGTAACTGCCAAGTGAATTAAAAGTAACAGCAAAGTAAGTGGCAACAGGAGAAGTATATGAAGTTTAAGGGGAGCATGAGGGAAAACTTCTTCACTCAGAGGATCGTGAGAGTATGGAATGAGCTGCCAGCACAATTGGAGCATGCAAGCTCAATATCAATGTTCAAAAGCAGTTTGGATAAGTACATGGTTGGTAGGGTTATGGAGGTCAGGATACTATAAGAAAGGTAATTCAGTAGTGAAGATGCAGTAGAGATTTGCTCAAGGTTTGCCTGGGATGGAAGTTCCTTGCTATGAGGAAAGATTGGCTAGGTTGGTTTTCTTAGGAGAGACTGAGGGTAATCTGATTGAGATATACACATTTTGAGGAGCTTAAGTGGGTAGATACTTTTCCCTTATCAGTGGAATCTATTACTAGTATGCTTAGGTTTAAGGAATGGGGTAAGAAATTCCAGAAGGAATTCCCAACTAAGAGAGATTTAGAAGAATATTTAAAACTCCATGGCGAACGTTGGTGTAAGCAAAATTCTAGAAAATGGATTAGAATGCCAAGATAGGTGGAATGGAAATTGACCCAAAAGGCCCATTTTTGTGCTGTATGATTTTGTAAAAAAAGAGAAAATGTAGGGGGAAGCTTTGGACCCACAATTCACTAAAAGCAATAATTTAGGCTTAAAATTCCTAAAATACCAATGTTTCTTTAACTACTGAATAATTTTGGAAATGAAAGTTGTAATTTAGCCACAGTAGGCAAAAACTAAGGTGAAAGTCCTAATTGATAGCTGAACTCTGTTTCTGAGAATGGGAGCAATTTTTTTTTGAAAGCTTATTGTTTTGGAAGATCTAGCATTTTGGAGTGGTTATGCAGTATTTGGAGGATGGGTAGGGTGAAGAATGGGAGCAAAATTAACAGACTTCATTGCGACAGTGGGATAAAGACTTAAATTATTTCTAAGCTGAGATGTTGTTAGCCGTAACAACCATTTTGACAGAGACTTGGAAGTATACTTGAACTTTCTGTACTGTAAAGTTCTTCGGCAATCTTTTTGCTAATTGAATCAGAGGAAAACATGAAATTCACTGCAAGTGCATTAGTGCTTAGTAATTTTCACTTGATTTTATGACTCTTTATGGGCAACCCTTGAGACATTTTCCAATGATTGGCATCTTTGTGGTTTGTACTTTGACAACTGTGTGAAGCTCATTTGGGTGTGAGACTTTTCATTCAATCCAAAGAGAGGATATAATTTCTTATTGCACCAAAACAATTGTGAATCCATTTTGGTTAAAAAGAATATTTAAACATTTGGGAGAATGGGAAGATAGTGTAAGTTATTTCCAGCCCTTACTCAATAAAATATTTTTGTAGCAATAAACCTTTTCAAAACTGAATGCTTAAACCAAACAATTACTTTTATATTGAGTAGATTTATGCCAATAAATACCATTGTTAAAAAACCGTGACATTTTCCTTTTGATCCTCCAGGAGGCATTTCAGACATAATTTGCATTGTTGGTAATGCCTCAACACCATGGATCACTTTGGTTGGAACAACTGAATGACTTATTATGCACTTGACCTTACTCCCAGTCTGTCCCAAAACTTTTGTTTTGGATTTTAATTCTTTTAATTGTTTGAGCTTGTTTGAACTCTGAGTATCGTTAATTGGTGAGCAAGTATCTATCAGAAGATTATGGATTTAAATTTGACTTTGGGGGCTTGTGGAATCTGGGATGGCCACCTCAGTAAAACGTAGAGCGCTGAGTAGTTACTGCTATCTTCATTATGAGAAATTAAACTAGTGGTCTTTCTGCCTTGAGCAGACCCATAATTTTAAAAAATAAAATCCCTTGGTTCTATCTTGAGCAGCTAAATTCTGTTCTGACATGTCCAACGTTTATCCCTCGCGCATTATCAGTAAACAAATTATCTGATTACTTGTTTTTAGGACCTTGCTATGCATGATTTGCTACAATAATTTCTGTAATACAGCAGTATTAGATTTAAAATGTCTGATTGTAAAGTGTTTTGTACATCAAGGCTTATAAACGTGCATGTATTTTATTTTTACTCCAGGGTGATGTGTCTGAGACAGTGCGCATCTTTTTTGAACAGAGTAAAAGCTTCCCCCCTGCACATAAGAGTGTCATGACAATTCAAGATGTTGACGCAGCTCTCACCCAGCTTTCTAAAATGACCAGGGAAGAAGATCAACTGAAGGAGCTGCAGGATATTGCTTCGAAGTAAGTCCCTCAGGTTTTCTGCAATGCCTACTAACCTTATTTAGAAAGAAGGATGCTAATGGCTTTCAACCACAGATCTGCATAAGTCTCTCAACCTCCTCTGTATTGGCAGTCATACGTGAAACAGAATGGTGACATTTACCTGGATGAAAGACCCTAAGGTTGCTGAAATGCACAATCAATATTTTTCCTGGTTTAAAGTAAACTGAATTTCAGGTAGGTGTCTTTGCTGGGTATAATGTTAAATTTGTTCTGTCCTTTCGTCTGTAGTGACTTCTTTCACTAATTTTAGTGGTGATGACTGTGAGGAAGGCTTCATGTACACAGCATTTGCTGTTGTGGCCTTTATTTCACTGTGATTCAAAAACCTGTGAAGAGGATTTTATTGAACCGTACTACTTTTTTATAGTCCCCTCACATATGACTGCAGCAATAGCTGGTCACAAAGATATCTAACTGACATGTGTTTGCTGGTTTCTCAGAATGAAGCCATTCTGGGCTGAAGCATTAAGATTTAATGTTATAACCCATAATGGTATTAAAAGATTAGGAAATACGTACTGATCTGAAGTGTGGATGTACAATAACTGTAATTATGTATTTGAAATTAATCTTGTGGGGGCATCCTTGTTTGTAAATTGATTTGTGCTTAAACTGATGCCTGTATGTAAGCATAGTATCTAGTTTGCATGTTTTGTGAAAGTTTAGCATTTTTGCATATTAGTTCTGTGGCAGGGAAGATTATTTGGATTTTTGAGTCTTTTCTGCTTGCCTTAACCTAAATATTTCTGCTTCTGCATTTTTGATTTACCTTTTCAAGTTGATGCTTTGATACTACTTTGACAAGTATTAATGTCCAAATGACTCTTACTAAAGACCCAGAATGAATAAATAAACTTGCTCTCAAGGTTTGAATCTGAATATTCATCCTCAAGATCTTTCTCACATATTGAGAGCTAGGAGTATCAGACCTCATTCTCAATTAATGGGCAAGCAGATTTGTTGAAGGAAAGGTGCTACACATTTGTTGGGAATATTCTATTAAATTTCTTAAATTTTGATTAAAACACCTAATCTTTTAGCCCTTCTGCCCACCATATTTGTGCACACTGTGATGTCAAATTAATTTGATCTACCTGAACATGGTCTATATCCCTGGAATCTCTGTTTGGTTATGTATCTCTCTAAATGCCTCTTAAATTTGCTGTTGTATCCATTTCTATCACTTATCTCCCCAACTGCACATTATAGGCACTTAAAACTTGTTTCATACATTTTCTTTAAACTTTTTCCTCTCACCATCTCACCTTAAACCTGCTCTCTGTCGTATTTGATTTTTCTACCCGTGGGGGAAAAAGATGCTGACCATTTATGCTTCTTAGCCTTCTGCTCTCCAAAGAAAGCCAATTTTGTTCACCCTCTCAGCAGCTAATACTCTCCAATGCAGGCAACGTTGTCATGGAGGCTTTAGAAAAGGTTCACATATAGTGTGGCAACCAGAATTGCACACAATACTTCAAATATTGCCCAGCTAAGGATTTATACAGCTGTAATGTATCTTTCCAGCTATTATACTTAATTCCCCAATTAATGAAGGCAAGCATGCTGTGTGCCATCTTTACCATCATATTCACATGTGTTGCCACTTTCAGGGAGCTGTGGACTTGCACTTGTGGTCTATCTGTATGTCTGTGCTCCTAAGGGCCTTCCCATTTATCGTACACTTTTGCATTTGATCTCTCACTTGTCTAAAAGAAACTCCACCTGCCACATTTTTCTTTCCACATTTCCAGCTAATTATATCTTCCGGTATTTTTTGACAATCTAATTCACTTATCTGCCATTCCACTGATTTTTGTCATCTGGAAACTTGCTAACTAGATCAACCACATTTTCAAGAAAATCATAGATCCACAGCAGAGGTCTCAGCACTGATCATTGTGAGGCACTGCTGATCACAGACCTCCAGTCACAAAATCACCCCTCCACCTTGACCCTTTGTCTTCTGTGACCAAGTTGAACGTGGCTCTAATTTGCCAACTCGCTGTGGATGCCATGTGACATGATCTTCAGGACCAGCCTACCATGGAGGGACCTTGTCAAATGGTTTACCAAAATCCATTGCCCTACCCTTGTCAATCATCTTTGTCACCTCCTCAAATTGAAGGTGCCCACACAAAACCTTGATGACTTTAACAAATTGAAGTAAATCCTGTTCTTAAGGTTGTTCAGTCAGGATCTAGTCCTTTCCCGGCATATATGACTTCCAGCCGGGTACAGGTATTGATTATAACCGACATTTCGATTACTAACTCTGCCATCTTCTTCAGGGATGAAGCCTGGGCTTATCTAGACTAGTGGTATTTATACCCTGCCCCCCCAGTAGACTGTCCCTCCAGATTGGTTAGTCCTCGTCCAGTCAGATTTCTACTTTCCCACTTTGTTTGCAATCGAAGCACTCGGCAGAGATGGTGCTCGGTGTCGGAGGCTCGAAGTTTTCGGACGGACTCGGAGTTGGCTGTGGTCGGAGCTCCCAAAGTGCTGTATCGGCAAGCTGCAGAGCTGGAAGTTCATGGCAGGAAGAGTTTTTCTTCCTTCTACTGTCTGCATGAGATGATAGGCTGTCGGGACTTTGAGACTTTCTTTTAAACCGTGCCATGGACTGCTCTTTATCAGATTACGGTATTGCTTTGCACTGTTGAAACTATGTGTTATAATTATGTGGTCTTTGTCAGTTAGTCTTTTATCAATTATGGTATTGTCTGCACTGTTGAAACTATATGTTAACTATAATTATATGTAACTATGTGGTTTTGTGTAGGTCTTGTAGCTTTAGGTTTGTCTGTTGGGTTTGCAGTTCCTTTCCCGGGAACGTGCTAAGACAGTAGCGCGATATCAATACGCAGCAGCCTCTCCGGACTCTGGATTGGGGATTACCAAAGGTTATGTGGTTTTTTTTGTGTGGTCTGTTTTGTGCTTTTTCGTGATATCATTCCAGGGAACGTTGTCTCATTTTTTAACTGCATTGTACTTGTGGTTTATAAATGACAATAAACTGAATCTGAATCCTGTTCTTAGAGCAAGACCTTTGTCTTTGTTAAAATTCTTTTCCTCTAGTTTTATTTTAATGGCTTCCTTTACCACGCAGTCCCAAAAGCCATTGGCACGGCATAGCAGTTTTGTGCCGAAGTCAATCCTACGGCCACTGCGATTGTAGTGTTCTGCTACCATCAATTTCTCCAGGTAACCCAAATGGATACACCTCCTGTGCTCCTTGATGTGGATTTCCATCATTCACTGGGGATCTTGTAAGTGCCAGCTGACCTGAGTCCCAGATCATCTTTACTATAATTACATTTTTTCTGAACTACGATCACTGTAATCTGCAGCTTGTATTTTCCTTTGGGTAGTTGTGCTTTTGAACTGTCTGTACAACCTGGCATTTTGTGGTATGAAGGATTCAGCGAGCTAGATTCTCGAGAATGGAGGTACGGCCACGGCAGCTGTGGCTGGAGCGGATTTGGGATTGGACTGATTGGAACGGGTCGAAGCAGCAGTGCCCAAGAGTGTAAAATGAATTGATGTTTAGCCGAATTTAAGCATTGAGCCAGATTAAAAATATCAAAGCATTGAGGGCAAAGGATGAGCCAGTATTGAGCTCACTACTTCGAGATGCTTTACTCACCTCAGTGCTGAACTGGCTCTATGGCTGTGGCTGCAGCAGTCGGGCTGCTGGACCGGCTACAGTGCTGAACTGGCTCTGTGGCTGTGGACTCATTTGGTGGACTTTGCAGTTCATGATCAGTGTATTATTTGTTTACTTTTTCATTATTTGCATGATATGTTCTTCTCCCTCACACATTGGATGTTTGACAATCTTGGTTGAATTTTTTTTGTGGGTTCTATTGTGTTTCTTTATCTTATGGCTGCCTCTAAGAAGGCAAATCTCAAAGTTGTATGTGGTATATATGTATACATACTTTGATAATAAATGTATCACCAGACCTCTTAGTGATCCGCCTTTATCTTAAGGTTGTGACCTCTTCCCCCCCCCCCCCCCACCCTGTTGAAAGAGCCTTGAAAAATGTTCCTAGTATTTACCCTGTCAAGCCCTCTCAGGATTTCAAGTGTCTTAGATTCCCATTCATTCCTCTCACATCTGAGAGAGCATGGCTCCATTCAATTCATGGGATAACTCCTCCATGCCTGCTAAGTCTGTCCTATGCACTTCAATGCCAAGTATGTGTCTTTTTAAATAGTTTATTGGTCAGATGTCATTTGGGGTATTGTGCACATTTCTGGTCGTCACACCACAGGAAGGACATGTTAGCAGTGAGAGAGTGTAGAAGAGATTCACCAGGATATTGCCAGGAATGGAGCACTTTACTATAAGAAGGGACTGGAGAGGCTGTGTCCATTCTTGCTGGGATATAAGAAGCTGAGGAGTGACCTCTTTATAGAGGTTTATGAAACTTATGACCAGCATAGGTAATCAGAATCTTTTTTTCCAGTCAGGGGAATCTACAACTAGAGTGCACAGATTTAAGGTAAGAGGGGAAGAAACTTAAAGGAGTTCTGAAGGGTAAGTTTTTTCCCTCATAGGGTGGTGAATATCTGTATTGAGCTGCCAGAGGAGGAGGTGAAGGCAGATACAATATTTGGATAGATAGATAGATAGATACTTTATTCATCCCCATGGGGAAATTCAACATTTTTTCCAATGTCCCATACACTTATTGTAGCAAAACTAATTACATACAATACTTAACTCAGTAAAAATATGATATGCATCTAAAATCACCCTCTCAAAAAGCATTAATAATAGCTTTTAAAAAGTTCTTAAGTAGTTTACTTAACTACATTGAGTCCTAACCCCGGCACTTTAACATATCTTACTCCTGGCGGTTGAATTGTAAAGCCGAATGGCATTGGGGAGTATTGATCTCTTCATCCTGTCTGAGGAGCATTGCATCGATAGCAACCTGTCGCTGAAACTGCTTCTCTGTCTCTGGATGGTGCTATGTAGAGGATGTTCAGGGTTTTCCATAATTGACCGTAGCCTACTCAGCACCCTTCGCTCTGCTACCGATGTTATACTCTCCAGTACTTTGCCCACAACAGAGTCCACCTTCCTTACCAGCTTATTAAGACGTGAGGCGTCCCTCTTCTTAATGCTGCCTCCCCAACATGCCACCACAAAGAAGAGGGCGCTCTCCACAACTGACCTATAGAACATCTTCAGCATCTCACTACAAACATTGAATGACGCCAACCTTCTAAGGAAGTACAGTCGACTCTGTGCCTTCCTGCACAAGGCATCTGTGTTGGCAGTCCAGTCTAGCTTCTCGTCTAACTGTACTCCCAGATACTTGTAGGTCTTAACCTGCTCCACACATTCTCCATTAATGATCACTGGCTCCATATGAGGCCTAGATCTCCTAAAGTCCACCACCATCTCCTTGGTCTTGGTGATATTGAGATGCAGGTAGTTTGAGTTGCACCATATCACAAAGTCCTGTATCAGTTTCCTATACTCTTCCTCCTGTCCATTCCTGACACACCCCACTATGGCCGTGTCATCAGCGAACTTCTGCACATGGCAGGACTCCGAGTTATATTGGAAGTCTGATGTGTACAGAGTGAACAGGACCGGAGAGAGCACGGTCCCCTGCAGCGCTCCTGTGCTGCTGACCACCGTGTCAGACCTACAGTCTCCCAACCGCACATACTGAGGTCTATCTGTCAAGTAGTCCACTATCCAATCCAATCCACTACTCCCATCTCCGTTAGTTTGTGCCTTAAGATCTTGGGCTGGATGGTGTTAAAGGCACTAGAGAAGTCCAGGAATGTAATCCTCACAGCACCACTGACCCCATCCAGGTGAGAGAGGGATTTGTGCAGCAAATACGTGATAGCATCCTCCACTCCCACCTTCTCCTTATACGCAAACTGAAGAGGATCCCGGGCGTGCCTGGTTTGTGGCCTCAGATTCTGTATTATCAGCCGCTCCATGGTCTTCATCACGTGCGACGTCAAGGCAACAGGTCTGAAGTCATTCAACTCCTTTGGTTGTGGTTTCTTCGGTACCGGGACAATACAGGATGTTTTCCACTGTCTGGGTACTCTTCTCTGCTCCAGGCTCATGTTGAAGATGCGCTGTAGTGGTTCTCCCAGCTCAGTCGCACAGGCCCTCAGTAATCGTGGGGATACTCCATCCGGTCCAGCCGCCTTGCTGGTACAGATCTTCCTCAGTTGACCTTCCACCTGTGCAGCCGTAATCCTGGGCGTGGGCAAGGTCTCCTGTGAGGGGGAACTTACTGTGCTGTATGATTCTGTTTCAATGAAGAAAACCACAGCCTGCAGCAGAATTTCTTCACTCCATCTGTCTTGCAAAAGAATAATAATCCATTTGCCTTCCCAATTACTTGCTCAATCCACAAACTAGCTTTGTTCCTTGAAAACCTAGCTTTTAATTATTAATTATCATCACTATTTAAAAAAGAATCTTTTTCTGTTATTCACACAAAAATACTGAGTATGGCATGTCTCCACATTATACTATATCTGCCAGTTTTTTGACCACTGTTTTAAACCTGTTTTAACTTGTATTCTCCTTACTACTTGCTTTCTGGTCTATCTTTTGTATCACCAGTTCATGTAGTTCATTGTACTGTAGCTTCTGCATTTGAAAATAATTGTACAATGGCAACCAATCCCAAAAAATTCTGCTAATTAATTTTGTTATTATTAATCCCTTGTCACTAAAGTGTATCAACTATTCTCTGACCTTCCTGCACGCTTTTTGCTTTTGAATTGCATTCAATAAGTCTTTTACTCTGCAGTGCCTGAATTTTACAACTGTGTAGTAATTTGAATGCATTCTGGCAAAATGATAATCAAATTTATCTTGAGTGTGGTCTTTTGTGTTTTGCAGATGCACGGCTAATGACTTGAAATGCATTATCAGGCTGATTAAACATGACCTACGGATGAATTCTGGTGCAAAGCATGTGTAAGTGAGATGATCCTATCATTGCAAATTTGAACACTCTGATATACCTTTCCCTTTATCCTGACGATTCTGGTAGTTTTGTTCACTGGTTGTATGATGTAGGCGATCATTGTCTTTCCATGACCATAATAATTCTTGGCAGGTTTTTCTACAGAAGTGGTTTGCCATTGCCTCCTTCTAGGCAGTGTCTTTAGAAGGTGGGTGACCCCAGCCATTTTTAATATTCTTCAGAGATTGGACTTGTGATGTGCAGCAGCTGCTTATATGACCATCCATCACCTACTCCCATGGCTTCATGTGAACCTGATCCGGGGTGGGGGAGCGGGGATTCTAAGCTGGTGCTACACATTGCCCAAGGGTGACCTGCAGGCTAACAGAGGGAAGGAGAATCTTGACCCCCTTTGGTAGAGACTAATCTCTACCCTGCCACCCAAGTACCAGGATCTGGTAATTCAGACAATGGAAAAAATATTTTACATTTCCCTTTCCTATTTTTGTGGCTATTCTAATAGACTCTTTAACTTTCTATATACTTGACTCATTAGTAGGCACATTCTGCCAGCTGCAATAACTCCATTACAGAACCCCTCCCCCCCCCCATCATCACTGCCAAAGGTGATCCTGGTGTCTGTGTGGATTTTTTCAGTTGCTTTCAATGTGCTGAATGCAACAGCATGCTATTCTATGAGATGCAATTTCATAACAGTACCTCTAACAGAATTTACATTTTTTTCATTCTTTTTACACATCAGAGAATAATAAACTTTAATGCGAGGAGTCAGCTGAGCAAAATTTGAATATACTGGTTCATGCTCATTTCAAAACTTGAATGATTATCTAATTTTTGTACTAACTTCCCAGTCGTTATTTTTGGATCCTCCAGGTGTGCTGAGTGCTCAAGTTGCTGGTAGTTTGGTATAAGCTACATTAATCTAGTGCATCAGATATGCTAATCATTTCAATTGCTAAATCATGTTGAAAGTCCAATTTTGATTTATCCAGGTTGGATGCTCTAGATCCTAATGCTTATGATGCATTCAAAGCTTCCCGTAATTTGCAAGACGTGGTTGACCGTGTTCTGCAGAATCAACAAGAGTCTGAGCGGATACCAGGAATGAAGAAAACACTTTGCGTTAAGGCCACTCTTTTAACCCCAATACAGCCAATGCTGGTAAGGAATAACCTTTGGATTTAACATTGTCATATCGTTTAAGAGAGAATGGTTCCCAGCTTGACTGACAGGGAAGAGACATGGCACCTGGGCTCGACAGCCTAAGGTTTATTGTCAAAGTTGAATAGTAGAGATGGGCATTTATCCTTATGAGAACCAAAGCACTTCATTTAAAGGTAGTTTCAGAACATGGAATGGTACAGTACAGTACAGCACGCTACAGGCTCTTCAGCCCACAATGTTGAGCTGACCTTTTAACCCACTCCAAGATCAATCTAATAATTCCCTTCTGCTTAGCCCTCCACTCTTCTTTCATCCATGTGCCTAATCAAGATTCTCTTAAATGTCTCTATTATATCCATCTCTACCACCCCAACTGCATATTCTATGCACTTCCCTCTCTTTTTATAATTAAAAATGCCTCTGAATACCTCCTATACTTATGTCCCAATCACCTTAAAGTTATGCCCTCTCATATTAGCTGTTTCTGCCCTGGGGAAAAAGGTTATGGCTGCCCACTCTATCTATGCCACTTAACATTTTGTACCTCTCTATCAAGTTACCTTGTATCCTCCTTCATTCCAAAGAGTAAAGCCCTAGCTCGCTCAACCTTACTTCATAAGACATGCTCTCAAATCCAGGCAGCATCCTGGTAAATCTAGTTAGCACCCTCTTTATAGCTTCCACAGCCTTTCTATTGTGAGGCGGCCAGTACAGAACATAGTACTCAGTGTGGTCTAATCAGAGTTTTATACAGCTGCAAAGTTACCTTGAGGCTTTTGACCTCAATCCCTAGCTAATGAAGGGCAATATACACTCTTAACGACTCTACCAACTTCGAGAGATCTTTGGATATGGACCCCAAGATCCCTCTGTACCTCCAGAGTGCTAATAATCCTGCCACTAACCCTATACTCTGTGTATCACTTCACATTTTTACAGGTTGAACTCCATCTGCCACTTCTCACCCCAACTCTGCATCCTGTCAATGTCCATTTTTAACCTATGATAACTTTCTATATTATACACTCCACCACCAACCTTCCATTTCCACTTTCTCATTCAAGTCATTTATAAAAATCACAAAGAGCACATGCTCTTTAACAGATTGCTGCGGATCGCCAGTGGCTACCGACCTCCAGGCAGAATATGATCCATCTACTATCACCCTCTGCCTTCTGTGGGCAAGCTGATTTTGAATCCATGTCGCTAAGTTTCCCTAGATCTTATGCCTTCTGACTTTCTGAGTTAGCCTACCACGAGGAACCTTGTTGAACGCCTTACTAAAATCCATATGCACTACATCCACTCTACTGTGCTCTACTTTCATCAGTTTGTTTAGTCACTTTCTTGAAGAATTCAATCCGACTTGGGGGCATGACCTGCCCCTCACAAAACCATGTTGACTATCCCTAATCAAAATGCTCATAAGTACTGTATCTTAAAATCCTTCCTAATTGTTTGACCACCACTGATGTAAGTCTCATGGGCCTATAATTCCCAGGATTATCCCTATTAACTTTCTTGAACAAAGGAATAATATTTGCCACCCTCCAATCTTCTGGTACTACCTCTGTGGCCAGTGAGGATACAATGATCATCATCAAAGGTGCAGCAATTTCTTCCCTTGCTTTCCTTAAAAGTCTGGATTATATTCTGTCTGGCCCCAGGGACTTAGTTACTCTAATGCTTTTCAAAAGCAGCATATCCTATTTCTTAACATTGACATGTTCTAACATATTGGCCTGTTCTATGTCGATGTCACAGTGGCCAAGGTCCCTTGCTCTAGTGAATACTGAAGCAAAGTATTCATTAAGAAGCTTACCTTTTCTGACTCCAGGCATTTTTCCTCTTTTATCCCTGATTGATCCTACCCTCACTATAGTTATTCCCCTGTTCCTCATGTATATGAAGAGCACCCTGGGGGGTTTCCTTAATACTACTCACCAAGTTCTTTTCATGTCCTAACTTTCCTAAGTACATTCTTAAGCTCCTTCTTGGCTACCTTATAATTCTCAAGAACCATTCCTTAAGTTTCCTACTTTCTGCCTCTTGACTCGATGTTCCATATCCCTTGTCTTCACTCTTACCATTCTTTCCCTGCCTCAGTGGGACAAACCTATCCAGAGCTGCCCACAAGTGCTCCGTAAAGAACCACCACATTTCCACTGTGCATATCCCTGAGTACATTTGTTCCTAACGTATGATCCCAGGTTCCTGCCCAATAGCATCATTGCTTGTCCTCCTCCCAATTAAGTACTTCCCCATAGCATCTGCTCCTATTCTCGACCAAGGCTATGGAAAAGGTCAGGAAGTTGTGGCTATTTTCTCCAAAATGTTAACCCAGTGAGAGATCTGTTACCTGACCAGGTTTGTTGCCTAGAACTAGCTCCAGTCAGCTTGTCCACATACTGTGTCAGGAGTTCTTCATGGATGTACCTAACAAATTCTGCCTCATCAAAACCTTTTGGACTATGGAGGTACCAATCAATATTAGTAAAGCTGAAGCTGCCCATGACAACAAACCTGTTATTTTGTTTGCACCTTTCTGAAATCTGCCTTCTGATCTGTGCCTCAATGCTTCTGCCACTGTTTGGGGTGGGGGGGGGGGGGTGCTTGACAGATCAGCCCCAATAAAGTGATTATTTCCATCCTGCTTCTGACTTCCACCCACACTGACCCAGTAGACGGCCCAGATTGGAAAATGATTTGTAGATTTCATGTGCATTGCTATTGCTCCAGAACGGCCAAGATTGTGTTTTGAGACATTAGGACCAAGCTTCATAAACTATAATTACTAATTATCACAATTTCTCCTTGCTTAGCTTATGATGAGGAAGATGCACTTCTTTCTTTAAATGGTTCATCTTCTTTAGGCAATTATTTGGTGAAAGGCCTGGGCACAGATGATCAGTAGTGATCTGTTCTGGCCTTGTATTAACTTTTTTCCATGTGTCATTTTGTTAACTGGCTGACAATGGGCATGTAATTCATTCAGCCACACAGTGACCATTAGTGGTTATGTCACAATGGAATCCAATGCTGCACTTTGCAAGTGGGATCATTAGTTTTGCTTCCTACCTGGTCAATGGGATTTGAAGCCTACTTGTGTTGTTTTCCAACAAGCTCAATCCAATTTCTGTTGTCACATTAAAATATTTTGGAAGTTTTTGTCAAAGTAGCCTTGGAATATGATATGTAATTAGTTATCAAGTTTGTAGTTTACTGTAATATATTATTTTTGCATGGAGCTACATTTGGCTATACATTAACAAAATCTGCTGTGTCAGTAGTTAGCATTATTTATAATAGCTTTTAGCTTTTAAAGTAGATATTTTGAAAACTAAGTAAGTGTGAATGAATTGAAGAATGGCTGAACACAGAGCTGAAAATGAAAATTAGAAAACACTGCAGGGACTAGAAAGGTGAAATAAAATATAGGAAAAAGTAGGGCCAGGCAATATCCATGTAGAGAGAAACAGTTTTCTGTTTCAAGAGCCTTCATTGTAGTTAACTTTTCCTTTATACAGATGTTGTACCTGCTGAAGATTATCAGGTGAAAATATCTGAGGCATCCTGTATCAGCAGTGTGGGAAGAAACAAGTTTTGCTCAAAAAGCACCTACGTTGATCAATTACTACAGGAGTTGCTTTGAGAAAATGGATGTAGTACAGGAATGATTCATGGACTCTCACAGCGACCTGGACTATGCCTCTTCCCAGCCTGTTACTTCTAAAAATGCCATCCTCTTTTCTCAATTCCTCCTCCTCTGCCACATCTGATCTCAGGATGAGGCTTTTCATTCCAGAATGAAGATGTCTTCCTTTTTCAAAGAAAGGGGCTTCCTTTAACGCTGCCTTCAACTGCGTCTCTTCCCTTTTACACACCTCTGCTCTCACCCCATTCTCCTGCCACCCTACCAGGTATAGGGTTATTTTTATCCTCACCTACCACCCCACCAGCCTCCGCATACAGCACATAATTCTCTGGAACTTATGCCGTCTTCAACGGGATCCCACCACCAAGCAGATCTTTCCCTTACCTGCCACTTCCTGGTTTCCGCAGGGATCGCTCTGTACGCAACTCCCTTGTCCGTTTGTCCCTCCCCACTAATCTCCCTCCTGGAGCTTATCTTTGCAAATGGAACATTTGCTACACCTGCCCCTACACCACCATTCAAGACCCTTAGCAGTCCTTCCAAGTGACGTGGCACTTCACCTATGAGTCTGTTGGGGTCATATACTGTGTCTGGTGCTCCTGGTGTGGCCTCCTGTATGTCGGTGAGACCTATTGTAGATTGGGAGACCGCTTCGCTGAGCACCTACACTCTGTCCGCCAGAAGAAGCGGGATCTCCCAGTGGCCGTCCATTTTAATTCCACTTCCCACTCCCATTCTGATATCCATCCATGGCCTCCTTCACTGTCCCAATGAGGCCACACTCAGACCGAAGGAACAACACCTTATATTCAGTCTGGGTAATCTCCAAGATTTCTCAAACTTCCAGTAATGCCCCCCATTTCACCATTCTCCATCCCCTTTTTCCTCGCTCACCTTATCTCCTTGCCTGCCCATCGCCTCTCTCTGGTGCTCCTCCCCCCTTTTCTTTCTTCCATGGCCTTCTGTCCCCTCCTATCAGATTCCCTCCTTCACCAGCCTTCTCCTTCTCCTGTATCTCTTTCACCAATCAACTTCCCACCTCCTTGCTTCATCCCTCCCCCTCCAGGTTTCACCTATCACCTTGTGTTTCTCTCTTCCCTTTCCCCCCACCTTTTAAATCTACTGGTCTTTTTTCTCTCCAGTCCTGCGGAAAGGTCTTGGCCTAAATCGTCGGCTGTACTTTTTTTCCATAGATGCTGCCCGGCCTGCTAAGTTCTTCCAGCATACTGTGTCTAGTGCAGGACATAGTTCTATTTAATGTAAGCTCAGACAGGTCAAGAAGTTAAATGTTGCACCCTTGAACGTCACTTGAATTCTCTGTTGCCTAATTCATTGCACTCGTCATCATCCATGTACCAGAAATCTTTATAAATGAATATGTGATCTTTAAATGCTCAAGCTTTACCTTATTTCTTTGGCTTTGTCACAAGACCTGCATACCATAACTCCCAAATTCTGACCAGTAATGAACAATTAAAGCTAAATCTTTTGAAGTTATTGTATTATGCTCTAATTCCTTTTCTCTTGCATTCTTTCCTCCTGTATTCCCCCTGGCTTTGGAGGTGGTGCAGAGTAGGTTCACCAGATTGATTCCAGAGATGAGCGGTTTAGACTATAAGGAGACATTGAGTCGCCTGGGACTGTACTCGCTGGAATTCAGAAGAATGAGAGGAGATCTTACAGAAACATATAAAATTATGGAAGGAATAGATAAGAGAGGCAGTAAAGCTGTTTCCAGTAGTAGGTGAGACTAGAACTAGGGGACATAGCCTCGATTTGGGGGAGTAGATTTGGGATGGAGATAAGGAGGAACTGCTTTTCTCAGAGGGTGAAATTCTCTGCTCAATGAAGCAGTGGAGGCTACCTCAGTAAATATGTTTAAGACAAACTTGAATAGATTTTTGCATAATAGAGGAATTAAGGGATATGGCAAGTAGGTAGAGACGAGTCCATGGCCAGATCAGCCGTGATCTTATTGAATGGCAGAGCAGACTCGACATGCCAGATTGCCTACTCCTGCTCCTAGTTCTTATGCTATACACCATCTTCCGTACAACTGTGTTAACAAGCATCAATGGACATGACAGTGCTAGTAGACAGATGATGACAGATTTGAATTGAAATGATTTTCTGTTGACTTATCTATGTGTTTGACAGGGAAGGTTGATGTGGTGATGTGCACCAAAGAGGAAGTAAGGACCATGGGAAATGGAGAAAAGTAGCTGGGATTATGCTATATTGTTTACATCTAATGTGATCTCAGATCCTTAAGGGTGGAGGGTTGGGGGGGGGGGGACGTAGGGAAAAGGCTACTTGTGTCATAGCTTCCTTCATTCATGCATCTCTTACCAGCCTTGTAGTGAAATGTGGCAAAACTTAGTCATTTGCAATAGTTAGATTGTACAACACACAGCCAATCTTGGGAGTAATATCGGGCCCATCCAGAGCAGCCTTTTTGCATCTTGAATCAGAATCAGTTTAATATCATCAGCATACGTCATGAAATTTGTTGACTTTGTATTATAGAGAAAAAACTGAATTACAGTAAGTATATATTAAATAGGTAAATCAAATTAGTGCAGAAATGGAAATAAAAAAGCTGTGGAGGTAGTGTTCATGGGTTCAATAGCCATTCAGAAATTGTTTGGCAGATGTAACTAAATGCTCTACGATGTTCTATTTTCTAGCATGACCTTCCTCATGGGCCTACTGCATTCATTCCATATTGAAGTTGTGAGCTGAAAAAGTTTCTAATATATAGCTCATCAAAATCCAAACTGAACAACTAGCAAATTAACTCATTTTTTAATCTGGTGACAGTATTTATAATTATCTGTCTTGTTAAGGGTCTAAGTGATGGTAATCATTAGTGGGATTGATGAGTAGGTTGAGGAAAAAATACATGGTTTTAGAGTATGAAATGGAAATGCTCAAATTGGGGAAACAATGAAAATTTTTATCTTGGACTTGCAATAAATCAGCCATCCTTGAAACTATATTGTGCAATTTAATAATTGCAGACATCTTTCAAATAGATGAATCAAGCCCCTGACAAGTTTGAATATATTTAGAAATGTGCTATTGATGTATACAGAGCAGAACATGATAGAAGGTTGTAAGTGATAAAAGTGAGAAAAAATATTTAATACTGAAACAACTATCTTAAATCTATTTAGAAATTTTCTAAAATGTCTTCTGACTTTAGGCTGAAGCCTGTAAATCAATTGAATATGCTATGAAGAAATGTCCAAATGGAATGTATGCAGAGATCAAATATGATGGGGAGAGAGTCCAAGTACACAAGAATGGAGACACCTTCCAGTATTACAGTAGAAGCCTGAAACCAGTGTTACCACATAAAGTGAGTATCTGCTTCAGCTTTCCAGTTTCTCAATTTATCAGTTGTTAATGAAACATTTTTTCCTACTTGGTCCTAGTGTGGTGCTGGAGTACATGGGATGTGCTAGTATATTTAAGAAATAACAACTTTGAATTTTAAAATGTGCAGCTTTCCACCATCTCAAACTAGCATTCTTCTCCTGAAGATGGTAATTCATTCTTGGCTTTAATCTTCAGACAGTTCTGCATATACTTCTACAATTAAAAGAGGAATAGAGGAAAACTCATGCCATCTGACCTTGTCTTCCTGGGATGTATCGCACATGACTCGTGTAATTTGCAAGGAGTGCTTAGTGCTTCTTTCTCCAACACTTGTATCTGTTGCACCTTAAAAAGCTTAAGATTCAAAGAACAAACTGGAATCAATTTTTGATCAGTAATTTAATTTCACAGGAGGTTATTTGGTAATTTAATCTACATTATTTGATAGCAACCCAACTACTTCAAATCCTTCTGTTAACCAGAGTCAGGTGGTTTCTCTTACCAGCCAGTCTATGGACTCCTTGGATAAAAATGCCAATTAAATGATATTTTGCTAGATTTATTCGCAGTTCAGTTTTATTCACAGACCGTGACGGGAACAAGAAGCAGCAATATGACAGTAAAGTCTACTCTGCCGTTCAGTAGTTACAACACCACTTGCTTGTGATATATTTTCTATATTTTATTCTCTATTTATCTGGTACATCCAAGTATCCATTCATTCTTGAATGCAGTCTCTTCATGCACAGCCATCGTGGGGAGTTGGGGAGAGGTATCTTCATCTTCACATCTAACTACATCCCTGTCCTGGTATTTTAATGCACATTCTGGATTTTACAGAATAAGTAAACAGTGTTTCAATATGGGATACTCTGGGGCTCCAGTGTATTTCATTGTGACCATCCATTTTTAAGCTTAATAGAATATAGATCTGTTCTAGTTTATCATGCTATTTTGCTCAATTTTTTTTATAGGAGTATGAGAACATTATAATAAGAAGCAGAAGATCATAAGGGCAGTTGATCCTGTTGAATCATTTGATAAAGTTGTGGCCGATTCTGTATCTGGTCTATTTTAACACCTAATTTATTTTTATCCTCACCACCCCCCCCCCCCCCCCCCCCACCAAATCTTTTGATTCCTTTTATGTCTAAAATTTTATTTCGTGTCACTAACTACATTGTAAAACTAGTAGTTCTCTGGTGGGGATGGGTTGGAGCCATGGAGAATTCTAAAGAATAAAAAAATTCTTCACATCCTGCGTTTAGTTGGCTAATCCAGAATTCTGAGATTATACCATCTGCTCTATATACTGCAGCTGAAAAAGTGACTACGACATCCACTTTTCTAGAACCTCTTGGACTCCAATGCCTGTAGGATTTTCTTCCTCCTTGTATTTCTAACAACTCTGGAATCCCTGGAATCAAACTAGTGTTTTGCAAGTATATTTTACCATGGGTATGGAGACTAAAGCACTTACAATTCCAGCAGTAAGGGTTTCCTATTGTAGCGTATCACACCCATCGTAGTAAAGGCTAATTTCATTTGCTTTAAACTTGGTTTCTGCATCAGTATATTTCTGAATTTCATGAACCAAGACACAAAACTCTTCGTGCACCAGCATTTTCAAGTTTCTTGTAAATACTTTGAAAATGCAGAAACTGAGTTACAGAGAAAGGTTGAATACGTTAGGACTTTATTCCCTGGAGCATAGAAGAATGAGGGGAGATTTGATAGAGGTATATAAAATTATGATGGGTATAGATAGATTGAATGCAAGCTAGTTTTTTCCACTGAGGCTAGGGGAGAAAAAAACCAGAGGACTTGGGTTAAGGGTGAAGGGGGGAAAAGTTTAAAGGGAACATTAGGAGGGGCTTCTTCACACAGAGTGTGGTGGGAGTGTGGAATGAACTGCCAGATGAAGTGGTAAATGCGGGCTCACTTTTAACATTTAAGAAAAACTTGGACAGGTACATGGATGAGAGGGGTTTGGAGGGATATGGTCCAGGTGCAGGTCAGTGGGACTAGGCAGAACAATGGTTCGGCACAGCCAAGAAGGGCCAAAAGGCCTGTTTCTGTGCTGTAATGTTCTATGGTTCTATGCACTCATGGGATTTTGGACTCCTAAGGTGAGAGTACTGCAAACATCATGATGAATCTCTGCAACCTGCACCAAGTTCAAATACGGTAAAGGTAGTTTAAGCTCTGTCAAGATTATATTTTTCTTGTTTTCTAGGTTGCTCATTTTAAGGATTATATTCCCAAAGCTTTTGCTGGTGGTGATAGTATGATTTTGGATTCTGAAGTTCTGCTGATTGACACAGTTACTGGAAAGCCACTTCCTTTTGGAACACTGGGTATCCATAAGGTAGGGTGATTTGAAAGACCCAGATTTAAATTGGCTATATTGGAATTTGTATAGATTTTGTGACTACTGCACAGGTATTTAAGTTGCCAATTTGGAGAGATGGAATTTAATTCCTATAAGTCAATAACCTGGATCAATCTGAGGCGATGAGTAGTGACATCTGTTAGTGTCCTCATGCCATTGCTATCTAGCTGTAGTGCCAGGGAATTAGCGCTGAGAGGAGGGGAGTGGGAATAATTTTATGCCAGGATACGATTCTGTATGTAATGTATGGTTTTCATTGCATCCATGTTTTTACTTGCTTGAGTAATGACATGGAAGTTGCATCATCTCTATCCGGTCTTTTGCAGTGTGTGGCTATTAGGCTTGAATGTGCTTATCCCTTTTTCCAATCTTGGCTGCTGTAGTCGTTCAAAGATTACCTTATCACACTGCCTAATAACTCTACACAACTCAGTGACAGATCAAGATTCTGAGACAGGCAGAGGAAAATTTGGTTCAGCTCCTCTTTGCTATTCATTACACACATTTGAACAGATTAAGCTCAGCTGTGAAGTATCCTGTACTCTTGTAGTTAGCTGAGAACATCAGGACTCTTATATATGTAACGTCTACTAGGGTGAGGTCAGAGAAGGCTGTCAGTAGTGAAGCTGTACCCCAGCAAAGGTTGAATGTTTCACTACAGGAGCAGAATATTCTTTAAGACTTGTACAAAACAGCTGTATGCTATTTAATTTCATAGGACATAAACCAAATTTGTTTTATTTTTCTCTTTCAGAAACTTGCCTTCAAGGATGCTAACGTATGTCTTTTTGTCTTTGACTGCATTTATTTTAATGGAGTCAGTCTCATGAACAGGTGTGTGCATTTCCCATGTAAATCTGCAATCAGTATTGCTAGAAACAGATTGTTTTTGATCATTAGGACAACTTTACGCAGAAAATTTGATGCTGTCTTTCATAGACATAGAATATAGAATAGTATAGCACATTACAGGCCCTTCGGCCCACAATGTTGTGCTGACCCTCAAATCCTGCCTCCCATATAACCCCCCCACCTTAAATTCCTCCATGTACCTGTCTAGTAGTGTCTTTCCGCCATTTATAGAAGTGATTACACTTCAAGAGTACTTAAGGGAGTGCAGGTCACTTTAGGGTGACCTGCAAGAATTATGACCAGCATTATAAAGTTGCAAGATGCTTTGTTTGTAACTCTGATCCTGACTCCAGTCCAAGATGATGATGATAATTAGCAAAAGCAAATTTATATTTGCCAAGATCAGTGGCCAAAACTGCTCGAGTTTTAAACCAGGTCCTTTTGATTATAAAAATAATAGGAAATGGAAGTGGGTTTGAGCAGTTTGGCTCCTCATGCCTACTTTTCCATTCGATAAGAATATTGCTAATCTTTTATCTGAACCCCACTTTTCTGCACCAATCTCTTGATTCCCGTAATATCACTCAAAAATAATGTTGTTTCCTTTTCAGTATCCTTAGTAAAGTGGGAACTTTATCACAATGTTGCCACTGATGTGTGAGAGACTTGAGTGCCTTCACTTTATTTGCACCACTTCCTAATTTGATAGCCTATCTTCTTTTAACAAAAAGTAGTCTTTTTGGGTTAAGGCACTCAGCAGCATATTTTAGTTTTCTACATGAGTATTAGCTGTACTGTCCCAGTGACCATCTTTATCCCCAATTATGTTTGTAATTTTTTTTGTCTCTTGTACAGACCGATTAGTGAGCGAAAGCAATTCCTTCGTGATAACATGGTTGAAATCCCAAACAGAATCATGTTTTCAGAAATGAAGCACGTAACAGTAAGTGGTTCATAATTTTTAAGCATCACGTTTTTAAACTCCTCCATCTTGCTTGTAGTCATTATTAATGTCATCTGGATTTTCTATCTGGTTTTCAATTAATGTTCTGTTTGAAAGGTAACACTAATTTATCTGTAGTATTTGAAGAAGAATTAGAGATTGAATGAGACAGACTTGTTAGGGAGATGTGTCAGGGAGAACCACGGCAAATTTATACATGTTAGTCCCCTCAGATTGATCTCACCTGGTCCCGCAGCATCACCTCTTTAGTCAAGTAAGATCTGCAGCGTTTCTACTACCCAAGGTGAGCGAGGCTCTTCTCCCCCTCCCCTGCTCCAATTTTTTACAGGAGCACCATGAAGACTGTCCTGACCAGCTGCATCACCTTCTGATACAGGGATTGCGAGGCAACTGACAGCAAGTTCCTTCAACTGATTACGGGGACTGCTGAGAGGATCATTGGCTTCTCTCTTCCATCCACCAGAGATATTGATCAGGAGCACTGTGTATACGGGACCCGGAGCACTGTCAGTGATTCCCTCCGATCTGTCCAGCAATCTATTTGATGCCCTACCATCAGGCAGGAGCTATCATAGCATTAGGGCAAAAACCATTAGGATGGGAAACAGAATTCCCCAGGCAGTAAGACTACTGAACTCCCTTCCACCACCCAGGTTTCATCATGCATGAGATGCCAGTAGCGTTCTACTGTTTACTTTTTAACTTGTGTTTTAAATGCACCTTGTTATTAATTTACTAGTGGTAATATTACTTTGTGAGGAAGATACATATACTGTGCTGTGCAGCTTGGTATGGAGGAATGTTGTTTCCTTTGGTGGTATGCATGTGTATGGTTGAATGACAATAATCAAACTTCAGTGAGAGTTTTGCACAATGGGAGTGCATTTTGGAAAATTGCATTTTGTACATCTTGCAATATTTCTCATCAATAATGGCTTCTACTCTGAATTGCAAATATGGGTTCTTGTTCTGTAATCTCCACCAGAGAGTATATTCATGAACTCCTTTCTTTGAATTTGGTTTATTCGAGACATCAATCTAAATAAAGAGCAGTTTGAATGTATCTCTATCATTCCTTAAAATCTCATTTTCTATTTGGTGTTTTTTTTTAAATTTTGAAATCTAGTGGTTGTAGTTTCTGCTAGGACATTGACATAATCAAATTATCTCCCATTTCATATTATATGAACAATTTCACTCATAGCAAAATTTCAATCAAACAAATTTTGTTTTTTAAGGCTGTAATAAAAAAATTCTGAACTTCTCGTCCTTGTGATTGAAAATCTGTAAAACAGAAAATACAGTACCGAAAGAGCTAGCTAGGTCACCATCTGTGGAGAACAAAACAGAGTTAAGGGTTTGATATTTCTAGATTTTTTTTTGTTCGGCTTAACTTTTGACAAAGGAATATAATTTTTACTAAGTGATTACCTTTCAATCCATTTTGCCAGAGGGCCTCAGATCTGGGAGAAATGATCAATCGAGTTATCAAAGAGGGACTCGAAGGATTGGTACTGAAAGATGTTAAGGTAAGATTATTTCTCTGTGAAAACCATAGTTCATTCTTTTCTATGGCATTGGAACTGAGTAACCTTTGCAGGTAGGTGTTTTATCTATGGATAGTGGCTTCAAAATAATTGAGATGTATCTAATCAGCATTGTTAATTGAATGAGAGGAAGCATTATTTATTTTCAGATTATTTTACAGGAGAGGCTGTCATTTATGCTCATTTCTAGTTGCCTTTTTCTCTTTTTCCCCATTTGAGTTTAAGGTCAAATGCAGTCTTTCAGCATGTTCTGTATTGTTAAATATAGGCCAAAGATCTGTGATCCCAAAACTGATACCTAAAACATTACTGTGTACATCTTCCTCCTTTTGAAACTGTTAGTTTTGTTCTTTGTGAACTTTATATCTGTGTAGCCATTATCCCTTTGATCTAGTTTTGTCAATGTTTATTATGTAGCACTTTTCTCAAATACTTTTGCACGTTATTAATAATTTAATCAGCTCAGTCAAACATGATTTACTTAAAAAATCATGGTGGTTATCATTTTAATGTTCATATTTGCACTCATCTTAATATAGGAATATAACTGAGTCCCTTCAAGTTCCATCCCCCTTCCCTTGGCAAACAACAGGTTTTGCTGACATACAGCAGTCATACATTAAATGGTGCAACTTTTAAAGTGGTAAAGATAGGAATCAGATTTAGAATCAGGTTTATTATCACCAGCATGTGACGTGAAATTTTTTAACTTAGCAGCAGCAATTCAATGCAATACATAATCTAGCAGAGACAGAAAAAAAACAGTAAATAAAATAAAATATAATAAAAAAGTAAATCAATTACGTATATTGAATAAAAACAGAAAATGCTGGCAGAATTCAGCAGGCCAGACAGCATCTGTGGGAGGAGGTAGTGACGACGTTTCGGGCCGAAACCCTTGAATAGATTTTTTTTAAATGTGCAAAACAGAAGTACTGTGAATTTAAAAAAGTGAGGTAGTGTCTAAAACTTCAGTGTCCATTTAGGAATCAGATGGTAGAGGGGAAGAAGCTGTTCCTGAATCGCTGAGTGTGTGCCTTCAGGCTTCTGTATCTCCTACCTGATGGTAACAGTGAGAAAAGAGCATGCCCTAGGTGCTGGAGGTCCTTAATAATGGACGCTGCCTTTCTGAGATATCGCTTCCTAAAGATGTCCTGTGTACTTTGTAGGCTAGTGCCCAAGGTGGAGCTGACTAGATTTACAACCTTTTGCAGCTTCTTTCAGACCTGTGCAGGAGCCCCTCCATACCAGACAGTGATGCAGCTGTCGGAATGCTCTCCACGGTACAACTATAGATAGGTGTGGAAAGTCAGCAAATGATACTGCTTTGTGCTCCAGTGATTGAGTTGTATTATCTTTCAGTGGTATCTGTGTGTTTTCTTAGTTGAAATATTGTATTTTTAATTAAACTCCACTAATTCTCTAAGTTTCAAACTGTTGGGGAAGGTGATATGGCTTCAGTTTTCAGAGACCGGCGTTATCCCCAGCAAACACATCTGCAGCAATTGTCTCCATTTTAAGCAGCATTGGCTCAGAACTGCAGCACCAAGGAAGATGAGAATGGCCTTGAAAGTTTGTTGAAGGTGGCAGTCAGTGCTCGTCTTGGCTAGTAGTTTGGATTTAGACATTCTTGAAGATGAGGTGAATGTGTATGTATCTTGGGTAGGTATGAGAACCCAAGGAGTTGTGATGCAATTATCTGTGCCTTAACAATGGGTATTACTGTAGTTTCTTCCCACCTGTATAGATGCGGACAAAATCTGTTTTCTTCCCACCCATATTTATGTGAGCAAAGATGGCAGGAGTTCTTCTGACCAGAATACTGGTACAGGTGGAAGAGTGAGAAAGAATGAATATGATATGGGGCAACACAGTTTCATGAACAGATGTTGTTCCAAATAGTCAGAACTGAGAGTCCATTGTGTGCAGAGGTTAAGGATTTTTCTTGGAGTGAGATTATATAGTTGAGATCCAACAGTATAATTAGAACTTGTAAGAAGTTGACAAGTGGGAGACATTGAGGGGCGAAGGCCTAAGCTGAAACACAAGTTCTTAAAGCTAATCTTGAGTGTTATGTAAACCATGCATACTGGTGGCCATGGTTATAATTGTGAGACATTTGGGATAAGTACTGGGAGAAAGGGACTTGCCTGTTTGGGCAGACTCTACTTGCACTGGTCAGGATAAATTGGAAAAGTGACCTTAAACCTTTTTTTTTAAATTAAAAAAAGATCAGGGTAGAGTGAAAGGGAATGATTATGGACTTGAGAGGGGAACCCACCCCATAGGAAAAGTGGCAATGGAAAAAATAATGGCTGGAAGGAACAGAGTGCATTAATAAGCAAAGCCATTTGGAGAAAAAGTTGGTTTGAAAGTTCTGAAGGTTATGAATGTATGTCATTGATAATGAAAAACTGAATCTAATACTGCAGATAGAGATAAATGAATTAGATCTAATGTTGATGCTTGTGTTTAGAATTTAATTTGCAAAATTCTCCTGTTCGTTCAGAGGGTTGCAAAGTCCCTAGATAGAAGACAGGATATTTTTCTTCTAGTTTACATTTGAGGCCCAAGAGCTGAATTATTGGAGTTTCAGCATAACAGATGCTAAAGGTCTGGTTTCTGCTTGCTGGAGGCAAAGTCTCAGGGCAAAGGCCTGGCTATCTAATATTGAAATAGAGATTTCAGTTCTTGTTCTCTGCAGTTTGAATAGTGTGCCATTGAATATATATGGAGAAGTATAATTACGATGAGGGACTGGCTGGGCGGAGTTTTCTTTAAGGGAAAGAAGATGAGTGAGATTCAATTGAAGTGTATAAAATAATGAGGGGCCTTGTCACAGCACATGTGAGGGACCTACTTAAATGTGGTTGAGACACATTTATGCAAATAGTGGAACCAGCTGCTTGGAAGAATGGGGCCCAAATCCTTGTAACATTTAAAAAGATATTTGATGTAACATGCGAAGACTGATACCTACTAGGTTATAGACAAAGCTAGGGATTAGGAGTAATGCAGATGGCTACACGTTGGGAAACACAGACATCATGGATAAGGGGGCCTCTTTCTGCACAGTCAATTTCTAATTTTCAAAGATGAGAACGAAAAAATATATGATGATAGAGATGTAAATGGATACAATTGTATTAAGGCTACTTGCGTATCTGGTCTTCAATACAGGATTAGTCATCTCATTAAATTGTGGAGCAGGCTTAAGAGGTCATACTTCCTGTTGCTATTTGTAATGCATCCTTCCTGATTGTTCTAGTTTGAATGTGATGTCAAAAACTACTTGTCTTTTCTTTAGTATCTTTCACAATCATTACCCCATAATTATGTCTCAGTCTTTGTCTCCATTGACCAATGTATATTTAGCAGAGAAAACCAAGAGTCTGAGCAGTTATATTATGAAATGAAAATATATTTTGTAGGATATGGGGAAATTTTTGAAACCCTCTTTCTCTGGGCATCTCTGGAAACGGCTCGTTAGCCCTCGCTAACGGCCACCATACTCAATGCTGCGAAAACCCTCTTTTCTCTGGCTTCGTGGGTCAAGGATGTATACGGCCCTATTTGGTCCCGTCAAATCTGTGAGAGTGGTGTATCTCGCACACCCACATCCTGGTTTGTGTGAATGTTGTGTGATTTACTGCCCTGCAGTAGCCCGTCGGCATGAAGTAACAGATCGTACACTGCTTACAATTTTAAAGCGAAACTTCCGGTAAGATGGCGATTGTTTAGTCGCTTCAAACTTTTGCTCCATTTCATTTCTTACCTTCGCACTATGTGTCTCCCTTTTTAAACCTTAGTTCGTTATTCTATCTTTTTTCTTACCTGCCTGCGAATACATCTATCTTACAATGGCTACAAAAAATTCTAAATCTGGGAAAAAAGAAACTCCCACGTCTTTGTCTGCCAAGATTCTCTCTATCCTGGAACAGAATCGACAAGACATTTTAACTGATATCAAGGCTGAATTTAGAGCCTCTATCAGTCAGCTGGAGTCAAAATTGGATCAGATTAACGCCAGAATGGATGATCAAGCCGAACATTTATCTCACATCGACCTAACCTCTGAAGATTTAAAATGCCGCGTTCAGCATTTGGAAACTTTCTGTTCCAAATTTAACAGAGCAAAACAGCAAACTTATTTCCAAAATGGCGGATCTCAAAAATCGGAGCAGGCGCTGCAGTCTGCGAATTCTCGGTTTGCCAGAGGCCACTGAAACGGGTACCCGCTTTGAATTTTTCTCTTCTTTTCTCTGTGAGATTTTCGGGAAAGAATTTCTCCCGACTCCACCTGAGCTAGAAAGAGCTCACAGAATTTATGTCCTTCGAGCTGCTTTGGGTTCTAGAGCACGACCAGTTATCCTGTGTTTCCATCATTATCAGATGAAAAACCGTTTGATTATGGAGGCACACTGACTTTCCGAAATAATACCATTCGTATCGTGAAAGATTATGCTTCCCAGGTTCTGAAGATGCGTGCCGAGTTCAAAGGCGTTATATGGATTCAAACCTTCCCTTCGCAATCCTGCTGAACTTTGAATTACGCTTACTACTGGAGAATATAAGTGGTTTAAGTCAGTTAGAGAGGCTGAGATGTTTGTTGGAAATCTTCCAGCCATCTTGACTTCTTTAGACTCGGTTTGACTTTCTAAAATGGCTGATGAGTATTTCTTGAATTAAAGTCTTTTTTGCGAACTCAGACTCTATTTGAATAACTTAGTCCTTAACTACTGAGAACCTAAGGGTTTTAGTTGGTCTCTCCTTGGGCTTGGTGTGATTTTCTTAAATAGATGATTTAAATTAATGTTTTCCTGTGGACTTAGATTTCATTTGTGTAATTTAGTTTACTTTTGAATAACTTTAACTATAGAGAACTACAACTGGTCTTAAGTTATTTGGGAGGCTTAGAGTTTTTTATTGAAGGTCTCCCTGTCAATTTACTGTATAAGACCTGCCTTTTTTTAAAAACGGCTGATATGTACTCTCTTTAAATTTAGAATTTCCCTCTTTTTTTTCCCCCTTTTACTCTTTTATTTTCAATTTTTTCATAGTTTCTCACGGGTAGATTAGTTCTTGATTATTATTTTGTATTAAGTTTTATATTCTTTCTAATGAAGTTGTTCCTATTTGTAATTCTGATTTGTAGTGCATAAATTAATATAGTATCTGCTATATTATTTACACGGAGCTTATGTTAATGTTACGGAACTGAACTGGAAGTTGGTTTTTGGGGTGTCCTATTTTTTGTAGAGCTAGCTGCTTTTTTGGGTAGCCATCTAGTTTTGGGTTGTGAGGGTGGGGTGGATTCTTCAGTACCAACACTATCTATTGTTTTTTTTTGTTTTTCCTTGTTATCCAGGACATGTCTATGTCCTGATTTTATTGATTTATGTTTATATTTTTGCTTCCAAACTGTTATTGCAATGTTTGATCTTATATATGCCTACTGCCTTTTACGTTTTAACAATTGATAATGGTTAGTCCATTGAAATTTGTGAGCTGGAATGTAAAGGGATTGAATCATCCTGTTAAAAGAAGAAAGGTCTTCTCCCATATTAAGCAACTTAAAGCTGACATTGCTTTTCTCCAAGAAACTCATATTAGTAGTTTTGATAATTCTCGGCTTATGTCAAAGTGGGTGGGTCAACATTTTCATTCATCCTTCCCGGCCAAAGCTAGGGGGGTTTCCATTCTAATCAACTCAAGTGTTCCTTTTGAACTCCATAGTAAGATATCTGACACAAATGGCCGTTTTATTATTGTTTCTGGCAAATTATATAGTACTAAGGTAGTACTAGCTAACCTGTATGCTCCCAATTCTGACGATGTTAATTTTTTGGAAAGCTTTTTTTCCTCATTACCAGATCTGAACCTATACTCTCTTATATTGGGTGGCGACTTTAACTGCTGGTTAGACCCAACTTTGGATCGATCGTCCCCTGTTACTAGATTACCTACTAAATCTGCTTTAGCTATTCTCTCTTTCTAACTATGGTATCTCTGATATATGGCGTTTCCTTCATCCTACTGAGAGAGATTATTCCTTTTTTTCACATGTTCATCATACCTTTACTAGAATTGACCATTTCTTAATTGATAATCAACTTATTTCATTTGTTCATTCTTGTGACTATCAGAGTATACTGATCTCTGATCATGCCCCAGTCACTTTGTCTCTAAATTTTCCTGGTCTCCCTCAAAGGAATAAACATTGGCGCTTTAACCCGACTTTATTATCGGATGATGATTTTGTAAAATTTCTTAAGGACCAGATAACTTTTTTCCTAAACACTAATACATCATCTGAAATTTCATCCCAGATTGTCTGGGATGCTATGAAAGCATATTTGAGGGGTCAAATAAGTTCATATACAGCAAATCTTAATAGAAAGTCCCGTTCAGAGTGATTAGACCTGATTATTCAGATTTTATATAAGAAGCGTGTAGAACTCCAAACTAAATTTGATCTTCTCTCTACTCAACCAGTTGAAGTCAACTTCTTGAAAGTAAGAGTCACTTTTATATTCATGGTGACAAATCTGGCAAGTTTCTAGTTAATCAGTTGAGACGTTCTAAAGCTAAACAACATATTACAAAGATCCGGAAGGAGAACGGGGATATTACATCAAATCACTCAGAAATTAATGAATTTATTTAAGAATTTTTATTCTCGGCTTTATTCCTCCGAATCCCTGAATGAGAATATTTCTGTTGACCGTTTTTTAAATAGCTTGAATATTCCTTCGATTTCATCTGATTCTAAAGCAAAACTTAATGAGCCTATATCATTAGAAGAAGTATCTTTTGCAATCTCTGCACTGTCATCAGGCAAATCTCCTGGTCCTGATGGGTTCCCCATAGAATTTTATAAATCATTCTCTTCACTTCTTTCACCTCAGTTACTCTCAGTACTATCTGATTCGTTTAATTATGGTAAATTGCCACCCTCATTTAATGAGGCATGTATTATTCTTTAATTGAAAAAGGGCAAAGATCCAACAGAGTGCTCCTCTTACAGGCTGATTTCTTTACTTAATGTTGATGTTAAAATTTTGGCCAAAGTTTTGGCTCATAGATTAGAAACTGTTATACCCTCCTATTTCTGATGATCAAACTGGTTTTATTAAAAATCGTCTTCCCTTTTTTAACATACTGCGTTTATTTAATATTTTATGCTCACCTTCAACTGGGACTCCTGAATGCATTATCTCTCTCGATGCGGAGAAAGCGTTTGATCGTAGAGTGGAACTACCTCTTTGCGGTTTTAGAAAAATTTGACCTCGGTCAAAGTTTTATCTCTTGGATCAAATTACTATATCTATGTCCTACTGCCTCTGTTTTGACTAATTCTCAGCAATCCCAGTTGTTTAACCTTAAACGTGGCAACCGTCAAGGATGCCCCTTAAGTCCCTTTCTTTTAGATTTGGCTGTAGAGCCTCTGGCGATTGCATTTCGAAGTTGTCCTGAATTGACGGGGATCTGGAGGGGGGGGGGGGGGTGTTGAGCATAAAGTTTCTCTTTATGCTGATGATCTATTACTTTTTCTTTCAAATCCGTCCACATCCTTACCTCCAATGTTTTCACTTCTTGATCAATTTAGCCAGTTCTCTGGCTATAAACTTAATTTACATAAGAGTAAACTTTTTCCAATTAATAAAGAAGCACAAGTATTAGTATTTCGCAACCTCCCCTTTAAAGTACGTAGTTGATAATCAGTTTACCTATCTTGGTATTACAGTTACAAGGAATTTTAAGGATCTTTTTTGTGAAAATTTTGCCAATCTTTTGTACTCTACAAAACAGAGTTTGTCACAATGGTCACCTTTATCTATGTCCTTGGTAGGTCGTGTTAATGTTATTAAAATGTATGTTCTCCCTAAATTTTTATATTTATTTCAATCTATTCCAATTTTTATTTCTAAAACGTTTTTTGATTCCTTAGACTCTATTATTTTGTCCTATCTGTGGAAGGGTAAGCGTTCCAGAATTAACAAAACTTACCTTCAAAAATCTAAAAAAGAGGGCGGCATGGCCTTACCTAATTTTCATCTATAATACTGGGCAGCTAACATTCGTTGTCTTATCTCCTGGTCTTTTTTCCATAGCCAGTCTGACCAACCTAAATGGGTAGCAATGGAGCTGAATTCCACTAAGGATCTATCTATCTCTGCACTTCTTGGATCTGCACTCCCTAGTAGTTTGCCTAGACTAATTGTTAATCCTCTTGTTAGACATACTCTGTGAATATGGGCCCAGTTTAGGAAATTTTATGGTTTCTATGCTTTTCCCCTTTCTAGTCCTATTTTACATAATCATCTTTTTCTATCTTCTATGCATGATTCAACATTTTATGATTGGTATAGAAAGAGCATCAGGTATTTTGAAGATCTTTTCATTGATAATCGCTTTGCATCTTTTCAACAGTTTTCTGCTAAGTTTAATCCACCTAATGCCCATTTCTTTAGATATCTCCAAATTAGACACTTCATTAATCCTTTATTACCCAACTTCCCTGAGATGCCCGAGAAAAATGCTATGGACTTGTTTCTTTCTATTAATCCATTGTGTAAAGGTTTAATATCTTTTATTCGTGATAAATTAGTATCCTTACGGCGCGCCCCTTTGGATAAAATCAGAATGGCTTGGGAGCATGACTTAAATATCCCTTTATCCGATGAGGTTTGGGACTCGATTCTCAAGTCGGTTAACTCAACTTCTCTTTGTGCTCGCCACTGTCTTTTACAGTTTAAGATTGTTCATAGGGCTCATATGTCCAAATCTAAATTATCTCAATTTTATCCTAATATTAGTCCTCTTTGTGATAAATGCAAAAGTGGCGAGGCTTCTCTCATTCATATGTACTGGACCTGTCCTAGTCTAGAGAAATTTTGGAGGGATGTTTTCTTAACTTTATCCTGTATTCTGAATCGCCACTTAGAACCTAACCCTTTAATTGCTCTTTTTGGTTTCTTGGCTGAGACAGATATACGTTTGAGTTTGACTAAACGTCGAATATTATCTTTTGCTTCTCTCCTGGCTAGACGTCTAATTCTTCTTAGATGGAGAGATGTTGCCCCACCCACGCACGCTCAATGGCTTAACGATATTATGTCCTGTTTAGATCTTGAAAAAATTCATTACTCAATTCTTAATTCGGACATAAAGTTTCATAATGTCTGGGGACCTTTTATTGAGTATTTTCATAACTTGCCTTTTGACTAAGTTTCTTTTTCAGTCCCTTGCTTTCAGCTTTTTTTTGGTAGTAGGCATTATTATCTTCTGTTTTTAATTGTATTTACAGTTTTGGGGGTTTGAATGTTCTGATTTATATTTCCTACATTTTGCTCTGGTTGGTCTGGAGTTTTTTTTCTCTTGCGGGGGTGGGGGTGGATACTAACTTTACACGACTTCAATTTGGGTGCTTTTTCACTTACTATATTCTGTATTATATTACCATTGTATGTTATTCTTGCACTGTATTAATTTCCTATTTTGTTCTTGGGGTTTTTTTTTTGTAGTGTTGTAGAAAATGCATTAAAAAATCAATTAAAAAAAACAATTTTAAAGAACGATATTTGTGAATGTTAACTTAACCAAAGAGTTAGTAAAGAAAAGAAAGAAAAAAAGACAAAAGGGACCCATTATAATTAAACAGTCAAATGCGCACAGGTTAGGGCTCAAATCTTCCAAAAGCCATGTTCACCACTCGTCAGTAGACCCCCTTGCCTTGGCTCCATTGAATTGCGTTTCCCCACTAGATCATCCTACAACAGGTTCTCTCCAGCATCTTCTCTCCATCTCCCACTGGACAAAGACAAAGATCCACTGTCAGTCACAAAGTCGCACTCACAGCCTGCTCTAGAACCTTCTCCCCATTCTGCTCTCCTGATTGGATGGCCCACATTCCTAAGCATCGCTTATCCTAGCAGTAACCCAAACACTGCTTCTACAGAAAGACCATTACATGAAAAATAAAACAAATCATGCAAGCAGTTAAAGTAAGCAACTAAAATTCAGAACTGAAGTTCATTAGCCATGAAGCCAGTCATTACCACAGCCGATCCTGGAGCCCATTAGTTGCAGGCCATGGCCCAGTTCAGCGTAGATTCGAGTAAATCTTGTGGAACAGTGAGTTGACCTGCCCTATCCCTCACCTCCAGCTTCGACACCCTGACCTTTTCAATCTGGCCCAGCACTTGAATCCTTCAAACCTGAGGTCATTCCTCGCTTTCTAACCCAGGACCTGCTGCTTCAATGTGGTCTCAGGCCGGGGCCCCACCACCTCAATTTGACCTTTCCAATTCACTCTGGTGCTTAAATTGATCAAACTTTGGGTCTTTCCTTGCTCTTGGGCCCCGCCGCCTCAACTTTGCATTGCCTCTGCTTGCCTTGCCACGGTTCTGCCGCATCGAATCACTTCCAAGTCCGTCCCAGCAATTGGTGAACATTAGCTCATTCTCTGCTCTTGTGCCCAGGCCAAGCCACCTTGATTCGGCCTGTGCACGTCACGCTGCAACTGTTCTGCACCTTTGAGACATCACTTCACACCACAAATATGGCAGGCAATTCAACAGCTCACCTCTGAAAGGGAAGTTACAGGCTATTGATTGCAGTAATCGTATTCGGGGACAAAGTGTAATTAATACAATATTTTTTGTTTTGTTTGCTACCCACAAGTCGTCATCATGCTTCACTAGCACCATGTTAAACTGGAAGTCATTTAATGTAGCAATTTTTTTCCATTATTAGTACTTAGTACCATCAGTGGTGAATTCTGATTACAACCTCAACATTTGTTGATCGCCAGACGTATTTCTGGAGAACATAATTAACCTTGCTAAATTTTCTTTCCAATTATTTACTGTTCATACTTTTCCCAGATTTGGTCTCACACAATTAATTTCTATATATTTACACTGGGTTCAATAGGCGTGTTTCCACTATTGTTCAGACTTTAAACAGTGTAATTAACAAAGAAATCTAATTGTTATTTATAAATATTCTCCTCAGGAAGTTGTTGCAGCTTTCAGTATCATGAGTCTTCTCCCCACTGAGGAATAACTTCAGTTGTTTGTGTTGATCACGAGCACTCATTTCTGCTGTGTGCGGAAATGTGCAGGCACTTCAACCTAACTTTAACAGACTTGAGACTTGTGCCTGATTTAAAATTGGCATTTTACTGTATTTCTTTCAAACATTTGAAGTTGGTATTCTCACTTCTGAGCCAGATATGTATTAGATTAAAGCTGCTTCAAGGGTTTGTGCTATTGTTTTATCTTTTATGTTTGTTTTTTCAGATTCTAGTATCTGCAGTTCCATTTCCTTTGGAACTCACCTGGTCCCATTCCTCATGCTTTCTTGGTGCAGTGCACTTCTACAAGTGCTATCTTTCAAATAAGATGTTAAGCCAAAGTTGTATTTTCTGTGAACCTAAAAGGTTTATTGGCATAGTTTTCAACCAGTATCTTAACCTATTGCAAACATTATCTGAAGCTAGTTTACTGGTTAATGCCACTTCAGTTGTGGATATTGCTGTGTAAAATTGGCTTCCAGATTTTCTTCATTACAGCAGTGTTTTAGTTGCAATGTGATTGAGTTACTCTGAAATTATGACAATATATAAATGAGGCAGTTCTTTTAAATATTCAGTGTTGAAATTCCATGAGGGTGGAGTGGTCTCTGCTAGTCTAACAGAGTGGCTGCTGCTAGTGTGCTAGCTTCAGTATGTCTAATATGCTTTAAGCACGTGTTTCATAGCAGAGGGTTTAAAGTTAACAATTATTAATTTTAAAATTGTTACCTTTTTTGAAATGTCAATACTTTATTGCAGCTACTGTATAAATGTTCTGAAGGTTATGCTTCCTCTTTTTATGTGTGTGTTTAGAGTCTCTACGAACCAGGCAAACGTCATTGGTTAAAAGTAAAAAAAGACTATCTCAATGAAGGTGCAATGGCTGATTCGGCAGACCTTGTTGTGCTGGGAGCTTTCTATGGGCAAGGGAATAAAGGTAATACTAACACTTGGATGAAATATGTCTGTGTATGTGTGTTTGCATTTTGTTTGTAATTTTCTATACTTTGGCATTATTTTTGTAACCAATTAGTTTTGGAAAAACTGATGGTGCCTTCCTACAGGATTCCACCCAAAATGGGCATTTTCCTTCAGTTTTCTGATTTTCCCCAAACCCAACCCCTACCAACAAAACTCTTGCTCTAGTGTGGAGCTTAGATGGATAGATAGATACTTTATTGATCAGAAGGGACAATCTTCACTCAAGTAGTCATTATTCTATTATGTTGAAGATCAGTTGGTTATTCAATTCTGGTGGCCATCATAGATGATCTAAAGTATACACTATTCAAGGACTTTTTCATTCAATGTGGTGTCAGGCAAAATGACTGCATTTATCGCATGAATTTGATTAACACATTTTCACAAGTCTGAATTTGGAATAGTGGAATCAATTTGGTAACACCACACTGGGTAAAAAATTTGCCAACTTCACAAATTCTGTGGTTCGAGTACAAGGTGGTGTTTGGTTTAATCAGTGATATTGAGTCAGTTAATCAAATCATCCCATTTGAGTTCCATTGAACCAAGAGCTTGACTGCATTTCTCTGATTTCTGCCCAAATAGAAATGAATTTTGAAATTTGTCAGGCACTCTGAAGCTTATTTTGGGTAATGGAGACTTTTTTTTTGCCATTATTCTTACCTGTCTCTTGCCCATTGTGATTCTGATTGTACATCAACAAATGGCAGAGGCTGTAAGTCTGAGATAAAAGCAGAAAAGATTATAAATACCCGGTAGGTCAGGCAGCATCTGTGGAAAGAGTAGTTATTTGGTTTGGATCTTTCCATTCAGTGGATCGATTGTAGAAGGGCAGGTAACCAAGCAAACTCACCCCAGCCAGGATGTCAGCCTTACTTAATCACTTTCCTTAACTTTGCCTGTGCATCTTGTTAGGTTTTTAAAAGAAAACCACAAGATAAGTAGATATTGTGTTTCCTTTCCTGGCTTATTAACTTCAGCTGTGCCTGCAGAATTCCCTGTATCTAGGCCTTGTCCTTGTGAAAGTTCCTTTCAAGCTTTCCGGAGACATACAGTGCCGTTGTGTTTTATTGCAGGAGGGCAAATGGTGAAAAGGAGTGGCATAAGACTTTAAGTTGGCATAATCAGTCAATAAAAATGGCAAATTTTAGCCTTGGTTTTCTGAATTGTGCAGGTGATTTAGATACGTGTGTAGGTGAAAATCTATGGTGTTTATGTTCCATGGATTTATTTCAGGTGGGATGATGTCTATCTTCTTGATGGGCTGTTATGATCCCAATACATCACGATGGTGTACTGTGACCAAATGTGGAGGTGGCCATGATGATGCAACCCTGGCACGATTACAGAATGAACTTGACATGGTGAAAATAAGCAAGGTAATGTAACATTTTAGTTCACACTATTTTGTACTGTGTTAGAAAAATTTGAACTTTAATTAAACCTAGTTTCATTCTTGGCATAATTTCAAATAACTATTCTCTTGTTGCAGGATCCAAGTAAGGTGCCAAGTTGGCTAAACGTCAGCAAGAATTATATACCTGACTTTATTGTTCGAGATCCAAAGGTGAGTTTCCAAACTACCTTAATGTTGTCTGTAGCTGGACTTTCCTTAAAGGGATGATATGAATCTTTAAATCTTTATCTTTACTGGTTGAGGCATCGCTGTTCCTTTCAAACATCTGCAAAATAAAAGTCCTCTGAGGAATTCTTTGTCCTCTAGGCAGATTCATAAGAGCTCTCTATGGAAGCTTGGTTTGTGTTCCTCTCATGAATATTTATTTTTTGATTTTATTTCCATTTTATTTTTAAGAAAGCACCAGTTTGGGAAATCACTGGAGCAGAATTCTCTAAATCAGAAGCTCACTCTGCAGATGGGATATCGATCCGGTTCCCAAGGTGCACCCGAATCCGTGATGATAAAGACTGGAAAACTGCAACCAACCTTCTTCAACTGAAGGTACGCACACTTGCGAGTTTTTTTTTGTCTTTGAAGGGTTGGAAATCAATATGGAGACTGATCAGCTGAGGTACACATGCAAAGTCCGAGAAAGTTTTATATCACAGAGCTGGACCAGATTGAGTGCTGTTGCACTTGAGGAATAAAATGTGGTCTTTTTGAGTCATTTGTCATATCTTTACATCTGCATACAAAGTAGTGGAAGTTGTTACCAGTGAGGTTTGCGTTAAGCTAGTGATAGGGTGGGAAGTAGTGTTGGTGTACAGGATGAAAGTTTGGTGTTGGTTTATTATTGTCACATGTACCAAGATACAGGGAAAAGCTTGTCTTCCACACTGTTTATACAGATCAGTCATTACACTGTGCATTGAGCTAGAATAAGGTAAAACAATAACAATGTAGAATAAAGTGTAAAAGCTACCAAAAGTGTACAGTGCAGGTAAGCACAAGATCGTAAAGAGGTAGATTGAGAGGCCAAGATTCCATTTTATCATACAAGAGGTCTGTTCAAGAGTCTAACAGCGGGATAAAAGTCCTGCTTGAGTCTGTGATATGTTATTTCAGGCTTTTGTATTCTTCTGCCTGACTGGTGGGGGGGGGGGGGGGGGGGGGGTGGGGGAGAGAGAAGAGACAATGTCCAGGGTGGGTGGGATCTTTGATTATGCTGGCAACTTTACTGAGGCAACGAGGAGTATTGACAGGATTCGCAGAGGGGAGGCTGGTTTCTGTGATGTGCTGAGCCGTGTCCACAACTGTCTGCAGTTTCTTGTGGTCATGTGCAGAGCAATTGCCAAGTTGGTAAGAGCCGACAGGAAAATGCCTTTTTTCTTTATTTTTCTGAGAAAGTAGAGGCTTTAGCCATCACATCAACATCGTTGGACCAGGATAGTTCACACCTAGAAATTTGAATATTGGTGATGTTCACACCTAGAAATTTGATGTTGTCAATGGTCTTAACCTCAGTACTATTGATGTAGACAGGAGCATGTGCATCGTCCCTCTTTCTGAAGTCAATAACCAGTTCTTTTGTTTTGTTGGCAGTGAAGGAAAGGTTGTTGGCATGCCACCATGTCACTAAGCTCTCTTATCTCCTTCCTGTACCCTGACTCATCATTATTTGAGATGCAGCCCACCATCTGCAAACTTATAGATGGAGTTGGAGCAGACTCTGGCAATGCAGTCATGAGTGTACAGGGAGGAGAGTAGGGGCTGAGGACACAACCTTGTGGAGCACCAGTGTTTAGAATAACAGTGGCAGAAGTGTTCTTGCCTATCCTTAGTGACTCTGTTCTGTTGGTCAGGGAGTCAAGGATCCGGTTGCAGAGGAACGATTGTGGTTTGGAGTATATTGTGTACTTCACCATACTATTTACAGCAGTATTAGATGCCTTTTGCTCCATTTTATTGTTATCTTTTACATTTTGTTTTAATAACTAACACTCCATTAATGCCTATCCATTAATCAAACTGTCATAAATTTTCTTTGCTTTTATCTTTAATGAGTGTGTTCTTTCAGGACTTGTACAAAGCTTCTAAAATGACTGAAGGTACTGATGTTGTGGTAGTTTCTGAGAAGGATGATGATGAATGGCCTTCAGGTGGTTCTGGAACTTCTGATGCGACATCGAAACAGACCCCACGTAGTTCAGTCCCTCCCTCCAAATCACCTGGGAAGAAAACTAAGAGTGATGGAGGTGAGATAATATTCAAAATTTTAGATGTGTGGGAACTGAGTAGCCAATTGAAATCCTTTTTAGTTCTACAGCAGGAGTTTGGATTGAGTCTAGATGGACAGACGTATTCTTTTCAGCATGGAAAAGAGCCCTTCAGCCCATCAGACCTCCACTGATCAGTGACCACCCATTTGCACTAATCCTAGACTAATTCAGTTTTATCTGTCCCTTGTTCCTATCAGCTTCCCTCCCCAGATTCTCCCGCTTGTGTGCACCCTAGGCTATTTACATTAGCCAGTGAACCCACTTACCACTGTCTTTGACGTGTCAGAAGAAAATGGAGCACTCAGAGGGAACCCACCTGCTCACAAGGAGAATATGAAAATGCCACACAGACTTGCCTTTCAGAAATAATCTTAGTGTGCGGCCTTCCCTCTAAGCTGTTCGTTCGGGGAGATTTTAAACAGTTATTGTAGGAAACATGGCAGTTAGCTTTTATTCCCAAGATTTCACAAAGAGTAATAGAGTTGATGTGCTTTTTTTGTTAAAACTTTTGGTAGAGAAATAATATTACCAGGCACTAGAAGAACTCTCCTTTAAATATTACCCATACGATCTCTTGGGTTCACTGGGACTTCAATTTGACAACTTCAGCCGAAGGCAAACCCTCTGCCAAAGGAGCACTCTTTCCTCTTTTGACCACCTTTGGTACCCCTTAAATTGTAAAATTACAGTATATAATATATTACTGAGATTAAATTAGTAAAATTTCTTCTTTTGACATCAGAGCAATGATTATCATGCCACCCAATAGAACAATACAAATAACACATAGTGGAAATGAGTAGAAAATTAAAAATTGTTCCAATTTGCACCTGGCAATGGAGAACCAGTAGTTTGCTTTAATATTTGCACATTACTTTAAAAGACTTAAAACTCTTTCAAAGCAGGAATGCTAATGTGTCTGCACTGTTCTAGGTAACAGAACCTCCCATAAATCGCCACCTGAGAGCTCAGCAGGAAAGGCAATGAAGAGAAAGTTACCAGTAGCAGAGCAGAATGGAAAGAAGGTAATTTCCACTTTGCTGCTTCAAAAAATATTTTCTCCCTAATTTTATTTATGCTGATATTTGTCCAGACTTGGTGCTTGTTGGCCATTAAGGCACTGCCTGTGATAACCCATTTTGAAGACGTACGTTTGAGTAAAATTGCTGCAAGTAGTCAGTAAATGAGGAAGTATCTGTGGAAAATAAAAACATTAGCATTTTGGATCAATAAGTCTCTTCACTTCTGGTGAAAAGTTATTAAAAGTTATTCATCCAAATGTTAACTCTATACCTCTCATCAGTGGTGCTTGACCTGCTTTTATTGTTGCATTGTTACTGTTGAAAGTATCAAACTCTTTTTAGTGCTATAAGAAATTGGTGTTTTCCTTTAAGCATTTATTTGAGCTGCTTTTTGCAGACTTCACTCTCTACAGAATTCACCAGTGTCTCAGTCGTTCACCACTAAGTGTGGCTGGGACAACTTAAAGGGAAGTTAGCTTTGAACTCTTTTGTGCATTGGCCAAAGTGATACTTAGTTTCCTTTTTATGCGTGGTTTGTTCCAAACAAAAATTACCTAAATTCCATCTGAGGGAAGAAGTAATTTAGCTAGTAGAGCTGCTCCAGTGACTCTGGATCAATCCTGACCTTCAGTGCTGCCTGACCCACTTCCTAGCGCACTCGAACCGGCTCACAAAAAGCCAGCACGCAGGCACAAAGGCCAGGTCCGCAACAAAGGGAAAAAGCCTGCGGGGGTTTGTGAGTACGTGTCCCTTAGAGCATCCGCGCCCGGGAAGGGCGGGATGAGGGAGGCTTTAAAGCAAGGCTGTGAAGTTCGAATAAAATCATCTTTAATTGCAGTTTACCGACTCCGTGTCGTTATTTTAGCGCTGCGTGTAGCACACCGCTACAATTGGTGAGCCCGACGGTCCAAACGGTTTTTGGACCGGAGATGACTGACACCGCATCTGTTCATGCGGTTTCGTTGAAACTGCCAAGCTTCTGGTCGCTGCGACCTCACCTATGATTCCAGCAAGCAGAAGCCCAATTCCATGTTTGGCAGATAACCTCAGAGGACACACGTTACTACTACGTGGTGAGCTCCCTCGACCAGGACACAGCGGCCCAGGTTGCCGAGTTCATACAGTCTCCCCTGGCGGACGGCAAGTACACAAGAATTCAAAGCCCTGCTCCTAAGGACTTTCGGACTCTCACGGCGCGAGCGGGCTGCCCGCTTACTGCACCTGGATGGCTTGGGAGACAGACCTCCATCGGCTTTAACGAATGAGATGTTGTCTTTGGCCGGCGGACACACACCCTGCCTCATGTTTGAGCAGGCATTCCTGGAGCAGCTGCCCGAGGACATACGCCTGCTGCTACCCGACGCGGATTTCAGCGACCCCCGGAAGGTGGCAACCCAGGCGGACTTGCTGTGGAACGCCAAGAAGGTGAGTGGGGCATCCATCGCACAGATCACCAGGCCACGCCCCCAGCAGCAAACCAGTCCAGGCCCGGCCGCAGAACCTGCAAACCCCAGAGGCAGGGGTGGGGAGCCCAACGAACACTGGTGTTTCTACCACCAGCGGTGGGGCGCAGAAGCCCGCTGTTGTTGCCCGCCCTGCCAGTTCCCGGGAAACGCCAGGGCCAGCTGCCACTGATGGCTACGGCGGCTGGCCGTCGGGATAGCCTCCTGTATGTGTGGGACAAGAGGTCGGGACGCTGTTTTTTGGTCGACACCAGTGCCGAGATCAGCGTCTTACCTCCGACGAGTTACGACACCCGCAACAGGGCACCGGGTCCCCCCCTGAGGGCCATGAACGGCAGCACAGTAAGGACCTACGGCACCCGTACGGTGCAGCTACAGTTCGGCTCCAGCCAATTCACGTGGGACTTTACACTGGCCGTCGTAGCCCATCCGCTTCTGGGCACAGATTTCTTGCGGGCTCACAGCCTGCTGGTCGACCTGCCGAGGCAGAGGCTGGTCCACGCCGAGACCTTTAAGACGTTCTCCCTGGGAGAAGCCCAGTTGCCAGCCCCACACCTCGGCTCCATCACGCTGTCCGACAACGACTTCACCAGAGTCCTGGCAGATTTCCCATCGGTTCTGACACCGCAGTTCACGGCAGCCATGCCCAGACACGGCATACAGCACCACATCCCGGCCCAGGGACCGCCCCTCCACGCCCGTGCTCGGCGGCTTCCCCCGGACAAGCTCCGACTGGTGAAGGAGGAGTTCAAGAGGATGGAGGAATTGGGGATCATCCAGCGGTCCGACAGCCCATGGGCCTCCCCCCTGCACATGGTGCCCAAAGCAACAGGGGGCTGGAGACCGTGCGGCGACTACCGCAGGCTGAATGAGGCTACCACACCGGACCGCTACCCTGTGCCGCACATTCAGGACTTTGCAGCAAACCTGCACGGCGCACGGATCTTCTCCAAGGTAGACCTCGTCCGAGGATCCTATCAAATCCCGATGCATCCGGACGACATCCCCAAAACGGCTCTCATCACCCCGTTCGGCCTTTTCGAGTTCCTCCGCATGCCGTTCGGCCTGAAGAACGCCGCACAGACATTCCAGCGGTTAATGGACGTGGTGGGAAGTGACCTGGACTTCGCATTCATCTATTTGGACGACATCCTCATAGCCAGCAGCAGTCGTCAGGAGCATCTGTCCCACCTCTGTCAACTCTACGCCCGACTGAGTGAATACGGTCTAACAATCAACCCGGCCAAATGCCAGTTCGGGCTCGACACCATTGACTTCCTGGGCCACAGGATTACTAAAGACGGGGCAACCCCTCTGCCCGCTAAGGTAGATGCGGTCCGCCATTTCCCCCGACCCACCACGATCAAAGGCCTTCAGGAGTTCATAGGTATGGTCAATTTCTGCCACCGCTTCCTCCCTTCAGCTGCCCGAATCATGCGCCCCCTGTTCGCCCTGCTGTCGGGTCCGGGCAAGGACATTGCCTGGGACGAGGAGTCCGCCGCCGCTTTCATTCAAATGAAGGAATCCTTGGCGAACGCCGCGATGCTAGTGCACCCCAGAATGGACGTCCCTACCGCCCTCACAGTGGACGCATCTAACACGGCAGTCGGTGGGGTGCTGGAACAACTCATCGAGGGGCGCTGGCAACCCCTGGCATTTTTCAGCAAACACCTGCGGCCACCCGAGCTCAAATACAGTGCTTTCGACCAGGAACTGTTGGCGCTATACCTGGCAATCCGGCATTTCAGGTACTTCTTAGAAGGTAGGCCCTTCGCTGCGTTCACGGACCACAAGCCGCTTACCTTTACGTTCACAAAGGTGTCCGATCCCTGGTCGTCCCGCCAGCAGCGCCATCTGTCCTACATCTCTGAATACATGACAGATGTCCGGCACGTCTCGGGTAAGGACAATGTCGTGGCGGACGCACTTTCTCACCCTAACATTCATGCCCTTTCCCAAGGGGTAGACTTTGAGGCGCTGGCAGAGGCGCAGCAGGCAGACGAGGAGATCCCGAGTTACAGAACCGCAGTCTCCGGCTTGCAGCTCCAGGACCTCCCCATAGGCCCAGGTGAGAGGACCCTACTCTGTGACATCGCCACCGGCCAGCCCCGTCCCGTCGTCCCAGCGAACTGGCGGCGCCGTGTTTTTGACTCCATTCATAACTTAGCGCACCCCTCCATCAGGACAACTGTCCGGCTGGTAGCCAACCGGTTTGTTTGGCACGGACTCCGCAAGCAGGTCAGTGAATGGGCCAGAACATGCATGCACTGCCAGACGGCCAAGGTGCAGCGGCACACCAAAGCTCTGCCGCAGCAGTTCCACCCCACTCACCGGCATTTCGACCACATTCACGTGGATATCATGGGCCCCCTGCCAGTGTCGCGCGGGGCGCGGCACCTCCTGACTATCGTGGACCGGTTCACAAGATGGCCAGAGGCGATCCCGCTCACGGACACCACCTCTTAATCTTGCGCCCAGGCACTGATCGCCACCTGGGTGTCCCGCTTTAGGGTACCGGCCCACATTACCTCCGACAGAGGCACCCAGTTCACCTCCAGCCTGTGGTCAGCTATGGCCAGCCTTTTGGGGACACAGCTGCACCACACCACTGCCTACCACCCACAGTCGAACGGACTAGTGGAGCGTTTCCACCGTCACCTAAAGTCAGCTCTCATGGCCCACCTGCGAGGAGCTAACTGGGCGGATGAGCTTCCCTGGGTCCTACTCGGCATCCGCACAGCGCCTAAAGACAATCTGCATGCCTCGTCGGCCGAGTTGGTGTACGGCGCACCCCTGGTCGTCCCCGGGGAGTTCATACCAGCCCCAAGGGGGCAAGAGGAAGAACCCACAGCAATCCTGGACAGACTATGCGAGAGGCTCGGTGACCTGGCCCCCATACCCACTTCGCAGCATGGGCAGAACCCGACCTGCGTACCCAAAGACCTGCAGAACTGTAAGTTTGTGTTTGTACGATGGGGCGGGCATCGGCCACCGCTGCAACGGCCCTACGAGGGGCCATTCACGGTGCTCAGGAACAACGGGTCCACGTTCGTGCTGGACGTTGGGGGGAGAGAGGAGGTTTTCACGGTGGACCGACTCAAACTGGCCCATGTGGACCTGGCGCAACCGGTCGAGTTTCCGGCACCACGGCGCAGAGGCCAACCTCCCAAACAGGGTCCAGCCCAGACTGTGGACATTGGGGGGTGTATCGCCGGTTCTGGGCGGGCGGGGGGGGGTTATGTGGCGACCCACTTCCTAGCGCACTCGAACCAGCTCACAAATAGCCAGCGCGCAGGCACAAAGGCCAGGTCCGCAACAAAGGGAAAAAGCCTGCGGGGGTTTGTGAGTACGTGTCCCTTAGAGCATCCGCGCCCGGGGAGGGCGGGATGAGGGAGGCTTTAAAGCAAGGCTGTGAAGTTCGAATAAAATCATCTTTAATTGCATTTACCGACTCCATGTCATTATTTTAGCGCTGCGTGTAGCACACCGCTACAGTTAGCTTTGAACTCTTTTGTGCATTGGCCAAAGTGATACTTAGTTTCCTTTTTATGCGTGGTTTGTTCCAAACAAAAATTACCTAAATTCCATCTGAGGGAAGAAGTAATTTAGCTAGTAGTGCTGCTCCAGTGACTCTGGATCAATTCTGACCTTCAGTGCTGCCTGTGTGGAGTTTGCATGTTCCTCCTGTGACCCTGAGGGATCCCTGGTGCTCTGGTTTTCTCCCACATTTCAAAGGCATTTAGGTAATTGACAATTGTAAATTTTCCACTGTAAATTGACCTTAATAGTGAGTGGGTAAAATTTGGGGGGAGATTGATTGTGTTACCAAGATAAAATAATGGCCTTAGCGAGGTAGAGTTCCTTGTGTTAAATGAATGTAGGATGATAGCCTGATATTCACTCTTAGACTCTCACTATATAAACAATCAACCAAATAACGTGAAAGAAATCTGGTGAAAATGCAAGTACCTCTCTAGAAAACTTGAATGGAAGTGATTTTTGGATCAGTTTTAAGTTGGCCTTTATTTTAAACAGATCAAATCGTCCATAACTGAAAAGAGTAATGGCTCTTTGCTTTCAAGTCCATCTACGTCATCTCCGAACCAGGTACTTTATTCTTGTTGTGTATTATAGATTGTAAAGAAGTTTGAAGTATTGCAACTTCTGGCCTTAATTCAGCAAGCTTTGCAGAGCAACTCCAACAGTGTGTCTCATCCACTTTTCCCTGTGACCGACAGGCTTAACTTTCAGTGGGGTGCTTTACAGTACGAATGTGTAACAAAATCAAAGGTATACCCATCGGGAGGGAAAGACATCTTGATGCAAAGGGTTGCAGAAGCATAGCGCGTTTTTCCCATAATAATTCTAAATTGATTTTAATTTCAAATTTGTACTAACCATGGGATACAGGAACACATTTGAAGGGCAAAGTGAGTTGAAGAGCCAAAGAGCCATTTTAAAAAAAATATCCTACAAATGATAGAGGAAAAACAACTAATACCTCAAATCAGTAGTCAGATGCCAAGTCATTGGGTGCATTTAAGTCAGGGATTAAAAGTTTGTTTAGTAAAGGGGCTGAGGATCACAAGAAAAGGCAACAGAATGGGTTTGAGTGAAATGTAATCAGCCATGTTTGAATGGTAGAGCAGACTTGTTGGGCAGAATAGCCTAATTCTGCTCCCATATTTTATGGATATGTCCCAGGTCAAACTACCTTCAGTTGCTTTTTTTAATCACTGACTGATCTTCTGTCATGTAGAATGTTTCCTGATTTGCACTGTGTTCATTTCCTGCTGCAACTCAGCACATGAAGCAAACCAAATCTTCCACGCAACAGGACAACATTCAGGAGTGGGCTGATGAGTAGTGAATAAAGTTTGTGTGCCAAATGTGGCAGCAAAGTTCAAAGTGAATTTATTATCAAAGTACATATTTGACACCATATGCTACCTTGAGAATCATTTTCTTGCCCGCATTCACAGTAGAACAGAAAAATGCAACATAATCAATGAAAAGCTACACACAAACCAAGACTGGCAAACAACCACTGTGCAAAAGACAAACTGGGTAAATAAAAACAAACGAATGAATAAATAATACCGAGAGCATGAATTGTGGAGTCCTTGAAAGTGAAATCGATTCACAGTTGAGGTGAGTGAAGTTAAATCTTCACTGGTTCAGGAGCTTGATGTTAAAGAGTAATAACTGTTCCTGAACCTGTTAGTGTGGGACCCAAAGCTCTGTACCTGCTTCCTAATTGTTACGGTGAGAAGAGTGTCTAGATGGATGCTACTTTCTTGTGGCTGTGCTTCTTAAAGGTGTGCTCAGCGGTGGACAGGGCTCTGCCTGTGATGAATTGGACTGTGTCCACTGCTTTTTGTAAGCTTTTTCCATTCCTGGACATCGATGTTTCTATGTCAGGCCATGATGCAACCAGTCAGGACATTCTCCATTGTGCATTTATAGAAGTCTTAGATGATGTGCCAGATCTGCGCAAGCTTCTAAGAAAGTAGAGGTGCTTGGTGTTGCCTTTGTGGTGGCACTTAGATGCGGGTCCCAGAGCAGATTCTCTGATAAGATAACACCAAAGAATTTAAAGTTACCGATCCTCACCACCTCATAGACCTCTGATTTGTTCCACCTTTAGCTAATAATCTGCTCTTTGGTTTTGCTGACATTGTGTGAGAGATTGTTGTTGTGGTACCACTCACCCAGATTTTTAATCTCTCTCCTGTATGCCAATTTGTCAACATCTTTGATTCAGCCTACAGGTTATAGAGTCATAGACAACTACAGCACAGAAACAAACCTTTCTAATCTGTGCTGAAACATCAACTTTCACCAGGGCTTTAGTCCTCTGTACCCCTTCCATCTATGTACCTGTCCAAATTTCCTTTAAATATTGAAATCGACCCCGCATCCAATACCTGCACTGACTGCTCATTCCACACTCACCACCCTCTGAGTGAAGAAATTCCTACTTCATATTCCCCTTAAACATTTCACCTTTCACCCTTAACCCATGACCTCTAGTTGTAGTCTCACCCAACCTCGCTAGTTGGGATTTCTATGTACTGATTAGGGAAACTTTCCTGAACACACTTGACAAACTCTTTTCCCATCCAGCTCTGTCAGTATGTGGAAAGTTAAAATCACCTACTATCACAATGTTGTGTTCCTTGCAACAGTTCGCAATTTCTGTACAGACTGTTGGATGGTCTATAATATAATCCCATTAATGTGGTCATGTCTTTCCTTATTCCTCAGTTTTGCCCATAAAAGCCTCACTAGCCTCACTGGCCTGATTGAGCACTACAATGAGATTTTCTCTGCCTAGTAATGCCATACCTCCCCTTTTAATCCTTTCCACTAAAACGAAGGTCATGCTGATGTATGCGTCTTCATTGTCCAGAAGTTCCAGACCTGTGTGAAGAGCCAATGGGATGGCATTTGCGCTGTTGTGCAATTATGTTGAATATCCATCCCCAACAAAGAGGAATTAACCAGCTCTGTTGTTCATTGGGATTATCTTCAAGTCCCTTGCCATCAACGTTCTGGTCATCACCATTGTCCTCTAACTTGGTTGGACAAACCACATAAATATGACGGCTAAAAGAGCAGTTGAGACTCTGTAATCTGAAGCAGGTCACTTGCCTCCTGCCATCTATAGAGCCCAAGTCTTTGTTTATATTGAGATTTGTTCAGAGTCTGTGTTGGACCAATGGGCAGAGATCATGCTGCAACTGCTTCAGCTTTCCTGGCGGATGTGTGTTAATAAACTGCAGTCTGAGAAACTGCATTCTGCTTGTTCAGTCTTTCTTTAGTGAAACTACATTCTAGTATATCACTCTTCAGTGTCCTTGTAGTATTATGAGCCTTACAGAGACCAATGTGAATAGCTCATGAGTTCAAGCAGTTGTTTTTCCTGATGCAGTGATGGGTGTTTAACATATTCTCTTTGTGTTTTTGTTTCCCTTGGGGAGGGGGGGAAGAAAGGAAGAACAGTCTATTGACAGGACCTTCTTAAGAAGAAAGTGAGGAAAGTCTCAAGTTTCATCCTGCGTAGATTAGCTTCGAAAAAATTGAGTGGCTGTATTTTAAAAATCATTCCTGAGACTTGAGCTGACATGGTGAATGGCAATATCTCCACAGTGAGCATCAATACTAGTATTGTCTTTGTAGGACTTTAATAAAAGAAATATGAAAATGCTCATTTTTGGTGTATATATTGACTTCACAGTGAATTAGCTGTTTACTTTCTAATGGTAGTTATATAAGTATACATCTTGTTTATAGCAAGTGATTAAGAAAGCAGTAATCTGCTGCAAGATTATCACACTTAGCATGGAGGCCTTGTACCTATGATACTTTTGCTATTGATTATGCTGCTGCCTCTGATCAAAATTATTGTTTATTAATTGTACTTTCTTAATTGACAGAACCACCAGTTAGCTGCAATGGGAAGCTTTAACCCATCTGTAATGGTTTATGTTGCATATTTGGACCCAAGACAAATTGTGCATGCTTTTTTTTCTTTCAATAGTTTAAAAAACCTTTTTTTTCCCCACTCTAGACTTTACTGGACATATTTACAGGGGTAAAACTTTATTTGCCTGCATCGGTGCAAGACTTCAACAGAATCTGCCGGTACTTCATTGCATATGATGGTGATCTGGTTAAAGAGTACGACATAGCTACAGCAACACACCTGATTGGTGAAGTGAAGGAAAATACATGTGCCAAACGTGTCTCAGTGAATTGGATATGGGAGTGTATCAAGAAAAGGCGGCTGGTTCCACCATTCTGAAAAGTTGCATTCAAAACAACTCAAAAGGATAAAGCTCTCAAATTTGAGATCACCTACTTCTCTGAGAGATTTTAGATTTATAATCTGCATCAAGGAAACGAATGATGTTGGACATTGGAATTCTGAGCGTGTGTCAGGTATACAACTTGAGACTTGCATTTGTAAGACAGCCTATGCAGAGAGGTCCTGCAAGTGCATTTCTATCATGTGCTTCTGTTTTTTTTTGATATCCCTATCAATTCCTGCACTGTGGTGCTACACCTGACTCTCTTCAAGGCTATGAAAGTGTGCATACCTGTCCTCAGACCTAATGGAAACCTAACTTGCAGAACAGTTGTGGACAGCCAGTTTCTTGAGTGGTGATTGGCATTTAACCTGGAGTTGTATTGACTTCCTACAAGTAATAAAATTAATGTTTTTGTTCATATATGGTTGAAATCTATAATGTATCAACTTAAAAGTAAATCCCAAAATAATTGCAAATGCTCGAAATCAGAAACAAAAATAGCAAATGCTGGAAAAACTTAGCAGGGGGAAGGAACATCTGTGGGCAACAAAATGTCAGGTCCTTTGATCCTTTGTTGTAGATCCAAAATATTAACTGCTTTTCTTTGTACATTTGCCTGACAAGCTGAGTTTTACCAGCAATTTTTGTTTTTGTTTCAATTTAAACATAATATTTGCAAATACCTTTTTCTCTAACCTGACCTCGTTATTCTTGAGCTTATGCTGCAAAATTTACAGGGGACAAATATTTGTGGTGAAATATAAAGATATATTTCCTCTGATGCACAGTAATGGCAGAATCGGTGTGTCACTGAGGCAATTAAGTTAGTTACATTAAGTTCAGTTGAATTAGCTGTTCTCAGCCAAATAATAAATGGATGTTAACATCCATAAGACCATTATTCTCCACTGGTGCCATTCTCTTATGTGAATGTCCACACAAAAAATGTATTCTTGCTTCCATAATGAGGATGGTTATTTAGACAAAGCTTTGATGCAAATAATTTCTCCAACTCCTTTCTAGTTTTTGGTTTGTTATATGCAATACTTCCTACATCATTATTTACATAAAGTGGTCAGGTGAGGGTTCGGAATGCTGCTGCAGTTTCTACAGTGACGTTACCAGACCCGTCAGAGATCTCCTCAGATCTTTACAAACACTTTGGATGTTTTTAAAACCTAGTCTTTTGGCATTATATTTTCTTCTTGCCTCTTCCCATCTTGCATCTTAGCAAGATGTCAATAAAAATCACGAAAGGGCAATTCATTTCTTCATTGGGGAAATATCCAGGTTGCTCATTTAACTATGATTTTTTTTGTATTTAAAGAGTTTATAAAATAGGAATGATTCATTTGTCGCAATATGAATTATGCGTTCATTAACTTTGACATATTGAAAATGTTTTTTGGATTCCACAGACTTCATTTAATTTTTTTTCCAGCTTTTGTATTGTTTTGTAGATCACATTGTGAAGAATTGATGTTGATACATCAGTAAATGACATAACAAAAAAAAACAAGGTAATGCCATCTGTTAGTAATTTAATAATGTAGCTAGCTGATGGTGGGGGTGGGGGGGGTGGTAAGGTGTCAGTAATGGAAGACCTGAGACAAATTTGCACACTTGTTTGTTTTTGGCCCGTCACAAGCTCAATGTCTTTCTCCTTTAGTGATACAGCTATAGAAGCACAAAAAAAAGGGGGAAAAAAAACAGATTATAAAAAGCACAACAGAAGGCAAAGAAAAAGCGGGCTGAAATCATCCCAAGTTGTCATTCATTGGAGACGCAGAGTGAGGTTTAAAAAGAGCTTCTTTTTGGCAAGCAGCAATCAGCATGAGGTCAATAGAAAGAAAGGAGGTTCAACATTTAATATCGGAAAAACGTACACAATATTCAACCTGAAATTCTTGCTCTTTGAAAACTTTAAAAGAGTGCCCCAAAGAATGAGTGACTGTAAAAGCGTTAGAACCACAAAGTCCTCCCCACCTGACAATTCGACATACTACAGGCTCACTCTCTGTCACCAATAAAGGGACAGAGAGGGGAAACATAAAACAACTCAACTCGCTGATTTGCGATGGTAAAGTCTGGCTCATTGCTTTTTTTACACTGAGGTTTCCAACTCAAGAATTGGCAACAAACTCTCCCACCAACAAGAGAGAATGAGATTCAAAGATTACAGAGCCCCCGACAGCTGATCCGCCATTCCTGACGTTCTGTTTTCTCCCGCAATGCTTTATTTGGCACCAGCATGGAGTTAGTTCGTCCACAGGGTTGCGAAACCTTGGAAACCGGAAAGGCCGCTCATCTTCAAGGCAGTGTCCTGGGATATTGAAAAGCGTCCGGTCTAGAGCCCCTGGGAGCAGTTCCAACCTCCAAAGAACTGAAGTTTGTGTAACTCCAGATCAGGGTTTTCAGCAGAACCCCATTCACCTTGAAAAGGAAGGAAGAGAGACGTTAAAGATTGTAAGTAAACTGTTTCTGCAGATGACCTCAAAGGAGTCGTTGTTCAGTGCCATCATAGCTCTGCCCTGGTGTAGTTCTGGTGTAAGCAGAGCGGCCATTGTTGGAGCGGGGCATTGTTAGAGTGGTCTTGATTTGACTCAACAGGCTTGGAAGTTCTAAGTAAGTAAGAAAGTTTCTAGTAAATTTGTTTTTCCCTGTTACTACATAGCTAGTGTACTGAGAATGGATATGAAGGTCAGTGGTATGTTCCTTGTGTGAGATATCAGGAAATTTGGGAGACTACCAATCTCTCTGAGAACTATGTCTGCGTGAACTTCATTGACCTGCAGCTTCTTAAAGGCCATGCAAAGGAAATAGAACTGCAGCTGGGTGACCTAAGGAAAAATGAGCAGTGTGCAGCAGTTCTGTTGGGCAAAAACTCCTTCTTAATGAAAGCGGTCACAGGAAAATGGCCAGAATGGTTCAAGCTAACAGGAAGGCAACAGTAACTCCAATAATCATGTGTTATATCAGTGGTGTGCAGAAGATCACCTCTGAACACATAATGAACCTTGAAGTGTTCTGGCTGTAGCAGTAGAAGACCACAAACATGCAGAAATGCACTCAGTGACCTCTTTATTAAGTACAGGAGTAGCTTTAATATTTCTCCTAACATTTCGTCCAATAAAAGATCGAACTAAAGCAGTGAAAGTCATCTGCATGATTGGCTACATTGATCTTGCATGTTTATTATTCTAGTTTGCCATGAGTCCAAATGATGTACATTAATGGGAGCATAAATGACACCCCAACTCTACACTACACTGAAGATTGCATTGAGCTACTTGCTGAGTTCCTCAATCTCACCAACTTCCCCTCCAATTTCCACCATGCTGTCAAAATTACCTGGTCTATCTGTGACACCTTTCACCTTTCCTGATCTCCCTTTCTCATTTCTGGAGACAGACTTCTGCAGCTTCCTTAACCATACCTCTTCCCCATTCACTTCTCAGGATGAAGCTTTCCATTCTGGAACATATGAGATATCATTTTTATCTTTCCATCACCATCGATGCTGTCCTCACCTGCATCCCATTCATTTCCTGTACAACTGCCCTCATCCACCCTGCTGCTGCCAGAACAGGGATAAGGTTCCCCTTGTCTTAATCTACCACCTCACGAGCATCAGTATCTAGCAAATCATTCTCTGTAACTGCTGCCATCTCCAACAGGATCCTACCTCTAAGCACATCTTTCCCTCCCATCCCTCTGCGACTCCCTTGTCTACTTGTTCCTCCCCACTGATCTCCCTTATGTCAGATTTCCCTGCGAACAGGACAAGTGCTACACATGCCCCTCCACATCCTCCCTCACCACCATTCAGGGCCCCAAACAGTCCTTTGAGTTGAAGCGACAGTCCACCTGCGAGTCTATCAGGAACATCTACCGTATCTGGTGCTCCCGATGCAACGGCCTCTACATCAGTGAGACTTGACGTAGATTGGGGGAACAGTTCGTCGTGCATCTGACACAAAAGACAGGATCTCCTCATGGCTAACCATTTCAATTCGACTTTCCTTTCCCGTACAGACAGTCGGTCCATGACCCTCTCTACTGTCACAATGAGGCTGCTCTCGGGTTGAAGGTGCAGCATCTCATATTCCATCAGGGGAAGTTTCCAATCTGATGGTGCAAATGTTGATTTTTTTAAAAACTTCTGGTAATTTCTCACTCTCTTTCTTTCTTTTCCCTTTCCCCAGTCTGGGTTTACCTCTCACACCTGCCTATCAGCTCCCTCTAGTACCCCAACTCCTCCCCATTCTTCCATGGTCCACTGTGTTTTCCTAGCAGACCCCTTCAGCACTTCACCAGTTGGCTACACCTATCACTGCCACCCCCCCCCCCCCCCCAAACTTTTTTTATTCACTGGTTTCCCCTATCACCTGCCAATTTTTACTCCCCTCTCCTCCTCCCACCTTATTCTGGCTTCTTTTCCCTTTCCTTTCCAGTTCTGATGAAGGGTCTTGGCCCAAAAGATCCACAGTTAATTCACCTCCAGCAATGCTGTCTGACTTGTTGAGTTCCTCTAGCATTTTGTGAGTTGCTCAAGTTTTCTAGCATCTGCAGAATCCCCTGTGCTTACAGTTATCTTTTAAACCTTCTTAACCAGGTTATCTACTTGTGTTGCTGTCTTCAGGGATTGCTGGACAGGTACACCATGGTTCCATTCTTCCTCACTGCTTCCTAGGATCCTGTTCATTATGTTGACCTTAACCTTATTCAGCCTTTCAATACACACCACCTCCCATGTTAGAACATAGAATAAAGAACAGGACAGCACAGGAGCAGGCCACTCAGCCCAAAATGTTGTGCTGAACCAGCTGATAGGCACATCATAATCAGAATCAGGTTTATTATCACCAGCATATGTTATGAAATTTGTTAACTTAGCAGAAGCAGCTCAATGCAATACATAGAAGGGAAAAATAATAATAAATAAATAGGTAAATCAATTACAGTATAAAGATATTGAATAGATTAAAATCATGCAAAAACAAATATTTTTTTAAAAAGTGAAGTAGTGTCCACAGGTTCAATGCCCATTTAGGAATCAGATGGCAGAGTGGAAGAAGCTGTTACTGAATCGCTGAGTATGTGCCTGGAGTATGTCCTGGATGTCCTTAACATACAGTACCAAATTTCTTCAAACTCCTGATGAAGTATAGTCGCTCTCTTGCTGCCTTAATAACTGCTTCGATATGTTGGGACCAGGTTGGGTACTCAGAGTTCTTGACACCCAGGGACTTGTAACTGCTCACTCTCTCCACTTACGATCCCTCTGAGGACTGGTATGTGTTCCTTCGTCTTACCCTTCCCGAAGTCCACAATCAGTTCTTTTGTCTTACTGAAGTTGTGTGCAAAGTTGTTGCTGCGACACCACTCCGTTAGTTGGCATATCTTGATCCTGTACGCAACTCTCGTCTCCATCTGCGATTCTACTAACAACGATTGTATCATCAGCAAATTTATATATAGTATTTGAGCTATACCTAGCTACACAGTCGTGGGTATAAAGAGAGTAGAGCAGTGGGATAAGCACACACCCTTGAGGTGCACCGGCGTTAATCGTCAGCGAGGAGGAGATTATTATCACCAATCCACACAGATTGTCTTCTGGTTAGGAAGTCGAAGATCCAATTGCAGAGGGAGGTACAGAGGCCCAATTTCTATAACTTCTCAATCGGGATTGTGGGAACGATGGTGCTAAATACTGAGCTGTAGTTGATGAACAGCATCCTGACATAGATGTTTGTGCTGTCCAGGTGGTCTTAGGCCATGTGAATAGCCATTGAGATTGCACTTCCCGTTGACCTATTGTGGCGATAGGCAAATTGCAGTGGGTCCAGGTCTTTGCTGAGGCAAGAGTTCAGTCTAGTCATGAACAACCTCTCAAAGCATTTCATCACTGTAGATGGCGATAGTCATTAAGGCGTTCTTCTTGGGCAATGGTTTGTTTAATTGTTGCCTTTTTTTAAGCAAGTGGGGACTTCCACCACTAGCAGTGAGAAGTTGAAAATGTCCTTGAATACTCCTGCCAGTTGGTTGGCACAAGTTTTCAGAGCCTTACCACATACTCCATTGGGCCCTTCTGCCTTGCGGGGTTTAAAGACAGCCTACCATTAGCCTCTGAGACAGAGATCACAGGATCTCCGGGTGCAGCAGGGATCTTCACAGCTGTAGTTTTATTCTCCCTTTCAAAGTAGGCATAGAAGGTGTTGATGTAGTCAAGCATCACTGCCATTCATGCTATAGGGTTCTCCTACTGAAATCCATGTAGACTCCTGCTTTCTATCACCAGAAAGTTTTGGATCCAGTTTACCAGCTTGCCCTGGATCTCATAGGCTCTTTAGTTTGAACTAGGCTCTGATGTGGGACCCTGTCAGAGCCTTACTGAAATCCATGTAGACGAATTCACCACATTAACCTCACTGAAGCATGTAGATGCTTCTTCAAAACATTCAATCAGTTTAGTCTTCTTAGCAAAAACCTCTTGCTGTTCATGATCAAGCCCAGCCTCTCTATGTGCAGGTTAATTCTACCTTTCAGATTTCATGCAGTGATTATCCTATCCTCTGTGTTAGACTCATCAGCCTATTTTATCCCAGTTGCCCTTCTCAAATAAGTGTACCATATTTACTCTTACCCTGTCATCTGGCATCTCACCTATGACCAGAGAAGATCAGAATATCTCTTGAATCCCACAAGGTTCTCTTTCTTCTCTCCATAGCAACCTGGGATACAACTCATTGGGCTTTGGGGATATATCCACTTTTATGACATCTAATGGTGCCTGCTTTTTAACAGCAGTTAATTTAATCTGCCCCCCTTATCCAACAAAAATGTTCTCCCTACTGAACACGGATGAGGAATATATTTAACACCTCACCTACATTCTCTGACTCCACACGTAGGTTTGTTTTCTGTGGGCCCAATTCTTTTGCACCTAATATAAAATGCTTTACTATTTTCCTTAATTTTGCTGCCAATCCTGTTGAATGCCTCCACTTTGCTCTCCTAATTACTTTTTATGTACACCCTTCACATTCTACGCACCTGTTGGATGTCTCCTGTTTGCACTTCTTTATAAACGACCCTTTTAATTCCTTATCTAACCTTTGACATTTTTTCTTGATTCTCCATGTTCCTTGACATTCAGTGTTCCTTTGTTGTCTTTGCCTTTCACCATTGTCCTGAATTCTCAGTTACATTGGCGAATGACTCCCACATGTCATTTATAGATTTACCTGCTATCAGTTTGCTTTCCTTGCGTCGTGTCATATATTGTCATAAGATTAAGTCTAGTGTAACTTGGCAGGGCTATCTACACACTGACTCAAAAAGCTTGCCATTTAACAACTTTGCCTCCTCTGAACTTTCAGACTAAGGTGATCCCAGTTGATAGTACAGAAACCATTTCAAGCTGTTTGTACTTTTAATTCTCCTTGTGGAAAGTTTCTTGAAAGTTGGACCATGATGGGCTGTATAACGGACTTGTGTTGAAACAATCAGCCTATTGATATTTCCATCAGCTGAGACTGACTTGAGATGGGAAATCAGTGGTCACACTGGAGAACAGGGACAAATTGAATGTTGCTGTTTTGGAATCTCTCCATTCTTTCTCTCTTGATCTCTCCCTATGTCAATCTCCTGCATTTTTTATCTTCAGTCCACTTGCCTGAATGTTTCTCCTTACTGGAACTTGAATGGATTTATAAGCACTATCTTCATTTTGAGGCCTATATATGCAGTTTGGTAGGTTGTAGCTGATCTATTTATTCACTTGTGTTCTCTCCCCCCCTTCTCTCCCCTTCTCCCCCCTTCTCCCCCCTTCTCTCCCCTTCTCCCCCTCTTCTCTCCCCCTTCTTCCCCCCCTTCTCTCCCCCCCTTCTCTCCCCCCCTTCTCTCCCCCCCTTCTCTCCCCCCCTTCTCTCCCCCCTTCTCTCTCCCCCCTTCTCTCTCCCCCCCTTCTCTCTCCCCCTTCTCTCTCCCCCCTTCTCTCTCCCCCCTTCTCTCTCCCCCCTTCTCTCTCCCCCCTTCTCTCTCCCCCCCTTCTCTCTCCCCCCCTTCTCTCTCCCCCCCTTCTCTCTCCCCCCCTTCTCTCTCCCCCCCTTCTCTCTCCCCCCTTCTCTCTCCCCCCTTCTCTCTCCCCCCCTTCTCTCTCCCCCCCTTCTCTCTCCCCCCTTCTCTCTCCCCCCTTCTCTCTCCCCCCTTCTCTCTCCCCCCTTCTCTCTCCCCCCTTCTCTCTCCCCCCTTCTCTCTCCCCCCCTTCTCTCTCCCCCCCCTTCCCTCTTCCCCCCCCCCCTCAACAATGCATCTTAATTCATTCTATCATCCTTTTCATTAACCACACTTTCAGGTCTGATGGTTTTTTAATTCATGAATGGTCAGGAACTTCGTCAATCCAATGTTTTTGAATTGAATTGTCTTTATTACATCCTTCACATACATGGGGAGTAAAAATCTTTACGTTACATCTCCATCTAAATGTGCAATCATAGTAATTTATAATAAATAGAACAGTCAATGTAATACATTGTACACTCAAATCAGCATGAGTTCATCAGTCTGATGGCCTGGTGGAAGAAGCTGTCCTGGAGCCTGTTGGTCCTGGCTTTTATGCTGCGGTACTGCTTCCCGGATGGTAGCAGCTGGGATAGATTATGGTTGGGATGGCTTGGGTCTCCAATGATCCTTTGGGCCCTTTTTACACACTGGTCTTTGTAAATGTCCTGAATCATGGGAAGTTCACAACTACAGATGCGCTGGGCTGTCCACACCACTCTGCAGAGTCCTGTGATTAAGGGAGATACAGTTCCCATACCAGGCAGTGATGCAGCCAGTCAGGATGCTCTCAATTGTGCCTCTGTAGAAAGTTCTTAGGATTTGGGGGCCCATACCAAACTTCCTCAACTATCTGAGGTGAAAGAGGCACTGTTGTCATGATCTCTCACTTTTGAACTTGGCTGAAAACACCTGCCTATTGGTACCACAGCAAGCATTTACACACAGGAAATTTAAAAAAAAAGAATGGCCAGTTAATCTGTTTTGGAGTTTGTTAAAGAATAATACTAGACTAGTCCCATGCAGTGGTGATGGTGGCCTGAACTGCTGGAACAGCATATTTAGACTAAGTTTGACATTTGTCTTGAAGTGCAAAGGTGAAATAAAGCTCTGATATTACTGCGAAGATTGCATTCATTTGAGACAAATTTAGACTTGTGCAGTATAGAAACATACAAAAGCCACAGCATAATACAGGCCCTTTGGCCCACAAAGCTGTGCAAACATGTCCCTACCTTAGAAGTTATTAGGCTTGCCCATAGCCCTCTATTTTACTGAGCTCCATGTACCTGGCCCGGAGTCTCTTAAAAGTCCCTATTGTATCTGCCTCCACCACTGTTGCCAGCTGCTCATTACATGGACTTACCACTCTGTGTTTTAAAAAAAACAACCACCAACAACTTACTTCTGACATCTCCTCTGTACCTATTTCCAAGCACCTTAAAACTGCTCTCTTGTGCTAGCCATTTCAGCCCTGGGAAAAAGCCTCTGACTATCCACAAGATCAATGCCTCTCATCATCTTGTACACCTCTATCAGGTCACCCTCCATTCTCCATCACTCCAAGGAAAAAAAGGCCGAGTTCACTCAACCTATTCTCATAAGGCACGTTCCCCAATCCAGGCAACATCCTTGTAAATCTCCGCTGCACCCTTTCTATGGTTTCCACATCCTTTGTATAGTTATGTGGCCAGAACTGAGTGTAGTCTTCCAACTGGGGTCTGACCAGGGTCCTATATAGCTACAACATTACCTCTCATCTCCTAAACTCAACCCCATGATTGATGAAGGCCAATGCACTGTATGCTTTCTTAACCACAGAGTCAACCTGTGCAGCAGCTTTGAGTGTCCTTCGGACACTCTGATCCTCCACACTGCCATCTTACCATTAATACTATATTCTGCAATCATATTAGACCTACCAAAATGAACCACTTCACGTTTATCTGGGCTGAACTCCATCTGCCACTTCTCAGCCTAGTTTTGCATCCTATCAATGTCCCACTGTAACCTCTGACAGCCCTCCACACTGTCTACAACACTTCCAACCTTTGTGTCATTAGCAAATTTACTAACCCTTACCTCCTCTTCTTCATTCAGGTTATTTATAAAAATCACGAAGAGTAAGGTTCCCAGAACAGATCCCTGAGGCACACCACTGGTGACTGACATCCATGCAGAATATGACCCGTCTACAGCCACTCTTTGCCTTCTGTGGGCAAACCAGTTCTGGATCCACAAAGCAATCTCTCCTTGGATCCCATGCCTCCTTAGTTTCTCAATAAGCCTCACATGGGGTACCTTGGTAAATGCCTTGCTGAAATCCATATACACTACATCTATTGCTCTACCTTCATCAATGTGTTTAGTCACATCCTCAAAAATTTCAGGCTCATAAGACACAACCTGCGTTTGACAAAGCAATGCTGACTATTCCTAATCATATTATGCCTCTCCAAATGTTAATAAATCCTGCCTCTCAGGATCTTCTCCATCAACTTACCAACCACTGCAGTAAGACTCACTAGTCTATAATTTCCTGGGCTATCTCTACTCCCTTTCTTGAATAATAGAACAACATCTGCAACCCTCCAGTCCTCTGGAACCTCTGCCATCCCCATTGATGATGCAAAGATCATTGCCAGAGACTCAACAATCTCTCCCCTTGCCTCCCACACTAGCCTGGCGTGCATCTTGTCTGGTCCTGGTGATTTATCCAACTTGATACTTTCCAAAAATTCCAGCACACCCTCTTTCTTAATACCTACATACTCAGGTTTTTCAGTCCACTGTAAGTCGTCCCTATAATCGCCAAGATCCTTTTCCATAGTGAATACTGAAGCAAAGTATTCATTAAGTACCTCTGCTATCTCCTCCGGTTCCATACACAATTTTTCACTGTTACACTTGATTGGCCCTATTCTCTCACGTCTTGTCCTCTTGCTCTTCACATACTGGTAGAATGCCTTGGGGTTTTCTTTAATCCTGTCCGCCAAGGCCTTCTCATTAGCCCCTTCTGGTTCTCCGAATTTCTTTCTTAAGCTCCTTCCTGCTAGCCTTATAATCTTCTAGATTTCTATCATTACCTAGATTTTTTGAAACTTTCATAATCTCTTGAGTATAAGATTTGGAATGTAATGGTGAGGTTGTATAAGACATTGGTGAGACCGAATTTGAAGTATTGTGTGCAGTTTTTCCTAATCACAGGAAGGATATTAATAAGGTTGAAAGAGTGCAGAGACGGTTTACAAGGATGTTGCTGGGACTTGAGAAACTGAGTTACAGAGAAAGGTTGAATAGGTTAGGACTTTATTCCCTGGAGCGTAGAAGAATGAGAGGTGATTTGATTGAAGTGTATAAAATTATGATGGGTATAGATAGAGTGAATGCAAGCAGGCTTTTTCCACTGAGGCCAGGGGAGAAAAAACCCAGAGGTCATGGGTTAAGGGTGATGGGGGAAAAGTTTAAAGGGAACATTAGGGGGAGCTTCTTCACGCAGAGAGTGTTGGGAGTGTGGAATGAGCTGCCAGATGAAGTGGTGAATGCGGGCTCACTTTTGACATTTAAGAAAAACTTGGACAGCAATATGGATGAGAGGGGTTTGGAGGGATATGGGCCGGGTGCAGGTCAGTGGGACTGGGAGAAAAATGGTTCGGCACAGCCAAGAAGGGCCAAAAGGCCTGTTTCTGTGCTGTAACATTCTATGGTTCTAACTCTTTTCTTCTTGGTTAGATTTACAACAGCCTTTGTACACCAGGGTTCCTGTACACTATCATTCTTTCCCTGTCTCATTGGAATGTACCTATGTAGAACTTCATGCAAATATCCCCTGAAGCTTTGGCATAATTCTTCCGTACATTTTCCTGAGAACATCTGTTCCCAATTTATGCTTCCAAGTTCCTGCCTGATAGCCTCATAATTCCCCTTACTCTAATTAAACACTTTCCTAACATGTCTGTCCCCATTCCTCTCCAATGCTATGGCAAAGGAGATAAAATTATGATTATTATCTCCAAAATGCTCTCCCACTGAGAGATCTGACACCCGACCAGGTTCATGTCCCAATACCAGATCAAGTGCAGCCTCTCCTCTTGTAGGCTTATCCATATATATTGTTTCAAAAAATCTTCTAACACATGTAACAAACTCCATACCATCTAAACCCCTTGCTCTAGGGAGTTGCCAATTGATATTTGGGAAATTAAAATCTCCCACCACGACAACCTTTCCAGAATCTGTCTCCCTATCTGCTTCTGGATGTCCCTGTTACTGTTGGGTGGTCTATGTAAAAATAAACATCCAGTAGAGTTATTGACCCTTTCCTCTTCCTAAGTTCCACCCACAGAGACTCCGTAGACAATCCCTCCAAGTCTTCCTCCTTTACTGCAGCTGTGACACTATCTCTGATCAACAGTACCATGCCCCCACCTCCTTTGCCTCTCTCCCTGTCCTTTCTGAAACATCTAAAGCCTGGCACTTGAAGTAACCAATCCTGTCCCTGAGCCATCCACGTCTCTGTAATGGCCACAACATCATAGCTCCAAGTACTAATCCATGCTCTAAGCTCATCTGCTTTGATCACAACACTCCTTGCATTAAAATAGACACATCTCAAACCATCAGTCTGAGCACGTCCCTTCTCGATCACCTGCCTATCCTCCTTCTCACACTGTCTCCAAGCTTTCTCTAGTTGTGAGCCAACCACCTCTTCCTCTGTCTCTTCAGTTCGGTTCCCGCCCCCCAGCAATCCTAGTTTAAACTCTCCCCAGTAGCCCTAGAAAACCTCCCTGCCAGGATATTGGTCCCCTGGGATTCAAGTGCAACCCAGGTTACTCCTGCCCCAAAAGAGTGTAACAGGTCACTCCTGCCCCAAAAGAGGTCCGAAAGATCCAGAAATCTGAATCCCTGTCCCCTGCTCCAATCCCTTAGCCACGCATTTATCCTCCACCTCACTCTATTCTTATACTCACTGTCACGTGCACAGGCAGTAATCCAAAGATGACTACCTTTGTAGTCCTGGTTCTCAATTTCCTTCTTAACTCCCTGTTGTTTACTTTCAGGACCTCCTCCCTTTTCCTGCCTATGTTGGTGGTACCAATATGTACCACAACCTCTGTCTGTTCTCCTTCCCCCTTCAGGATATCGTGGACACGATCAGAAACATCCCGGACCCTGGCGCCTGGGAGGCAAATACCATCCATGCTTCTTTCCAGTGTCCACAGAATCACCTGCCTGACCCCTAACTATGGAGTCCCCTATCACTGCTGCCATCCTCTTCCTTTCCCTATTCTTCCGAGCCACAGGGCCAGACTCTGTGCCAGAGGTACAGCCACTGTTGCTTCCCCCAAGTATGTTCTACAGTTCATGGCCACTTTATTAGTTTTCCTGTACACCTGCTCATTAATGCAAATAACTAATCAGCCAATTATGAGCAGCAATGCAATGCATAAAAGCATGGTCAAGAGGTTCAGTTGTTCAGACGAAACATCAGAATGGGGGATATTTGATCTAAGTGACTTTGACTGTGGAATGATTGTTGGTGCCAGATGGGGTGATTTGCAGATCTCAGAAACTGCTGGTCTCCTGGGGTTTTCACATACAAAAGCCTCGGGAGTTTACAGAAAATGGTGTGAGAAATAGAAGACTTCCAGTGAGCAGTAGTTCTGTGGGCAGAAACACCTCAAGGGAATGGCCAAACTGGTTCAAACTGACAGGAAGACAACAGTCACTCAGATGATGATGCGTTCCAGCAGTGGTGCACAGAAGGGCATCTCTGAATGCAGAACACGTCGAATCTTGAAGTGAATGGGCAGCTGCAGTCCATGATTATATACACAGTGGCCACTTTATTAGGTACAGGAGGTACATGATAAAACGAGTGGCTACTGAGGATAAATCATTGGCTCTTTACATCAATGGTCACACTGTTGACTCGCTGGTTGATTGGGTGTTGCTGACTACTCCAGGCAGCTTTTTACAAAACCCCATGCCCTTAATGGTGTTAATGAACATTGTCCGATATTTGGTGCTGGCGTAGAAGTACACAATAGGATCCAGGATAGTATTAGAATAAATGGCAAGAAGACAGTAGTAGTAAGCTACTCCAAGTTGTTGGAAAAGTGTGCAGTTCTTCATACCCACAGTGGAAATAACTAAACGTGCTACATTTATAGGAAGAAAGCATATTACAAAGATGCACAATATTACTATCATCATCCGGACAGCATATTGGGATTTTTGTGAACGTGCAGCTAATGTTAAATTGGCCAGTTTCCTTTGAACAAGTAAAGTTGACACCAGCAAGGTAACAAATGGAGTTACAAAAGACAGAATAAATAACTTAACTGTAGAAGATTGTAATACTTTCTTGATATCTGGATGATTTAAGCTCATACAATGTATTCTTCCATTCATTTTAAAGACCCTGGTCCGAGAAAAAGCCGGGAATGTAACAAAGCCAGTTAACAACCAGATCAAGATAGAAAGGGCAATGGTACATTTCTTTGTAAGCCTGTTCTTGGACTGAATGGGCTTGAGGACCATGTAACATCGATAAATACTGATGCACGTCAGGAAGAAGACACTTGTCATCAAGATGAAATAGATGAAGAAGGTTTGGAGTTTGCACACAAATTCTCCAAATATCCAGTGGTTATTGTTGCTGTGATAAGTGATTACAAGCGGATAGGTGAATGAGAAAAGCAGGTCACCCAGACATAGATTTAACAACAAAATATCAATTGGGGCCTTTTTCTTCACTTGTGAACAGAATATCCATAGTGTTAGACTGTTAAAGCTTACAGCTAAAATGAAGAAGATTGTAAGTGCTGGAGGCATCATTCTTGTGAGGGATTGTTCATCGAAGAAGCACGATCCATTAGTTCTGACTGTAGGTGATGAATTGCTTGTTTTTTCCATGGAAGCCATCTACAAGTTATAAGAACATGAACAAATAAAAAAGGATTTAAATTGATCATCTAGCTTTGCATCATGTTTGGTGATCTGCAAAAGCTAGAGTGATACAACATAGAAACAGGCCCTTCAGCCCAAATGGCCCATGCTGACTATGATGCCCACCTGAGCTGATGCTACTTACCTGAATTTGGCCCATATCCTGCTAAGCCAGGAGTTCCCAACCTGGTGTCCATGGACCCCTCGGTTAATGCTAGGGTGTCCATGGCATAAAAAATGTTGGGAATCCTATTCTAAGCCTTTCCTGTCCGTGTACACATATAAATGTATTTTAAGTGTTGTTAATATTATATGCCTCAGCCACTTCCAGTCAACTCATTCCATATTATAAGTTACCCCCGGGTGCAAAAGTTGCCCCTCGAGTTTCTGTTAGATCATTCCCCTCTCACACTAAACCTTTGCCAACTAGTTCATGACTCCTCAAACTGTAGACAGAACTGTACATTCACCCTATCTGTGCCCTCACTGTATTGCAAAACATCAAATAATGACTGCAGACATGTTTTATCTTAATGTCATGCATTGATCTGTTATGCATAATACACACAGCCTTCAGTGGAGATTTAACTTTACTCTTCATAAAAATTGAGCCTTCTATTCCTTAAATCCCTGAGTTGTTGAATCCCAAGTATTCATGTGAATTTAAAATTATATGATAAGCCCCAGGGTTCTCCACTCAACATCTCCTGTAAATTGTGTCCTCCTTTATTTCTGTACTGCCATCTCATTCTCCAACTGCCACCCTTCACACACCAGTTTCCTATCTAATTTCCCCTGAATTTCCACCTCCGAGTTTAATTTTGTTCAGATTGTTCCCAAATTTTGTTTCCTTTTGGAAAATGGAGGCCATCACCTTGAAGGTTCCCACAGAGCAGTGTATAGGTCTTTGCCACCACTTCTGGCCGCGCATTCCATATACCCACCACTCACTGTTTGAAGATGCCCTACCTCTGACACTCCCCTTTACTTTCTTCCACTTATCTTAAAATTGTCCCTCTTCTATTTGCCATTTCCACCCTGAGAAATAGGTGCTTCAGCCCTGACCTCAAATTTACCTGGTCCATTTTTGACACCTCCCTCCCCCTCCCCCTGATGTCTATTACAAACCCATGGACTCTCACAGCTACCTGGACTATACCTCCTCCCACCCAGTTACTTGTAAAAATACCACCTCCCTTCTCTCAATTCCTCCATCTCTGCTGTATCTGCTCTCAGGCTGAGGCTTTTCTTTCTGAACGAAGAAGATGTCCTCCTTCAGAGAAAGGGGCTCCCCTTACTTCATCAACAATACTGCCCTCAACTGCATCTCTTCCATTTCACATATGCCTGCTCTCACCCCATCCTCCCACCACCCTACCAGGGATAGGGTTCCTCTTGTCCTCACCTACCACCCCACCAGCCTTAATGTCGAGCACATAATTCTCAGCAACGTCTACCATCTCCAACAGGATCTCAGCACCAAGCACATCTTACCCTCACCCCCACTTTCTGCAGGGATTGCTCCCTACGTGACTCTCTTGTCCATTCATCCCTACCCACTGATCTCCCTCCTGGCATTTATCCTTGCAAGTGGAATGAGTGCTACACCTGCCCCTACACCTCCTCCATCACCACTATTCAGAGCCAAAAACAGTCCTTCCAGGTGAGGTGACACTTAACCTGTGAGTCTGTTGGGGTCATCTACTGAATCCGGTGCTTCCAGTGTGGCCTCCTGTATATTGGTGAGACCTGACGTAGATTGGAGAGCACGTTGCCAAGCACAGACAGACAGACATACTTTATTGATCCCGAGGGAAATTGGTTTTTGTTACAGTTGCACTAACCAAGAACAGAGTAGAAATATAGCAAAATAAAACCAGAAATAATTAAATAATAATAAGTAAATTATGCCAAGTGGAAATAAGTCCAGGACCAGCCTATTGGCACAGGGTGTCTGACACTCCGAGGGAGGAGTTGTAAAGTTTGATGGCCACAGGCAGGAATGACTTCCTATGACGCTCAGTGTTGCATCTTGGTGGAATAAGTCTCTGGCTGAATGTACTCCTGTGCCTAACCAGTACATTATGGAGTGGATGGGAGACATTGTCCAAGATGGCATGCAACTTAGACAGCATCCTCTTTTCAGACACCACCGTCAGAGACACCACCTATGCTCTGTTCACCAGAAGAAGTGGGATCTCCCAGTAGCCACCCATTTTAATTCCACTTACCATTTCCATTCCAATATGTCCATCCATGGCCTTCTCCATTGCTGTGATAAGGCCACACTTGGGTTGGAGGAACAACACCTTGTATTCCGTCTGAGTAGCCTCCAATCTGTTGGCATGAATATTGATTTCTTGTACTTCCAATAATGTCTCCCCCCTCCTCCACTTCACCATTCCTCATCCCTTTTTCCCTCTCTCACCTTCTCACCTTATCTCCTTGTCCACCCATCGCCTCCTTCTAGTACTCCTCCCCCCCCCCTTTTCTTTCTTCCATGGTCTTCTGTCCTCTTCGATTAGACATAGCCCCTTCTCCAGCCATGTATCTCTTTCACCAATCAACATCCCAGCTCTTTACTTCATTCCCACATCCCACAGCTTCAGGTTTCATCTTGTGTTTCTCTCTCTCCTCCCCCACCTTTTAAATCTACTCCGCAGCTTCTTTTCTCCAGTCCTGCCAAAGGGTCTCGGCCTGAAACATTGACTGTACTCATTGACTGGCCTGCTGAGTTCCTCCAGCATTTTGTGTGTGTTGTTTGAATTTCCAGCACCTGCAGATTTTCTCTTGTTTGTAAGAGGTGCTGGATGTCCACTCTGTCTATGCCTTTATTAATCTTGAACGCCTTTATCAAGTCTCCTCTCGTCCTTCTTTGCTCCAAAGAGAGAAGCCCAAGCTCACTCTAGCTTTCTTCATAAGACATGTTGACTAATCCAGGTGGCATCCTGCCCAATTTCCACAGCATTATGATGAGGCAACCAACAGTCTGTGTGGTCTAACTAGAGTTTCATCGAGTTGTATCATCACATCAAGGCTCTTGAACTCAATGCATCAACTAATGAAGGTCGACATACCCCTTCTTAAAAACCTTGCCACCTTGCACAACGACCTTGAAGGATCTATAGACATGGATCCCAGGAGCCTCCTGTTTCTTCTACCATTAACCCTGTACTCTGCCTTCAAGTTTGACCTTGCTAAGTGAATCACATTACACTTCTCCAGATTGAACTCCATTTGCCTAGCCCAGCTGTGCATCCTATCAATGTCAGTTTTAAGCTATTTCAACCTTCCTACACTATCCACACCATCACCAACCGTTATGTCATCTGCAGTGCATCCTCTCACTTCATCCAAGAAATTTATTTAAACAATCTCAATGAGCAGGTATCCAAGTTCAGATCCCCATGGAACACCACTTGTCACCAACCCCCAGGCAGAATATCTTCCATCTACTGCCACCCTCTGGCTTGTGTGGCAAGTCAATTCTCAATCCACGTAGCCAGCTTCTCAATATTATGATTCCCCAACTTGTTATCAAATTCCCATAGATCTACTCCTTACCTTTCTTCCTCTTTGGCACCAACTCGTTAAATTTCTTTCTCCTTGTGGATTTCTTTTAAATGAAAAATCGGAGGTCCAGTGGTGTAGTTGGTGGTCCTCAGTGTTCCTGCATAGGCAGTGAGCTGCCAAAGGAAATGGCTGTTGCAGGTACAGTATGTTAACATCATTTTAATGGCACTTGGGCAGGTACATGGATCAGAAAGGTTTAGAGGGATACATGCCAAACACAATCAAATGGGAATCTAGGCCAGTTGGGATGAAGCACATGTTTGCATTCTGTATGATAAAAACAACCTGATCAGCTGGACACCCATCCCAACCCCAACCCACACACATTCGCCAGAGTAGCTGAAAATGGAGGATGAGCGTTAGGGTGTCACTGAGAATCCACGGAAAGATGATGTCAAAATATGGGAATTGCAGTCCCAAAGCAAGCATTTTATTTCCAGCACTGTTATACCAGATCACCAAGGAAAACATCCAAGGATGTACTCAACACTCCTACTGACTCAATGGGAATTTCTGACCTGTGACCACTCATAGAGGAGTAGAATGATTAGAATGGTTGGGAACTTCAAGGCCATTCCTCAGATGCACACAGATGTCCAGCATGATTACGGGCGTTATGCATCCACCTCTCGAGTTACATTACCTCCCTCTTCCCCACCATCTCAACAAACACACTCCTCCCTCACTTGCAGTCCCACATTCCAGGAACTGCTAATGGAGAAATAATGTTCCTCTGTCAGTTTTTAATATGTTCTACAAATATTTGTTAGGTGATTAGAATCCAAGCAACCGAGTTAATTACTTACCAGTCTGAGCTTGATGTTCCAGTAGCAGTGTTCAGCAAGATGTTTCTTGCAGATTGTTTCGTAATTCTAACTAACCCATCCGGATGATGAAATTTGGCAGGTCCATAAATGGGTAGAAAATTCAGCATGTTGTGTGCTAAAGTCACCAACAACAAAAAAAGTTCAGGAAATGAATTTGTTGTTAAGGCAATGAAAGAAGAAGATCAAGATAATTTCTTTGAAAGTTTTCATTTGTTTGACAAATGTGCATTTCCAGTAAGTTCAGAATTAATTTTAGACTTTCAGATTTTAGTTATTTTGAAGTCCCCCATGAGAAGCTAATCCAGAAGCTTAAGAAGCATGGGGTCCTCGGTGAACTGGCAATCTGGATTCAGAACTGGCTTGCGTATAGAAGACACAGGGTTGTGGTAGAAGGGACTTATTCGAGCTGGAGATCTGTAATTCATGGTGTTCCACAGGGATCTGTGCTGGGACCTCTGCTGTTTGTGAAGTATATAAATGACCTGGATGAAAATGTAGATGGGTGGGTTAGTAAGTTTGTGTATGATACCACGTTTGGTGGAGGTGTGGATAATGTTGAAGATTGACAAAGAATACAGGGATCTGTGCTGGGGCCACAAGAAGTATAGGCTAAGTCAATGCAGAGGAGTTTGGTTTTCATGTTATCACAAAAGCAAGAAGCTTAAATTCTCAGCTGAGTTAGTAACGGCCTTTGGCATAGGGAAGTTGCTTTAATCCACTTATCACTTCTGTGGTTGGCCTTTTTGACTTCAGTGACTCCAGTCCCAACAGCGCAGAGTCCTGATGAGCCCAGGAAACAATCTATTATGCTTCATCACTGGGAATGAGCCACATTGCCTGCCAGGATTACACGCAACAAGAGAATGATACTCAGATGGTGTTTAGGAAGTTTCACGCAGGAATCATGCTGGAAAAGTTTAGGTATCTGATACAAAAGGGAAAGGGCAGCACTGCTGGACTATTGGTTCATGAGCATAGATTCCAACATTTTATGAATCACTGAAGTCAGGCTAACTGGCCTATAATTTCCTATCTTTTGACTCCCTCCCTTCTTAAAGAGTAGAATAACATTTGCAGTTTTCAAGTCCTCTGGAACCATTCCAGAATCGAATGATTCTTGGAAGATCATTACTAATGTTTCACAATCACTTCAGCTATCTCTTGCAGAACCCTTGGCTGTAGCCCAACTGGTCATGTGACTTATCTACCTTCGGTCCTTTCAACTTTTCAAGCACCTTCTCCTTAGTAATAGCAACTACGCTCAGTTCTGTCCCCTGACACTCGAGTTTCTGGCACACTGCTAATAACTTCCACTGTGAAGTCCGATGCAAAACACTTACTTAGTTCATCTGCCATTTTTGACCCCATCTCTACCTCTCTAGCATCAATCTTCAGTGGTCCAATATCATTTTACTCTTTATATATTTGGAAAAAATTGTGCTATCCTCTTTGATATTATTGACTAGCTTACTTTCATTTTCTGTCTTTTCTTTCCTCATCGTTTTTAGTTGCCTTCTGTTGATGTTTAAAGGCTTCTCAATCCTCTAACTTCCCACTAATTTATTTCAATATTATATGCCCGCTCCTTTGCTTTCATGCTATCTTAGATTTTCCTTGTCACCCACAGATGTCCCAGCCTCCCTTTAGAATACTTCACCTTTGAGATGCATCTATCCTGCACCTTCCGAATTGCTCCCAGAAATTCACGTATTGCTGTTCTGCCATCATCTCTGCTAGTGTTCCCTTCCAATCAACTTTGGCCTGTTCTCATGCCTTCTGAATTCCCTTTACTACACTGTTATACATCTGACTGTATCTTCTCCCTCTTGAGCTGTAGGGTGAATTCTATCATATTATGATCACTATCTCCCAAGGATTCCTTTACCTCCCTAATCCCTAAGCTCCCTAATCAAATTTGGTTCATTACACAGCACCCAATTCAGAATTGTATTTCCTCTAGTGGGCTCAACTACAGGCTGTTCTAAAAACCCATCTCATAGGCATTCTACAAATTCCTCTCTTGGGATCCAGCATCAAACTGCTTTTCCCAATCTACCTGCATATTGAAATCCCCCATGACTATTGTAACACTGCTGTTTTTCCAGGCCTTTTTAATTTCTTATTGAAATTTATATCCCATATCCTGGCTGCTATTCAGAAGCCTGTATGTAACTCCCATCAAGGTCTTCTTCCCCTTGCAGTTTCTTAACTCTACTCACAAGGATTTTACTTCTTCTGATCCTATGTCACCTCTTTCTAAGAGCTACCCCATCCCCTCTGCCTATCTGCTTATCCCTTTGATATAATGTGTATCCTTGGATGTTAACCTCCCAACAATGATCTTCTTTCAGCCATGACGCAGTGATGCCCAGAACGTCATTCGAGCCTCCTATCACTATCACTCTGCCTGACTGAGTCTGAGAGCTGGCCACAGTGCCCCTGGCCTGCCTGCTGCTGCTGTGCCCTGATAGGTTATCCCCTCAGCACTCTGCAAAGGGGTATACAGTACTTGTTTTTGAGAGGAATGACCACAGAGGGGCTCTGCACTGATTGTTTACTTTTCCTGATGGTCACCCATCTGCTTTCTGAAGCCAGCACTCTGGGTGTGGCCACCTCAGTAAAACTCTCATCTATGGAGTTGGCAGCCTCCCAGATAGTCCGGATAGTTCACTTCAGCAAAAAAGAGTATCAGCACCTTCCACCCACCAAACAAACAACAGCAAAGCCCCCAAGAAAGACCGTGATCTGGTACAACAAAAAACAGATCGTTCTCCTCGATGGTTCGACATACTACAGGCTCTCTCCCTCTTCCCAATAAAGGGACAGAGAGTTGTTACCCTTTCACTGCGAGAGGGAAGACATGATGAGAGGCATTGATCATGTGGATAGTCAGAGGCTTTTTCCCAGGGCTGAAATGGCTGCCACATGAGGGCACAGGTTTAAGGTGCTGGGGAGTAGGTACAGAGGAGATGTCAGGGGTAAGTTTTTTACTCAGAGAGTGGTGAGTGCGTGGAATGGGCTGCCCGCAACGGTGGTGGAGATGGATTTGATAGGGTCTTTTAAGAGACTTGTGGATAGGTATATGGAGCTCAGAAAAATAGAGGGCTATGGGTAACCCCAGTAATTTCTAAGGTAGGGACATGTTCAGCTTTGTGAACTACAGGGCCTGTATTGTGCTGTAGGTTTTCTATGTTTCTATAACAAAACAACAGGCAGACTTGCAATGCTAAAATCTGCCACATTGCTTCCCCCTGCGCACCCCACCCCTGAGTTCTCCAACTCAAGAACTGGCAGCAAACTTCCACCCCCAACGAGAGAGAGTGAGTGCGATTCGCCAAGTACAGAGCCTCCAACAGCAGATCCGGTGTTCCTGATGTTCTGTTTTCTCCTGCGACTGCTTGGAACCCCAAAGGGCTGCTTTTCTTCTAGTCAGTGGCCTTGGGATATCAAAAAGTGGCCAGCCTAGAGCCCCCGGGAGGGGTTTGCACCACGGCAAAGAACTGACGTTTGAGTGTAACTCTAGATCAGGGTTTTTGACAATCCCATCTGCCTTGAAAAGGAAAGATAGAAATTAAACTGTTTCTGCAGATGTGCTCAAAGGAGTTGTTGTTAAGTGCCATTATAGCTCCACCCTGGTGGAGGAGAAGCTGTGGTTGAACACTGAAGTGGGGGTCTTCGAGCTCCTCTACATCCTGCCTGATGGCAGTATCGAGCAGTGAGCACGGATCAGTAGGTGGAAATCCTTGATGGATGGGATGTCACCTTCCTGAGATATTGCCTCTTGTAATGTCCACCGGTGAGATTTGTACGAGTGATGAAACTGACTGAGTCCACTGTACTCTTTAGCCTCTTGCATTGCTGCACATTGGTGTTTCCATACCAGCCTGTGATGCTATCAGTCAGAATGCTTTCCACTGGACATTTCTAAAAAATAACCCTCGTTTAGCTGGGAGACAAGAACATTGGGGTGCAGTGATGTGTGGACATGAGAATAAGTTACAGGACTGCATATGGGGATTGGGACCAATTGAAAATGCTCTGAGATCTGGCATAGACTCGATGAACTGAATGGGCTCTAATTAAGGGAATTTGAGAATATTTGATTACTTAAAGCTTCTTAGAAATGCAAGTTTCCATTCATTTTGAAGCCACCAATCAAAACCTATAAAAATTTGAGGCTGATGACAGAGGATGCTGATAGAGTCTAGGATAATGCTACGCTGTCTAGGTGGAGGAATACTTGGCGTTTGCAAGTGAAGATTCCAAAAGACTAGTGATTTTTGTTCTTCCTGCGGTAACCGATGAGTGGGAAAGTTGATCAACCATGCATCTGTTCTCAGAATCAAGAGGTGTTGTCTTTATTTGAGAGCAGAATATCCAAGATCTGGATTGCAGCAAAAATAGAAAAGATCAAAGGGGCCGGAGGTATCATTGTGATGAGAAGATGTTCATCCAAATATGTTGTATTGGTTCCAATTGTAAATAATGAATCTTTTCACTTCTTGAGTAGAAGTGATCTGTACATACAAGATAATATAAAAGTTTCTCCATTTGTTTTGCACTCTACACTAACATTGGGGTTATGCAAAGCATATAACTTTCTCATGTTGCTACTATAAAGCATCCAGTTTGGATTCTGATGTTTGTTCAAAATTGTATTTGCTCAGCTCCTTTTCTCCCTTCCTCCGACCAAGAAGCTAAGGTTTTAAGGACTGCGGTGTGAGTTGTTATTTTCTCTTGATTACAAATGTGTGTGTGTGTATCGCTGGATTTATGTTAGAGAGTTGTAAAGTCAGAGGGTCGTAGAAGGGGGCAGACCCTTTGGCCCATCACACCAGTGCTGGATATTCCATTTTCTAGCACCCATCCTGTAGATTTCTGTGTTTTTCTATTATTTATTATATTACTTAAATGTTGTGAGAGTATTACTTGACCCCTCATCTCACCTTTCCCAATCTCTCTTTCTCATTTCTGGAGACAAACTTTCACAGCTATCTTAACTATACTTCTTTCCCACCCACTTCTCAGGAAGGACATACAAGATGTCCTCTTTATTTTCCATCGCCATCGATGCTGTCCTCACCTGCATCCCATCTATTTCCTGTACAACTGCCCTCATCCACCCTGCCGCTGCCACAAAAGGGATAGGGTTGTCTTAATCTACCGTCTCACGAGCATCCGTATCTAGCAAATCATTCTCTGTAACTGCTGTCATCTCCAACAGGATCCTACCACTAAGCACATCTTTCCCTCCCATCCCTCTGCGACTCCCTTGTCTACTTGTTCCTCCCCACTGATCTCCCTTATGTCAGATTTCCCTGCGAACAGGACAAGTGCTACACATGCCCCTCCACATCCTCCCTCACCACCATTCAGGGCCCCAAACAGTCCTTTGAGTTGAAGCGACAGTCCACCTGTGAGTCTATCAGGAACATCTACTGTATCTGATGCTCCCGATGCAACAGCCTCTACATCAGTGAGACTTGACATAGATTGGGGGACCACTTCGTCGCACACCTTCACTCTATCTGACACAAAAGACAGGATCTCCTCATGACTAAGCATTTCAATTCGACTTTCCTTTCCCATACAGACAGTCGGTCCATGACCCTCTCTACTGTCACAATGAGGCTGCTCTTGGGTTGAAGGTGCAGCATCTCATATTCCATCAGGGGAAGTTTCCAATCTGATGGTGCAAATGTTGATTTTTTTTTAAACATCTGGTAATTTCTCACTCTCTTCCTTTCTTTCTTTTCCCTTTCCCCAGTCTGGGTTTACCTCTCACACCTGCCTATCAGCTCCCTCTGGTACCCCAATTCCTCCCCATTCTTCCATTGTCCACTGTGTTCTCCTATCAGACTCCTTCAGCACTTCACCAGTTGGCTCCATCTGTCACTGCCACCCACCTCCCCAAGCTTCTTTATTCACTGGTTTCCCCTATCACCTGTGTACAATGTACTGCGTATGTTAATCAAAATGGCTTCTTTGTTTTGTTAAGAGTAGGAATGTTTCTTTGTTATGATAAGTGCTTTCTCTCGAAGTTGTTTAACTTTAGAATTGCTGATAACGGGGATTATATTCAATTGTTAACCAATGGGGGAATGTTATTTTGTCTTGTGGGTCTGGGAGCGGGGTTTTCGTGGTCTTTCCGGGGAATCGGGAAGAAGACGCCGAAGAAGGTGGACGTGTACTGCACTGCTCGGTTGACCACCAGGGTGGTCCCAGGTGCAAGGACGTGGATGTCGGAGGAAAGCAACGAGGGGTCGAATGGTTCAATGGTTGAGCTCCAACGATGTGCACTAAACTGACTGAACTCTGATAAGTTTGGCACCTTTTACTTTATTTTCTTTTCCTTCATATACACTGTATAGTTAGTACTCATTTAGTTTTAGTAAAATGTTTAAAGTATATTCCATAACGGTATCTGGTGTGAGTTTGATATTGTGTGTGCGACGCGGCATTAACTTGATTCCCACAGCACCTGTGTATATGGGAGGCGGGGGTTGGTAAGTGGCTGGACCTTTTTCCCCTAGACATATACCAGCCTGTTGGGCAAGTGTTACATTTGTGAGGGCTTGTCCGGGATTGGATTGTCAGGGGCTGTGGAATCGTGCAGGCAGTAATGCGGAGATGGACAGAGATAAGATTATAAACTGGTACGATTTGGAAGATGTACCAGTGCAGTATGCCTGTGTAGTGAGCGGGGTGGATTTTCGAGTTTCGGGAGACGCGTTAGTGCGGGGGTTAAGTTTGGTGAAGGGTATTGGGCAGGTAGAATTGGTAGCTAGACGGTGTGGTAAAGAGGTGGAGTCTAGTTTTGTGTTGGTTCATACGAGTGCTGACATCATGATGTTGGAACTGCCGGCGACGGTCAGTGTTCCGGGGAAGGCGGAGCTGTGGGGGCTCCACATCCTCTCTGAGGATGAGGATGAGGAGAAACCGGAGGAGGAGCTAGAGCTAGAGGTGGCCCCCAGAGAGGTGCCCGTCACTAGTAAAGGGGGGTCGGAGGAAGAAGGCGTGGCTAGGCCCCGCCCCTCAGGTAGGTTGGAGGCCTCCGAGCTGGCAGCCGCACTTAACTCCCTGGTGGGAGTGGCCGAGAGGCCACGGCTGAAGCTGGGGGTGTTCTCAGGAGCCAAGCCTACTCTGGATGGGGAGTTGGACTATGTGACCTGGATCAAGCATAAGTCTCTGATGTTAGAGGAGTGGCCAGGCTCGGATGAGGAGAAGAGACAGCGATTGGTGGGAAGTTTGAGGGGTTCGGCAGCCAAAACAGTCCGGGAGTTGAAAGCTGAAAAGCCTGGGGCTTCAGTGGAGGAATGCATAGAGGTTTTGGAGGGAGCATTTGGGTTGTCAGGGGAACCCTGGCTGCTTTTAGCAGAGTTTCAACACCTGGAACAAGGGAGAGGGGGAAATCTCTCCAAGTACATATTTCGGATGGAGAGAATGCTTATGGGGTTGCGGCGCCGGGGGGTAGTGAAGGCGCCTGATGTGGCTAGAGTGAGGATGAGTCAGATATTCCATAGCTCTCTGCAGGAGGACAAGGTGGCATGGACTATCCGGCAGGCTTATAGAAAGGGCCCCCCGCCATCATTCGGGCAACTGATTAGAGAGGTGTGGGAGGAAGAGAGAGCGTTGGGGTGGAAAAGGGGCTCGGGCCACCGGGAGCAATCCTCAGTGATACAGGAAGTGGTGGCTGGGAGGAGGACTGAGAAACCCCAGGGGAGTAGGGACCCCCCCCCCCTCTGGAGGGGAAGGACAGGGAAAGTACCCACCTCCGGGGGCGGCCCGTGCAATGAGCTGGGAGTGGGGGCTGTCCGGGGAGAGGAGGGGCGGCGGGCAGTGTGTACTTTAACTGTGGGGGAATATGAATCTGCTGGAGGTGCTGGTGTATCTGGACAATTTGAAAGTGTTTGGATTGACTTTGGAGGAACATGAGGAGAGGCTGTTAAAGGTGTTAAGCCGGCTTATCCATGAATTACTGAATATACTAAAGTATATTCCATAACGGTATCTGGTGTGAGTTTGATATTGTGTGTGCGACGCGGCATTAACTTGATTCCCACAGCACCTGTGTATACGGGAGGCGGGGGTTGGTGAGTGGCTGGACTTTTTTCCCCTAGACATATACCAGCCTGTTGGGCAAGTGTTACACCTGCCAACTTGTACTCCTTCCCCTCCTCGCACCTTATTCTGGCTTCTTTTCCCTTTCCTTTCCAGTCCTGATGAAGGGTCTTAGCCCAAAACATCCACAGTTAATTCACCTCCAGCAATGCTGTCTGACTTGTTGAGTTCCGGTTGAGTTGCTCAGATTTTCTAGCATCTTCAGAATCCCCTGCGCTTGCAGTTATCATTTAAACCTTCTTAACCAGGTTATCTACTTGTGTTGCTGTCTTCAGGGATTGCTGGACAGGTACACCATGGTTCCATTCTTCCTCACTGCTTCCTAGGATCCTGTTCATTATGTTGACCTTAACCTTATTCAGCCTTTCAATACACACCACCTCCCATGTTAGAACATAGAATAAAGAACAGGACAGCACAGGAGCAGGCCACTCGGCCCAAAATGTTGTGCTGAACCAGCTGATAGGCACAGCATAATCAGAATCAGGTTTATTATCACCAGCATATGTTATGAAATTTGTTAACTTAGCAGCAGCAGCTCAATGCAAGAAGAAAAGAAAAAATAAAGTAATAATATATAAGTAAATCAATTACTGTATACAGATATCGAATAGATTAAAAATTGTGCAAAAAACAGAAATAATGTATATTTGTATATCTAAAATAAAAGTGAAGTAGTGTTCACGGATTCAAGTTCCATTTAGGAATCAGAGGGCAGAGGGGAAGAAGCTGTTCCTGAAACGCTGAGTGTGTGCCTTCAGGCTTCTGTATCTCCTACCCGATGGTAACAGTGAGAAAAGGGCATGCCCTGGGTGCTGGAGGTCCTTTAATAAGTGATGTTGCCTTTCTGAGACACCGCTCCTCGAAGATGTCCTGGATATTTTGTAAGCTAGTACCCAAGCTGGAGCCGACTAAGTTCACAACCCTCTGCAGCTTCTTTCGGTCCTGTGCAGTAGCCCCCCCCATGCTAGACAGTGATGCAGCCTGTCAGAATGCTCTCCGTGGTAAATCTATTGAAGTTTTTGAGTGTATTTGTTGAGATAGCAAATCTCTTCAAACTCCTAATGAAGTATAGTCTCTGTCTTGCCTTCTTAATAACTGCATCGATATGTCGGGACCAGGTTAGGTCCTTAGAGATCTTGACATCCAGCAACTTGAAACTGCTGGCTCTCTTCACTTCTGATCCCTCTATGAGGATTGCTACGTGTTCCTTCGTCATACCCTTCCTGAAATCCACAATCAGCTCTTTCGTCTTTCTGACATTGAGTGCAACATTGTTGCTTTGACCCCACTCTACTAGATGGCATATCTCACTCCTGTATGCACTCTCATCCCCATCTGAGATTTTACCAATGGTTGTATCATAAGCAAATTTATAGATGGCATTTGAACTATGCCCAGCTACACAGTCATGGGTATAGAGAGAGTAGAGCAGTGGGTTAAGCACATATCCCTGAGGTTCACCGGTGTTGATTGTCAGCGAGGAGAAGATATTATCACCAATCCACACAGATTGTGGTCTTCCGGTTAGGAAATCAAGGATCCAATTGCAGAGGGAGGTACGGAGGCCCAGGTTCAGTAACATCAATAAGGGTTGTGGGAATGATGGTGTTAATTGCTGAGCTGTAGTCGATGAGCAGCATCCTGACGTACTTGTTCATATTGTCCAGGTGGTCTAAGGCCGAGTGAAGAGCCATTGAGATTGCACTTCCCGTTGACCTATTGTGGCGATAGGCAAATTGCAATGGGTCCAGGTCCTTGCTGAGGCAGGAGTTCAGTCTAGTCATGACCAACCTCTCAAAGCATTTAATCACTGTAGATGTGAGTGCAACCGGGCGATAGTCAGTAAGGCAGCTCACATTATTTTTCTTAGGCACTGGTGTAATTGTTGCCTTTTTGAAGCAAGTGGGAACTTCCACCTGCAGCAATGAGAGGTTGAAAATGTCCTTGAATACTCCTGCCAGTTGGTTGGCACAAGTTTTTAGAGCCTTACCACATACTCCATCAGGACCTTCTGCCTTGTGGGGTTCACATTCTTTAAAGACAGCCTACCATCGGCCTCTGAGACAGAGGTCACAGGGTCACCGGGTGCAGCAGGGATATTCACAGCTGAGGTTTTATTCTCCCTTTCAAAGCAGGCATAGAAGGCGTTGAGTTCATCTGGTAGTGAAGCATCGCTGCCATTCATGCTGTAGGGTTCTCCTACTGAAATCCATGTAGATTCCTTCTTTCTATCACCAGAAAGTTTTGGATCCAGTTTACCAGCTTGCCCTGGATCTCATAGGCGCTTCAGTTTGAACTAGGCTCTGATGTGGGACCTTTTCAGAGCCTTACTGAAATCCATGTAGACTAATTCACCACATTAACCTCACTGAAGCATGTAGATGCTTCTTCAAAACATTCAATCAGTTTAGTCTTCCTAGCAAAGCCCTCTTGCTGTCCGTGATCAAGCCCAGCTTCCATGTGCAGGTTAATTCTACCTTTCAGATTTCATCCAGTAATTTTCCTATCCTCTGTACCTATGCTCGGTCCGCCAGAGAAAGCAGGATCTCCCAGTGGCCACACATTTTAATTCCATGTCCCATTCCCATTCTGATATGTCTATCCATGGCCTCCTCTACTGTCAAGATGAAACCACACTCAGGTTGGAGGAACAACACCTTGTATACTGGCTGGGTAGCCTCCAACCTGATGGCATGAACATTGACTTCTCTAACTTCTGTTAATGCCCCTCCTCCCTTTCTTACCCAATCCCTGACATATTTAGTTGTTTTTTTCTCTCTCTCTCTCTCTGCCCATCACTCTGCCTGTTCTCTATCTCCCTCTGGTGCTGGCCCCTCCCCCTTTCTTTCTCCGGAGGCCTCCCGTCCCATGATCCTTTCCCTTCTCCAGCTCTGTATCACTTTCGCCAATCATCTTTCCAGCTCTTAGCTTCATCCCACCCCCTCTGGTCTTCTCCTATCATTTCAGATTTCCCCCTCCCCCCACTACTTGCAAATCTCTTTGTATCTTTCCCTTCATTTAGTCCTGACGAAGGGTCTCCGCCCGAAATGTCGACAGTGCTTCTCCTTATAGATGCTGCCTGACCTGCTGTGTTCCACCAGCATTTTGTGTGTGTTGTTCCTATCCTTTGTGTTAGACTCATCAGCCTATTTTATCCCAGTTGCCCTTCTCAAATAAGTGTACCATATTTACTATTACCCTGTCATCTGGCATCTCACCTAAGGCCAGAGAAGATCAGAATATTTCTTGAATCCCACAAGGTTCCCTTTCTTCTCTCTCATAGCAACTTGGGATACATCTCACTGGGCTGTGGGGATATATCCACTTTTATGACAAGTAAGGTATCTAATGGTGCCTCCTTTTTAACAGCAGTTAATTTAATCCGCCCCCCTTATCCAACAAAAATGGTCTCCTTACTGAACGCGGGTGAGGAATATATTTAACACCTCACCTACATTCTCTGACCCCATACATAGGTTTCCACTTTGTTTTCTGTGGGCCCAATTCTTCTGCACCTAATATAAAATGCTTTAGGATTTTTCTTAATCTTTGCTGCCAGTCCTATTGCATGCCTCCACTTTGCTCTCCCAATTACTTTTTATGCACGCCCTTCACATTCTATGCACCTATTGGATGTGTCCTGTTTGCACTTCTTTATAAACGACACTTTTGATTCCTTATCTAACCTTTGACATTTTTTCTTGATTCTCCATGTTCCTTGACATTCAGTGTTCCTTTGTTGTCTTTGCCTTTCACCATTGTCCTGAATTCTCATAGTTACATTGGTGAATGTCTCCCACTTGTTATTTATAGATTTATGTGCCATCAGTTTGCTTTCCCTGCATTGCCCAGATAGATTCGCAAAGATTAGGTCTAGTGTTACTTGGCAGGGCTATCTACACACTGACTTAAAAACCTTGCCCTTTATCATCTCTACCTCCTCTGAACTTTCAGACTAAGGTGTTCCCAGTTGGTAGTACAGAAGCTGAAATTCCACACAGCCATTTCAGGCTGTTTGTACTTGTGATTGTCCTTGTGGAAAGTTTCCTGAAAGTTTGACTAAGATGGGCTGTATAACGGACTTGTGTTGAAACATTGATATTCCCATCAGCTCAGACTGAATTGAGATGGGAAATCAGTGATCACGCTAGAGGACAAGGACAAATTGAATGTTCTGCTCATTCTTTTTCTCTTGATCTCTCCTTATGTCAATCTCCCTCATTTTTTATCTTCAATCCACTTGCCTGAATGTTTCTCCTTACTGGAAGATGGATGGGTGTCTAAGCACTAACTTCATTTTGAGGTCTCGACCAAATGCCCATATATGCAGTTTGTTAGATTGTAGGTGATCTGTTTGTTCTCTTGTACTCTCTTGCTTTCTGTAGATGTGGATCACTTGACAATGTATTTTACAATTCATTCTATCATTCTTTTCATTACCACACTTCCAGGTCTGATGGTTTTTAGATGTATGAATGGTCAGAAACTTTGTCAATACAATATTTTTATTTGTATAGGCACATATACTCATGGGAGTAGCTTTATTTGTTGAGATATGGGGAATTACAAACAAAACAATGATTGCCGGGAATTTACAAGTATCTTAAATGCCCATTTTCGAGACGTTTTCAGCGAAGCACGTCATAATCACTTACTTTTGAACTTGGCTGAAAACACCTGCCTATTGGTACCACAGCAAGCATTTACACACAGGAAATTTAAAAAAACAGAATGGCCTGTTAATCTGTTTTGGAGTTTGTTAAAGAATAATACTAGGCTAGTTCCATGCAGTGGTAATGGTGGCCTGAACTGCTGGAACAGCATATTTAGACTAAGTTTAACATTTGTCTTGAAGTGCAAAAGTGAAATAAAGCTCTGATATTACTGCGAAGATTGCATTCATTTGAGATGAAGTTAGGCTTCTGTCAGTACATTCTACAGTTCATGGCCACTTTATTAGTTTTCCTGTACACCTGCTCATTAATACAAATAACTAATCAGCCAATTATGAGCAGCAATGCAATGCAGTAAAGCATGGTCAAGAGGTTCACTTGTTCAGACGAAACATCAGAAAGGAGAGAAATGCGATCTAAATGACTTTGACTGTGGAATGATTGTTGGTGCCAGATGGGATGATTTGCAGATCTCAGAAACTGCTGGTCTCCTGGGATTTTCACATACAAAAGAATTTACAGAAAATGGTGTGAGAAACAGAAAACTTCCAGTGAGCAGTAGTTCTGTGGGCAGAAACGCCTCAAGGGAATGGCCAGACTGGTTCAAACTGACAGGAAGACAACAGTCACTCAGATGATGATGCGTTCCAGCAGTGGTGCACAGAAGGGCATCTCTGAATGCAGAACACGTCGAATCTTGAAGTGAATGGGCAGCTGCAGTCCATGATTATATACACAGTGGCCACTTTATTAGGTACAGGAGGTACATGATAAAACGAGTGGCTACTGAGGATAAATCATTGGCTCTTTACATCAATGGTCACACTGTTGACTCGCTGGTGGATTGGGTGTTGCTGACTACTCCAGGCAGCTTTTTACAAAACCCCATGCCCTTAATGGTGTTAATGAACATTGTCCGATATTTGGTGCTGGCGTAGAAGTACACAATAGGATCCAGGATAGTATTAGAATAAATGGCAAGAACACAGCAGTAGTAAGCTACTCCAAAAGTGGAAAAGTGTGCAGTTCTTCATACCCACAGTGGAAATAACTAAACGTGTTACATTTACAGGAAGAAAGCATATTACAAAGATGCACAATATTACTATCATCATCCGGACAGCATATTGGGATTTTTGTGAACGTGCAGCTAATGTTAAATTGGCCAGTTTCCTTTGAACAAGTAAAGTTGACACCAGCAAGGAAACAAATAGAATTCCAAAGGACAGAATAAATAATGTAACTGTGGAAGATAGTAATACTTTCTCCTCAAATGGCTGATTTAAGCTCATACAATGTATTCTTCCATTCATTTCAAAGACCCTGGTCCGAGAAAAAGCCGGGAATGAAACAAAGCCGGCTAACAACCAGATCAAGATAGAAAGGGCAATGGTACATTTCTTAGTAAGCCTGTTCTTGGACTGAATGGGCTTGAGGACCATGTAACATCGATAATTACTGATGCACGTCAGGAAGAAGACACTTACCATCAAGATGAAATAGATGAAGAAGGTTTGGAGTTTGCACACAAATTCTCCAAATATCCAGTGGTTATTGTTGCTGTGATAAGTGATTACAAGCGGATAGGTGAATGAGAAAAGCAGGTCACCCAGACATAGATTTAACAACAAAATATCAATTGGGGCCTTTTTCTTCACTTGTGAACAGAATATCCATAGTGTTAGACTGTTAAAGCTTACAGCTAAAATGAAGAAGATTGTAAGTGCTGGAGGCATCATTCTTGTGAGGGATTGTTCATCGAAGAAGCACGATCCATTAGTTCTGACTGTAGGTGATGAATTGCTTGTTTTTTCCATGGAAGCCATCTACAAGTTATAAGAACATGAACAAATAAAAAAGGATTTAAATTGATCATCTAGCTTTGCATCATGTTTGGTGATCTGCAAAAGCTAGAGTGATACAACATAGAAACAGGCCCTTCAGCCCAAATGGCCCATGCTGACTATGATGCCCACCTGAGCTGATGCTACTTACCTGAATTTGGCCCATATCCCGCTAAGCCAGGAGTTCCCAACCTGGTGTCCATGGACCCCTCGGTTAATGCTAGGGTGTCCATGGCATAAAAAATGTTGGGAATCCTATTCTAAGCCTTTCCTGTCCGTGTACACATATAAATGTATTTTAAGTGTTGTTAATATTATATGCCTCAGCCACTTCCAGTCAACTCATTCCATATTATAAGTTACCCCCGGGTGCAAAAGTTGCCCCTCGAGTTTCTGTTAGATCATTCCCCTCTCACACTAAACCTTTGCCAACTAGTTCATGACTCCTCAAACTGTAGACAGAACTGTACATTCACCCTATCTGTGCCCTCACTGTATTGCAAAACATCAAATAATGACTGCAGACATGTTTTATCTTAATGTCATGCATTGATCTGTTATGCATAATACACACAGCCTTCAGTGGAGATTTAACTTTACTCTTCATAAAAATTGAGCCTTCTATTCCTTAAATCCCTGAGTTGTTGAATCCCAAGTATTCATGTGAATTTAAAATTATATGATAAGCCCCAGGGTTCTCCACTCAACATCTCCTGTAAATTGTGTCCTCCTTTATTTCTGTACTGCCATCTCATTCTCCAACTGCCACCCTTCACACACCAGTTTCCTATCTAATTTCCCCTGAGTTTCCACCTCCGAGTTTAATTTTGTTCAGATTGTTCCCAAATTTTGTTTCCTTTTGGAAAATGGAGGCCATCACCTTGAAGGTTCCCACAGAGCAGTGTATAGGTCTTTGCCACCACTTCTGGCCGCGCATTCCATATACCCACCACTCACTGTTTGAAGATGCCCTACCTCTGACACTCCCCTTTACTTTCTTCCACTTATCTTAAAATTGTCCCTCTTCTATTTGCCATTTCCACCCTGAGAAATAGGTGCTTCAGCCCTGACCTCAAATTTACCTGGTCCATTTTTGACACCTCCCTCCCCCTCCCCCTGATGTCTATTACAAACCCATGGACTCTCACAGCTACCTGGACTATACCTCCTCCCACCCAGTTACTTGTAAAAATACCACCTCCCTTCTCTCAATTCCTCCATCTCTGCTGTATCTGCTCTCAGGCTGAGGCTTTTCTTTCTGAACGAAGAAGATGTCCTCCTTCAGAGAAAGGGGCTCCCCTTCCTTCATCAACAATACTGCCCTCAACTGCATCTCTTCCATTTCACATATGCCTGCTCTCACCCCATCCTCCCACCACCCTACCAGGGATAGGGTTCCTCTTGTCCTCACCTACCACCCCACCAGCCTTAGTGTCGAGCACATAATTCTCAGCAACGTCTACCATCTCCAACAGGATCTCAGCACCAAGCACATCTTACCCTCACCCCCACTTTCTGCAGGGATCGCTCCCTACGTGACTCTCTTGTCCATTCATCCCTACCCACTGATCTCCTTCCTGGCATTTATCCTTGCAAGTGGAATGAGTGCTACACCTGCCCCTACACCTCCTCCATCACCACTATTCAGAGCCAAAAACAGTCCTTCCAGGTGAGGTGACACTTAACCTGTGAGTCTGTTGGGGTCATCTACTGAATCCGGTGCTTCCAGTGTGGCCTCCTGTATATTGGTGAGACCTGACGTAGATTGGAGAGCACGTTGCCAAGCACAGACAGACAGACATACTTTATTGATCCCGAGGGAAATTGGTTTTTGTTACAGTTGCACTAACCAAGAACAGAGTAGAAATATAGCAAAATAAAACCAGAAATAATTAAATAATAATAAGTAAATTATGCCAAGTGGAAATAAGTCCAGGACCAGCCTATTGGCACAGGGTGTCTGACACTCCGAGGGAGGAGTTGTAAAGTTTGATGGCCACAGGCAGGAATGACTTCCTATGACGCTCAGTGTTGCATCTTGGTGGAATAAGTCTCTGGCTGAATGTACTCCTGTGCCTAAACAGTACATTATGGAGTGGATGGGAGACATTGTCCAAGATGGCATGCAACTTAGACAGCATCCTCTTTTCAGACACCACCGTCAGAGACACCACCTATGCTCTGTTCACCAGAAGAAGTGGGATCTCCCAGTAGCCACCCATTTTAATTCCACTTACCATTTCCATTCCAATATGTCCATCCATGGCCTTCTCCATTGCTGTGATAAGGCCACACTTGGGATGGAGGAACAACACCTTGTATTCCGTCTGAGTAGCCTCCAATCTGTTGGCATGAATATTGATTTCTTGTACTTCCAGTAATGTCTCCCCCCTCCTCCACTTCACCATTCCTCATCCCTTTTTCCCTCTCTCACCTTCTCACCTTATCTCCTTGCCCACCCATCGCCTCCTTCTAGTACTCCTCCCCCCCCCTTTTCTTTCTTCCATGGTCTTCTGTCCTCTTCGATTAGACATAGCCGCTTCTCCAGCCATGTATCTCTTTCACCAATCAACATCCCAGCTCTTTACTTCATTCCCACATCCCACAGCTTCAGGTTTCATCTTGTGTTTCTCTCTCCCCTCCCCCACCTTTTAAATCTACTCCGCAGCTTTTTCTCTCCAGTCCTGCCAAAGGGTCTCGGCCTGAAACATTGACTGTACTCATTGACTGGCCTGCTGAGTTCCTCCAGCATTTTGTGTGTGTTGTTTGAATTTCCAGCACCTGCAGATTTTCTCTTGTTTGTAGGAGGTGCTGGATGTCCACTCTGTCTATGCCTTTATTAATCTTGAACGCCTCTATCAAGTCTCCTCTCGTCCTTCTTTGCTCCAAAGAGAGAAGCCCAAGCTCACTCTAGCTTTCTTCATAAGACATGTTGCCTAATCCAGGTGGCATCCTGCCCAATTTCCACAGCATTATGATGAGGCAACCTGTAGTCTGTGTGGTCTAACTAGAGTTTCATCGAGTTGTATCATCACATCAAGGCTCTTGAACTCAATGCATCAACTAATGAAGGTCGACATACCCCTTCTTAAAAACCTTGCCACCTTGCACAACGACCTTGAAGGATCTATAGACATGGATCCCAGGAGCCTCCTGTTTCTTCTACCATTAACCCTGTACTCTGCCTTCAAGTTTGACCTTGCTAAGTGAATCACATTACACTTCTCCAGATTGAACTCCATTTGCCCAGCCCAGCTGTGCATCCTATCAATGTCAGTTTTAAGCTATTTCAACCTTCCTACACTATCCACACCATCACCAACCGTTATGTCATCTGCAGTGCATCCTCTCACTTCATCCAAGAAATTTATTTAAACAATCTCAATGAGCAGGTATCCAAGTTCAGATCCCCATGGAACACCACTTGTCACCAACCCCCAGGCAGAATATCTTCCATCTACTGCCACCCTCTGGCTTGTGTGGCAAGTCAATTCTCAATCCACGTAGCCAGCTTCTCAATATTATGATTCCCCAACTTGTTATCAAATTCCCATAGATCTACTCCTTACCTTTCTTCCTCTTTGGCACCAACTCGTTAAATTTCTTTCTCCTTGTGGATTTCTTTTAAATGAAAAATCGGAGGTCCAGTGGTGTAGTTGGTGGTCCTCAGTGTTCCTGCATAGGCAGTGAGCTGCCAAAGGAAATGGCTGTTGCAGGTACAGTATGTTAACATCATTTTAATGGCACTTGGACAGGTACATGGATCAGAAAGGTTTAGAGGGATACATGCCAAACACAATCAAATGGGAATCTAGGCCAGTTGGGATGAAGCACATGTTTGCATTCTGTATGATAAAAACAACCTGATCAGCTGGACACCCATCCCAACCCCAACCACACACATTCGCCAGAGTAGCTGAAAATGGAGGATGAGCGTTAGGGTGTCACTGAGAGTCCACGGAAAGATGATGTCAAAATATGGGAATTGCAGTCCCAAAGCAAGCATTTTATTTCCAGCACTGTTATACCAGATCACCAAGGAAAACATCCAAGGACGTACTCAACACTCCTACTGACTCAATGGGAATTTCTGACCTGTGACCACTCATAGAGGAGTAGAATGATTAGAATGGTTGGGAACTTCAAGGCCATTCCTCAGATGCACACAGATGCCCAGCATGATTACGGGCGTTATGCATCCACCTCTCGAGTTACATTACCTCCCTCTTCCCCACCATCTCAACAAACACACTCCTCCCTCACTTGCAGTCCCACATTCCAGGAACTGCTAATGGAGAAATAATGTTCCTCTGTCAGTTTTTAATATGTTCTACAAATATTTGTTAGGTGATTAGAATCCAAGCAACCGAGTTAATTACTTACCAGTCTGAGCTTGATGTTCCAGTAGCAGTGTTCAGCAAGATGTTTCTTGCAGATTGTTTCGTAATTCTAACTAACCCATCCGGATGATGAAATTTGGCAGGTCCATAAATGGGTAGAAAATTCAGCATGTTGTGTGCTAAAGTCACCAACAACAAAAAAAGTTCAGGAAATGAATTTGTTGTTAAGGCAATGAAAGAAGAAGATCAAGATAATTTCTTTGAAAGTTTTCATTTGTTTGACAAATGTGCATTTCCAGTAAGTTCAGAATTAATTTTAGACTTTCAGATTTTAGTTATTTTGAAGTCCCCCATGAGAAGCTAATCCAGAAGCTTAAGAAGCATGGGGTCCTCGGTGAACTGGCAATCTGGATTCAGAACTGGCTTGCGTATAGAAGACACAGGGTTGTGGTAGAAGGGACTTATTCGAGCTGGAGATCTGTAATTCATGGTGTTCCACAGGGATCTGTGCTGGGACCTCTGCTGTTTGTGAAGTATATAAATGACCTGGATGAAAATGTAGATGGGTGGGTTAGTAAGTTTGTGTATGATACCACGTTTGGTGGAGGTGTGGATAATGTTGAAGATTGACAAAGAATACAGGGATCTGTGCTGGGGCCACAAGAAGTATAGGCTAAGTCAATGCAGAGGAGTTTGGTTTTCATGTTATCACAAAAGCAAGAAGCTTAAATTCTCAGCTGGGTTAGTAACGGCCTTTGGCATAGGGAAGTTGCTTTAATCCACTTATCACTTCTGTGGTTGGCCTTTTTGACTTCAGTGACTCCAGTCCCAACAGCGCAGAGTCCTGATGAGCCCAGGAAACAATCTATTATGCTTCATCACTGGGGATGAGCCACATTGCCTGCCAGGATTACACGCAACAAGAGAATGATACTCAGATGGTGTTTAGGAAGTTTCACGCAGGAATCATGCTGGAAAAGTTTAGGTATCTGATACAAAAGGGAAAGGGCAGCACTGCTGGACTATTGGTTCATGAGCATAGATTCCAACATTTTATGAATCACTGAAGTCGGGCTAACTGGCCTATAATTTCCTATCTTTTGACTCCCTCCCTTCTTAAAGAGTAGAATAACATTTGCAGTTTTCAAGTCCTCTGGAACCATTCCAGAATCTAATGATTCTTGGAAGATCATTACTAATGTTTCACAATCACTTCAGCTATCTCTTGCAGAACCCTTGGCTGTAGCCCAACTGGTCATGTGACTTATCTACCTTCGGTCCTTTCAACTTTTCAAGCACCTTCTCCTTAGTAATAGCAACTACGCTCAGTTCTGTCCCCTGACACTCGAGTTTCTGGCACACTGCTAATGACTTCCACTGTGAAGTCCGATGCAAAACACTTACTTAGTTCATCTGCCATTTTTGACCCCATCTCTACCTCTCTAGCATCAATCTTCAGTGGTCCAATATCATTTTACTCTTTATATATTTGGAAAAAATTGTGCTATCCTCTTTGATATTATTGACTAGCTTACTTTCATTTTCTGTCTTTTCTTTCCTCATCGTTTTTAGTTGCCTTCTGTTGATGTTTAAAGGCTTCTCAATCCTCTAACTTCCCACTAATTTATTTCAATATTATATGCCCGCTCCTTTGCTTTCATGCTATCTTAGATTTTCCTTGTCACCCACAGATGTCCCAGCCTCCCTTTAGAATACTTCACCTTTGGGATGCATCTATCCTGCACCTTCCGAATTGCTCCCAGAAATTCACGTATTGCTGTTCTGCCATCATCTCTGCTAGTGTTCCCTTCCAATCAACTTTGGCCTGTTCTCATGCCTTCTGAATTCCCTTTACTACACTGTTATACATCTGACTGTATCTTCTCCCTCTTGAGCTGTAGGGTGAATTCTATCATATTATGATCACTATCTCCCAAGGATTCCTTTACCTCCCTAATCCCTAAGCTCCCTAATCAAATTTGGTTCATTACACAGCACCCAATTCAGAATTGTATTTCCTCTAGTGGGCTCAACTACAGGCTGTTCTAAAAACCCATCTCATAGGCATTCTACAAATTCCTCTCTTGGGATCCAGCATCAAACTGCTTTTCCCAATCTACCTGCATATTGAAATCCCCCATGACTATTGTAACACTGCTGTTTTTCCAGGCCTTTTTAATTTCTTATTGAAATTTATATCCCATATCCTGGCTGCTATTCAGAAGCCTGTATGTAACTCCCATCAAGGTCTTCTTCCCCTTGCAGTTTCTTAACTCTACTCACAAGGATTTTACTTCTTCTGATCCTATGTCACCTCTTTCTAAGAGCTACCCCATCCCCTCTGCCTATCTGCTTATCCCTTTGATATAATGTGTATCCTTGGATGTTAACCTCCCAACAATGATCTTCTTTCAGCCATGACGCAGTGATGCCCAGAACGTCATTCCTGCAAATCTCTAACTGCGCTATAAGATCATTCACCTTATTCCAGATACTGCATGCATTCACACCTTCAGTCCTATATGTATCACCCTTTTTGATTTTGCCCCCATGTTACATTTCAGCTCATCCCATTGATTACAATTTTCCCCTATCATCTGTCTGTCTTTCCTCACAGTCTCACTACACACTGCATCTACTCGTATACCAACTGTCCCTATCACTCTGGTTCCCAGCCTCCTGCCAACCTAGTTTAATCCCTCCCCAACAGCTCTAGAAAATCAGCCCGCAAGGATATTGGTCTCCTTCGGGTTCAGATGTAATCCATCCTTTTTGTACAGGTTATACTTTCCCCAGGAGAGATCCCTGTGACTTAGAAATCTGAAACTCTTCCCCAAACTACTCTTTTAGCCACTCATTCACCTGTACTATCATCCTATTCTTGCTCTGACTAGCACGTGGCACTGGGAGGTTCCTGCTCTTCAGCCTCTTCCTTAGTTCCCTATACTCACTGCACAGGACCTCTTCCCCGTTTCTACCTATGCTATTGATGCCAATCTGCACATTGACCTCTGGCTGTTCACCCTCCCTCTTGAGAACCTTCTGCAGCCACTCTGAGACATCCTGGATCCTAGAACCCGGGAGACAACACACCATCCTAGCTTGTCTTTCACACCCACAGAGTTAGCTGTCTGTCCTCCTAATTATCGAGCCTCCTATCACTATCACTCTGCCTGACTGAGTCTGAGAGCTGGCCACAGTGCCCCTGGCCTGCCTGCTGCTGCTGTGCCCTGATAGGTTATCCCCTCAGCACTCTGCAAAGGGGTATACAGTACTTGTTTTTGAGAGGAATGACCACAGAGGGGCTCTGCACTGATTGTTTACTTTTCCTGATGGTCACCCATCTGCTTTCTGAAGCCAGCACTCTGGGTGTGGCCACCTCAGTAAAACTCTCATCTATGGAGTTGGCAGCCTCCCAGATAGTCCGGATAGTTCACTTCAGCAAAAAAGAGTATCAGCACCTTCCACCCACCAAACAAACAACAGCAAAGCCCCCAAGAAAGACCGTGATCTGGTACAACAAAAAACAGATCGTTCTCCTCGATGGTTCGACATACTACAGGCTCTCTCCCTCTTCTCAATAAAGGGACAGAGAGTTGTTACCCTTTCACTGCGAGAGGGAAGACATGATGAGAGGCATTGATCGTGTGGATAGTCAAAGGCTTTTTCCCAGGGCTGAAATGGCTGCCACATGAGGGCACAGGTTTAAGGTGCTGGGGAGTAGGTACAGAGGAGATGTCAGGGGTAAGTTTTTTACTCAGAGAGTGGTGAGTGCGTGGAATGGGCTGCCCGCAACGGTGGTGGAGATGGATTTGATAGGGTCTTTTAAGAGACTTTTGGATAGGTATATGGAGCTCAGAAAAATAGAGGGCTATGGGTAACCCCAGTAATTTCTAAGGTAGGGACATGTTCAGCTTTGTGGACTACAGGGCCTGTATTGTGCTGTAGGTTTTCTATGTTTCTATAACAAAACAACAGGCAGACTTGCAATGCTAAAATCTGCCACATTGCTTCCCCCTGCGCACCCCACCCCTGAGTTCTCCAACTCAAGAACTGGCAGCAAACTTCCACCTCCAACGAGAGAGAGTGAGTGCGATTCGCCAAGTACAGAGCCTCCAACAGCAGATCCGGTGTTCCTGATGTTCTGTTTTCTCCTGCGACTGCTTGGAACCCCTAAGGGCTGCTTTTCTTCTAGTCAGTGGCCTTGGGATATCAAAAAGTGGCCAGCCTAGAGCCCCCAGGAGGGGTTTGCACCACGGCAAAGAACTGACGTTTGAGTGTAACTCTAGATCAGGGTTTTTGACAATCCCATCTGCCTTGAAAAGGAAAGATAGAAATTAAACTGTTTCTGCAGATGTGCTCAAAGGAGTTGTTGTTAAGTGCCATTATAGCTCCACCCTGGTGGAGGAGAAGCTGTGGTTGAACACTGAAGTGGGGGTCTTTGAGCTCCTCTACATCCTGCCTGATGGCAGTATCGAGCAGTGAGCACGGATCAGTAGGTGGAAATCCTTGATGGATGGGATGTCACCTTCCTGAGATATTGCCTCTTGTAATGTCCACCGGTGAGATTTGTACGAGTGATGAAACTGACTGAGTCCACTGTACTCTTTAGCCTCTTGCATTGCTGCACATTGGTGTTTCCATACCAGCCTGTGATGCTATCAGTCAGAATGCTTTCCACTGGACATTTCTAAAAAATAACCCTCGTTTAGCTGGGAGACAAGAACATTGGGGTGCAGTGATGTGTGGACATGAGAATAAGTTACAGGACTGCATATGGGGATTGGGACCAATTGAAAATGCTCTGAGATCTGGCATAGACTCGATGAACTGAATGGGCTCTAATTAAGGGAATTTGAGAATATTTGATTACTTAAAGCTTCTTAGAAATGCAAGTTTCCATTCATTTTGAAGCCACCAATCAAAACCTATAAAAATTTGAGGCTGATGACAGAGGATGCTGATAGAGTCTAGGATAATGCTACGCTGTCTAGGTGGAGGAATACTTGGCGTTTGCAAGTGAAGATTCCAAAAGACTAGTGATTTTTGTTCTTCCTGCGGTAACCGATGAGTGGGAAAGTTGATCAACCATGCATCTGTTCTCAGAATCAAGAGGTGTTGTCTTTATTTGAGAGCAGAATATCCAAGATCTGGATTGCAGCAAAAATAGAAAAGATCAAAGGGGCCGGAGGTATCATTGTGATGAGAAGATGTTCATCCAAATATGTTGTATTGGTTCCAATTGTAAATAATGAATCTTTTCACTTCTTGAGTAGAAGTGATCTGTACATACAAGATAATATAAAAGTTTCTCCATTTGTTTTGCACTCTACACTAACATTGGGGTTATGCAAAGCATATAACTTTCTCATGTTGCTACTATAAAGCATCCAGTTTGGATGCTGATGTTTGTTCAAAATTGTATTTGCTCAGCTCCTTTTCTCCCTTCCTCCGACCAAGAAGCTAAGGTTTTAAGGACTGCGGTGTGAGTTGTTATTTTCTCTTGATTACAAATGTGTGTGTGTGTATCGCTGGATTTATGTTAGAGAGTTGTAAAGTCAGAGGGTCGTAGAAGGGGGCAGACCCTTTGGCCCATCACACCAGTGCTGGATATTCCATTTTCTAGCACCCATCCTGTAGATTTCTGTGTTTTTCTATTATTTATTATATTACTTAAATGTTGTGAGAGTATTACTTGACCCCTCATCTTACCTTTCCCGATCTCTCTTTCTCATTTCTGGAGACAAACTTTCACAGCTATCTTAACTATACTTCTTTCCCACCCACTTCTCAGGATGAGAACATACAAGATGTCCTCTTTATTTTCCATCGCCATCGATGCTGTCCTCACCTGCATCCCATCTATTTCCTTTACAACTGCCCTCATCCACCCTGCCGCTGCCACAAAAGGGATAGGGTTGTCTTAATCTACCGTCTCACGAGCATCCGTATCTAGCAAATCATTCTCTGTAACTGCTGTCATCTCCAACAGGATCCTACCACTAAGCACATCTTTCCCTCCCATCCCTCTGTGACTCCCTTGTCTACTTGTTCCTCCCCACTGATCTCCCTTATGTCAGATTTCCCTGCGAACAGGACAAGTGCTACACATGCCCCTCCACATCCTCCCTCACCACCATTCAGGGCCCCAAACAGTCCTTTGAGTTGAAGCGACAGTCCACCTGTGAGTCTATCAGGAACATCTACTGTATCTGATGCTCCCGATGCAACAGCCTCTACATCAGTGAGACTTGACATAGATTGGGGGACCGCTTCGTCGCACACCTTCACTCTATCTGACACAAAAGACAGGATCTCCTCATGACTAAGCATTTCAATTCGACTTTCCTTTCCCATACAGACAGTCGGTCCATGACCCTCTCTACTGTCACAATGAGGCTGCTCTCGGGTTGAAGGTGCAGCATCTCATATTCCATCAGGGAAAGTTTCCAATCTGATGGTGCAAATGTTGATTTTTTTTTAAACATCTGGTAATTTCTCACTCTCTTCCTTTCTTTCTTTTCCCTTTCCCCAGTCTGGGTTTACCTCTCACACCTGCCTATCAGCTCCCTCTGGTACCCCAATTCCTCCCCATTCTTCCATTGTCCACTGTGTTCTCCTATCAGACTCCTTCAGCACTTCACCAGTTGGCTACATCTGTCACTGCCACCCACCTCCCCAAGCTTCTTTATTCACTGGTTTCCCCTATCACCTGTGTACAATGTACTGCGTATGTTAATCAAAATGGCTTCTTTGTTTTGTTAAGAGTAGGAATGTTTCTTTGTTATGATAAGTGCTTTCTCTCGCAATTGTTTAACTTTAGAATTGCTGATAATGGGGATTATATTAATTTGTTAACCAATGGGGGAATGTTATTTTGTCTTGTGGGTCTGGGAGCGGGGTTTTCGTGGTCTTTCCGGGGAGTCGGGAAGAAGACGCCGAAGAAGGTGGACGTGTACTGCACTGCTCGGTTGACCACCAGGGTGGTCCCAGGTGCAAGGACGTGGATGTCGGAGGAAAGCAACGAGGGGTCGAATGGTTCAATGGTTGAGCTCCAACGATGTACACTAAACTGACTGAACTCTGATAAGTTTGGCGCCTTTTACTTTATTTTCTTTTCCTTCATATACACTGTATTGTTAGTACTCATTTAGTTTTAGTAAAATGTTTAAAGTATATTCCATAATGGTATCTGGTGTGAGTTTGATATTGTGTGTGCGACGCGGCATTAACTTGATTCCCACAGCACCTGTGTATATGGGAGGCGGGGGTTGGTAAGTGGCTGGACTTTTTTCCCTTAGACATATACCAGCCTGTTGGGCAAGTGTTACATTTGTGAGGGCTTGTCCGGGATTGGATTGTCAGGGGCTGTGGAATCGTGCAGGCAGTAATGCGGAGATGGACAGAGATAAGATTATAAACTGGTACGATTTGGAAGATGTACCAGTGCAGTATGTGTGTGTGGTGAGCGGAGTGGATTTTTGAGTTTCGGGAGATGCATTAGTGCGGGGGTTAAGTTTGGTAAAAGGTATGGGGCAGGTAGAATTGGTAGCTAGACGGTGTGGTAAAGAGGTGGAGTCTAGTTTTGTGTTGGTTCATATGAGTGCTGACGTCATGATGTTGGAACTGCTGGCGACGGTCAGTGTTCCGGGGAAGGTGGAGCTGTGGGGGCTCCACATCCTCTCTGAGGATGAGGATGAGGAGAAACCGGAGGAGGAGCTAGAGCTAGAGGTGGCCCCCAGAGAGGTACCCGTCACTAGTAAAGGGGGGTCGGAGGAAGAAGGCGTGGCTAGGCCCCGCCCCTCAGGTAGGTTGGAGGCCTTGGAGCTGGCAGCCGCACTTAACTCCCTGGTGGGAGTGGCCGAGAGGCCACGGCTGAAGCTGGGGGTGTTCTCCGGAGCCAAGCCTACTCTGGATGGGGAGTTGGACTATGTGACCTGGATCAAGCATAAGTCTCTGATGTTAGAGGAGTGGCCAGGCTCGGATGAGGAGAAGAGACAGCGATTGGTGGGAAGTTTGAGGGGTTCGGCAGCCAAAACAGTCCGGGAGTTGAAAGCTGAAAAGCCTGGGGCTTCAGTGGAGGAATGCATAGAGGTTTTGGAGGGAGCATTTGGGTTGTCAGGGGAACCCTGGCTGCTTTTAGCAGAGTTTCAACACCTGGAACAAGGGAGAGGGGGAAATCTCTCGGAGTACATATTTCGGATGGAGAGAATGCTTACGGGGTTGCGGCGCCGGGGGGTAGTGAAGGCGCCTGATGTGTCTAGAGTGAGGATGAGTCAGATATTCCATAGCTCTCTGCAGGAGGACAAGGTGGCATGGACTATCTGGCAGGCTTATAGAAAGGGCCCCCCGCCATCATTCGGGCAACTGATTAGAGAGGTGTGGGAGGAAGAGAGAGCATTGGGGTGGAAAAGGGGCTCGGGCCACCGGGAGCGATCCTCAGTGATACTGGAAGTGGTGGCTGGGTGGAGGACTGAGAAACCCCAGGGGAGTAGGGACCCCCCCCCCCTCTGGAGGGGAAGGACAGGGAAAGTACCCACCTCCGGGGGCGGCCCGTGCAATGAGCTGGGAGTGGGGGCTGTCCGGGGAGAGGAGGGGCGGCGGGCAGTGTGTACTTTAACTGTGGGGGAATATGAATCTGCTGGAAGTGCTGGTGTATCTGGACAATTTGATAGTGTTTGGATCGACTTTGGAGGAACATGAGGAGAGGCTGTTAAAGGTGTTAAGCCGGCTTATCCATGAATTACTGAATATACTAAAGTATATTCCATAACGGTATCTGGTGTGAGTTTGATATTGTGTGTGCGACGCGGCATTAACTTGATTCCCACAGCACCTGTGTATACGGGAGGCGGGGGTTGGTGAGTGGCTGGACTTTTTTCCCCTAGACATATACCAGCCTGTTGGGCAAGTGTTACACCTGCCAACTTGTACTCCTTCCCCTCCTCGCACCTTATTCTGGCTTCTTTTCCCTTTCCTTTCCAGTCCTGATGAAGGGTCTTAGCCCAAAACATCCACAGTTAATTCACCTCCATCGATGCTGTCTGACTTGTTGAGTTTCGGTTGAGTTGCTCAGATTTTCTAGCATCTTCAGAATCCCCTGCGCTTGCAGTTATCATTTAAACCTTCTTAACCAGGTTATCTACTTGTGTTGCTGTCTTCAGGGATTGCTGGACAGGTACACCATGGTTCCATTCTTCCTCACTGCTTCCTAGGATCCTGTTCATTATGTTGACCTTAACCTTATTCAGCCTTTCAATACACACCACCTCCCATGTTAGAACATAGAATAAAGAACAGGACAGCACAGGAGCAGGCCACTCAGCCCAAAATGTTGTGCTGAACCAGCTGATAGGCACATCATAATTATCTCCAGCATATGTTATGAAATTTGTTAACTTAGCAGCAGCAGCTCAATGCAAGAAGAAAAGAAAAAATAAAGTAATAATATATAAGTAAATCAATTACTGTATACAGATATCGAATAGATTAAAAATTGTGCAAAAAACAGAAATAATGTATATTTGTATATCTAAAATAAAAGTGAAGTAGTGTTCACGGATTCAAGTTCCATTTAGGAATCAGAGGGCAGAGGGGAAGAAGCTGTTCCTGAATCGCTGAGTGGGTGCCTTCAGGCTTCTGTATCTCCTACCTGATGGTAACAGTGAGAAAAGGGCATGCCCTGGGTGCTGGAGGTCCTTTAATAAGTGATGTTGCCTTTCTGAGACACCGCTCCTCGAAGATGTCCTGGATATTTTGTAAGCTAGTACCCAAGCTGGAGCCGACTAAGTTCACAACCCTCTGCAGCTTCTTTCGGTCCTGTGCAGTAGCCCCCCCATGCTAGACAGTGATGCAGCCTGTCAGAATGCTCTCCGTGGTAAATCTATTGAAGTTTTTGAGTGTATTTGTTGAGATAGCAAATCTCTTCAAACTCCTAATGAAGTATAGTCTCTGTCTTGCCTTCTTAATAACTGCATCGATATGTCGGGACCAGGTTAGGTCCTTAGAGATCTTGACATCCAGCAACTTGAAACTGCTGGCTCTCTTCACTTCTGATCCCTCTATGAGGATTGCTACGTGTTCCTTCGTCATACCCTTCCTGAAATCCACAATCAGCTCTTTCGTCTTTCTGACATTGAGTGCAACATTGTTGCTTTGACCCCACTCTACTAGATGGCATATCTCACTCCTGTATGCACTCTCATCCCCATCTGAGATTTTACCAATGGTTGTATCATAAGCAAATTTATAGATGGCATTTGAACTATGCCCAGCTACACAGTCATGGGTATAGAGAGAGTAGAGCAGTGGGTTAAGCACATATCCCTGAGGTTCACCGGTGTTGATCGTCAGCGAGGAGAAGATATTATCACCAATCCACACAGATTGTGGTCTTCCGGTTAGGAAATCAAGGATCCAATTGCAGAGGGAGGTACGGAGGCCCAGGTTCAGTAACATCAATAAGGGTTGTGGGAATGATGGTGTTAATTGCTGAGCTGTAGTCGATGAGCAGCATCCTGACGTACTTGTTCATATTGTCCAGGTGGTCTAAGGCCGAGTGAAGAGCCATTGAGATTGCACTTCCCGTTGACCTATTGTGGCGATAGGCAAATTGCAGTGGGTCCAGGTCCTTGCTGAGGCAGGAGTTCAGTCTAGTCATGACCAACCTCTCAAAGCATTTCATCACTGTAGATGTGAATGCAACCGGGCGATAGTCAGTAAGGCAGCTCACATTATTTTTCTTAGGCACTGGTGTAATTGTTGCCTTTTTGAAGCAAGTGGGAACTTCCACCTGCAGCAATGAGAGGTTGAAAATGTCCTTGAATACTCCTGCCAGTTGGTTGGCACAAGTTTTCAGAGCCTTACCACATACTCGATCAGGACCTTCTGCCTTGTGGGGTTCACATTCTTTAAAGACAGCCTACCATTGGCCTCTGAGACAGAGGTCACAGGGTCACCGGGTGCAGCAGGGATCTTCACAGCTGAGGTTTTATTCTCCCTTTCAAAGCAGGCATAGAAGGCGTTGAGTTCATCTGGTAGTGAAGCATCGCTGCCATTCATGCTGTAGGGTTCTCCTACTGAAATCCATGTAGATTCCTTCTTTCTATCACCAGAAAGTTTTGGATCCAGTTTACCAGCTTGCCCTGGATCTCATAGGCGCTTCAGTTTGAACTAGGCTCTGATGTGGGACCTTTTCAGAGCCTTACTGAAATCCATGTAGACTAATTCACCACATTAACCTCACTGAAGCATGTAGATGCTTCTTCAAAACATTCAATCAGTTTAGTCTTCCTAGCAAAGCCCTCTTGCTGTCTGTGATCAAGCCCAGCCTCCATGTGCAGGTTAATTCTACCTTTCAGATTTCATCCAGTAATTTTCCTATCCTCTGTACCTACGCTCGGTCCGCCAGAGAAAGCAGGATCTCCCAGTGGCCACACATTTTAATTCCATGTCCCATTCCCATTCTGATATGTCTATCCATGGCCTCCTCTACTGTCAAGATGAAACCACACTCAGGTTGGAGGAACAACACCTTGTATACTGGCTGGGTAGCCTCCAACCTGATGGCATGAACATTGACTTCTCTAACTTCTGTTAATGCCCCTCCTCCCTTTCTTACCCAATCCCTGACATATTTAGTTGTTTTTTTCTCTCTCTCTCTCTCTGCCCATCACTCTGCCTGTTCTCTATCTCCCTCTGGTGCTGGCCCCTCCCCCTTTCTTTCTCCGGAGGCCTCCCGTCCCATGATCCTTTCCCTTCTCCAGCTCTGTATCACTTTCGCCAATCATCTTTCCAGCTCTTAGCTTCATCCCACCCCCTCCAGCCTTCTCCTATCATTTCATATTTCCCCCTCCCCCCACTACTTGCAAATCTCTTTGTATCTTTCCCTTCAGTTAGTCCTGACGAAGGGTCTCCGCCCGAAATGTCGACAGTGCTTCTCCTTATAGATGCTGCCTGACCTGCTGTGTTCCACCAGCATTTTGTGTGTGTTGTTCCTATCCTCTGTGTTAGACTCATCAGCCTATTTTATCCCAGTTGCCCTTCTCAAATAAGTGTACCATATTTACTATTACCCTGTCATCTGGCATCTCACCTAAGGCCAGAGAAGATCAGAATATTTCTTGAATCCCACAAGGTTCCCTTTCTTCTCTCTCATAGCAACTTGGGATACATCTCACTGGGCTGTGGGGATATATCCACTTTTATGACAAGTAAGATATCTAATGGTGCCTCCTTTTTAACAGCAGTTAATTTAATCCGCCCCCCTTATCCAACAAAAATGGTCTCCTTACTGAACGCGGGTGAGGAATATATTTAACACCTCACCTACATTCTCTGACCCCATACATAGGTTTCCACTTTGTTTTCTGTGGGCCCAATTCTTCTGCACCTAATATAAAATGCTTTAGGATTTTTCTTAATCTTTGCTGCCAGTCCTATTGCATACCTCCACTTTGCTCTCCCAATTACTTTTTATGCACGCCCTTCACATTCTATGCACCTATTGGATGTGTCCTGTTTGCACTTCTTTATAAACGACACTTTTGATTCCTTATCTAACCTTTGACATTTTTTCTTGATTCTCCATGTTCCTTGACATTCAGTGTTCCTTTGTTGTCTTTGCCTTTCACCATTGTCCTGAATTCTCATAGTTACATTGGTGAATGTCTCCCACTTGTTATTTATAGATTTATGTGCCATCAGTTTGCTTTCCCTGCATTGCCCAGATAGATTCGCAAAGATTAGGTCTAGTGTTACTTGGCAGGGCTATCTACACACTGACTCAAAAACCTTGCCCTTTATCATCTCTACCTCCTCTGAACTTTCAGACTAAGGTGTTCCCAGTTGGTAGTACAGAAGCTGAAATTCCACACAGCCATTTCAGGCTGTTTGTACTTGTGATTGTCCTTGTGGAAAGTTTCCTGAAAGTTTGACTAAGATGGGCTGTATAACGGACTTGTGTTGAAACATTGATATTCCCATCAGCTCAGACTGAATTGAGATGGGAAATCAGTGATCACGCTAGAGGACAAGGACAAATTGAATGTTCTGCTCATTCTTTTTCTCTTGATCTCTCCTTATGTCAATCTCCCTCATTTTTTATCTTCAATCCACTTGCCTGAATGTTTCTCCTTACTGGAAGATGGATGGGTGTCTAAGCACTAACTTCATTTTGAGGTCTCGACCAAATGCCCATATATGCAGTTTGTTAGATTGTAGGTGATCTGTTTGTTCTCTTGTACTCTCTTGCTTTCTGTAGATGTGGGTCACTTGACAATGTATTTTACAATTCATTCTATCATTCTTTTCATTACCACACTTCCAGGTCTGATGGTTTTTAGATGTATGAATGGTCAGAAACTTTGTCAATACAATATTTTTATTTGTATAGGCACATATACTCATGGGAGTAGCTTTATTTGTTGAGATATGGGGAATTACAAACAAAACAATGATTGCCGGGAATTTACAAGTATCTTAAATGCCCATTTTCGAGACGTTTTCAGCGAAGCACGTCATAATCACTTACTTTTGAACTTGGCTGAAAACACCTGCCTATTGGTACCACAGCAAGCATTTACACACAGGAAATTTTAAAAAACAGAATGGCCTGTTAATCTGTTTTGGAGTTTGTTAAAGAATAATACTAGGCTAGTTCCATGCAGTTGTGATGGTGGCCTGAACTGCTGGAACAGCATATTTAGACTAAGTTTAACATTTGTCTTGAAGTGCAAAAGTGAAATAAAGCTCTGATATTACTGCGAAGATTGCATTCATTTGAGATGAAGTTAGGTTTCTGTCAGTACATTCTACGGTTCATGGCCACTTTATTAGTTTTCCTGTACACCTGCTCATTAATGCAAATAACTAATCAGCCAATTATGAGCAGCAATGCAATGCATTAAAGCATGGTCAAGAGGTTCACTTGTTCAGACGAAACATCGGAAAGGAGAGAAATGCGATCTAAATGACTTTGACTGTGGAATGATTGTTGGTGCCAGATGGGATGATTTGCAGATCTCAGAAACTGCTGGTCTCCTGGGATTTTCACATACAAAAGAATTTACAGAAAATGGTGTGAGAAACAGAAAACTTCCAGTGAGCAGTAGTTCTGTGGGCAGAAACGCCTCAAGGGAATGGCCAGACTGGTTCAAACTGACAGGAAGACAACAGTCACTCAGATGATGATGCGCTCCAGCAGTGGTGCACAGAAGGGCATCTCTGAATGCAGAACACGTCGAATCTTGAAGTGAATGGGCAGCTGCAGTCCATGATTATATACACAGTGGCCACTTTATTAGGTACAGGAGGTACGTGATAAAACGAGTGGCTACTGAGGATAAGTCATTGGCTCTTTGCATCAATGGTCACACTGTTGACTCGCTGGTGGATTGGGTGTTGCTGACTACTCCAGGCAGCTTTTTACAAAACCCCATGCCCTTAATGGTGTTAATGAACATTGTCCGATATTTGGTGCTGGCGTAGAAGTACACAATAGGATCCAGGATAGTATTAGAATAAATGGCAAGAACACAGCAGTAGTAAGCTACTCCAAGTTGTTGGAAAAGTGTGCAGTTCTTCATACCCACAGTGGAAATAACTAAACGTGTTACATTTACAGGAAGAAAGCATATTACAAAGATGCACAATATTACTATCATCATCCGGACAGCATATTGGGATTTCTGTGAATGTGCAGCTAATGTTAAATTGGCCAGTTTCCTTTGAACAAGTAAAGTTGACACCAGCAAGGAAACAAATGGAATTCCAAAGGACAGAATAAATAATGTAACTGTGGAAGATAGTAATACTTTCTCCTCAAATGGCTGATTAAAGCTCATACAATGTATTCTTCCATTCATTTCAAAGACCCTGGTCCGAGAAAAAGCCGGGAATGAAACAAAGCCGGCTAACAACCAGATCAAGATAGAAAGGGCAATGGTACATTTCTTTGTAAGCCTGTTCTTGGACTGAATGGGCTTGAGGACCATGTAACATCGATAATTACTGATGCACGTCAGGAAGAAGACACTTGCCATCAAGATGAAATAGATGAAGAAGATTTGGAGTTTGCACACAAATTCTCCAAATATCCAGTGGTTGTTGTTGCTGTGATAAGTGATTATAAGCAGATAGGTGAATGAGAAAAGCAGGTCACCCAGACACAGATTTAACATCAAAATATCAATTGGGGCCTTTTTCTTCACTTGTGAACAGAATATCCATAGTGTTAGACTGTTAAAGCTTACAGCTAAAATGAAGAAGATTGTAAGTGCTGGAGGCATCATTCTTGTGAGGAATTGTTCATCCAAGAAGCACGATCCATTAGTTCTGACTGTAGGTGATGAATTGCTTGTTTTTTCCATGGAAGCCATCTACAAATTTAAGAACAAGAACAAATAAAAAAGGATTTACATTGATCATCTAGCTTTGCAGCATGTTTGGGGATCTGCAAAAACTAGAGTGATACAACATAGAAACAGGCCCTTCAGTCCAACTGGCCCATGCTGACTATGATGCCCACCTGAGCTGATGCTACTTGCCTGAATTTGGCCCATAAACCTCTAAGCCAGGAGTTTCCAACCTGGGGTTAAAGCTAGGGGGGTCTATGGCATAAAAATTGTTGGGAATCCCTAATCTAAGCCTTTCCTTCAATGTACCCATCCAAATGCCTAATCCTTCCTTCCCTTGTAGCCCTCCATTTTTCTGTCATCCATGTGTTTTTCTAAGGGTCTCTTACATGTCTCTGGTGTATAGGTCTTTGCCACCACTTCTGGCAGCGCATTTCATACACCCACCACTCACTGTTTGAAGAATGCCCTACCCCTGCCATCCCCTATACTTTCTTCCAATTGTCTTAAAATTGTGCCTCTTGTATTTGCCATTTCCGCCCAGAGAAATAGGTGCTTCAGCCCTGAACTCATATTTACCTAGTCTATTTCTGGCACCTCCATCCCCTTCCTTGATGTCTCTGTCTTTATTTCTGGAGACTGCTAATCTATTGATGTATATTGCAAACCCACAGTCTCTCACAGCTACATGGACTGTACCTCCTCCCACCCTGTTACCTGTAAAACGCCATCCCTTCTCTCAATTCCTTCATCCCCACTGCATCTGCTCTCAGAATGAGGCTTTTCTTCCAGAATGAAGGTGATTTCCTTCTTCAAAGAAAGGTGCTTCCCTTCCTTCAGCATTAATGCTGCCCTCAACCGCATATCCTCCATTTCATGCACGTCTATTCTCACCTCAGCCTCCCGCCACCCTACCAGGGATAGGGTTCTTCTTGTCCTCACCTAGTACCCCACCAGCCTTTGCATCTAGCAGATAATTCTCCGCAACTTCTGCAATCTCCACTGGGATTCCACCACCAAACACATCTTTCGCTTCCCCTCCAATTTCAGCTTTCCGCAGGGATCGCTCCCTTGACCATTCATCCTTTCCCACTGATCTCCCTCCTCACAATTATCCTTGCAAGCGGAACAGTTGCCACACCTGGTCCTTGACTACTGTTCAGGCCCAAAACAGTCCTTCCAGGTGAGGTGACCCTTCACCTGTGAATCTGTTGGGGTCATCTATTGTTTCTGGTGCTTCCGGTGTGGCCTCCTGTATATCGGTGAGACCCAACGTAGATTGGGAGAGCAATTTGCCGAGCACCTATGCTCTGTTCACCAGAAAATGTGGGATCTCCCAGTGGCCACCCATTTTAATTCCACTTCCCATTTCCATTCCAATATTTCCATCCATGGCCTTCTCCATTGCTGTGATAAGGCCACACTTGGGTTGGAGGAACGACACCTTGTATTCCGTATGAGTAGTCTCCAACCTGCTGGCATGAACATCAATTTCTTGAACTTCCAGTGACACCTTCCCCACACTTCACCATTCCCCATCCCCTTTTCCCTCTCTCACCTTCTCACCTTACCACCTTGCCCACCCATTGCCTCCTTCTAGTACTCCTCCCCCCTTTGCTTTCTTCCATGGTCTTCTGTCCTCTTCGATCAGACACACCCCCTTCTCAAGCCATGTATCTCTTTCACCAATCAACGTCCCAGCTCTTTACTTCATTCCCGCACCCTGCAGTTTCAGGTTTCACCTATCACCTTGTGTTTCTCTCTCCCCTCCCCCATCTTTTAAATCTACTCTGCAGCTTTTTCTCTCCAGTCCTGCCAAAGGGTCTCGGCCTGAAACATTGACTGTACTCATTGCCTGGTCTGCCCTGCTGAGTTCCTCCAGCATTTTGTGTGTGTTGTTTGAATTTCCAGCACCTGCAGATTTTATCTTGTTTGTAGGAGGTGCTGGATATCCACTCTGTCTATGCCTTTATTAATCTTGAACGCCTCTATCAAGTCTCCTCTCGTCGTCCTTTGCTCCAAAGAGAAAAGCCCCAACTCACTCAGACTTTCTTCATAAGACATGTTGACTAATCCAGGTGGCATCCTGCCCAATTTCCACAGCATTATGATGAGGCAACCTGTAGTCTGTGTGGTCTAACTAGAGTTTTATCGAGTTGTAACATCACATCAAGGCTGTTGAACTCAATGCATCAACTAATGAAGGTCGACATACCCCTTCTTAACAACCCTGCCACCTTGCACAACGACCTTGAAGGACCTATAGACATGGATCCCAGGAGCCCCCTGTTTCTTCTACCATTAACCCTGTACTCTGTCTTCAAGATTGACCTTGCAAAGTGAATCACATGACACTTCTTCAGATTGAACTCCATCTGCCCAGCCCAGCTCTGCATCCTATCAATGTCAGCTTTAAGCTATTTCATCCTTTCTACACTATCCACACCATCACCAACCATTATGTCATCTGCAATGCATCCTCTCACTTCATCCAAGAAATTTATTTTAAAAATCTCAATGAGCAGATGTCCAAGTACAGATCTCCATGTCACCAACCCCCAGGCAGAATATCTTCCATCTACTGCCACCCTCTGGCTTGTGTGGCAAGTCAATTCTCAATCCACGTAGCCAGCTTCTCAATATTATGATTCCCCAATTTGTTATCAACTTTCCCATCAAATTCCCATAGATCTACTCCTTACCTTTCTTCCTCTTTGATACCAGCTTGTTAAATTTCTTTCTCTGTTTGCCCCAGGTACTCTGGTTCTCTCCCAGCTTCCAAAGACTTGCTGTTTGGTGGGTTAATTGGTTAAGTTGTCCTTAGTTGGTTGGTGTGTTGTATAATCTGGGCTGGAGAAGATGGGAATGTGGGGAGAATAAAAATTTGAATCAATGGAGGATTAAAGTAATTAATTAATGATTATTTTAAATGATTGGTTGATGGTCAGTATGGACCGGTTAGGCCAGCAACTTGCTTATATGCTGCATCATATCAAAACTCTGCTCAAGTAAAATGTAGAAAATTACGTCAACATTGTGATAAAAGGCTTCAATTGGAAACATTAACTATTTTTTCACATATTTTCAGAAGTTTCTGTTTTTAAATCCAAAATCTTTTGTGGTTTTGTACACTATCCAGACCTCATCTGGTTGGGATCCATCAAAAACGACCATGACCAAAGCAGATAATGTCCCAATCACTGAGCCAAGACTGGAATTGAATTTATGAAGGATGGAGAGGTAGTCAATACCTTACAGAAGAAGCAACTTAAAAAAACTCAGTTGTGACACCCCTGACTCTATTACCCTGCAAAGTAATCCAGTCCAACCTGACCATCATCCCTAACCGATACGAAGCAGCGAAGACCATGTTACAAATGGTAAATAACAATTCAGAAGCAGCTGGGATCAGTGTAAGACAAAGTTGAATGGAATGTCAATCTCAAATTCACAACTTTGCCTCCTGTGACTGGGAGGGCAGAATGTACCTGGGGATCTGAGAGACCCCCACAGTCATGTCCAGCTTGAAGAAAGGAGACAATACCATCTGTAGTCATATAAGTACAAGGGATTCTGCAGGTGCTTGAGATCCAACGTAACACGCACTGAGTGCCAGAGGATATCAGCAGGTCAACAAGCATCTATGGAGAGGAATAAAGAATCGGTGTTTCAGGCCAAATCCTTCACTGGGAGTGGAAAGGAAGAGGGAAGTAGCCAGAATAACAAGGTTAACATCATTTTAAAGACACTTGGACAGGGATATGGATCGGAAAGGTTTAGAGGGATACACAATCAAGTGGGAATCTTAGAATGATTAGATTGGTGTTGGGAACATTGAGGTCATTCCTCAGATGCACACAAAAGCCTAGCATGATTATGGGCATTATGCATCCACCTCCCGAGTTAGATCTAACTCCCTCTTCCCCACCATCTCAACAAACACACTCCTCCCTCACTTGCGGTCCCACATTGGCCTCACCATCCAGGAACTGCTAATGGAGAAATAATGTTCCTCTGTCAGATTTTAATATGTTCTACAAATATTCATTAAGTGATTAGAATACAAGCAAGCAAATTCATTACTTACCAGTCTGAGCCTCGATGTTCCAATGGCAGTGTTGACAGTGCTGAGCAAGATGTTTCTTGAAGATTGTTTCGTAATTCTAACTGACTTTATCTGGATGATGAAATTTGGGAGGTCCAGAATTGGGTAGAAAACTCGGCTTGTTGTGTTTTAGTCACCAGAAAAAAAATCAGGAAATGAACTCAAAAACTTAAATCAGTGAAAGAAAAAGATTAAGATAATTTCTTTAAAAGTTTTCATTCATTTGACAAATGTGCATTTCCAGTAAGTTCAGAATTTAATTTAGATTTTCAGATTTTAGATTTTTTGAAGTCCCTCATGGGAGTCAAATCCAGAAGATTAAGATGCATGGGGTTTGCGGCGAATTGGCAATTTGGATTCAGAACTGGCTTGCACATAGAAAACACAGGGTTGTGGTAGAAGGGACTTATTTGAGCTGGAGATCTGTAATTCATGGTGTTCCACAGGGATCTGTGCTGGGACCTCTGCTGTTTGTGAAGTATATAAATGACCTGGATGAAAATGTAGATGGGTGGGTTAGTAAGTTTGTGTATGATACCACGTTTGGTGGAGGTATGGCTAATGTTGAAGATTGACAAAGATTGCAGCGAGATATACATCAGTTACAGATATGGGCCGAAAAATGGCAGATGAAGTTTAACCCAGATAAATGTGGGGTGTTGCACCTCGGAAGGGCAAATGCAAGGAGACAATACACTGATTGGATCCAAGTTCATAGCTCCTTGACGGTGGCCACACAGGTCGATAAGGTGGTTGAGAAGGCTTGTGGCATGCTTGCTTGTTCAAGGAGCTATGAACTTGGATCCCAAGATCTCTCTGCTCAGTAACACTGTTAAGGATCTTGCCCTTACCAGTGTACTGTCTCCTTTTATTTTCCTTATTAAGGTCCAACATCTCACATTTATTTGGTTTAAAGTCCATCTGCTTCTTTATACTCATGAGTTTCTAGACGAGAATTAGATGTACAGGGTCCCATGTACAGATTGAAAAGAGGACAGGGATTTTCTTTTGGAAGATGTTGAGCTTCTTGGATGTTTCTGAAGCTGTGCAGTTTCAGGCAAGTGGGGAATAGTCCATCAGACTTTTGCAGGGCTGTGAGGCATCGGGGGTGGATTGCTTGGTATTTGACTGTACTGCTTCAAGGCCACTCCTGTAATTTAGACGATCCAGTTAGGTAGGTTTCAACTGAGATGTCCGTAATATTGATGCTGAGGAATATGGTTCATGAGCTGCCGTAAAATGTCAAGACATTTGACTCCTTTGCTGGAGACTGTTATTGGCTGACATCTTCACTCAAAGTCTGAAGGCTTCAATAGTTCCATTTAATATCAGAGAATGTAAACATTATACAACCTGAAATTTACTCTTCACAGTCATCGAAGAAACAGAAAAAGAAAAAAAACAAAGAATGATTGCCAGAAAAAAGATAGAACCCCAAAGCTCCCTCTTCCCCTCTGCCATACACAAACAGCAGCAAGAGTGTCAACCTCCTCCTCCCCCCATTTAATTTATCAAAAGCATCAGCACCCCCCACTACCTACCATGCAATAGCAAACCCCCAAAGCCCATAATCTAAAGTCCATCAAAAAATTCTGTCCATCCTAACACTTCGACATTGCACCAGGCTCTCTCTCTCTCTCACTAACAAGGGAGAGAGAGATCTTGCTCCTGTCACAGCGAGAGGGGAGGCCAGCAGCTTGCTCTCTCGACGTTACAGTCTGCAAAGTCTCTTATATATGTTCCCCCTACTCAAGCATCAATAAATTCTCTCTCACTGTCCTGGTTTGCTGCAAGTATGCAGTGATATTTCTTTGTCTGAGAGTTATAAAAGGAACTGGGCAATCATTAATGAAGCCCTACAATTTTCAAGTCAAGTCAAATCAAGTCGTTTTTATTGTCATTTCAACCACAACTGCTGGTACAGTACACAGTAAAAACGAAACAACGTTTCTCCAGGACCATGGTGCTACATGAAACAACACAAATCTACATTAGACTTCAGACCTACATGGGTCTACATAAAGTGTACAAAACAGTGCAAGACAGTACAATAATTAATAAACAAGACAATAGGCACAGTAAAGGGCAAATTACAATATAATAATAAATGATGTAAATGTAAATTGTAAATGTAAACAAAGTTAACAATGTTTTAGCAGGAATTGAGGAATTTTGCCCTATTTCATAATAGTTCATATTAGTTATAATAGTTATGCAGAGGTATGTTTCTCAGAAACTCTAGTAACTGGAAATTACAGGTCTCCAATGACTGTAGTTGTAACAATTGTTTCATGTATAACATATGCATCCTGCCAATGCAGTCAAACAATTGCAATTGCATTCCTTTGTGTTGGGAATGAGTTCAACCACTGGAAGGTACCGTGGAGAGCATTCTGACAGGCTGCATCACTGTCTGGTACGGAGGGGCTACTGCATAGGACCGAAAGAAGCTGCAGAAGGTTTTTTAGTCAGCTCCATCTTGGGCACTAGCCTACAAAGTACCCAGGATGTCTTCAAGGAATGGTGTCTCAGAAAGGCAGCGTCCATTATTAAGGACCTCCAGCACCCAGAGCATGCCCTTTTCTCACTGTTACCATCAGGTAGGAGGTACAGAAGCCTGAAGACACACACACAGCGATTCAGGAACAGCTTCTTCCCCTCTGCCATCTGATTCCTAAATGGACATTGAACCCATAAACACTACCTCATTTTTAAAAATATATATTATTTCTGTTCTTTGCATGATTTTAAAGCTATACGTATACTGTAATTGATTGATTGATTTATTTATTTATTTTTCTTTTTCTATATCATTTGTTACGAACCCCGTAACTGGGTCACTTATCAGCAAAGATGGAGACGTCCGTTGAAGTCTGATGATACTATTTTTAACAGTATTTATTAGTAAAAATACACAAAAATATTATCAATGCAAATATACAAATAATATACGTCGTCAATACTAAATCTAAAAGTGCGGGTATAATAATAATCAATAAGAAATAAGCTCTATCGTTGTCTAGGGGATAATGTATTGTCCGATGGAAATATAAAGTTCACTCAGTTCATACAGGCTGCAGCCGTTGGGGACCGCTGTGTTGCAATCTGTTGGAGAGAGAGAGAGATTTGGAGAAAAACTTGCCGGCTTTCCTTTTATGATTTCGATCCGTCAGTGTCTCGTTAGTGTGGCCATTCAAGTGTGACCTCTCCTTTAGCTAAACCGTTCTTCCATGATGAGCTCGCCACCCCAGGCAAGGGAGGACACACACGAGCTCTCACCGGTTTTCGCTATTAAACACTGTCACGGGATTTCCAGCGTTTCTCCTGGTGCGTCTAAAGGGGTTGTTCCCCAGACCCCTCTTTTATCCTTACTCACGGGGTCTCAGATGTCAATCAGGTTGGGATGATGCAATCCCTCAACACTCTGGTTGTCCCCTGAGGGTTTTCAATGAATAGTACAGTACTCAATACACAATTCCGTCTCCAAGAGACAATAGCCGTTATCAGTGGTTCCGTTCCGCTGAGGCCAGGCCACATTCCAAACCTTGTGGATTCTGCATGTCTCTCTCTCATTTCCTGGGTCCCAGACCCGAGTTAATAGTGATCTTGCGATTCTCAAAAAGGAGGGGGCAACTTTGTACCCTTCGGCCCCTCAGAGTTGCTTCACATTGAACTGCTGCTGCTAAGTTAACAAATTTCACAACGCATGCTGGTGATAATAAACCTGATTCTGATCCTGAAATCCACCTCTCCTCCCTCCCACTGCGTCAGTCACCGTTGTCTTCCCTGGTCAACTTCTGGCACGAGTTCAAGGGTAGTCAATTTCATTGCACCTTCAGAATTCAGCACTTTTGTCCAAGCTTAGATCAAGGCTCTGGGTCAAACTGTTCTTACCAGGAGCCAAAATAGTGAGCAGTTAATTGCATTGTGACAGCAACTTCAGCACATCATGAAACCCATTCTCCTCTTCATGGACTCTTGTCTGTACTTCTCGCTGCTTCAATAAAGCTACCAGCATAACCAAAGACCTCTCCTACTCCAGACGTTCTCCATTCTCCACCCTCCCATTGGGCAGAAACTACAAAAGCCTGAATGCATGTGCCACCTGGCTCAAGACCAGGTTCTATCCTGCTGTCTTAAGTCTGTCTTAAGAAACATCCTGCTGTCTTGAATGGCTCCCTGGTGCAACATAATGGATTCTTGACATCACAGTCTCATGATGTGGAGAGGATGTTTCCTATGGTGACAGCATTCATCTAGGACCAAAGGACACAGCCTCAGAATAGAGGGGCGTCCTTTTAGAATGGAATTGAGGAGGAATTTCTTTAGCCAGAATGGTGAATCTGTGGAGTTCAGAATCAGAATCAGGTTTAATATCACCGGCATGCAGGCATATATCGTGAAGTTTGTTAACTCTGTGACAGCAGTACAATGCAATACAGGATAAATATAGGAAAAAGTCTGAATTACAGTATAGATATAAAATAGGGGAAGAAGCTGCAGGCAGCTGTGGAGGCCAGGTCTTCAGATATATGTACGGCAGGGGCTGGTAGATTCTTGATTAGTCAGGGCATGAATGGATACGGGGAGAAGGCAGAAGATTGCGGCTGAGAGGGAAGAAGGACCAGCCAAGATGAAATGGCGGAGCAGACTCGATGGCCAAATGGCCTGATTCTGCTCCTATATCTTACGGTCTCATTAAGGCTTTGCATCTTATGGTCCGCCTACAGTGCTCTTTCTCTGTAATTGTAATACTATATTTTATATTCTTCCATTGTGCTACTTCAGTGTACTGATGTGATGAAATGATCTGTTTGCATGGCATGAAAAATGAAGTTGTTCACCGTACCTTGTGACAATAACAAACAAATTGACCAACTTTACTACTCTGACTGAGACTGGGGCAGAAACTTCCCAAATTGGATTTTCTGTTACAAAGCACCGAGAAATTTTCTATATTTTCCAAGGTTACGATCGACAATTGTGTTATGTCTGTAATTATATAAAACTTGACATAAAATAAATAAAATCTGAAATTTTAAATGTATACCCCATTTGCCAATGGTATGGAGGGGACCGCCACTGCACAGGATTGAAATAAGCTGCAGGGAGTTTAAAAGTTTCAAATTACATTTATTATCAAGGAATATATAAATTATACAACCTTGAGATTTGTTTGCTTACAGGTAGCCACAAAGCAAGAAACCCAAAAGAACCCAATTAAGTTGTAAATTTAGTCAGCTCCATCATGGGCACTGGCCTCCGTAGTATTCAGGACATCTTCAGGGAGCCTGCTTCCAAAAGATGGCATTCATCATTCAGGACCCCCATCACCTCTTCTCATCAGGACGGAGGTACAGGAGCCCGAAGGCACACACTCAACAATTCAGTCCTGATGCAGGGTCTCGGCCCAAATTGTTGACTGGGCTCTTTTCCATTGATGCTGCCTGGCTTGCAGAGCTCCGTCAGCATTCTGTGCGTGTGTGTGTATGTATGTGCTGCTTAATACAGCAGCCGTTTGTCCATGTATGTTGGGTTAGACAATCAAACAAAGAGGACCACAAACCTGAGTTGAAATTAAGCCCAATACAGACTGAACAACCTCATTGATAATTATGGGATGCATTGTGGTAACTATAGTAATGAGGAGTTAAACTGCTAAAATGAAGTGAGATGTTGGTCAGTCAAGTGGAATGATAATTTCTTTGTCATCTCAATTGTCATGTTTCTGACAATACTTCCTTACAAGACTTTAGCTCATTCTGTCTATGACAGCTCTCAGAGCCACCCTATCAATCTCATTTCACTACTTCCCTGTAACCTATTCTCTTAGACATGCCCATTAACAGACCCCTGATTTTTCCCTATTACAATAGGAGTAATTTACAGTGGCCAATTAACTTAATATCCAGTACGTCTTTGGGATCTGGAAAGTAACAAGAGTAGCTAGGGTAAGACTGTGTGGTCACAGGGAGAACATCTAAACTCCACACAGACAGCTGCAGAGAACTGGATTGAATCTGAGTCTTTGGAACCTTGAAGCAACAATTCTGCCTTCAGTCTCAAAGTGGAATTGTTATATGTGGAATTATCAATGTTCATATAACAAAGGGTCTGTGATTACCAATAAGCACTTGTCTTCCTAAGAGATAGATGAAGAAGGAATTGAGGGAACGCTGTCATACAATTGCTCTCTGGAATAGGAAATGGATTCCCACAGTGGATATTGAGTTAAGAAACAAACATAATTTGAAAATGAAAATGGCAAGGCTAAGATGGAAATCTTAGGACCAGAGGACACAGTCTCAGAATAGAGGGGCGTCCTTTTAGAATGGAAAAGAGAAGTTATGACTGCAATAGGTTAAATTTTTTGTTCCAGGCATTCTATATGACCAAACTTGGTAGAAAATTGTAACATGCTTGTTTCAACATCAAAGCAACACCAATGCAGATTTATAAAAGGGAACAATAAAGCTTTTTCTCAGGGAATTGTCTGCATATGGTAATTATGTCATCTTTCTTTTCTCTTTGGAATTTCAGCTTCAGTAGCTGAATTGTTATCACACTGAGGAAACTCTTCTTGCTGCCAAAAAAATGGAATTATCCACACATTTAAAATATGCTTAAGGATGATTAGTCAAGATGCTTTGTCCAATTTACTGGGCTTCTGATTTGATACTTTATTGCACCTAATATGTTAAGGTTCTGTCCTTGGCTCTTTATTCATACTGCAGTTCTGTTACTCTCTCTCTAATCCAGCTCATATATTTGGGCACATTACTATAAAATCCCATGATGTCCTGTCCGCAGATGTCCGTTTTTCCAAAACTGATGATGCCGACCTATGGATGGTTCAAAGAATGGAGCATGTTAGTTCAGAGAAGGACATGCAATGCAACCAACACAAAGGGTAGCAGTGGCTTTTTAACTGAGTTCTTTTCTGTTCAGAACCAAATTCATGGTGGTTTTTCTTCCCCATTTTCCCTCAGCCTCCCAATTCCACCATATTCAAGAGAGCAGACCAATATCCTGCCTTGTATGGAGACAAAGCAGTCCTGAGTCCCAGTGCCAGGAGATGAGACATGGAATGTAGTTTAAGGTGAGTCTTCATTTTACCTCAGAGAGTAGGCTGATTCTATTAATCACAACCTTGAAATGATCCTGTGAACTAAATCTGTGAGAGCATAATTCTTCAATGCTATGGAATAACAAAGTTGAGAGAACAGATTTCTTTAACAGAAACTCCCAGAAAGGAATAGATATGTTCTCCAACTAACTATGAAATGTCCCCAACTGGATAAGCTGGGTGTTAACAATGAATTGAAAAGAAAATTAGGCAAATATTTTATCAAAGCAACGTACAGTCAGCTCACCTGATTCAATGTTTTTTTCAGGTAAATACATCCAATAATTCAATTAAATCATTGTAAAAGGCAAAAGGAAGAATACAATTTGAATTTGCAATAATTGACTGAATTAAAGATTTTAATTGAAAAATAAGTTGAATGAATTACTAAATCAGGTGCAATTAGTGAATGAAGTGTATTGCTAATCATTCCTGAATATTTCATGCTTCAGAAACTGAGAGATCAAGTACCTGGATCCACCGATGATTTATCTCCATGACCAGCGGTCCACCTGAGTCTCCTATCAAAGCCATTGGGGAAATAGTCAGACATTACCAAGCAGTGGTTACTTCTAATTAAATCCCTCCACAAAGCTAGAGGGGTGTTTACACCCCAGCAGGTCCCAGAAGGAGGCCAGCATCTACCTTGGTCCTTGGAAAAGAAAAGGGCTCTTCTACCTGGTCCTTGCATCTTTGCTGAACATGGCTAAAAGCTCACCTTTTATGGTCAAAACTCATAGTGGGAGACTTTCTGAGGATAAGGGCTGGAAACATCACCTCATTAGCATCAACTCTATTGCCAACAATGAGAGAACACAATATCCCAATGGAGATAGTCTCAGAATTCCTGAGGCAATGCAAAGATGAGTGGCTGAGGGAGGTTGGAGATGGGGTATACAAAGAAGAACCAAGAATCTTAAGTCTTCACCCCATTATTCCTTCCTTGTGTTGCTTCCAGATCAATTTTCTTCCTCTTTTTGGTCTCCAGCCCATTTCCTTCCTTTTTTATGGTCTCTTGCTTCCTTCCTCTTTCTCTTCTACAACAGCTGGCCAGTAATCCAACCACATCCGTCAAATCACTCATAACCTCAGCGTTTTAACTATTCAAAACCCAAATAATATCAATGACATTTCACAACCTTTGCTGAGAGCCAGTAGCACTTACTAGAGATAGTCGTCCATCAAATATTATATAAAGATTATTCCTAAGATGTGGGGCAGTGTGGTTTTATGTACATACACTGCAGAATAACGTACAAAGCAAACCTATATTGATTCACGTACAACAAGCTGGAGGAACTCAGCAGGTCGGGCAGCATCCGTGGAAATGAGCAGTCAATGTTTCAGGCCAAGGCCCTTCGTCAGGATGTGACATGATGAAGGGTCTCAGCCCGAAACGTTGACTGCTCGTTTCCACAAATGCTACCTGACCTGCTGAGTTCCTCCAGTGTGTTGTGCGTGTTGCTTTGACCCCAGCATCTACAGTGTACTTCGTGTTTACTATATTGATTCATTCTCTTTGTCATTTGTCTCTCCTTCTCCCACCCACACCAAATCCCACTCAGGTCTCTGGCATTGAGCCTGGCTCTGTGACTCTGAGCAAAGGGGGGGGGGAGGAGAAGCAAGCTGTGGTGATAGAGGTTTTGTTAGTCAGGGGAACAGAAAGGAGGTTCTGTGCCCGAGAACTAGACTCCCAGATGGTACGTTGCCTCCTGGGTGCCAGGGTCCTGGACATCTCGGTTCAAGTCCTCATCATTCTTAAGTGAGGGTGAGCAGGCAGAGGTCATGGTGCACATAGGTACTAATGACATGGGTAAGATGAGTGACGAGGTTCTGCAAAGCAAGTTCAGGGAGTTAGGTGCTAAGTTAAAGGGCAGGACCTCCAGGGTTGTGATCTCAGGTAATGAGGCCAGAAGTGCAAGATCATAAAGTTTAACACCTGGCTGAGGAGTTGGTGTAGAAGGAAGGGATTCAGATTTTTGTATCCTGACCTGAAGTGCTGGCCATAAGGAGTTTGAACACTCTATTTGTAACTGTGTGGGTATCTAAGAGCTTTAATTTCCTCCCACATCTCAAAGACATGCTGGTAGCTGAACTATTATAAATTATCCTCTGTTTTAGGTTGAGAGTAAGAAGTGTGCCACAGGATATGAAATACTCATATATCAACCTCTCCCCTTCCCACCATCCAAGCACCGAAACATTCTTTCTGACTGAAGTGGTGATTTGCTTACACGTCTTCCAATCTAATGCTGTTTGTATTGTGGCTTCTTCTACATTGGACAAAGCAAATGCAAACTGGGCGATCACTTTGCAATCTGCAGGAATGACCCTGAGCTTCCTGTGCATTTCACCTTAATTCACCACCCCACTCCCACTCTGACCTCCCTGTCTGTGACCTCCCGCACTGATGGATTGAAGTCCAATGGAAACTTGAGGAACAGAATCTGATATTTTGCCTCTGCACACTGCAGTCTCTGAGGAATCAATACTGAACTCTCCAATCTTATTTAAGGGAGTGGATGGACATATGTGAGTTTGAATAAGTTGCCAAGTTACAGGGAAATAAGGAAAGGGGTTTGAGGGTGATGTGAATTAAGAAGACTGCAGATGCTGGAAAACTGAAATAGTAACAGGAAGCACTAGAAATACTTGATTGGCCATGTAGCATCTGTGGAGATAGAAACAGAGTTAAGGCTTCAGATCTGAAACTCTTCATCAAAATGGTCAATTCTTAATATGGGAAAAATGGGATTCCTGATGAGAGCTGGCATGAAGCTGATGGGCCAAATGGCCTTCTAAGCATAACATAACACTCGTTTTTGTTCAATCCATGATGGTACGAGCTTTTAAAATTGATGCCAGTTGAGTATCATGGAAGGGATGTATGGCTAAGGACATCTTCTTCCCCAAAATCCACAGGCTGCACAGAGGATCCATGCCAGAATCTCTCTGCCCCCTGCAGTACTGTTTTCTATCATCTTCCTCGTAGAAGAGCACGCCTATGGTTGGAATGTGCTGTGCCTTCACTTCCCCATCACTGCGCCTATACTCAGAAGACACTTACACCCATGCAATGTATACCAGAAACTGCCCACCAAGTGCCTGAGATACCAAAGTGCTGGGTTACGGACTGTAGATCAAGGTCTCCTGGGGGAGGGGCTTTTGCTATTGCTTGGGGGGAGTGTGGGGGCGGGGGCAGTGCATCTGCTGGTACACGTTGGGGGGTAAAGGCTTTGATGTTTCTATCATTCATTCTCTGGGGTTTCTTGTTTTCTGGATGCCTGTGAAGAGTAAGAATTCCAGGCTGCATACTGTATACATTCTCTGATATACAAGTGAACCTCTGAGTTCTACTGGAGCTCGGCTGATAGATGGATACGAGGCAAATCCTGCTGGCTAGGGACCAATATGCACAAACACCAATACATGCCACCTCACACCATATGCATGTGCACACACACATTCACACTCATCCAGAGACACACCCACACACATCCTTGCACCCGGACGGCTTTGCCTTTTGGTAACGTAGAGGCAGAGAGGTGTTGTTGTATGCGCTGTGACTTCAGTTCTTTCGCACTGGGGCCACCAAGCAGAAGGAAGGTTTCTTCTCACCTTGAAATCAGATGGAATATCCCCGTGTGCTTTACTGATCAATCCCCGTGTGCTTTACTGATCAATCCCCGTGTGCTTTACTGATCAATTCCTGTGTGCTTTACTGATCAATATCCGTGTGCTTTACTGATCAATCTCTGTGTGCTTTACTGATCAATCCCCGTGTGCTTTACTGATCAATCCCCGTGCGCGTTACTGATCAATCCCCGTGTGCTTTACTGATCAATCTCTGTGTGCTTTACTGATCAATCTCTGTGTGCTTTACTGATCAATCCCCGTGTGCTTTACTGATCAATCTCTGTGTGCTTTACTGATCAATCCCCGTGTGCTTTACTGATCAATCCCCGTGTGCTTTACTGATCAATCTCTGTGGGGTTTTCACCCTGCATCTATGTGCAGAGGATGTTGAAAGTTCCTGTTCAGACACAGCTTTGACATTGGACTGATGCTGCCTGTTAACTCTCCAGCGCAGGACAGTGGTTGGTGTGGAAAGGAGGTGGTTGAAAGGAACACTAAACTTTGCCTGTTTCAGGGATTTGATTGAGAGTCACATCACACAAGCAGTTCTTTAATCCATTATGTCCATTCTGATTATCTTACACTAATCCGACACTGGTACAATTCTATTCCTCCCACATTCGTATCAATACCCTGCACCCACCTCCCACCAACTCTACAACTAACCTGCACATTGATGGCAACATTATAGGCTAATTAACCTACAGAGCCTCATGGCTTTGCGATGTAGAGAAAAGCAACGCAGTCAGAGAGAGAATGGGCAAACCCACACAGGCAGCACCAGGAGTCAGTGTTAAAGCTGGGTTGTGGACCTGTGAGGTGGCGTCTGTACTGGCCTCGCCACTGTGCAGTCAAAAACAGGCTGTTTCTTCACAACGAAGTGACTGATAATCTCACTAACTGTGTGAAGTGCCACTTCTGCAGAGAGGCGATCCTTCTGGAGAAGCTGGTGGAATCGGGGAGGAAGAAAGGCTTACCTTTGCAACTATCTGCTTCCGTCCCTTTTGCACAGAACATGTTTTCTGTCAGCGGATACGGGGAAGTACATGTCAATCGATCCTACAAGAGAGCAGAGCACTCAGCATATGATGGGAACGGGCCAGAGCTATTAGTTAGATATGAGGTTACTCTGAGAACAAGAAGGCAGCGACAGGAGCAAAAACAACAGATCAGAGAGCTGCCGAGGCGACTTTACATTGACAATGAGGTAATAATAATAACGACCACGTGATGGTTGAGTTACCTTCCGGTGCTGGCTTCTGTATGATTAAATTGGTACAGTACCTGCCCGACCGTGCCAGCCTCTGGGGATTAAAAGCTCCAATTCTCCGAAGGATGGATAGCTGGTGTGGTTCTTTTAAAGATTCTGATCTGCTCTGCACATTGGTGGCCATGTTTGGCACCAGGATTTGGATATTTAAAGAACACCTGAGCTCAGTTTCAGGGCCCAATTGTCAGCTCAACTTTGGGTCAAGTCTCCAAATGAGTTTAGGGTTTCTGTCTCGTTTGGATTCTCGTCTAGTCCTGTCAGGTTCTTGTCTAGCATCTAGTCAAGAACCCTATTCTCGTCTTAGTATTAAAATAATGTTTTGCTGCTAGTCTCAGATACTCTAGCACTTTCCATCCTCGCCTAGGCCTCTCGCCACAGAACTTATCAGAAATCAGTTTGACAATTTCTTTGAACCCCTTCATTCAGTTCACTTGGTGGTGTGAAATTCCGGATCAATCAACTGGCTATTAGTTATTGATACATTTCCAAGACTCTCTCAGTTCCCACAAGGGCTCCACATTAGACCTGATTCTGACACCGAAGGAATGTAGCAAAGTCCACTGCAAGACCCGCAACTTTCAAAATTGATTTTCTGTCGCTAACCGTACCTGCGAGCAACACCTAAGCTGTGTCCATGTTGAAGTTGTTCTGGAATTGTCCATGGAAGAACAACTCAAAGAGTGAACATTGAAGCACCACAGATGGTGACAATTTAAAATAATAAGCAAGCAAAATACTGGACGTACTCAGTAGGTCAGGCAGCACCTGTGAGAGTTACTGCTTCAGGTCTGGATCTCTTTCATTAGAACTGACAACAAAAGTAAAATGATTAGTTTTAGGTAGCAGAGAGGGTGGGTGGTACAAAGGAATATCTCCAATAGGGTGAGTCCAGAGGTAAGTTGAAGTGAATATCACTTTAAGATTGTGTAATGTGTTGCTAATGGTAAGGATGTGGACATGCCCATCAGTCTAGCATATACAAAGAAAAGAGAATACCTAAGCCAAACGATGTTAGGCAAAAATGGCCAATTCTGACAAACACGAGCAAATCTGCAGATGCTGGAAATCCAAAACAACACATCTAAAATGCTGAAGGATCTCAGCAGGCCAGGCGGCATCTATGGAAAAGAGTAAACAGTCAACGTTTCAGGTCGATGAAGGGTCTTGACCTGAAACGTTGACCATTCACTCCTTTCCATAGCTACTGCCTGGCCTGCTGAGTTCCTCCAGAATTTTGAGTAGATAGCCAGTTCTGAGGTAGATGGGAAAAAGATAAGTTAAATAAGATTGGAGAATTCAATGTTGAGTCCTCAGAATTGAAGAGGCAGAATATCAGATGTTGCTCCTCAAGTTTGAATTGGACTTCCATCCGTCAGTGCAGGAGATCACAGACAGGGAGGTCAGAGTGGGAGTGGGGTGGTGAATTACAGTGAAATGCATAGGAAGCTCAGGGTCATTCCTGCAGATTGCAAAGCGATCACTCAGTTTATATTTGCTTTTTCCAGTGAAAACCTCCAAGAGGACCATAACCTAGGGTTTGAAAGCTTGTGTGCCTCAATGACCCAGAGACCTATGTTGGCTGGAGTCAGGGCTTTGTGCTTTGGTTCTTGTACAGATCAAAGGACAAAGTCCAGACTAAGAGGATGTGCTGGAGATTTTGGAAAGCATCAAGTTAGATAAGTCACCGGGGCTGGACAGGATGTACCCCAGGCTACTGTGGAAAGCGAAGGAATTGTTGAGCCTCTGGCAATGATCTTTGCATCATCAATGAGGACGAGAGAGGTTCCAGAGGATTGGAGGGTTGTGGATGTTGTTCCCTTATTCAAGAAAGGGAGCAGGGATAGCCCAGGAAATTATAGGCCTGTGAGTCTTACTTCAGTGGTTGGTAATTTGATGGACAAGATCCTGACAGGCAGGATTTATGAGCATTTGGAGCGGCATAATATGATCAGAAATAGTCAGCATGGCTTTGTCAAAGGCAGGTCGTTTTTTTGAGGATGTGACTAAACAAATTGATGAAGGTAGAGCTGTAGATGTAGTGTATATGGATTTTAGCAAGACATTTGATAAGGTACCCCATGCAAGGCTTATTGAGAAAGTAAGGAGGCATGGGATCCAAGGGGACATTGCTTTGTGGATCCAGAACTGGCTTGCCCACAGAAGGCAAGGTGGGGTTGTAGAGGGGTCATAATCTGCATGGAGGCCAGTAACCAGTGGTATGCCTCAGGGATCTGTTCTGGGACCCCTACTCTTTGTGATTTTTATAAATGACTTGGATGAGGAAGTGGAGGGATGAATTAGTAAATTTGCTGATGACGCAGAGGTTGGGGGTGTTGTGGATAGTGTGGAGGGCGGTCAAATGTTACAATGGGACATTGATAGGATGCAAAACTGGGCTGAGAAGTGGCAGATGGAGTTCAACCTAGATAAGTGTGAAGTGGTTCATTTTGGTAGGTCAAATATGATGGCAGAATATAGCATTAATGGTAAGACTCTTGGCAGTGTGGAGGATCAGAAGGATCTTGGATCCAAAGGACACTCAAAGCTGCTACGCAGGTTGACTCTGTGGTTGAGAAGGCATACGGTGCATTGGCCTTCATCAATCGTGGGACTGAGTTTAAGAGCTGAGAGGTAATGTTGCAGCTATATGGGACGCTGGTCAATCCCCACTTGGGGTACTTTGCTCAGTTCAGGTCGCCTCTCTACAGGAAGGATGTGGAAACCATAGAAAGGGTGCAGAGGAGATTTACAAGGATGTTGCCTGGATTGGGGAGCATACCTTATGAGAATAGGTTGAGTGAACTCAGCCTTTTCTCCTTGGAGAGATGAAGGATGAGAGGTGACCTGATAGAGGTGTATAAGATAATGAGAGGCATTAATCATGTGGATGGTCGGAGGCTTTTTCCCAGGGCTGAAATGACTAGTATGAGAGGACACAGGTTTAAGGTGCTTGGAAGTAGGTACAGAGGAGATGTCAGGAGTAAGTTTTTTACGCAGAGAGTGGTGAGTGTGTGGAATGGGCTGCCAGCGGCAGTGGTGGAGGCGGAAACGATAGGGTCTTTTAAGAGGCTCCTGGATGGCTACATGGAGCTTAGAATAATAAAGGGCTATGGGTAAAGCCTAGGTAGTTCTAAGGGCCTGTATTGTGCTGTAGGTTTTCTATGTTTCTAAGAGTGGTCTACTGGTCCTCCAGGTTTGGGGGTTCAGCTCAGAGCTAACAAACCTCGACTGGTAAAACAGAATTGTTATGGAAACAGTAACAAAGAATCCTTCTACATCTGAGTGGCCATGGACAGACAGAAAAGAAGGACCTTCATTGCTGCCCTAAACACCAGTGGTGTAACAGACATGATATAGATACCTCCAGTGTAGGTGAACCCACAATACAAACAGCAAACACAGTACATAAGATTGGAAGAAATGCAGGTGAATCACCCTTCACTCGGAAAGAATGTTTCGGTCCTTGGATGTTGGGAAGGGAAGAGATTAATGTATAGGGATTTCACAACCTGTGGCACTGCGGTGGGTGGAGATGGAAGAGCTGACCAGGGATTCATTAAGGGAGCATTCCTTTTAAAATGCCAAAAGTGACAGGGAGGGGATTAGAGTCTGGTGGTGGAGCTGGCAGGGATTGCAAATGGCGATTCATTAACTGTGGAATCTGGTGGAGTGCAGGTGAGGACCAAAGCCCGGCTGTGTGACGAACTGAGGCCGAGGCTGTGGGCCTGCTGCGGCCTTCATGTCTATGGGCTCACTTTCATTCGGAATGCTGTGGCTTGTTCTTCTTGTTTGCATGATTTGCATTCTTTTCTCCCTCTCTCTCTCTGTGCATTGGCTGTTCATTAAACTTTTTAAGACGGGTTCTTTCTGGTTTCTGCCTGTAGGGAGATGAATGTCAAGGCTGTATAATTTATACGTAATAAGATAATAAATGTACTTTGAGGTTTGAAGCACCTTTTTCTTCTTCTATCCAGGAGGAGAAGAGGTGAGGTAAGGAGGTGAGATACGGTTAAGGGATCAGTCCACCATGGCAGAAGAAATGCCATTGTTCAGGAAGAATGGTTCAGGTGCAACCTGCTGGGCTCAGTACTGAATTATCCGACTTCTGCATCAGAACTGGCCATTATATGGCTTTGTTTTTCTTTTGTTATTTATACTGTGGCCTTCTGGGCGTTTCCCACAGGCTTACTATGCACATCACACAGACAAACAAATTGAAATAGATTTTAACTGCTGCCTCACTGTTAGATTAAGTCAACTGACCTCGCGCTGTCCGAGATATTCCCTTTGTTCAAACCCATTCCTCCCCAAACTTCTACTTAAAATTTTATGTCTTTTCCAGTTCTGATGAAAGATGTTGGACTTGAATCATTACATGTTTCTCTTCTCACAGATGCCGCCTGACCTGCTGAGTATTTCCAGAAATTTGCATGTATTGGCGAATTAACTAGTTCCTCTACCAGCTGCTTTAATAGGTCTGTTAATCCTTCTAAAGAGTAATTGGACCCCCTTTTTTAAAATAATGGCCAGAGTAACATTGTATATACTCACCAACACGCATAGTAATTATTTTCAGCTTCGTCTAAAATTACAAATCTGAGAGAGATGCATTTTAATATTGTAATTTTTTTCCATTTAAGCTTTCCCTGTGCATGCTTTTCACCCCATCATCTTGCCCAGACCCACTGCATTTATTCATTAGTGGCAATATTGCTGTATATTTGTCATTCCCTCCATAGGCAGGGATAGGGGGGTGGTGCTGGTATGGTAGCTTCCACTACTTGTTCCACCTCCAGTTTGTGAGGAACTGAACAAGTGGGGGATTAAATCATCAGCTCCTGCAGAAATAAGCTGGATTCAACCGATTTTCCATTATGCATAGGCTCGGTAATATGACCGTGCTCTCCCAATAACTATTCCAAAAACTAGAATTGGAAAGAAGAAGTAGAAAAAAGATGATTTATCAATTTACCTGAATGTACACTTGGGCGTGCTGCAGATCATAACTTGATAAAGTTGACCTTCTCCTATAGTATCCCCAGCCTGTCACGTAACCTGGTATCTTTGTGGTTCTTCCATTGTCATTTGTCAACACAACATCTGGGACGTAAAATTAAAGCAATATTCATCTCCACTCTTTCAACTCATTTTGCAGCACAATTGGAGTGATCAGGAGCATAAATACAGGCACTGGGCTTAGTTAGTTAAACAACAGCCTTCCTCTTAAAATAGTTAAGACCATAAGACATAGAAGCAGAATTAGGCCATGTGACCTATTGACTCTGCTCTGCCATTTCATCATGGCTGATCCAATCTTCCTCTCAGCCCCAGTCTCCTGCCTTCTCCACATATTACTTCAAGCCCTGATCAATCAAGAATCTATCAAACTCTGCCTTAAACATACATAAAGACTTGGCCTCTACTGCCGTCTGTGGCAACAAATTCCACAGATTCGCCACTCTCGGGCTAAAGAAATTTCTCTTCATCTCTGTTCTAAAAGAACGCCCCTCTATTCTGAGGCGGTATCCTCTGGTCCTAGACTCTCCCACCATAAGAAACATCCTCTCCACATCCACTCTATCGAGGCTTTTCAACATTTGATAGGTTTCAGTGAGGTCACCCCCCATTCTTCTGAATTCCAGTGAATACAGGCCCAGAGCCATCAAATGCCCTTCACCTCCTTTGAACCCTCTCCAGTGGTGTGACGTATATAGAGAAGGAAATCCTAAAGTGGTTATCTGGAAGCCAAGGTATGCTCATAGAGGAGATAGGAGCAGGATTTAATGGAGGAAAGAATACATGATTTGGGATGGGAAATCAGCTGGTAACTTCAGGACAGGAAGAGGTGGTAAAGGGGTGTGATGTAGTTGGGAGAGGCACAGGAAACAGCAGCAGATGTGGGTATGCTGCTAATGGCCATCAACTTAGAGTTTATCTTGGAGGCAAATAAGATGCCACATTTGTGAATGGACTGGCTGAAACTGAATGAATAGTGAGATTCAGATTCCAATTAGTTTGTTATCTGGATATGGTTTGGATGCAGGAAGATGGGACTAGACAGAAGATGAGGTCGGCATGGACTGACTGGTTTGAAGAGCCTGTCTCTGTGCTGTGGTGCTCTATGACTCTATTGTCATATATACAAGGATGCAATGAAGTTCCTTGCTCATGTGAAGCTCACGGAGTCAGGGAGGGTGACAGAGTTTGCACCACTGACAAGGGTTGGGCTGGGCCTTACTGTGACACCCTACCAAAGTTCAGCTGGTCTCCATGGAGAAGGTCAAAGACACGGACTCCCTCACAGTCTGCGTTCAGTTGGGTGGAGCGTCAATGTGGTGGCTCGGCTTTGGAGGGGGCACATGGCTGTATGACTCTGTCCAACAGCAGGAATCTGCACAGGTTCTGGCAAAAAGGTCCAGGGACAGATGTGGTGTCATCCATCACTCAGTAAAACTCAGACGAGGTGCCTCCAAGTAAGAATGGTTGGGCAATGCACATTCCCTTCAACATCTTGTACAACCATCAGTTTGTGGTTCCCCACAAGCCCTTCCAATTAATAAATGGAAAGTCGAGTCATCCTTCCGGACTTTGCCACAATCTCTTTGTCCATATATCTGATTCCATATATGCTCTCCTACCACAGTCTCAGACAATACTAGGTTGTTTGCTAAGGGACTTGGTTTGTCATTGTCATATATACTGAGATACAATGAAAAACTTATCTTGCATCCTGCTTGTACAGATCAGATCATTCCACATTGGACTGAATAAGAACAGGGTAAAATAATAACAATGCAGAACAAAATGTAACAGCTACAAAGAAAGTGCAGTGCAGGGAGACAATAAGGTGGAAGATCATAAAGAGGAGAGAGTTCAAGTTCCGAACTGGGTGTCGATATCTCTGAGGATCTAACCTGGTCCCAACATATCAATGCAGCTATTAAGAAGGTAAGACAGCAGCTATATGTCATTAGGAGTATGACAAGATTTGGTTAGTCAACTAAAACATTCAAAAACTTCTATAGAAGTGCCATGAAGAGCATTCTGATAGGCTGCTTCACCATCTGGTATAGGGTGGGGACAGTGGGGGGGGGGGGGGGGGGAGGGGTGCTACTGCAAAGGACCAAAAAGGTGCTACAGGAAGTTCAAATCAGTCAGCTCTATCATGGGCACCAGCCTCCATAGCTTCAAGACATCTTCAAGGAGCGGTGCCTTAAGAAGGCAACGTCCATTGTTTAGGACCCCCATCACCCAGGACATGCACTCATCAGGTAGGAGGTACAGAAGCCTGAAGGCACACACTCAGTGATTCAGGAACAGCTTCTTCTCCTCCGCCATCAGGGAGGAGGTACAGGAGCCTGAAGGCACACACTCAGTGATTCAGGAACTGCTTCTTCACCGATTTCCCATTGGACACTACCTCACTTTTTAAAATTTATATTATTTCTGTTTTTGCACTATTTTTGATCTAACTATTATATATATATATACACTCTATTGGTATAATCTATATTTATTATGGATTTCATTTTACTGCTGCCACTAAGTTCACAAATTTCATGATGTATGCCAGTGATATTAAGCCTGATTCTGATATAACGTTCTGGTAGATGTTGTCCTTGAGCCTGGTGATAGGAACTTTCAGGCTCTTGTATCTTCTGGCCAATGGAAGCCTCCAGGGGAATAAAGGCGCTGGTGAGCTTTCTCAGCGGTGATGTGATTGGCCCAGGACAGGCTATTGGTGATGTCCACTCCTAGGAACTTTAATCTCTCAACCTCAACACCTTTGAGCATATGCACCACCTGTTTATCTTGACAATCTACCTGACCCATACCTGTGCTTCTGAGGTTAAATTCCTCTCAGCTACAAATACCAGGCCAGAAGATTGTGCATGTTTGGAATACAGAGGGTGATATGCATATGAAATGAGCTGCCAGAGGAAGCATTCGAAAGACATTCGGATAGGTACATGGGATGCAACACACACAAAACGCTGGAGGAGCTCAGCAGGCCAGGCAGCATCTCTGGAAAAAAGACCAAAACATAGACTGTACTTTTTTCCATAAAGGCTGCCTGGCCTGCTGAGTTCCTCCAGCATTTTGTGTCTGTTGCTCGGATTTCCAGCAACTGCAGATTTTCTCTTGTTTGGAATTTGAGGTAAATGGGATGAATTGTTTAGGGGCATGTAGATCAAAGATAGTCAAATACAATATATATTCAAATATATCTACAATAAATATAGGCAGCATGGAGTAAGTGAGGTGCTCGAGGAATATAAAGAATGTAAAAAGAATCTTAAAAAAGAAATTAGAAAAGCTAAAAGAAGACACGAGGTTGCTTTGGCAAGTAAGGTGAAAATAAATCCAAAGGGTTTCTACAGTTATATTAATAGCAAAAGGATAGTGAGGGATAAAATTGGTCCCTTAGAGAATCAGAGTGGACAGCTATGTGTGGAGCCAAAAGAGATGGGGGAGATTTTGAACAATTTCTCTTCTTCAGTATTCACTAAGGAGAAGGATATTGAATTGTGTAAGATAAGGGAAACAAGTAGGGAAGTTATGGAAACTATGATGATTAAAGACAAGGAAGTCCTGGCGCTTTTAAGGAATATAAAAGTGGATAAATCTCCAGATCCTGACAGGATATTCCCTAGGACCTTGAGGGAGGTTAGTGTACAAATAGCAGGAGCTCTGACAGAAATATTTCAAATGTCATTAGAAACGGGGATGGTGCCAAAGGACTGGCGTATTGCTCATGTTGTTCCATTGTTTAAAAAGGGTTCTAAGAGTAAACCTAGCAATTATAGGCCTATCAGTTTGACGTCAGTGGTGGGTAAATTAATAGAAAGTATTCTTAGAGGTGGTATATGTAATTATCTGGATAGGCAAGGTCTGATTAGGAACAGTCAACATGGATTTGTGCGTGGAAGGTCATGTTTGACAAATCTTATTGAATTTTTTGAAGAGGTTACTAGGAAAGTTGATGAGGGTAAAGCAGTGGATGTTGTCTATATGGACTTCAGTAAGGCCTTTGACAAGGTTCCACATGGAAGGTTAGTTAGGAAGGTTCAATCGTTAGGTATTAATATTGAAGTAGTAAAATGGATTCAACAGTGGCTGGATGGGAGATGCCAGAGAGTAGTGGTGGATAACTGTTTGTCAGGTTGGAGGCCAGTGACTAGTGGTGTTCCTCAGGGTTCTGTACTGGGTCCAATGTTTTTTGTCATATACATTAATGCTCTGGATGATGGGGTGGTAAATTTGATTAGTAAGTATGCAGATGATACAAAGATAGGTGGTGTTGTGGATAATGAAGTAGGTTTTCAAAGCTTGCAGAGAGATTTAGGCCAGTTAGAAGAATGGGCTGAAAGATGGCAGATAGAGTTTAATGCTGATAAGTGTGAGGTGCTACATTATGGTAGGACTAATCAAAATAGGACATACATGGTAAATGGTAGGGCATTGAAGAATGCAGTAGAACAGAGTGATCTAGGAATAACCTTCATGGTTCCCTGAAGGTGGAATCTCATGTGGATAGGGTGGTGAAGAAAGCTTTTGTTACGCTGGCCTTTATAAATCAGAGCATTGAGTATAGGAGTTGGGATGTAATGTTGAAATTGTACAAGGCATTGGTGAGGCCAAATTTGGAGTATTGTGTACAGTTCTAGTCACTGAATTATAGGAAAGATGTCAATAAAATAGAGAGATTTACTAGAATGTTACCTGGGTTTTAGCACCTAAGGTACAGAGGAAGGTTGAACAAGTTAGGTCTTTACTCTGTGGAGCGTAGAAGGTTGAGGGGGGACTTGATAGAGGTACTTAAAATTATGAGGGGGATAGATAGAGTTGACGTGGATAGGCTTTTTTCCATTGAGAGTAGGGGAGATTCAAACAAGCGGACATGAGTTGAGAGTTAGGGGGCAAAAGTTTAAGGGTAACACGAGGGGAGCTTCTTTACTCAGAGAGTGGTAGCTGTGTGGAATGAACTTCCAGTAGAAGTGGTAGAGGCAGGTTCAATATTGTAATTTAAAGTAAAATTGGATGGGTATATGGACAGGAAAGGAATGGAGGGTTATGGGCTGAGTGCAGGCTGGTGGGACTAGGTGAGAGTAAGCATTCAGCATGGACTAGAAGGGCCAAGATGGCCTGTTTCCATGCTGTAATTTTTATATGGTTATATGGTTATAAATGGGAGAAACTAGATGGACACCTTGGTTGGCAGGGATGAGTTGGGCCAAAGGGCCTGTTTGCACACTGTCCAAACAGGAAAGCCAAGTCTATTAATGGAGATGAGATCGATAGTTGAACTTGACATTAACTAGAGACAATATTTACCTGCATGAAATGCACTGAAAATTATGTAACTCCTAGTTTGACCATTAGTGATAACAGTTGTTAGTCTACCTGATATCTGCAGTAAAGGAGAAATCCTGTAAAACTGCATTACCTTCATAACGACAAGCTTCGGTCCATCTGCCTGTAGGTGAGACGAGTAGCTGGGCACTCCTCTTAGTGCATGGCAAACAAACAGGTCTGCAAGATATAAACCCACAAGGAGGTTGTAAACCCTAAGGGAGTTGTCCACGAGAGGCAGGGAAGAAGGGGATTTCAAATGGTGTGACAGGGCACTCTGTTCCAGCTCCACTCAGACATTCACTGGGTGGCTGAGGCACCTACTAGTCCCCACCCAAGCCAGCTACTATTTCAACTTCCTACTGAGCGAAGCTTACACTGCTCAATAAAATTTAATATAAAGTGGAAGTGATCTGGAAGGGCAGATGTTGGTACATCTATTTCACCCCACTGACCATGAACTAGCACTGCCATGACCAGCCACATTGAACTTAACACAGAACTGAAAACTGAAGGCTCAGCTATTCAGTACTCCAAAGAGAAAATCATTGGAGTGGTCCTCTCATACTTAATCCAAATGCTCCTAGCAACAGGTCAGGGCAACTGAGCCTGATTTATTGGTTATCCACAATAAAGAGAGGCAGGGGTATTAAAGTTATGTCTCATAAGTGAGAGTGAGAGAGTAAGTGAGAATGTGAGAGAGAGAATGTGTGAGTGAGAGAGAGAAGGGGAAGAGAGAGAAAGAGAGGAGACAGAATGAGTGAGAGAGTGTGAAAAGAGAGTGTGAGAGAGAGGGTGTAAGAGAGAGTGTGTAAGAGTAAGAGCGAGAGAGAAAGTGTGTGAGAGAGTATTTGAGTGAGAGAAAGAGAGGTAGAGAGAGTGTGAAAGAGAGTGAGAGAGTCCGAGAGAGAGCGACAGGGAGAGGGACGGAGTGTAAGAGAGAGAGTGAGTGTGTAAGAGAGAGGGAGTGAGAGTGAGTGAGAGTGACAGAGAGAGATTGAGAGAGAGGGAGTGTAAGAGAGAGTGAGAGAGTGTGAGTGAGAGTGAGAGTGAGAGAGAAAGAGAGGGAGAGAGGGAATGTAAGAAAGAGAGGGAGAATGGGAGAGGGGGAGTGAGAGTGAGTGAGAATGTGTGAAAGGGTAAGAGAGTGTGAGAAAGTGTGTGTGAGAGAGAGAGCAGGTTGGCTGGTGGGTAGAATAGAAATGAAGCACTGGAAATGGTGTTTGTAGACTTTATACTGGCATCTAAAGTTAGTGGTTGCATCACCCAGCTGGATCCAAAAACTGTTTGTGTTTTATCTTCCAGAAAAAACTGAACGAACTCCTCAGGTATGCCTGTTCCACCAGAAATGACAAATGATGGGGAAGGGCACATATGTTGTACTTGCTAGACTTGCAAAATGCTATCACATACATGATGAGTGAATGGCTTCCTTCAAAGTTATAACTTTCATGTTGTGGCTCATCAACAATTTATCTTCAGGGCATTTATTTTTTCCCATTCCCTTTTAACTTTTAGTTATTCTTGGTAACCAACTGGCCTGGTAGGTACTGTACCTTACGTGAGAACTGTATATGATGGTTTCCTTAGTCTTCAAAAGGGCAATGTCATTGTTCATGTTTGTTGGAACACTGAATTGTTCGTGCAAGATTATCTCTTCCACAGATAATTTCAAGCCTTTTTTCCTTTTGATGGAGCCTGAAAGGAAAGATTCAGTCACATAGAAACATCAAAACATAGAAAACCTACAGCACAGTACACAATACTGTGCTGAACATGTACTTACTTTAGAAATTATCTAGGGTTACCCATAGCCCTCTATTTTTCTAAGCTTCATGTACCGACCAGGAGTCTCTTAAAAGACTCAATTGTATCCACCTTCACCACCATTGCCGGCAGCCCATTCCACGCACTCACCACCCTCTGCGTAAAAAAACCTACCCCTGACATCTCTTCTGTACCTACTTCCAAGCACCTTTAAACTGTGCCCTCTCATGCTAGCCATTTCAGCCCTAGGAAAAAGCCTCTGACTATCCACATGATCAATGCCTCTCATTATCTTCTACACCTCTATCAGGTCACCTCTCATCCTCCGTCGCGTCAAGGAGAAAAGACCAAGTTTACTCAGCCTATTCTCATAAGGCATGCTCCCCAATCCAGGCAACATCCTTGTAAATCTCCTCTGCACCCTTTCTATGGTTTCCACATCCTTCCTGTAGTGAGGCGATCAGAACTGAACACAGTACTCCAAGTGGTGTCTGACCAGGGTCCGATATAGCAGCAATCTCTTGGCTCTTGAACTCAATCCCATGGTTGATGAAGGCCAATGCACCGTATGCCTTTTTAACCACAGAGTCAACCTGCGCAGCTACTTTGAGCATCCTATGGACTCGGACCCCAAGATCCCTCTGACCCTCCACAATGCCAAGAGTCTTACCATTAATGCTATATTCTGCCATCATATTTGACTACCAAAATGAACCATCGCACACTATTTTGGGTTGAACTCCATCTGCCACTTCTCAGCCCAGTTTTGCATCCTATCAATGTCCTGCTGTAATCTCTGACAGCCCTACATACTATCCACAACACCTCCAAACTTTGTGTCATCAGCAAACTTACTAACCCATCCCTCCACTTCCTCATCCAGGTCATTTATAAAAATCACAAAGAGTAGGGGTCCCAGAACAGATCCCTGAGGCACACCACTGGTCATTGACCTCCATGCAGAAAATGACCCCTCTACAACCACTCTTTGCCTTCTGTGGGCAAGCCAGTTCTGGATCCACAAAGCAATGTCCCCTTGGATCCCATGCCTCCTTACTTTCTCAATAATCCTTGCATGGGGTACCTTATCAAATGCCTTGCTGAAATCCATAAACACTACATCTACTACTCTATCTTCATTGAGGTGTTTAGTCACGTCTTCAAAAAATTCAGTCAGGCTTGTCAGGCACGACCTGCCTTTGACAAAGCCATGCTGACTATTCCTAATCATATTATGCCTCTCCAAAAGTTCATAATTCCTGCCTCTCAGGATCTTCTCCATCAACTTACCAACCACTGAAGTTAGACTCACTGGTCTATAATTTCCTGGGCTATCCCTACTCCCTTTCTTGAATAAGGGAACAATATCTGCAACCCTCCAATCCTCCAGAACCTCTCCCGGCCCCATTGATCATTGCCAGAGGCTCAGCAATCTCCTCCCTCGGCTCCCACAGTAGTCACAAACGAGGAAATCTGCAAGTGCTCGAAATCCAAACCAACACACACAAAATGGAGGAACTCAGCATGAAAAAAGAGCAGTTGACATTTCGGGCCGAAACCCTTTGACAGAACAGGAGTAGATTTAAAATGTGGGAAAGGGGAGGGAGAGGGGGGATAGGTGAAACCTGGAGGGGGAGGGATGAAGTAATGAGCTGGGAAGTTGATTGGTGAGTGAGATGAGAGAAGGAAAAGGGGATGGGAAATGGAGGGGGGGTGGCATTAACAGAAGTTTAAGAAATTGATGTTCATGCTATCAGTTTGGAGGCTGCCCAAACAGAATATAAGGTGCTGTCCTTCGACCTAAGTGTGGCCTCATCACGGCAGTGGAGGAGGCTGTGGATGGACATTTCAGAGAAGGAATGGGAAGTGGAATTAAAATGGGTGGCCACTGGGAGATTCCACTTGATCTAGTGGACAGAGTGTAGATGCTTGGTGAAGCGGTCTCCCAATCTACGTCGGGTCTCACCGATATACAGGAGGCCACAGTGACCCCAACAGACTCACAGGTGAAGAGCCTCCTCACCTGGAAGGACTGTTTACGGTCCTGGATGGCAGGAAAATAATTCTGCAATTATTTTCCTCCTACCAGACTAAGGTCAATATTGATCTTTTGTACACCATTTGAAGCAGAAACTCTTCTTCCAAAGCTTCCTAGGATAAACATTGCTGTATTTATATTATAGGTGTTGAAATGTCTTACAGAGGGGAAATATACACAGTTAACTCCCAGAAAATCATAGCTCCAATATTTTGCCTAACACAAGTTGAAGTCAAGATCAAGTTCATTGTCATAGGTATGGACACAGGGGTAATGAAAAGCTTGCAGCTGTATCACAGGCACATAGCATTAAGGTACACAAACTTCACAAGAGAAATAAAAATTATATACAGTTCTTTCAAGAAAGAACACAAAAATAACATCCATTGTAGCACAAAGTTGTCGGAGTGGTCATAGGGTTGTTACACTGCAGTGATTGAGGTTGTGCAAGGTGGTTCAAAAACCAAATGGTTGAAGAGAAGTAGCTGTTGTTGAACCTGACGTGTGGGACTTCAGGCTTCTGTGCCTCCCACCTGATGGTAGCTGTGAGAGGATGGCATGGCCTGGGTGGTGAGGATCTTTGCTGAGTGACGTTGCCTTCCTGAGGCAGCGCTTCATGTATATTCTACCAGCGGTGGGGAGGGATGTGCTCGTGATGTACGGTGCCTCGTTGCAGTATTCAGCCCCCAACCCTTTGTTCACATTAAAAAATATACAACCAGGGATTTTGATCAATTTGACTCAGAACTTTTACTTGTGAATCACATGCTCCTTTTTTCACAGTAGACTCTTAAAAAAAAACTGGGAAAATTGTAAAGCACGAAAAACTAAAAATTCAAAAACTGAAATGTCAGCAGTTCCAAAGTATTGATTTTCCTTTGCTCTGCACTTTAACCAGCTCTTGCAGCTATCACAGTCAGTAGACTTTTTGGATAGCTCTCTATTAATTTCGCATGACGTGATAGAGCAAGATTTGACCATTCCTCCTTGCAAAATTGCTCAAGCTATGCCGGGTTAGTTGGGGACAGCAATTTTGAGGTCTTGCCAGAGATGTTTGATTGGGTTAAGGTCAGGACTCTGACTAGGCCACTCAAGGACATCAACTTTCTTCATTTGAAGCCACCCTGTGGTTGCTCTGGCAGTGTGCTTTGGATTGTTGTCATGCTGAAAGATAAACTTCCTCCCCTACTTAAGCTTTCTGGCAGAGGATAGCAGGGTTTTATCCAGACCTCTCTGTATTTGGCCACATTTATCTTCCCATCAATTCTGACCAGATATCTAGATCCTGCTACTGAAAAGCATCCCATAGCATGATGTTACCTCCACGATACTTTACAGTAGTGAGGGTGTTACCTGGCTAGATTTACATCACAGGTACTGCTTAGTGTTGAGGCAAATAAGTTCCACTTTAGTCTCATCTGATGACAAGACATTCTTCCACATATAGTATTTTCTAAGTGACACTTTGCAAAGCCTTTACAGACAAGGATATGCTTTTGTTTTTATCCAGGGCTTCTTCCTTGCCACTCTTCCATAAATACCCTTTTTGTTCAAGACCGCAGAGATTGTGGAGCCAGGGATTTCATCTCCAGTTGCAACCATTCACTTCTGCAGCTCAGTCAGTGACTGTTAGCATCACAGTAGCCTCTCTCAGAAGTGTTAATCTTCTCCAGTTACTAAGTTTAGAGGGGCAGCCTGACCTAGGCAGTGTGGCTGTGGTTTCATATATTTTCCACTTTGTCACGATGGACTACACTGAGCTCCGAGCTATATTCAGTGCCTTTGAGATGTTCTTGTACCTGTCCCTAGATTTGTGCTTCTGTATTATCATTTCCCTGACTTTTCTTGAATGCCCTTTTGTCTTCACTTGGTTTGGTCTGTTGAAAATCTACCATACAGTTAGACCTTACAAAGACAGGGGGTATTTATTCAGGTGATCCTCCCACCCAGTTTTCTACATCAACAAATTGGGTGAATTGGTAAGGTAATGTTGCACTAGAGGAAAGTTAGCATACTAATTACAAAGGTGATGAATACTTCTTCAGCCTTACAATTTTGGTTTTTGATTTTTTAGTAAATTGTTGACAGATTTTGGAATTTTTTGTTTGATTTGACATGATTCACAATGTTTTGTAGATTAGCTCAAAAATCCTACTTCAATATATTTGAAATTTAGAAAATGAGACAGTAAAATCTGAAACTAGTTGTGGGGGCTGAATACTTTTCCAAGGCACTGTATTGAGCCAAGGCCACTATTTTCTGCACATTCAATTTGCCATTACAAATCATGATATCTTCAGTCAGGATATCTTCAACAGTACATCAGCAGAAGTTTGCTTGGTGACATTCTGAACTTCCTTAACCATATTCTCAGCATCCCATAATACTCTCAGCCTTGACAAACATTGGTGTCCAGGTATGTGTGGGGAAGTTGGTCTTTGCCTGTGCAAACTGAATGCCAAGTGCAGATTCCCTCCCCCTAACCACAGCACCCTCCCCCATGAGCTATATCTCTTGAGTGGTTCTTAGTGTAACTGCTACAACTTTAAAGGAATCTCAGAGCGCTGGAGGTGTGAGCTTTTCGAAACCACAAATGTCACTCCATTCTTTAAGAAGCGAGGGAGACAAAAGACAGGAGATTATAGTCCAGAAATTTGAGAGTGTCAAGGGGAAGAAGTGAGTGCAGTTGCTATTACTGAGGAGAAGGTGCTTGGGAAGTTGCAAGTTCTGGAGACAGATAAGTCAACTGGACCAGATGGACTACACTCCAGGGTTCTGAAAGAGGTAATTGAAGAAAATGTAAAGGAATTAGTAGTGATCTTTCAAGAATCAATAGATTCAGGAATAGTTGGAGGACTGGAAAATTGCAAATGTCATTCTACTCTTTAAGAAGGGAGGGAGACAAAAGACAGGAAATTATAGGCCAGTTAGCTTAACTTCAGTGGTTCATAAAATGTTAGAGTCCATTATTAAGAATGAGGTTTGTGGGAGGTATATGATAAAGTAGACTGAAGGCAGCATGTTTTCCTTCAGGGGAAATCTTGCCTGACAAATCTGTTGAACTTTTTTAGGAAGACAAGGAAAGCCAATGGATGCTGCTTACTTGGAGTTACAGAAGGCCTCTGAGAAAGTACCGCATATAAGGCTGCTAAACAAGAGCCCATGGTAATACAGGAAATATACTAGCATGGACTGAAGATTGGCTGACTGGAGGAAGGCAAAGAGTGAGAATAAAGGCCTTTTCTGACTGGCTGTCAGTAAATATTGGTGCACCGCAGAGGTTGGTGTTAAGCTCTGCTACTTTTCAAATTATATGTTAATGACCTGGATGACAGAATTGATGGCTTTGTGGCCATATTTATGGGTGACACGAAGATAGGGTGCATGGGCAGGTAGTGCTGAGGAAGCAGGGAGCCTGCAGAAGGACTTAGACAGATTAGGAGAATGGGTGAAGAAGTTCATGGTCATGCACTTGGTAGAAGGAATAAAGGCATACACTATTTTCTAAATGAGGAGTGAATTCAGAAATTGAAGGTGCACGGAGACTTGGAGTCCTAGTGCAGGATTCCCTAAAGATTAATTTGCAGATTCAGTCGGTGGCAAGGAAGGCAAATACAGTGTTAACATCGTTTTGAGAGGACTAGATTATAAGAGCAAGGATGGAATGCTAATGCTGTTGTCAGACCACATTTGGGATATTGTGAGCTGTTTTGAGCCTCTTATCTAAGAAAGGATATGCTGGCATTGGAGAGGGTCTAAGGGGGTTTTACGAGAATAATTTCAGGAATAAAAGGACCATTTGATGGCCTGGACATGTACTTGATGGTGTTTAGAAGAATAAGGGAAATCTCATTGAAGCTTACCAAATATTGAAAGGCCCAGATAGAGTGGACGTGGAGAAGATATAGCAAGAGAGTCTATGACCAGAGGGCACAGCCTCGGAATAGAAGGACATCCCTTTAGAACGGCGATGAAGAGGAATTTATTTAGCTTGAGGGTGGTGAATCTGTGGAATTACTTGCCACAGACTAGTGTGCAGGCCAAGTCTTTGGGTATACTTAAAGCAGAGGATGATAGGTTCTTGATTAGAAAGGGTGTCAAAGGTTATGGCGAGAAAGCCATGGGGAGAATGGAGTTGAGAGAAAAATAAATCAGCCATGACTGTGGACAGTCTTGACGGGCTGAATGGCTTCATCCTGCTCCTATGCCTTATGAGGCTGTGCTGTCCTCTGGTCCCAGAGCATCATAAGCTGGAGATGGGGTAGGAAATCTGCCAAGTCCCATTCATGTGGCCACCCCACCAACCAAACAGCAGAGTTCACAAACCTAGCTCAGATCTGGTTCCTAGTGTTTGCTCCATCCTTTCCTAATGACGATATCCGTTACAAAATACTTCCACAGTTACTTAATAAAACAGATGAAGAGCATAATGTCTGTTGACAGATTTACCAATTGTTGATTGCACTCGGGGGACAGTTAGGTTAATACCACTCTTAATGAATAACAGCTATACTGGAATTACCCACTCATTCCTGCACACAGACTGATACACTCACTGTTGGGGAATTCTGATGAAAGTCTTTAATGTGAAACTTCCACTCTGTTTCTCTTTCCACAGTGAAACAGATGTGCCAAGCGTTTCCAGCACTTCTTGTTTTTATCTCAGATTTACAGCGTCTGTGGTTTTCATTATAAATGGAGGCCAGCAGGCTGGCAACTGAATTCTGAAGTGCTGTTGCTTTAGGCGGCCACTTTCAGACCCACTCATTGACATGAGATTAAATTCCTCCCCATGTCTACTTCCCGTGGTGTTCGTGACTGTGGAAAATGCTTTGTTTTGATGCAGGATGGGGGAAACTTGTCCCTGTCTACCCAGTGCAGGTGGCTCAAAAAGAGAGAATGCGCGGCAGTCAGATCCTCAGTGAAGAATGAGACGGATGATGGATTATGTTGGAGTTCGAGGACTGTTATTGCACAGGAAAACGCTAAAGCCAGATGCGTACACAGCAAGATCAGATCGGTAACAAAATGAGGCGATGAGCCAAGAAATTTGTTTTTGATTGTTTTGTGTTAGAGAGAAAGGTTGGTCATTGATGTTTATCAGATAGGATTTTGTCTGGATTAGAGCATTACAGCGATAAGGGGAGACCAGATAGGCCGGGTTTGTTTTCCCTGGAACAGAGGAAGCTGAGTGGTAACGTTACCTTTCTATCATGGGGAGGATGGAGAGAGGAGAGATCTAAGGTGAAGGAAGGAATCTGAGGGGGCATTTCTTTGCCACACAGAGGGTGTTTGGAAGCAGGAATGCACTGCGGGAAGAGGTTGTGGAGGCATAGACTTCCACTACATTTAAGAAGTACCAACACCTAATTGCCAAAGCATAGAAAGCTACAGACATCATCTATAGACAATAGATATAAGAGCAGAAATAGACCATTTGGCTTGTCATTCACAGCTGATTATTTTACACCCCATTATTTTGCCTTCTCTCTGTAACCCGGAATCCTTCACCAATTAAGAACCTGTCAATCTTTGCCTTAAGTACACCCAGTCACTTGGCCTCCACAGCCATCCATGACAAAGAATTCCATGGATCCATGAACTTCTGGCTGAAGAAATTTCTCATCTCAGTTTTAAAGGGACAGCCCTTTATTCTGAGGCAATGCCCTTGGATCCTAGACTCTCCACATAATGGACACATTCTCTGAGCATCCTCTCTACCCAGGTCTTTAAGTACAGGCAGGCTTCAATGAGATCCCCTCTTCATCCATCTGAACTCCACCGGGTACAGGCGTGGAGCCACCAGAAACACTCCTTTTATATGAAGCAATTGAGATTAGTTACAATGGGTGGTGTGGACATGGCAGACAGAAGCACCTACTGTATTTGTTTGTTTGCAGCTCTGTGACTCTACAATGCTACCAATCTTTCTCGTTCTTTCAAAGCTTAAAGCTCAGTTTATTATCCCCAAGATGCTGTAAACCTTTGGTTCTGAAGTTATTTATCAGACCAGAAAATGGCACAAATTACAGACCAGTGTTTTACACTTAACCTCCTGTAGGTGAGAATGCTACAAATAAGGCAAATTGACATCAAAATGTCCCTTGTAGAATTGAATAGTCTGATTCTCACCAATCCATATATCTATGTCATCTATCATGTCCAATGAGCCATTAAAACAGTGAGCAGCAGACAGAATCCAACGCGTTGAGATGATTGAACCTCCACAAAATTCCTGTGGAAAGGAATGAAAGGAAAGGAGTTAAAGGAGGAATAAAACATAAACCCTTAGGCCTGTACAAATATGTTAACGGAATTGCCGTGCATGAAACTGAGTCCCATCAACATGCATAGACCAAAGGTATTGAGGACAGTCAGTCACTCTTTGAAAGAGAGCACTCAGTTCTTAACAGAGATTTCCCAATCTCAAAAGCAAGCTATCCCAGTGTTGTGCTGTGGGAGCTTCATCAGTCCAAGGATTTAGCTCAAATCATCTTCCAATGCTTTGTAAATGACCTTCCTTTCCATTACGAGTTTATGTTTTCCCCTGTTTAGACCATAAAGACATAGGAGCAGAATTAGACTACTTGAACCATCAAATCTGCTCCGTCATTCCTTCATGGCTGATTTATTGTCCCTCTCAAACCCAATTTCCTGCCTCTCCCCATAACTTTTGACGCTCTGACTAACCAAGAACCTATCAACCTCTGCTTTAAATATGTTCAGTCACTTGGCCTCCACAGCTGTCTGTGGTAATGAATTTCACAGATTCTCCACCCGCTGGATAAAGAAATTCCTTCTCATCACTGTTCTAAAAGGATATCCCTTTATTCTGAGGCTCTGCCCTCTGGTCCTAGACTCATCCACTATAGGAAACATCCACTCTACATCCATTCTGTCTAGGCCTTTCAATATTCAATATATTCAATAGGATTCACTAAGAATCCAACCCCCCCCCAACCCCCACAATCTTCTAAACTCCAGCAAGTACAGGACCAGATCAAATGTTCCTCATATCCGGAATTGTTTTCATGAATCTCCTTTGATCCTCTCCAATGCCAACCAATCTTGTCTTAGATAACGGGCCAAAACTGATCACAATACTCCAAGTGCAGTCTGACCAATGCTTTATAAAGCCTCAGCATCACATCCTTGCTCCTCTTGAAATGAATGTTAACATTTCATTTGCCTTCCTTACCACTGCCTCACCTACAAATTAACCTTCAGGGAATCCTGCACAAGGACTCTCAAGTTCCTTTGCACCTCTGATTTTTGAATTTTCACCCCGTTTAGAAAACAGTTCATGCCTTTAATCCTTCTAGCAAAATGCATCACCATATATTTCACTACACTACATTTCATCTGCCATCTGAAAAGAAGTGATCTCATCACTGACCGCTGCGAAACACTCCCTGTCACCAGCAACCAACCAGAAAAGGCCCCTTTCTTTCCAACTCTTTACCTCCTGCCATAGCCAATCTTCCATCCATACTAACATCTTTGCTGTAATACCTCTCATTGTGTTAAGAAACCTCATAACATGTGACACCTTATCAAAGGCCTTCTGAAAGACCAAGAAACAACATCACTGACTCTCCTTTGTCCATGTTGACTGTTATTTCCTCAAAGAATTCCAACAGATTTATCAGGTAAGATTTCCCCTTGAGGGAACCATGTTGACTTTGGCCTACTTCATCATATGCCTCCAAGTACCCCGAAGCCTCATCCTTAATAAAGAGCTCCAACATCGTCCTAACCACTGAAGTCAGGTTAACTGCCTATAATTTCCTCTCTACTGCCTCTCTCTCTCTCTCTTAAGAGTGAAGTAGTATTTGCAACTTCCCAGTTCTCCAGAACCATTGCAGAATGATTCTTCAAAGATCGTTACTAATGCCTCCATAATGTCTTCAGCAACATCTCTCAGAACCTTGGGTGCAGTATATCAGGTCTAGCTGACTTATCTACCCTCAGACCTTTCTGCTTCCTAAGCACCTACTCCTTAGTAATAGCAACTACACTCACATATGGGAACTGTACCTCCCTAAATCATGTGGTGAGGACAGCCCAGTGCATCTGTAGTTGTCAATTTCCCATGATTCAGGACATATACAAGGACAGGTGTGTAAAAAGAGCCCAAAGGATCATTGGGGACCCGAGTCATCTCAACCACAATCTATTCTGGCTGCTAACATCTAGGAAGCAGTACCGCAGTATAAAAGCCAGGACCAGTTTCTGGGACAGCTTATTCCACTAGATAATCAGACTGATTAACTCACACTGATTTGAGTGTATTATATGTTACATTGACTGTTCTATTTATTATAAATTACTAAATTGCATATTGCACATTTAGATGGAGATGTAACTTAAAGATTTTTACTTCTCATGTATGTGAAGGTTGTAAGAAATAGTCAATTCAATTCAGTTCAATCTACCCCCCCCCCCACACACACGCACTCTCAAATTTCTGACATACTTCTGATGATTTCCACAGCGAAATCTATTGCAAAATACTTAAAAAGTTCATCTACCATTTCTCTGTCCCCCATCATTACCTCTCCCAAATTATTTTCCAGTGATTTGATATCTACCCTCCCCTTTCTTTTACTCTTTATATATCTGATAAAACTTTCTGTATCCTCTTTAATATTATTGGCTACCTTGCTTTCATATTTCATCTTTTATATAACCGTAATAACAATTACAGCACAGAAAAAGGCCATCTCGGCCCTTCTAGACCATGCCGAACACTTACTCTCACCTAGTCCCACCGACCCGCACTCAGCCCATAACCCTCCATTCCTTTCCTGTCCATATACCTATCCAATTTTACTTTAACTGACAATACTGAACCTGCCTCTACCACTTCTACTGCAAGCTCGTTCCACACAGCTACCACTCTCTGAGTAAAGAAATTCCCCCTCGTGTTACCCTTAAACTTTTGCCACCCTAACTCCCACCTCATGTCCTCTTGTTTGAATCTCCCCTACTCTCAACGGAAAAAGCCTATCCACATCAACTCTATCTACCTTATCACCTTTTAACTTTTTATCACCTTATGACTTTTTTTAGTTGCCTTCTGTTGTTTTTTAAAAGCTCCCCACTAATATTTGCTACTTTACAGGCCCCCTCTTTTGTCTTTGACTTCCTTTGTCAGCCACAGTTGCCTCATCCTCTGTTTAGAATATTTCTTCAGAATAGAAGTATCTATTCTGTGTCCTCCAAGTTGTCCTCAGAGACTCCAGCAGTTGCTGTTCTGCTGTTATCCATGCTAGTGTCCAATCAACTTTAGTCAACTCCTCTCATGCTTCTGTAATTCTCTTTACTCCACTATAATACTGATACACTTGACATTATATTCTCCCCCTTAAACTGCAGCGTGAATTATATCTTAAGAACACTGCCTCTTAAGGCTTCCTTTACCTTAAGCTCTCTAATCAAACTGAACATCCAATTGAGAATTCCCTTTCCCCTTGTGGAATCAACAACAGGCTACTCTAAAAAGACAAATCTTAGGCATTCTACAAATTCTTTCTCTTGGGATCTGGCATGAATTGGATTTTCCCTATCTACTTGCATATTGAAACCCCCCATAACTATCGTAACATCATTCATATTACATGCCTTTTCTATTTCCCATTGAAATTTACATCACACATCCTGGCTACAGTTCAGAGGCCTGTAATAAACTCCCATCACGATCTTTTTATTTTAGCAGTTTCTTAATTCTACTCACAAGATTCTACACCTTCTGATTCTTTGTCAGCTCTTTTTAAGGATTTTATTTCAGGTCTTTATAAAGTTGCTACATAACCCCTTGACTTTTAAACTTGACTAATAAAAGCAAGCATTGTACAAGCCTTCTTAACCACCATATAGATCTGTGTAGCCACTTCTAAGGAGCTATGAACTTGGATCCCAACATCTCTCTGCTCAGAAACTCCGTTAAGGACCTTGCCCTTACCAGTGTAATGTCTCCTTGCATTTGCCCTACCACGGTGTACCACCTCACATCTATTTGGGTTAAACTACATCTGCCATTTCTCTGCCCATATCCGCATCTGCAAATTTAATAGCCCACCCATCTACATTTTCATCCAGGTCATTTATAAATGTTACAAATAGCAGAGGTCCCAGCCCACATCCCTACGGAACTCTACTAATAACAGACTTCAGACTACCAACTTGAATAAGTCCCTTCAACCACTACCCTCAGTTGTCACCTCGCAATCCAGTTCTGAATCCAAACAGCCAATTTGCTGTGGATCCCATGAATCTTACTCTTCCGGAGTAGCCTCCCATGAGGGAATTTGTCAAACATCTTACTAAAATTCATGTAGACAACATCTACTGCTCTACCTTCATCAATCTCTCTCATCACCTTGTCAAAAAACTCAATCAAGCTGGTGAAGCACGACCTGCCCCACACAAAGCCACATGGTCTCCCCCTAATTAGGCCATGGATTTCCAAATGCTCATATATCCTATCCCTAAGAATTTTCTCCAGCAATTTCTCTACAACTGACGTGAGACTCACTGGTCAATAGTTCCCAGGATTTTTCCTTGTTTCCTTCTTAAATAGAGGTACAACATTAACCACTTGCCAGTTCTCCAGGACCTAGAGAGGACACAAATATACCAGTCAAGGGTCCAGTAATATCGTCTTTTGCCTCCTTCAATAACCTAGGGTAAATCCCATCGGACTCTGGGGGCTTTTCCACCTTAATACTCATTAGGAGGCCCAACACTTCCTCCTCCTTGACATCTAAATGCCATAATGTATTTATACACTCGGCACTGATCTCCTGCTCCTCAATATCCTTTAAACACCGAAGCAAATTACTCATTAAGTACCTCACTCACATTCTCTACATCCAAGAAAATGTTCCTCCCTTTATCCTTGAATGGTCCCACTCTCTCCCCGCTTATCCTCTTGCTCTTGATGTATGTATAGAATGCCTTGGGATTCACCTTAATCCTACTTGCCAAGGAGCTTTCATGGCCCTTTCTGGCTTTTCTAACTCCCTTCTTTAATTCTCTTCTGGCTTCTTTATAACCGTCATGTACTTCGTTTGCTCCTAACTTCTGAAGTTTTACAAAGTATACATAATTTTCCTCTTTCCCTTTTACTAAATTCATCACCTCCCTGGACATCCAAGGTTCTCTTTTCTTTCTATCCCTGTCCTTCCTTCTAACGGGAACAGACCTTCCCTGCACTCTGAGCATTTGATCTTTAAACACCCTCCACATGTCTGATGTGGACTTGCCATAAAAAAGGTGTTCTCAATTAACGCTTCTTAGTTCCTGCCTAATGCCCTCGTAATTTGCCCAACTCCAATTGAAAACCTTCCCCCGAGGACCATACCTATCCCTATTTATTGCTATCCTGAAAGTTAAGGAATTGTGGTCACTGTTCCCTAACTGCTCGTCCACTGAAAGGTCAGTCAGCTGGCCAGGTTCATTACCCAACACCAGGTCCAGTACAGATTCCTCTCTTTGGACCCTCCACTTATTGATTTAATAAACCTTCCTGCATACAGTTAACAAATTTAGCCCCATCTAAACCCTTTACGCTAAGAAGGTCCCAGTTCATATTAGGGAAGTGGAAATTCTCCATGACAACAACCCTATTATTTTTACACATTTCCTTAATCGGATTACATATCTGTTGCTCAATGTCCAGGGGGTCTGTAATAAAATCCCATCAGTGTGAATGCACCCTTTCTATTCCCGAGTTCTACCCAAATGGTCTCAGTGTCTGACCACTCCATTATGTTCCCCCTGAGTGTAGCTGTGATATTATCCCTGATTAGTAGTGCAATCCCACCTCCTTGTTTACCTCCTCCTCTATCTTTTCTAAAACTTTAAAAACCTGGTACATTAATCACCCATTCCTGCCCCTCTCTCAACCAAGTTTCAATAATGGCCAGAACATCGTAGTTCCATGTACTGATCCATGCTCTAAGTTCATCACCCTTACCCATAATACTCCTAGCATCAAACACTTCAAACTATCCGGCCCCTCATACCTGTTATTTTGATTTTGTCTTTCAATACTTTCCCTGACATCTACCTTCTAGTCTGATCCTTTCCTTACTGATCAGGAGCTCTGGTTCCCACCCCTTGCAAAACCAGTTTAAACTCTCTCGAGTAGCATCAGCAAACCTTCTGGCCAGAATATTGGTTCCAACCCCAATTCATGTGCAACCAGTCCCTCTTGTATAAGTCACCCTTCCCCAGAAAAGGTTCCAGTGATCCAAGAACTTGAAGCCCTGTCCCCTGCACCATCTCCGCAGCCACTCATTCATCTGTGCTATCACCCCACTCCTACCTGCACTCGCTGTGGCACTGGCAGTAATCCGGAGATTACAACTTTGAAGGTTCTTCTCTTCAGCCTCTTCCCTAACTCTATATACTCACTGCATAGGACCTCTTCCCCTTTTCTGCTTGTGTCATTGGTGCCAATATGCACCCCGACCCCTGGCTGTTCCCCTTCCCCCTTGAGAATATCCCAGGCCCTAGCACTCAAGAGGCAACACACCATCCTGGTGTCTCTTTCGTGGCCACAGAATCCCCTTAACTACTAAGTCCCCTATAACTACCGTATTGTCTGACTTCACCCTTCCTTATTGATTCTCAGAGCTAACCACAGTGCCACCAGGCTGGCAGCTGCTGCTGTGATCTAATGAGTCAAGACCCCAGCAGTATCCAAAGGGGTGTACTCATTGCTGAGGGGAATGGCCACAGGAGGACCCTACATTGACTGCTTAACCCCCATCCCTCTCCTGCTGGTCACCCATGAACTGTCTGAAGCCTGTACTCTGGATGTGACCACCTCTTCAAAGGTCTCGTCTATAATATCTTCAGCCTCCCGAATGATCCTGAGTGCATCCAACTCCAGCTCCAACTCCTTGACCCAGTCAGTCAGGCACTGAAGTTGAGTGCAGTTCCCGCAGATGTAGTCATCAGGAAAAATGTGAGGTATCCCGAATTCCCACATCTGACCGGAGGAACATTCCATCCTGACTTGCCTCTTCTTAACTGTGCCTCCACCTGTTCATGCAGAAGTTAAGCCAAACCCTTCACATTCTGTCATTGGCACACTCTTTGACAGTGGCTGCTCTGCCTGAGCCTACCTGACCCTTTGGGCCAAGACCCTTCTCCAGGGCTGAGAAGAAAGGGGGGAAGATACTTGAATTAAAAAGGTGGAGGGAGGGGTAAGAAGCTAGCTGGAAGGTGATAGGTGAAACTAGGTGGGTGGGAAGGATCAAGGGCTGGAGAAGGAAAGATCTGATAGGGGAGAAGAGTAGACAAGAGGAGAAAGAGAAGGAGGAGGGGACCCAGGGAGCTTTGCACACAGAAGGTTAGTGATGGAGTTATATACATTGAGAGATAGGAGCTGCAGTTATATACTGTAGATTATGAGTTCGCAGTTGGAGTTATATACACTGATAGATGGGAGCTGCAGAGATCATTGAAAATCAAAAATACTGCTAAAGCAGGAAACCCGAAATAAAAACAGAAAATATCCAGCAAGTCAGGCAGCAGCTGTGGAAGGAGAAAAAGGTTTAACATTTTAAGTCTGAGGTCCTTCAGTAGAAGAGAGAACTATTGAAAGGGGTGAGGAGGAGTGAATGAGAGATGAAGGGGTAAATACTGTTGTCTGGCAAGTGGGATATTCTATGCCTTATTACCTTCAAAAATCTCTTCATGAAGAGCTTTGAAAGATACTAACTTACTTTATGTGGGAAGTCTATATTGACTTGCCATGGCCATTCGTACTCTTTCGATTTGACGCCACCAAGTACTCTCCCAATTGGTCTTTGGATTAAATTCCCTCGGATGCCACAATCGTAGGTCTGTAGGGTACCTGAGAACAATGAAGGTTACGTCCAGTGAGATGGTGTAAGGATTTGATGGCACTCTTCCTTTCTGGGTGTTATAGCCAGAAAGATTTACAGCAGGGAAGCAGGCCTTTTGGCCCATCTCATCCATTTTGACCAAGGTGCCCGCCTAACCTAGTCCCACTTGCTTGTTTGGCCTATATCTCTCAAAGCCGCTCCCATCCAACAACCTGTCCATGTGGTTTTTAACTGTTGTTACCCTATCTGTCTCAACCACTCGCTCATTCCATCTACGCACCACCCTTTGCGTGACAATCCCTCAGGTTTCCTTTAAATCTTTCACCTCTCGCCTTAACCGTGCTTCCCCCGCCCCCCAGTTCCCTGTTCCTGGGAAAGCAACTGAGCCCATTCACCCTGTCTATTCCAGTGATTTTACACACCTCTGTAAGATCACCCACGTTCTCCTACATTCCAAAGAATAAAGTCCTAGACTGCCCGATCTCTTGATATAACTTCAGTTCCCAAGTCCTGGCTGCATCCTTATAACTCTTCTCTTGATGGTGCCTTTCCTATACTAGGTCAACCTGAACTGCAGACAGTACTCCAAGTGTTCTCTAGAACTGCAGGATAAGAGTGCGACAGCATCCGTCTCCTTGCGTGGTCACAGGTGGAAGAATGCAATGGTACTCCTGACTCCCTCCTGTTGTCAACTCTTGGTCATTGGATCAGATAAGACTGCCCAGTTAGACATGGCAACAGTTGGCATCCATGGGAATAGGCTTTTTTGATGCCAACATCTGCTGGAATATAAAGGGAAAAAGAAAAACACTTTCTTGGGGAAACAAACATACAGCTAGGAATATCAGAACCAGCCTGGGGCCCAGCATATCGATGCATTACAAGGAAGGCAGGACAGCGGCTATATTTCGTTACGAGTTTGAGGAGAATTGGTACGTCACCTAAAACACTTACAAATTTCTACATATGCACTGTGTAGAGCATTCTAACTGGCTATATTGTTGCTCACTGCCGCTTAGGCATGGGAGGGAAAGGAGCTGGGGTGTACTTTGGGGCTCTAACATTTAACTGTCATCCACTCTTGGGGCACTCCTCTGTTTTCATGGATGGCTGCAAAGAAAAAGCATTTCAGGATGTATATTGTACACGTTTCTCTGTCATTAAATGTATTTTTGAAACCTGAGGGAGGGAGGTTGCTACTGTACAGGATCGAGGTAAGCTGCAGAGAGTTGTAAAATTAGCCAGCCCCATCACGGGCACTAGCCTCCGTAGTATCCAAGACAACTTCAAAAAGGCGGCATCCATCATTAAGGACCCCCATCACTCAGGACACGCCCTCTTTTCTTTGCTACCATCAGGAAGGAGGTACAGAAACCTAAAGGCACACACTCATTGATTCAAGATGGCCGTCAATAATCTGCCAGGATCTTCCACTCTGTAGGGCACAAGCTGGTGTTCTGGTCCATTCGAGACAGCAACTTCAGAAGGTCCCACATGAAGAATAGAAATCTGTGCTGATTGCTTCTCTTGCCTACCCTATTGACCACAAAGGGGTAAATTGGATCTCTTGGTAATAACTTGATTTAATATACTTACTGTCCTTTCTCAGCTGCTCACGTGCTTGCTCCAGATAATCATAGGTTGGAAAATAGAAGGCATATCGCTGATCGTGTGCTGGTGTTTCCTTCATTGGTATCAAACTTTCCAGGTAATTTTTATCTATTTCCCCAATTCCAATGGCATAGATATCTGCATAGTTGGAAGAGGACATACAATAAGACCATAAGACATAGGAGCAGAATTAGGCCATCTGGCCCATTGAGTCTGCTCTGCCATTCAATCATGGCTGATCCTTTTTCCTCCTCCTCAACCCTAGTTCCCAGCCTTCTTCCTGTAACCCTTGATGCCATGTCCAATCAAGAACCTATCGATCTCTGCCTTAAATACACCCAAAGATCTGGCCTCCACAGCCGCACGTGGCAACAAATTCCACAAATTCACCACCCTTTGGCTAAAGAAATTTCTCCGCATCTGTTTTGAAAGGGTGCCCCTCTCTCCCAAGGCTGTGCCCTCTTGTTCTAGACTTTCCCACCATGGGAAACATCCTTTTCCCGTCTGTCCAGGCCTTTCGACTTTCGAAGGATTTCAATGAGATCCCCCCCCCCAATCCCCATCCTTCTGAATTCCAGCGAGTACTGGCCCAGAGCCGTCAAATGTTCCTGGCATGATAACCCTTTCATTCCTGGAATCATTCTTGTGAACTTCCTCTGGACTCTCTCCAATGCCAGCACATCTTTTCTTAGATAAGGAGCCCAAAACTGTTCATAATACTCAAGCTGAGGCCTCACCAGTGCCTTATAAAGCCTCAGCATCACATCCCTGCTCTTGTATTCTAGACCTCAAAATGAGAGAATAGATGCTGGAATTCACTTCACTTAAGGAAGTTCCTGGTTCACACATGATATATGGATTCTTTGGGAATGAAGGGAAAAGCCCAAATTGCTAAAGCCTGCATTGCCTGTACAGCACAGTATAAAGTGGTTTTCTGTGATGGTCCTGGTGAGTTCCCAATCTTTGGTGTGTATATTTCCTGAAAAGAATTTCAGGATGTATATTGTATACATTTCTCTGACATTAAATGTACCTATTGAAACCTATTAAACTTTGACAAACTTCTATAGGTGGGTAGTGGAGAATGTATTGACTGGCTGCACCACAGCCTGGTGTGGAAACACCAATGCCCTTGAATGGAAAATCCTGCAAAAGGTAGGATAGCCCTTCAAGCCATTGAGCACATCGACATGAAACGCTGTCGTAGGAAAGCAGCACCCAGGCCACGCTTTTTTCTCACTGCTGCCTTCAGGAAGAAGGTACAAGAGCCTCAGGACTCGCACCAGCAGGTTCAAGAACAGTGACTACCCCCTCAGTCTTCAGGCTCTTGAACAATAACCATATAACTACACTCACTGGTCCTATCATTGAAATGTTCCTACAACTAATGATCTCACTTTAAGCAACACACACAAAATGCTGGTGGAGCACAGCAGGCCAGGCAGCATCTATAGGGAGAAGCACTGTCGACATTTCGGGCCGAGACCCTTCGTCAGGACTAACTGAAAGGAAAGATAGTAAGAGATTTGAAAGTAGTGGGGGGAGGGGGAAATGTGAAATGATAGGGAAGACCGGAGGGGGAGGGGTGAAGCTAAGAGCTGGAAAGTTGATTGGCAAAAGTGATACAGAGCTGGAGAAGGGAAAGGGTCATGGGATGGGAGGCCTCGGGAGAAAGAAAGGGAGAGGGGAGCACAGAGGGAGATGGAGAACCGGCAGAGTGATGGGCAGAGAGAGAGAGAAAAAAAAGGAGGGGGGGGGAAAAGCTAAATATATCAGGGATGGGGTAAGAAGGGGAGGAGGGGCATTAACAGAAGTTAGACAAGTCAATGTTCATGTCATCAGGTTGGAGGCTACCCAGCCGGTATATAAGGTGTTGTTCCTCCAACCTGAGTGTGGCTTCATCTTGACAGTAGAGGAGGCCATGGATAGACATATCAGAATGGGAATGGGACGTGGAATTAAAATGTGTGGCCACTGGGAGATCCTGCTTTCTCTGGCGGACGGAGTGTAGGTGTTCAGCAAAACGGTCTCCCAGTCTGCATCGGGTCTCACAATATATAAATGGGAGCACCGGACGCGGTATACCACACTAGCCGACTCACAGGTGAAGTGTCGCCTCACCTGGAAGGACTGTCTGGGGCCCTGAATGATGGTGAGGGAGGAAGTGTAAGGGCAGGTGTAGCACTTGTTCCGCTGACAAGGATAAGTGCCAGGAGGGAGATCGGTGGGAAGGGATGGGGGAGGGGAATGAATGGACAAGGGTGTCACATAGAGAGCGATCCCTGTGGAAAGCAGAAAGAGGCGGGGGGGGGTCCCATTCTGATATGTCTATCCATGGCCTCCTCTACTGCCAAGATGAAGCCACATTCAGGTTGGAGGAACAACACCTTATATACCGGCTGGGTAGCCTCCAACCTGATGACATGAACATTGACTTCTCTAACTTCCGTTAATACCCCTCCTCCCATTCTTACTCCATCCCTGATATATTTAGCTTTTCTCCCCCCTCTTTTTTTTCTCTCTCTTTCTGCCCATCACTCTGCCTGTTCTCTATCTCCCTCTGGTGCTCCCCTCTCCCTTTCTTTCTCCCTAGGCCTCCCGTCCATTGATCCTTTCCCTTCTCCAGCTCTGTATCCCTTTTGCCAATCACCTTTCTAGCTCTTAGCTTCACCCCACCCCCTCCTGTCTTCTCCTATCATTTCGCATTTTCCCCACCCCCTCCTACTTTCAAATCTCTTACTATCTTTCTCTTCAGTTAGTCCTGACGAAGAGTCTCGGCCTAAAACGTCGACAGTGCTTCTCCCTATAGATCCTGCCTGGCCTGCTGCGTTCCACCAGTATTTTGTGTGTGTTGCCTGAATTTCCAGCATCTGCAGCTTTCCTCGTGTTTGCCTTTTAATCTCACTTTAAGGACTCTTTATCTCATTATCTCATATTCTCGTTCTTTATTGCTATTTATTTATATTTTCATTTGCACAGTTTGTTGTCTTCTGCACCCTGGTTGATCTTTCACTGACCCTGTTATAGTTACTATTCTATAGATTTGCTGAGTATGCCTACAGGAAAATGAATCTCAGGGTTGGATATGGTGACATATACGTACTTTGATAATATAATTTACTTTGAACTTTGAAGGCTTATGGGTTTTGAGGAGCCTGCTGATAGTACTGGGTTGATATGTTGACACAGGAATTGGTTCTAGTGCTTCCAGCTGAGAAGGAGGATGGTCAGGAAATGGGAACTTGGGGAGAATAAACAGAGTAAGGTAGGATTAGAGTAAATATTGATGCCCGATAATGGGTATAGATTCAGTCAGCCTGATAGTGGGTATGGACGCGTTGGCGTAATAGTGGGTATGGATTTAGTGAACCTGATAGTGGGTATGGTTTCAGTGAGTCTGACAGTTGGTATGAATTCTTGGGCCTGATGATGGGTATGAATTCTTGGGCCTGATGATGGGTATGAATTCTTGGGCCTGATGATGGGTATGGATTCTTGGGCCTGATGATGGGTATGAATTCTTGGGCCTGATGATGGGTATGGATTCTTGGGCCTGATGATGGGTATGGATTCTTTGGGCCTGATAATGGGTAAGGATTCAGTGGGTATGGATTCATTGTGCCTGATAGTGAGTATGGATTCAGTGGTCCTGATAGTGGGTATGGATTCAGTGGGCCTGATAGTGGGTATGGATTCAGTGAGTCTGCTACTGGGTATAAATTCATTGGTCCTGATAGTGGGTATGGATTCAGTGAGTCTGCTAGTGGGTATGGATTCAGAGGGTGTGATAATTGGTATGGATTCAGTGAGCCTGATATTGGGTATGGATTCATTTGGGCCTGATAGTGGGTATGGCTTTAGTGAGCCAGATAGTGGGTATGGCTTCAGTGGGCCTGATAGTGGGTATGGATTTAGTGCGTATGGATTCAGTGAGTCTGATAGTTGATATGGATTCAGTGGGCATTATATTGGGTATGGATTCAGTTAGCCTGATAGTGGGTATGGATTCAGTGGCCCTGATAGAGAGTATGAATTCAGTGGACGTGATATTGGGAATGGATTCAGTGAGTCTGCTAGTGGGTATGGATTCATTGGGCATGATAATGGGTATGGATTTAGTGGGCCTGATTGTGGGTATGGATTTAGTGGACCTGATGATGGATATGGATTCTTTGGACTCGATGATGGGTATGGATTCTCTGGGCCTGATAATGGGTAAGGATTCAGTGGGCATGGATTCATTGTGCCTGATATTAGGTATGAATTCAGTGGCATGATAGTGTGTATGGGTACAGTGAACCTGATAGTGGGTATGGATTCGGTTGGCCTATTATTGTGTATGGATTCAGTGCTGAAGGTGCTATTCCTGTGCTGTATCTATCTACAATTCATATATGTCATATATGATGACCTAGATATTCTGAATCTGCTTAACCAATCCTGTTTTAAACTGGTAATTAGGCTGCTATGAACATCTTAAGAATCCAATGTACATAATTAGTAACAGCATGCCCTTGTAAAGGTGACAGCAGGCAAAATCTTGACACAAATAGGCCCTGCTTTATGATTGCAATTTTAACGAGTTAAAGTGTGCTCCCCTGCCTTCCTTTGACAGGGGCAGCTTTGTGGACTTCAGGAGCCACCTATCCTTTACAGGGGGGAGGCAGGGAGGGTTCAACCTACCGAGAATATTTGGCAAGTGCGAGAGGAGAGCTGAAATTTCATCTATGACGGCAAAAGGTGATGGTACTCCATTGTAACGCCCTGTTGAAAGAAAAGAAAAACAACTTGCATAATGTCGCAGTGCAAAATAACAGAAATTGAAATGTTTCATGTCACGAAGTTTGTCCATGTAACTGTAAGCACATCAGAAGTAGTGGAGAGATGGTTCAAGTAAGCAAGAGAGAAAATAAAAGTAACTTCATGCAAAAAAGAGAAAATAGAACATTACAGCACAGAATCAGGCCCTTTGGCCCTTCTTGGCTGTGCTGAACCATTTTTCTGCCTAGTCCCACTGACCTGCACCCTGCCCATATCCCTCCATACACCTCTCATCCATGTACCTGTCCAAGTTTTTCTTAAATGTTAAAAGTGAGCCCACATTCATCACTTCATCTGGCAGCTCACTCCACACTCCCACCACTCTCTGCGTGAAGAAGCTCCCCCTAATGTTCCCTTTAAACTTTTCTTCCTTCACCCTTAACCCATGACCTCTGGGTTTTTTCTCCCCTAGCCTCAGTGGAAAAAGCCTGCTTGCATTCACTCTATCTATACCCATCATAATTTTATACACCTCTATCAAATCTCCCCTCATTCTTCTACGCTCCAGGGAATAAAGACCTAACCTATGCGACCTATCTCTGTAACTCAGTTTCTCAAGTCCCAGCAACATCCTTGTAAACCACAACAATAACTTGCATTAATATTGTAACCTTAAGATACAAGACATGTTTCGAATTCCTTCACAGTTGTATAATCAAAATAGAGTTAAGCAAAGGTTAAGCAAGGTATTTGAGGAGTGTGCCGTGGAGATTAGGTGGGGAATTTGATCTCAGTTCCCTGATGGAGAACGGGGCAGCTGCCAATAGCAAGATGAATGAGAAACCTGGAGGAAGAGAAGGGTGGAGGCAAGGGAGGTGCAGGGCGTGAGGAGGAGGCGGCTGGAAGGGATGAGCTGGAGCTAGTGAAAGGTGCAAGGTAGGGGACTGTCTGGCTCAACATTGAGTTGGCCGAATGTGGAGGCTTCAGGAGCAAATGGGCAAAGACAACCAAATTGCAAATGCCAGAGAGAACTTAAGATCGAGGCCTCAAGGCTTAACATGGGAATATAAATCCAAGAAGCCCGATTCAGCTTACAAGAGTTGGAAAACCTGTGGCACTGTAGTTCCCATAGGTAGTGGAGATGGTGAAGATTTTAGCAGGGGTTGGAAGAGTGCCCACAAAGATGGTCAACACTTAGGAATGGGATCAAGGGGGCAGAGGAGACAAGAACAGAGAGGATATGGAAGGGAGATGGGGAAGAATGTAGAAAATGTTGGGGTACAAGGTTACAGTTAAAGGTACGTCTATCCTGCTGAGTAATGTGGAGGAAGGGAAAAGCAAAACACCACTGTGAGAGAGCAGGAACTAATGAAGTCAAAAATTAGAAGCAAAATAGATCTAAATTGCTTAGGATTGCCTAAAGCATGCAACCAAATAACTGTGACGTACATTATTTAAAATGTACTCTACACAAACCCAAGCTCCATTTGAGCCTTCCTGCATCTTTCCTTTCCCATCTCAGAGTGTACGAGAGAGGAGTTTCCAAACTCGGTCACTACAGGTCCACAATCCCTTATCCGAAATTCTGAAATCCAAAAAGCTCCGAAAACTGAAGTTTTTCTTGCCAACAGCTGACGTCACTCAGGTGTGACATGGCAGCACTAGCAGAGGCCACCAGACGTCAGTTGTGGCTCAGTGTTCGTACTGGTTACATGTGCATTTGCTGTTCGCTGATATTTTGTGTTCACTGTTGACTTAGTGTTTAATTTTACTGTGAAAATGTCAAAAAGAGCTGCAGATACCCCTATGGGTAACAATGAGAAAAAGAGCATCTATCATTATCAATAACGCAGAAAGTGGAGTTATTGGAGAAGCTTGATCGTGGTGTGTCTGTGCGGCGTCTTACTGAAGAATATGGTGTCGGAACTGCCACTGTATATGATTTAAAGGAACAGAAAGACAAGCTACTGAAGTTTTATAGTGACAGTGATGTTCTACATTTATTCCAATAAGTCATTTACCATGTGTTTGATTCGGTTCGTTTGAAGCTGTATATTTTTATGTTTTACTGAATGTTTTCGTTGGAAATAAAAAACAATTCTTGTCATTATTTCCCTAAACAACACAGTGTAACAACTATTTACATAGCATTTACATTGTATTAGGTATTATAAGTAATCTAGAGATGATTTAAAGTATACGGGAGGATGTACGTAGGTCTGGAGCTCCACCGGGTCCTAAAGTCCACCCGCACTGAGACAGGTTAAATAAGGGACTTGAGCATATGTGTTTTTTGGTATCTGCGGGGAGTCCCGGAACCAATAAGGAGGGATTCTGAAATCTGAAAAATTCTGAATTCCGAAATGCAACTGGCCCCAAGGATTTCGGATAAGGAATTGTGGACCTGTGCATGTCCCAGCACTTTCTACGTCCTCCCAGACCCTCTCTGAGCAGTTCTGGTCTTCCCTGTTCCACTGACCCCATTCCCAAATGTTGAATGTTGACCTTCACTTCCTATCGCCTGACATTGTTAAATAAAACTACAGAACAGACGAACTGGGTTTTTATATTCAACGTGTTCAATAGGTAGGCTTTGGACGACAGGGAAATCCATGGTTGGGTGAGGAGGGTGTAGTTGAGGCCAGGTCCCTGAGTGGTGGGGTTGGCTTGAGGGTCTATATCGCTGACTTCTGACCTGTTCTTACATCATCGTTCCATACTCTATGGGAGATGCTGCTGTCATGCTGCCTATTTGCCCATAAACAAAATTATTCACAGTCACTGGAAATTATTTCATCATAATATTCAGTTGGAGTAGTACACATTAATATGTAACACACAATCCAAATCCAGGCAACTGGATGACAGAGTTGTAGCCTGATTAAATGAGGTATATATGCACATTTGCAAATATAGACAGGCGCATATACAAAAACAAGTATATTAGAAGAGTGAAGAGAGAGAGAAGAGGAAGTGAAGAGGGAGGGGGAGGGAAAGATCTGAAATGTGCAATGCCCCAGGCTGCCCAATACCACAGTCAGAGTCAATCCCCACCTCAGGGGGCAGTCTGTGTGCAGTTTGCAAATTCTCCTTGAGATGGCGTGGACTTCTCCTCGGTACTCTGGGTTCTTACTGTGAAAACCGGAGGTTTAATTGGACACAGTAACTCATCCCTATTGTTCATGGCTGCTGGGGAAATCAGTGGGGTTGTTAATGGAGGTGTGTGTGAGGCAGGCTGATCTGAGACACAAGAGGGTGCAGATCCTGGGATCAGCAGCAACAAGCAGTCGGCTGGAAGAACACAGCGGGTCAAGCAGCATCTGTGGGGGTGGGACGGGAAGGAGCTGTTAATGCTACAGGTCAGGAACCTGCACTAGTATTGAGGTCCTCCAGCAGGTTGTGAAAGTGGCAGGATATCTCTGAGAGCTGAACCGCTTCCCTCCAGGTCATAAGGAAATGTAATGTCCAACTTAATGAAGTGTTTGGATTAGCATTGGCATTTTAAATCTACCTCAATCTTTCACTCACTTTAGGATGCACTAGAATTTCTTGGCCAACAACTTTCCTGACAGGCTAATTTGGGGCAGAAGTTACTAAAAGGAGAACTAAAAGGTTGCCACTGGCATCTCTGGCTGGAATGGAGGCCCCAATGCACAGGATTGAAAGGGGTGGCAGAGGGTTAGAGACTCATCGATCACCATTTTGGGCACAACCCACTCCACCATAAGCGACATCTTTGAAAGGCAGAGCCTTAAGAAGGTGGCATCCATCGCTAAGGACTGTTGCCACCCAGGACACGCCTTCTTCTCATTACCACCATGAGGGAGAAGGTGCAGGAGCCCGAAGATCCAAACTCAATGTGCTAGGAATACCTTCTTCTCTTCAGCTGGCAGATTTCTGAAAAGCTGATGAACACTACCTCACTATCCCCCTTTTTGGAAGATTAAAGAAACTTAAAGTTAGCTTTATTTGTCACATGCACATCAAAATATCGAAAACGTACAGTGAAATGTGTTGTTTGCATCAGTGACCAACACTGCCTGAAGAAACTCACCAGTGGTAATGATGATAATAACTTGTTTCGGCACAGCTTGCCTTTTACGAAGGTTCAAAGTTTCATTAATGTCTTTGTGAACGTATTCGAGGGCAAACCCCAATCTTCTTCCTCTGTATTCATAAAAATCTGACAAAAGAAGGAAACGTTACTTTAAAAGTCTTACTACAATGATGAAGACATTAAATATCAATTTCTTGTCTCTTTCATTCTCCTTTCCAAATTTATTCAGAGACATTTGGAGCATCACGGTAGCGTAGTACCAAATAACCTGGGTTCAATTCCCACCACTGCCTGTAAGGAGTGTGTACGCTCTCCCAATGACCACGTGGGTTTCCTCTGGGTGCTCCAGTTTCCTCCCACAGTCCAAAGACATACCAATTGGTTATTGTAAGTTGTCCTGTGATTAGGCTCAGATTAAATTGGACGGTGTGACTCGAAGGGCCTATTCTGCACTTTATGTCAATAAATAAATAAACAAAGCATTTGTGTTCAAAACTGAAGGAGTAACATGAAAAGAAGGTTCAATTTAGTGAAAGCCACATTTTCCTGATCTTTGACACTAGAATAGTAGCAGCAACTGCCTCAACTTTATAAAGTTTATAAACATTATGATCTTGTAATTTATAACAAAAGTCATTTAGCAACAAGATCATTTGAGCAGCCATAGGAATGAGCCAAGTGCAGAAATAAAATTACTTTAGGATAATTGTAGGACTCATTTTAAGATTATTGCATATGGGTGTGAAATGGTCAGCAGATACTCCTAGCCCAAGGGCACTCTTTCTGCATTGAATGACTCTGTGACAAGTGGCTGACCAGACAGTGTTGGAAATGTGAAATCAGGATTTACTGCAAGTATGCTGGGGAAAATATACTGGAATAGCTCCCCACTCCTCTATTCCCTACTCTGACCTTTCACCTCTTCTCACTTACCTATCACTTCCCCCTGGATTCCCCCTCCTTCCCTTTCTCCTACAGTCCACTCTCCTCTCCTATCAGATTCCTTCTTCTCTAGCCTTTGACCTTTCCCACTCACTTGGTTTCACCTATCACCTTCCAGCTAGCCTATTTTCCTTCCCCCCACCTTTTAATTCAGGCATCTCCCCCCTTCCCTCTCTGTCCTGAAGAAGGGTCTCAGCCTGAAACATCGACTGTTTATTCATTTCCATTGGTGCTGCTTGATCTGCTGAGTTCCTCCAGCATTTTGTCTGTGATGCTCTGGATTTCCAGCATCTGCAGACTTTCTTGCATATGTGATGTAGCTTAGAGTGTTACTGTCACGCAGAAAGTACAGAGAAGACAGATAATAAGGGGAACTCTTTTTTACAGTACTCACTCAACTGAGCCAGCCTCCGGGGTTTGGATGCTCTGATTCTCTGGCTTATCGGCAGCTGGCACTGTTACTTTAGAGATTCTGGCCTGCTCTGCTAATTTGCGGCTGTGTATCGGCCCCAGGATTTGGATATTTAAACAGTACCTGAACTCAGGTTTGGGGCTCAACTTTGATTCAAGTCCACGATTGTGTTTAGGATTTTTGTCTCGTTTGGATTCTCGTCCAGTCTTGTTAGGTTCTTGTCTAGCATCTAGTCAAGAACCCTGTTCCCGTCTCAGTCTTGAAATAGTGTCTCACTTCTATTCTCAGATACTCCAGTACTCGGGTCCTTACCATCCTCATCTAGGCCTCTCGTCACACTCTTAGCATTTTGCCGGAGAAATCTTCTAACATACATCAGGTCAAGTTGCTGTAGTGTTGATTAAGTTTAATTTGGAGTCACTCAAAGAAATTCTTTATCTTTAGCCACTCTACAAAAACAAATTCTGACAATTTTGCTGTTTGCTCTGTTGGTTTAGAACAGACTTTCTTCTATGAGAACTGCACCACTTCCAGCTTTGGCTGGCACAGCGGTTTCAAAAGCACTCTGATCTTTTGTATTCCTGTTTTTCTGTCATATGCAGGGTGTAATCTCAATGATATAGTACGATCTAAGAGGTGCCACCAAGTCGTCTGCAAGTTCTTGATGAGAGTATTTTTCTCCTCTCCTCTATAAGTGAAATGTACTTCATCGCTCAGGCTTGTCTAAGGAGGATTTCCACCTCCCCAAAAAAAAACACCGCCTACATTTACTTTTCCCGGTGACCGTCTGACAAGCTGTGCATTCTCAGATTCTCCTGCCTTGTTTGCTCTTGCCACATAGGAATTGGTCTGACTTACCCCTGTACTGAAGGCCTTTAAGCCTTTCTATCATCCTCTCCGTGGTAAGGCTTTCACTGATGTTTATGATTTTATGAGAAAAATATCCGAATGCAATACATTCAAAGCGGACCTTAACGTTAGCACCCGACATCTAAGAGAATGCAGGAAAGAGAATCTGTCAATCCAAACAGTCTATTTCATGTTTAAATTTCTCGAGAATATAGGAGACAGTCAGCCCATCAAGTCTGCACTGGCTGTCAGAGCAAACCCGCTCCCCCCACTTCTTTCCCTGAATTATATTTTATCTCACATGCTCATCAAATTCACCCTGGAGTTTCCTCCTGCCAAGCCACACTAGGGATAATGTGGAAGGTGAACACTCCAGACTTGGACAACATTGGAAGTCAGCGTCAAATCCCTTGTCACGAGAGCTGGTTCCAATTCTGGTTCCAATTTGCCTTTGTTTATGCTTGTAATATTAAGACAAACACTTCTCAGATATTTCAATATAATAATTTTACAGGCAATTACACTGGAAAGAGTGCAGGAAAAATTTACAAAGATGTTGCCATGACGTGAGTTATAGAGAGAGTTTGGACAGACTAGGAAGTCATTCCTTGGAGTGAAGAACCCTTGGCTACAACTTGGACTCTTTGAGTTAGTCGTGGGGAGGAGGACACTAAACAAACTGTTATCTGTTATGGACAGTCAGGCACATTCTCTCCATGATCTACTCAATAAGCAGCGGAGCACCCTTTCAAACAGACTCATTCAGCTCCCCTGTCGCAAGGATCGTCACAGAAAATCCTTCCTACCAAATGCAATAGGCATATACAACAGTTCATCTCTGTGTGACAGGAGAACACACACCTTAGTACGATAGTCTGTTTTATTATTTTGTACATTATTATTGTGTATATTATTATTCTGTACTTTATTAATTAAGCCTGCATACTGCTAAGTGGGTTTTTAAATGTTGCTGCTGTAATGAAAGAATTTCCCACTCAGGATCAATAATGTACTTATTATTATTATTATTAATTATTATTATTATTATTATTAAGATGGAGAGGTGATCTAAGGTTATAAAGTGCATAAAATCACCAAGGGGGTAGAGTGAATGTCCTCACACAGAAAATGCTGGAAGAACTCAGCCGGTCAGGCAGCATCTGTGGAAATGAATAAATAGTTGACATTTTAGGCCGAGACATTTCTTCAGGACTGGAAATGAAGGGGAAACGGCAGAATAAAAAGACAGGGGGGAGAGGTGAAGGAGGATAGCTAGAAGGTGAGTGGTGAAGCCAAGTAGGTGGGAAAGGTAAAGGGCTGGAGATGAAGGAATCTGACAGGAGAGGAGAGTGGACCATATGAGAAAGGGAAGGAGGAGGGGACCCAGGGGAAGGTGGTAGGCAAGTGAGAGGGGCTAAGGGGCTAGATGGGGTAATAGAAGAAGAGAGGAGGGGGAGAGAATTTTTTTCCCAGAAGGAGAAATCTATATTCATGCCATCAGGTTGGAGGCTACCCAGATGGAATTTGAGATGTTGCTCCTCCACCCTAACAGTGGCCTCATCTTAGCACAAAAGGAGGCCGTGGACAGACATGTTGGAACAGGAATGGGAATCAGAATTAAAATGCTTGGCCACCGGGAAGTATGTGTATGTTACTCAAGAGGTCCAGCACCTGCAGTCTCTCTTATGCACGTGTGACTGTAGGTAAGACAGTTTTCAGCATTTTCTATGCGTTACTCTGGAATTCCAGCAGCTCTTGAGTTTATGGTTTTCATTTTATTCCAGACTATTTGTCCTAGCCCAGTCATGGTCAGTTTAATCCTGAGCCTCCGAGATTTTGGAACACATTTCTTTTGAAACTGATGTGAGTTTGAAGAGTTACACTTGCCTTCTCGATGAAAGTTGAGACAAAGTCAAAAGTCCTGATGAAGTTTTCACTGCCAAGTCTTCCTGAAACTTCGAGGACAAAGTAGATATCGAACCCACTTATGTGTTCCTTTTCAGAACTAAATGCTGCAGAAATAAAAGCAGATCTAATCAGATTCACTTCAGTATAATTTGAACACTTGGTCTCATTACAGGGAGCATTTAGAAGGAAGGGAACATTATTTGAGGTTCCAAAGTTTGTTATAAAGTCAGAGCTGAGGATAGTTCCCTGATGATTGCATTCAGATAGGGGATAGTTCAACTGCATTCAGAACTTCACAACAAAATAAACAGTCTTTGCCTATACCCAGCAAGTGACATATGGACTGGAACACGATAAATAACATCAATGTCTACCTCCAAAACCTACCCTTGGCATTACTATTCCTGAATCACCACCATCTCCACCCTGGAAGTCGCCGCTGAAGAGAAACACTAATGGATTAGCCATGTATGGTCGCAGAGCATATCTGAGACAAGATATCCTGCAGTAAGTGATTCACCTCTTAACACTCCAAGGTACCAGTCCAGATCCAGATGGAACAATCTCCAGATGCTGTCTGTCTATCTGTCTGTATGATGGTTGCTCCAACAACACTCAACATCATGTACCCATTCAGGACAAAGCAATGCATTTGATTAGAGCCTCGTCCACCGTACTGAATATTCATTACCATCAGCCACGGGGCAGTGTGAATGCAATGAACACCATCTGCAGCGTGTACTCGCGTGATTGGCACGGACTGCTCCAACAGGTTCTTTCAAGCTCAACCTCCTCTGGTCAGAAGGACAAGTGATTGAGATTACCACCTGCAGGTTCCACTCTATCTCATAATCAATCCTGACTTTAAAAAATTCCCTTCATCTGCGAGTCCAAGTCTTTCCCCAAGAATACTGTACCTTCACCAGAAGAGCCACGGCAACTCACCAGCATCTTCTCCTGAGCCAACTGGCCATGAGAAACCAATGGTGGCCTTGCCAGGGATGTCCAGCACATGCAAAATGAACAACAACACACCAGGCCCTCATTGCTTCCAGGTGGAGCTGCAGTGGTTGGGGAATGTTTCTCAGGAACACAAGTCCAGGTCAGAATACTCTGGACCAACTATCCCATGGATTTTCCTTATGATTGATTCCATTGATTGACTACTTACAACTTTCTGTACTGCTTTGGTTTCAAAATAAACTTTGATACTTGTAATGCACAGACAGGAAGTTTATGATTTAGTCTGTCCCTTCAGGTCAACTTCTCTCACATGAAACACCAACACATCACAATTAAATTAAATAAAAGGCAGAATTTTCCTCCTGTTTCTCATATAACTCTCTCAGGAAGGAACCCAAATCTGGGGGGGGGGGGGTGGGGGTGGTGGTGTGGGAACCCTCCAACTGCAGTTGGTGTTGAACGGGCTCTAGAAAGTATAACTTCAGATTGATTTTGTCCAAAAAGCCCTAACCAATGAATCTAAACGGTAGATGAATTTTGCAGCCACCCTCCTTATCTAGATTCTAACCTGCCCATGAGCAGCTGCAGAGAAGATCAAATAGTAATGACAATGATGAAAGTAAGCAATGGAGGTCCTACCAGCTTTGCGTATCGTTGACTCTAAGACATCCAGTTCTCTTGCCAGGTCCTTCACATTATCAAAAGCATTTTTACCTGTTTAACAACAGAATGCGGAATTTAACAACTGGGTGGAGCGAGGTTTTGTTGTCTGCTATTTAACAAAAATTACTTTGTCATATAACAGGCTGCATGGCTTAGCTTTGCATCAATTCTTGATCCTCACACTATTGGCCCTAATAGATCTACCTTCCTAATAGATCGTTAAGATTGAAACCTGCTGAAATGTTCTGAAAGGCCCTGAGCTCTTTTTAAATCATGCACTGCCTCACCAACAAGCGACTGCCTCACGCTCTTGATTAAAGCCCAAGAACAATTTGGTCTCACTGATGTAGAGGAGGCTACATTGGGAGCACCAAATACAATAGGTGACCCCAAACAGATTCACAAGTGAAGTGTCGCCTCACCTGGAAGGACTGCTTGGGGCCCCGATTGGAGGCGAGGGAGCAGGTGTAGTGCTTCTTCCGCTGGCAGGGACAAATGCTGGGAGGGGGATTAATGGGGAGGGACAAATTGATAAGGGGATTATGGAGGGAGCAATCCCCGTGGAAAGTGGAGAGTGACAGAAGGATGCCGTTGAAAATGTAGTGGATGAAGAGGCACATGGGGTGGCAGGTGAGAACAAGAAGAACTCATTTCCTGTTAAGGCAGCGGGAAGAGGGGATGAGGGCAAATATCCGGAAAATGGAGGAGATGTGGGTGAGAGAAGCAGCAATGGTGGAGGTAGGGAAATCCCATTCTTTGAAGAAGGAGAACACCTCTTACGTTCTGGGACCTCATCTTCCTGCCGCCTTAACATGTTCACTTCCTTTCTATCCATTCTTGTTTACTCTAATTTCTCTGTTGGAAAATTAACCATGTTCTTTTCTGTGCCAGGTACCTCAGCTGAACATCTGCACAGTACTCCTCAGCCACTCCCAGCAGGAGGTTTCCCATTCTGAACTTTGGTATCAGCTGAGGCTCCTGCGTAGCATTCCCTCTGGGCCAGATGTGATTGGTTCTAGTCCACATTAGTCTTGAGCCTTTGTGCAAGTTTGGCACTCTAAAGCACTACCGAGAAAAGTTTGCACAGTCATAGAGGCTATTGTTTGTGCAGTGGATGTAAAAGATGCATGGCATTATTTTCATGAAGAGCAGGCAAGTTAAAGGTTCCAAGTTCAAAGAACATTTATTATCAAAGTATGTATAAGTTGTACAACCTTGAGATTCGTCTGCCTACAGGCAACCATGAAGTAAGAAACCTGAAAGAACCCAAGACCAACATGCAATCCGCAGAGAGAGGGGGAGAAAACACAAATCATGCAAAGAATAAAAGCAAGCAACAGCATTCAGAATCAATTAAATTGAGTCCTTGGCCCCAGAGCCCTGAATAGCCAGAGTAGGCCCATAGCCTCAGTGTCAGTTCAGCAAACAGCAGGACCAATCACTGTGAGGCTCGCAGACACGAAGCACAGAGCGGTGTAGGCACCACGGAGAGGGGAGCAAATATCGAGAGAGAGCAAGGAGTTAACACCTGCATCCTTCGCATCACCAAAACATGGTCTACTTATTGATGGTTCTGGTATGTTGTACTGATAAGATTCCTTTAAGTTATTGAACACTAAAGGTCAGGAACAGGCCCTTGGGCTACAATGTTGTGGTGAACTAATTAAGCTAGTTACTACCTAAACTAATCCCTTCTGCTGACACAAGGTCCTTATCTCTCCATTCTTTGCACAATGCAAGAGCATCTAAAACACCTCTGTAGCATTTGCCTCCACTGCCACCAGCAGTGGTACGTTCCTGATACCCTCCATTCTCTGTGTAAAAAATACCTCCCCTGCACCTTTGAACTCACACTTTCTCACCTTCAATGCATGCCCTCTAGTATTAGACATTTTTACCCTGGGAAAAAGATAATGGAATTGTACCGGAGACTGGAGAACTACAATACTGTGCAACATTTTGGGCATCCAAGATTTTTAAAATATGGTTTCAGATAGTATGACCGCCACAGAGCCCTGATCTCAACATCATTGAGGCTGTCTGGGATTACCCGGACAGACAGAAACAAGCAAGACAGCTGAAGAACTGCGGCAAATTCTCCGAAATGCTTGGAACAACCTACCAGCCGATTTTCTTATAAAACTGCATGACAGTGTACCTAAGAGAACTGATGTAGTTTTAAAGGCAAAGGGTGGCCACACCAAATATTGATTTGATTTAGCGTTTTACTGTTTACTGCTCTTTACAGTAATTTTTTGATATTTAGAAACTTCTCATTTCATTATTTTTGAAAGCATCTTCACTTTACAGACTTTTTTACATATGCCTAAGACTTTTACAATGTTCTTAATTGGCTGTAAAGAAATGTAGGAAGCCTTAACAACATAAGTACTTTTGTCTTAGCGGTTCATATCCGAAGTTCCATATTGCAATGTCATGAGAGAACTGCTTGATTTAAGATACTAGTTTCTTTATCTGTTTTTTTTTCTTTTTATGGAATGATAAGAGGAGAATCTTATCATCTTATTTTTTATTATATACTAATAGATTAATACTATGTATGATCTTGATCATGTTTATTTTACCTTTTATATGAATTGTTATTGATATAGATATTTGAGATAATTCTCCTGTTATTTGTATACAAGTACTTTTTAAAATTAATAAAAAGATTGATAAAGAAAGAAAGAAAGATACTAAAAGAGATAATATATAAAAAGTGTACTTTCACACCGAGGCTCCACTCCAGACCACTGGCCCGATTCCAAGCATTTGCGTTTTGATGAACCTCGTAAAATGTAGTCACCACAGTCATACTCTACAATTGAAAAGACATCAAAATTGTTGCCGATTCTTCTTGAACCAAAGGGCGTTCCAGGGTTGGGGCAGGATGTTTCTAAAGGGAGAAAGTAGTCAATTAGAAACTTTCTAATTTAAAAAAACTGTTCCACAATTTGAAAGTATCTAAGTCATTAAGATACATAAAGATGGTGACTGTTGTGTTAAACTGGAATAACGTCTCACAATTGACTTTAAGTAGCTTCAGTTTGTTTTGATATTGGTTTATTACTGAGAAACAATGAAAAATTTTGTTTTGCAAGTCATCTGCATAGATCATCTCAAACCTTTAATGCTTTGAGGTAGGGCCATGGTGTGGTAGACTGTGAGGTTAGGGTTAGGAGTTCATCTTTAAAATACAAGAGATGGGTTCAAGTCTGATAATGGTGGTGCATGCTTTGAAGATTTCCCCAATGGAAGGGTGGAGAAGAGAAAGTGTCCAGGACGGGAGGGGTCTGATTATGCTGGCTACTTGTCTGAGGCAGTGAGAAGTGTAGGCAAAGTCCAAGGAGGGAAGGCTGGTTTCTGTGTCTGCTTCTCTCTCTAGTTTCTTGTGGTCTCAGGGAGAGCAGTAGCTTTACCAAGCTGTGCATCTCTGAAAATTGGTGAGGGTCAGTATGGGTATACCGAATTTCCTTAACCTTTTGAGGAAGCTGAGGTGATAGCGCACTTCCTTGGTTGGATCAGGACAAGCTAGGAACTTGACGCTCTTAACTATCTCCATAACATCACTAGGGGCATGTTTTGAAGGCATTAAGGGAAAGGTTGTTGTCATGAAGTACAGCTAGGTCAGGCAAATCCTCTCCACAGCTTCCCACACTCTTGCCGTGCCCCAGCAGTCATTTCAAATGTACTGTAGACTTCCACAGTGCTATTTCAGAATCAAATTGTTAATAATCCATTTTTCCATTATGGAACTTGACTTCTTCAGAATTTGGTTTAAACCTCCCTAACTAACTCCACCTAGGAAACTTAAAAACACTTTGATTGCATAGTTTCTAGAACTGAAATAGGAGAAACTTGCTGCCAAAGTTATTTACTTCTTTGAACTCAGAAAATTCAATTCTCACCAAATGACACTTCCTACAGCTTTTGGTCGAATAAATGCTCCAGTTCAGTATTCTTGGTGTCGTTGCGATTTTGTTCATCGTGCTAGCGCCATTTGAGAAAGTCACATAAAAAGTAAGAACATCTCTGTAAGAGCTTCACAGAACAGTGCAGCCAGATGCCCTGCTGGTACTGATGTTGAAGGTTTCTAAAGGTTTCTACATTAATTTGATGCAAGTTCTCAGAGCTATAACCCTATTAACTTATTGCAATCTCATAAAGAAACTCTAAAAGGGATATATCATAATTCCATCAACACTCTTCCAGTTATTGGGGTGTCTTGCTGTGGAATGAATGGATGCTGTCACGGAGGCACAGGATGAGGGGAGATCTCATTGAAACCTATTGGGAAAGCCTGGATAGAGTGGGCACAAGAGGATGTTTCCGTTAGTAAAAGAGTCTAGGATCCTCAGAATAAAGGGATGTCCCTTTAAAACTGAGATGAGGAGGAATTTCTGCAGCCAGAGGTTGGTGGATCTGTGGACTTTGTTGCTATTTGAGCATGATACAACAGCCGATAGAGTGGTGTTGCTGCAACAACCTTGCACTCAACTTCAATAAAACCAAAGAATTGACTGTGGACTTCAGAAAGGGTAAGACAAGGGGACACAGTCCAGTCCTCATAGAGGGATCAGAGGAGGAAAGGGTGAGCATTTTCAAGTTCCTGGGTGTTGACATCTCTGAAGGTCTATCCTGGGCCCAACATGTTGATGCAATTACAAAGAAAAGCAGCTATATTTCATTAGGAGTTTGAGGAGATTTGGTATGTCATCAAAGACACTTGCAAATTTCTACAGATGTACTGTGGAGAGCATTCTAACTAGTTGCATCACCATCTGGTATGGAGGGGCCACTGTACAGGATCGAAATAACCTGCAGAAACACAGTCAGCCTCATCATGGGCACCCAGCATCCAGGACATCTTCAAGGAGCGATGCCTCAAAAAGCCAGCACCCATCATTAAGGACCCCCGTCACCCAGGTCATGCCCTCTTCTCATTGCTACCATCAGAGTGGAGGTACTGGAGCCTGAAGGCACACCCTCAACGATTCCGGAACAGCCTCTTCCCCTCTGCCATCAGCTTTCTGAAGGGACATTGAACCCATGATCACTACCTCATTACTTTTTTTCTCTCTTTTTGCACTACTTATTTAATTTAATGTTTTAAATACATATATACTTCTTACTGTAATTCATAAGTTTTATTATTTTATATTACAACGTACTGCTGCCACAAAACAGCACATTTCACAACACATGCACATGATATTAAACCTGATTCTGATTCAGAGAATGAAGCCCTCACCAAAAACTGTGGAGACAGATTCTTTTCAATGGGCTATAATGCCCAGTAATGCACCCTAAAATGTGTGCAAAATTGCTCTTCTGCAGTCTAATTTCATTTTCAAAAGTATACCACCATTTTAGATTGAATAATTTTCTAGCCCAAATTCTTCTGCTCACACTCTGCTGGTAATTTCAGATACCAGTTGATCTTCTCCTTCTTGAATCGCCAACTCTTTGCCAGTCTTTTCCACCAGCATACGTCACCCATATGTCTTATTCAGTTGTACAATGTCCTGTGTATGTTACTAAAAAGGGCTTCTTTGGTTTGTTACGAGTTGGAATGCTTCTTTGTCTGTTAAAAGTTTCTCTCGCCGTTGTTTCGCTTTAGAATGGCTGATATGGTAATTGTATTCATTTGTTAATCAATGGGGAATGTTATTGTGTTTTGTGAGGCTGGGAACTTGGGGGAGGGGTTGCGCGGGCTTGGGGGGTGAGGAGAGTCCGGAGGGAGACGCCGAGGAAGGAGGACGTGCGCTCGGACGACCACCGAGGAGTTGAATGGTTCGCTGGATGAGCTCCACCGATGTGCACTAAACTGACTGAACTTTGATAAGTTGGCGCCTTTTGTTTTTTTCTTGTATATATATACTGTATTGCCTAATACTCTTTTAATTTTAGTAAACTCTTTCAAGTGTATTTCATAATGGTATTTGTTGTGGGTTTGATACTGTTGGCGGGCGCGAGGCATAAACGCGATTCTCACAGCACCTGCGTGTACGGGAGGTGGGTTGGTGTGTGGCTGGATCTCTTTTTCCCCTAGACATATACCAGCCTGTTGGGTAAGTGTTACATTTGTGGGGGCTCGTCTGGGATTGGATTGTCATGGGGCTGTGGAATCACGCAGGCAGCAGAGCGGAAATGGAGAGAGAGAAAATTGTTCGCTGGTGCCGATTTGAAGGTGTACCGGTACAGTACACATGCGTAGTGAGCAGAGTGGATTTTCGAGTTTCGGGAGACGCGGTAGTGCGGGGGTTAAGTTTGGTGAAGGGTATGGGGCAGGTAGAATTGGTAGCTAGACGGTGTGGTAAAGAGATGGAGTCTAGCTGGGTGTTGGTTAGTACGAGTGCTGATGTCAGGACGTTGGAACTGCCGGCGATGGTCAGTGTACCCGGGGAGGAGGGGCTGTGGGGACTCCACACTCTCTCCGAGGATGAGGCTGAGGAGACATCGGAGGAGGAGCTAGAGCTAGAGGAAAACCCCGGAGAGGTGGCAGGCACTAGCAAAGGGAGGAGGGAGGAGGGAGTCGTGACTAGGCCCCGCTCCCCAGGTAGGGTGGAAGCCTCCGAGCTGGCAGCCGCACTTAACTCCCTGGTGGGAGTGGCGGAGAGGCCACGGCTGAAGCTGGGGGTGTTCTCTGGAGCCAAGCCTACTCCGGACGGGGAGATGGACTATGAGACCTGGATCGAGCATACGTCCTTGATGTTAGAGGAGTGGCCAGGCTCGGAGGAGGAGAAGCGGCAGCGATTGGTGGGAAGTTTGAGGGGTTTAGCAGCCAAAACAGTTCGGGAGTGGAAAGCTGAAAAGTCTGGGGCCTCAGTGGAGGAATGTATAGAAGTTTTGGAGGGAGCGTTTGGGTTGTCAGGGGAACCCTGGCTGCTTTTAGCAGAGTTCCAACGCCTGGAACAATGGAGAGGGGAAAAGCTCTCCGAGTACATATTTAGGATGGAGGGGATGCTCTCGGGGCTGCGGCGCCGGGGGGTAGTGAAGACGCCGGACGTGGCTAGCGTGAGGATGAGTCAGATATTCAGTGGCTCTCTGGAGGAGGACAAGGTGGCGTGGACTATTAGGCAGGTTTATAGGGAAGGCCCCCCTCCATCGTTCGGGCAACTGATTAGAGAGGTGCAGGAGGAAGAGAGAGCGTTGGGGCGGAAAAGGGGCGCGGGCCTACGGGAGCGATCCTCAGCGATACAGGAAGTGGTGGCTGGGTGGAGGAATGACAACCCACCGAGGGGTAGAGAATCCCCTCTGGAGGGGAGGGACAGGGGAGGTACCCACTCTCAGGGGCGACCAGTGCCGTGGGTTGGGAGTGGGAGTCGTCCTGGGAGAGGAGGGGCGGCAGGCAGCGTGTGCTTTAACTGTGGGAAAGAGGGGCATTTCAGGCGGGACTGTGGGCGGCTGAGGGTGTGCTATAGCTGTGGAGAGGAGGGACACTTTAGGTGGGATTGTGAGAGACAAGGAGTTCCGCGGAGGACAAGCCCCCCTGCGACTAAGAAGGGGGAGGTGTCGGGAAACATGAGGAGAGGCTGTTGAAGGTGTTGGGCCGGTTTAATGAAGAAGGGTTGAAGCTTTCTGTGGACAAATGCCAGTTCTGCAAGTCGTCGGTTAGCTACGTTGGTCATATCATTTCGCGAGAGGGAGTGGCTACTGATCCAACCAAGATAGAGGCCGTGACCACCTGGCCGAGACCCCAGAAAGTGGGTGCTCTGCGCTCATTTTTGGGGTTCTGTGGGTATTACCGGCGATTTGTGAAAGGATACGCCAAAGTGTGTCACCTGTTGACTCAGCTGTTCTGTGGCTATCCCCCGGTGGGAAAGAAAAGGACGGGGGACCAGAGGCAGGACCCTGGAGGATACTGGAACCCGGCGGAACCTTTTGGCTCGAGATGGGATGATCAATGTGAAGAGGCGTTCCGATCTTTGAAAAGTGCACTGACCCAGGCCCCGGTGTTGGCTTTTGTCGATCCCCAGAAGCCCTATGTGCTGCACACGGATGCCAGTCGAGAGGGTCTCGGGGCTGTTCTGTACCAGGAGCATGGCAAAGCATTGAGGCCGGTAGCCTTTGTCAGCCGAAGCTTGTCGCCATCGGAGAGAAACTATCCCACTCACAAGTTGGAGTTCCTGGCGCTGAAGTGGGCGGTGGTGGACAAGTTGGGCGATTACCTGTACGGAGCCAAGTTTGAGGTGCGAACGGATAACAATCCGCTCACTTATATTTTGACTTCGGCAAAGCTGGATGCCACAGGACATCGGTGGCTGGCGGCCTTGTCGGTATATGATTTCAGCCTGAGGTACCGGCCCGGAAGCAAGAATGTCGATGCGGATGCTTTGTCTCGTCGGGAGCCGGGGGAACTGGAGAGGGATGAGGAGTGGGAGAGTGTCCCTGCCCCTGGAGTGAAGGCGATGTGCCAGTTTGCTATCACCGTGAAGGCCGAGGGAAGAGGGAGGCTGGAATGCGCCGTGGACCATTTGGGGGGTTTTGACGATGCCATACCCCTAGCTTACTGTGACCTGATCACACTACGGATTAAACAGTTGCCGGAACTGAGTCCGGGGGAAGTGGCAGCTGCTCAGCAAAATGACCCGGGCATTGGCACAGTGTTGAGAGCGGTCGAGAGGGGGGATGGGGCGTTGGCTGAGAAGGCGAAACACCCGTTCGTGCCCCTGTTGTTGAAGGAGTGGTTTCGGTTGAAGTTAAAGAATAAAATCTTGTACCGGGTAACGGCGCCTCCGGACCAACCCCACTGATGGCAACTGGTCCTGCCGGAGGAGTATCGGCAGGCTGTACTCCAGGCCCTACATGATGATTCTGGACACTTGGGGGTGGAAAAGACCTATGGATTACTCAAAGACCGGTTCTACTGGCCCCGGATGAGGGGGGAAGTCGCAGAATACTGTAGGGGCTGCAGTCGTTGCATCCAGAGGAAGACCCTGCCCGCGTTGGCGGCTCCACTGTCGCACTTGCAGAGTGCGGGACCTCTGGACCTGGTATGTATGGATTTTCTGTCGATTGAACCTGACACCAGCAACACCGCGAATGTCTTAGTCATCACCGATCATTACACTCGCTATGCTCAGGCATTTCCCACTAAGGATCAGAAGGCGACGACAGTGGCGAAGGTGTTATGGGAGAAGTATTTTGTTCATTACGGCCTTCCCAGGCGAATCCATAGCGATCAGGGGCGGGACTTTGAGAGCCGCCTTATCCATGAATTACTGACTATGCTTGGGGTTGAGAAATCCAGGACTACCCCTTATCACCCACAGGGAGATCCGCAGCCAGAGAGGTTCAACCGGACCCTGTTGGATATGCTCGGGACGCTGGAGATTGGGCAGAAAAGCAGGTGGAGTCGTCATATTGGACAATTGGTTCACTGTTACAATTGTACTCGCAATGATGCTACAGGATATTCGCCCTATTATCTGATGTTCGGGCGGGAAGCGAGGTTGCCCATTGACTTGTGTTTTGGGGGTGAAGTGGGTGAACTACCCGGGAAGTCCCATCTAAAGTATGTGTCCGACATGAAGAGGGAGTTACAGCGGGCGTACGAGTTGGCTGAGGCGGCGGCTACCAAACAAAATCGGAGGAATAAGATGCGGTATGATTGAAAGGTGAAGCTTGTTCAATTATTGCCGGGCGACCGGGTCCTTTTACGGAATTTGGGACTCCCTGGTAAGCACAAGTTGGCAGACCGATGGGCGGCCAGCCCCTATGTAATAGAGAGCCAGATGCCGAACCTGCCAGTTTACCGGGTGAAACCTGAGGATGGGAAAGGGCCTATCAAGGTACTCCATCGGAATCACCTGCTGCCGCTGGGTCAAGCGGTGCAGGTGGATACGGAGCCAGAGTGGGAGGTTACGCCTAGTACAAGGACTCTGCGAGGGCGCGGAGAAAGGGAAGAGACCGCTGCTGAAGAGCGAGGACGGGTCCCTCGCCCGGAAATGGCTACTGATTCGGAAGAGGACGACTCAGATGAGTGGCCCCTGTTCCCATTCGCTGGTGCTCCAGTACCCGGAGAGGAGGCTCCTGGCCCTTCCCATATTGAATTGGGTGAGAGGAGGGAAGGTCTTGAGGGTCAGATGGAGAGGTAGCCCACAGTGGTGGGAGAGAGGGTGGAGCCCGAGCGTGAGCCGGAGAGATCTCAGGTGAGGGAGGACCCCCGTGAGGAAGGGGGTGAGGGTCTGTCAGGAAGACCTGGGGTGTCCGAGACAGTGGGTTCGCAGGTGGAGAGGGAGCCCAGTGGGGCAGAAGGGGTATGGAGATCTCAGAGGATTAGGCGCCCCCCAGAGCTGTTGACATATGTGGTACCCGGAGAACCGAGTGTGATTTCTACTGCTCTGGGTAGTTATGTCACTGCTTTCTGCACCTGGGTTGGGTTTTGGGTGTTGCAAGAAGCTTTGGGGAACTCTAGTAATGCCATGAGGGCATGACATTTGCTGGTGGGGAGAGAATGTACAATGTCCTGTGTATGTTACTAAAAAGGGCTTCTTTGGTTTGTTACGAGTAGGAATGCTTCTTTGTCTGTTAAAAGTTTCTCTTGCTGTTGTTTCGCTTTAGAATGGCTGATATGGTAATTGTATTCATTTGTTAATCAATGGGGAATGTTATTGTGTTTTGTGAGGCTGGGAACTTGGGGGAGGGGTTGCGCGGGCTTGGGGGGTGAGGAGAGTCCGGAGGAGATGCCGAGGAAGGAGGACGTGCGCTCGGATGACCACCGGGGAGTCCGAAGTGGGAGTTTCGGGAGGACGACCACCGAGGAGTCGAATGGTTCGCTGGATGAGCTCCACCGATGTGCACTAAACCGACTGAACTTTGATAAGTTGGCGCCTTTTGTTTTTTTCTTGTATATATATATATTGTATTGCCTAATACTCTTTTAATTTTAGTAAACTCTTTAAAGTGTATTTCATACCGGTATTTGTTGTGGGTTTGATACTGTTGGCGGGCGCGAGGCATAAACGCGATTCTCACAGCACCTGCGTGTACGGGAGGTGGGTTGGTGTGCGGCTGGATCTCTTTTTCCCCTAGACATATACCAGCCTGTTGGGTAAGTGTTACACAGTCTCTTTGCCCTCCTCGTTGTGCCACTCTGCTGGAGTTGTCCCAGCTATCTGGGTTCAAACCTGACCTCCGATGCTGTCTGTGCAGAGTCTGCATGCTCTCCCTGTGAACAGAAGGGTTTCCTCCCACATCCCAAATACTCTCAGACTGGCAGAGCATATTCTCACCTTGTATGTAGATGAGAGGCAGTGTCTGAGGAAAATTGATAGGAATGTGGAGAGAAGTCAGTGAGATTATTGACCTGGACTTGGTTCATGTATAAACTAAAACCATAAGTTTGCCAAAGAATTGTTATGATCATTTAATTACCATAAGTCAACCTTTTATAACAAGTTAAACATTTCTATTGACCATAAGACCATAAGATATAGGAGCAGAAGTAGGCCATTTGGCCCATCGAGTCTGCTCCACCATTCAATCATGGGCTGATACAATTCTTCCGGTCACCTCCACCCCACTGCTTTCTCCCCATACCCTTTGATGCCCTGGCTAATCAAGAGCATATTGCTATAGTGTTCAAACAGAAATTGGTATGATATGTCTGTAGAGTGATTTTTGGATTTAGGACATATACATTCAGCAATTGACTTTGGTTACCTGTCCTCACAACTGAGTATGTATAGTGGATTTAATTTGGAGTGCAGCTCTACACAAAGGGTTCCTAACGGCAGTGAATCTCAGACCAGACAACGCTGATTAAAGTTCATTTGGACGTCTGTGGCGTGCGTGCGAATATGGAGGTGTGAAGTTTCTGTGTAGTTTCAAAGAAAGTATTGTCCATACATTGTAAATATGGAATTGTCCTTTGATGGTTGTTGCATAAAATACCGAGCCCCATGTTGGGCTAGTAGACCTTTCCACCGAAAGCGTCTCCATGTGATGCCTGCTGGACCTTGCTTTGTCGAATAAAGAAGCTGCTTTGTATCTACCAGTAGTTTTCCCTGGTGAATTCATTCACACAACAGTATCATATCAAACAACTGACAATGTCACTGTCAAATCAAATTCTGTGTTGATGATACTTAAAGTTTCTAAGTGCATTTCTACACATAAAGTAGTCATCTGCTTCTGGTGAATTAACCCAAGGTCTCTTTTATTTATTGATTGATTGATTTATTGATTGAGATACAGCGAAGAATATGTCCTTCTGACCCTTCGAGCCGTGCTGGCCAGAAACCCCCAAATTAACCCTAGTCCAATCACAGGACAATTTACAACCGGTACATCTTTGGATTGTGGGAGGAAACCAGACCACCTGGAGGAAACCCACATGGTCACGGGGAGAACATTCAAGCTCCTTCCAGCCACTCTTAAATACGATGACTCCTCAGGTACAACTTGGATTATGCCATTCATTTCCAGCAGGAGATCACACACTAAAAGTAAACTTAAATCTTAAGCCGCTATGCTTATTAAACCACAGAAATATAAAATAAAAATAAATACTTAAACTGCTGCATCTGGGCACTTTGCCACTCCATTGACCATTTGGCAAGCAGGTTCTCGAAGCTGAACCGGTCAGCTGGAATCCATCAAAGCAATGAAAATTGACGGTGTCATTAACCGCGTAGTTATCTTGAGGAGGACTGTACATTCCAAATTTTAATAAAGGAACAGGGCAAAGTATTTCTGAAAAATAAACCAGGTGAAAATTAAGAATGGTTACATCGAGAACCATATAACTTACAGCATGGGATAATAATTACACTGAGGAGACACAAGAAACTACAGGTGCTGGAATCTGAAGCAACAAAACAATCTTCAGAGGAACTTAATGAAAAGAATTGGAGATACTTCAGATTGAATCCCTGCATCAGGACCATGTTGAGAATATTTTTGCAGATGTGAGTGGTGGGGCAAAATGTACCAGAATTTGAAACCTCAAGTATCAAAAAATATATTGTGTTCCAGGGAATAATTAAAGGAAGGTAATGAAACAAAAGTAAGGAACTCTATTGTTGGGCCAGTCGTGAGCTGTGGTTCAAAAGAAGGGCCATACAGTATATATTGGGAAAAGCATTATGGGGATTACTCGCAGAGGGACTTTCATAATTAGGGCATAGATTACAACATAACTTACCAAGGATAGCAATGACTAGATTCTGTTAGCACCAGACACTGTACTAGGTTAGAGAGCAATCATTGCAATGACAGCCTTGAAAGTTTCAAAGGCATTTTTAAAAAAGCAAAGTTTTGAGCTAGGATATTCTACAAATCATTTGTGCCGTGTCATATGACGCGGACGATCATGATCTTTCCATACCGTGATTGTTCTTGGCAAATTTTTCAACCGTAGTGGTTTGCCTTTGTCTTATTCTGGGCAGTGTCTTTACAAGACAGGTGACACCATACTAAGAATCTACAATAAAATGTAAAGGCTTATAAATATATTCCTAACAAGCAAAGATTGCAAAGTATCAGGAAGCCCCTATATTTTTAAACCAATGGCCAGACAGAGTTTACTTATGTTATTAAAGGGAATAAAATGGCAAAGTCTGGGCAACCATCTCAGATTATATATTGCTTGAAGCAGAGAACAAAAAGATGACAGATATTAAAACATAACAATTATTCATCAGCTGTGGAACAAAAACACCAGCACATTATGTTTTAGCCATGGGATCAGGCAGGATGCTGTGCATATCATAAAAATGCTTCTGTGGAAAGTTCCTGTTTTAAAGGAAGGATATGAATTATTATGTCTGACTGCCAAAGAAACATGATAAGTATTGTATTTTCCAGTTTGAGTTTGAAGCAGATAGGCAGAGGGAATGGGACGGTTCTGGTTGTAAAAAATGAAATCAAATTCTTAGAAAGAGGTGACATAGGATGGGAAGGTGCAGAATTCCTGTGGGTAGAGTTAAGAATCTCTAAGAGTACTAACACCCTGATAGGAGTTTTATACAGGCCTCAGAACAGCAGCCAGGATGTGGGGTACAAATTACAACAGGTGATAGAAAAGATATGTAAAATGGTAAATGTTATGATAGTCGTGAGAGTAGATTGGGCAAACCAGATTGGTGCTAGATCCCAAGAGACGGAATTTGTAGAATGTCTACGAGATGGCTTTTTTAGAGCAGCTTGTGATTAAGACCTCTAGGGGAACAGTAATTCTGGATTGGCTTTTGTGTAATGAACCAGATTTGATTAGGGAGTTTAAGGTAAAGGAACTCTTAGGAAACAATGATCATAGAATTCACCCTGCAGTTTGAGAGGGAGAAGTTAAGATCAGATGTATCAAATTAGAGTGGAGTAAAGGGAATTACAGAGGCATGAGAGAGGATCTGGCCAAAGTTCACTGGAAGAGGACAGCAGCAGTGATGATGCCATAACAGCTGGAGTGTCTGGGAGCCATTTGGAAGCTGCAGGGTTAGAATCGTCCGAAAGTAGAAGTAATCTAAAGGGAAGATGACAAAACCATGACCAACAGCAAAGTTAAAGACAGCCTAAAAGCAAAAGAGAGGGCATACAATAGAGCAAAAATTAGTGTGAAGCCAGAAGATTGGGAAGCTTTTAAAAAAACAACAGAAAGCAACAAAAATTCACAAGTAGAGAAAAGATGGAATATGAAGGTAAGCTGGCCAATAAAAGTTTATCAGATGTATAAAAAGTTTCTCTCTCCTCTCCCCCCATCTTTCAAATCTACTCCTCAGCTTTTTTTCCTCCAGCCCTGCCGAAAGGTTTTGGTCAAAACGTCGACTGTGCTTTCTTCCACAGATGCTGCCTGGCCTGCTGATTTTCTTCAGCATTTTGTGTGTGTTGCTCGGATTTCCAGCATCTGCAGATTTTCTCTTGTTTGTGAGGTGAGAGGAAATATTGGACTGCTGGAAATCAACACTGGGGAGGTAGTAAAGGGGAGCAAAGAAATGGTGGATGAACTGAATAAATATTTTTGTCAGTCTTCACTGTGGACTAGCAATATACCAGAAATTCAAAAGTGTCAGGGGGCAGAAGCGAGTGTAGTTGCTATCACTAAGGAAACAGAGCTTGGTTAGCTGAAAGATCTGAAGGTTGGCAAATCACCTGAACCAGATGGACTACACTCCAGGGTCCTGCAAGAAGGAGCCAAAGAGATTGTGGAGGCATTAGTAGTGAGCTTTCAAGAATCACCAGATACTGGAATGGTTCTGGTGGATTAGAAAATAGCAAATGTCACTGCAGTCTTTGAGAAGGGAAGAAGGCTGAAGAAAGGAAATTATAGGCCAGTTATCTTGTCCTCAGTGGTTGGGTAGACGTTGGAGTCGGTTGCAAAGGATGAGGTTTCAGGATACTTGGAGGCACATGATAAAATGGGTCAAAGTCAGCATAGTTTCCTTAAGGGAAAATCTTGCCTGGCAAATCTATTTGGATTCTTCGAGGAAATAACAAGCAAGATAGACAAAGGAGAATAAGTGGATTTTTATGTCACACATGAGTCTAAAAGAGCCCATAGTGTTACAGGAAAGGTACCAGCATGGATGGAAGATTGGCTGACGGCCAAGAGGCAAAGTATGGAAATAAGTGTGACTTTTTCTGATTGACTGCCAGTGACTAGTGGTATTCTGCAGGGGTTGGTATGAGATCTCCAACCACCTTCACATCTGCAATGAGTGTTGTCTTCCTATACTCTTTTACATCTTCCGTTCTCAACCCTGGGACAATATATTCTAGCTTTCCAACTGAGCTTATGCTGCACAAATTGACAATGTGAAGAAAAATGAGTTAACCTCATGGAGCTTTCTCATTACAAATCCATTACAATCTGGAGAGAAGATCAGTGACTAGCCAATGATAGGTCGGAATTGTAAATTAATCCCCCTTTGACACCATTAACTGATACATTTGACACAAGTGTATTAAATATGATATTATAGTTTCATATACCAAGGCATATAAAAGTTAAATCCTTCTCTAAGCTATGTTAGGTTGTTGATAGCTTCATCCATGAATGAGGCAATGGAAATTGAAACAGAAAATCTCCTAGGAATAATGAGCAGGTCAGATGTCAACAGTGGGAAGAGAAGTAGAGCGAATGTTTCTGCATCAGTAGAAAAATAGACCTTTGCAAAACTAAGCCCTGATAATCTGTAGATATAAATACAAGCTCCCATTGAAATGAAATGCTTGGATTTTGTGGGCAAGGACCTGGGGCAGTGATCTGAGCACTCTGAGTGACCTGGAGCAGTTGGCATCCATGGCCAGTGGTTTTCAAGGGTAGGAGTGAATTACCAAGTTCATTGGAGAAATTCTCACTGAGTTATTATGTCGTCTCTTTGGCTTAATGAGACCAGTTTTTAACACTAACATGATATGGTATTGTGCCACCAGTGCAGAACAATTTATATGCTTGAATGCATTGCTGACCTTGAACTCGGTCAAAAGTAGTTTCCAGCATATTTCAGCCCCCTTAAAGAGGATTAACATTCTAGACAAAGGCAAACCTGCGCACGAAGCCTTTTCTGCTCTTTCACCGTAAACATTCCGCAGCCAACTCCATTTACCATTCCTGCCACAGTACCTCCAGCTGACAGGAAAGGGTCGGAATCCATCCGGACAGAAGTACATCATTATGCTTCCTTCGATTGGATTCTCTGGCCATTTGATCCATCCTTTTTCAATTACTTCTGTATTATTACAGATGACTCCTTCTATAATGTTAAGCATAACCGCATTAGAGATGAAAATACTTATCCTCTTTAATACATACTTATTCTACATCATTTCCTTTCTGCAATGTATATTTGTTCCTTAAATCAACACATTTCCTCTTCTAAAGTGTCAAAACATTTCCCTCAGCAATGTTCCCCACCTTGCAAAGGTCACAGTGTAATTCCCCAAGGCTGAGAGAAATCGACCAATTTTCATTTAACTTCATGGTTCTGATTATGAGTCATCCCTAATTGGTGCTGGGTCCATTGTTCTTTGTCCATCTATATCAACGATCTGGATAATAATGTGGTAAACTGGATCAGCAAATTTGCATATGACACCAAGACCGGTAATGTAATAGACAGCAAGGAGGCTTATCAAAGCTTGCAGTGGGATCTGGACCAAATGGAAAAATGGGCTGAAAAATGTCCGATGGAATTCAATGCAGACAAATGTGAGGTGATGAACTTTGAGGGGACAAACCAGGGGTGGACTTGCACAGTGAGCAATAGGGCACTGAGGAGTGCAGTAAAACACAGGGTTCCTTCAAAGTGGCGACACAGGTAGACAGGGTCGCAAGGAAAGCTTTCGATGCATCGGTCTTCATAAATCAAAGTACTGAGTTCAGGAGATGGGATGTTATGTTAATGCTGTATAAAATGTTGGTGAGGCCTAATTTAAAATATTCTGCCCAGTTTTGGTCACCTACCTACAGGAAAGTTATCAATAAGATTGAAAGAGTGGAGAGAAACTTTACAAGGACGTTGCCAGGACTTGAGGACCTGAGTTGCAAGAAAAGTTGAATAGGTTAAGACTTTATTCCCTTGAGCGCAGAAAAACAAGTGGAGATTTGGTAGAGGTATACAAGATTATGAAGGGTATAGATGGGGTAAATGCAAGCAGACATTTTCCACTGAGGTTGGGTGAGACTAGAACTAGATGGCATGGGTTAAGGGAGAAAGGTGTAATATATAAGGGGAACGTGAGGAGTAAGTTTTTCACTGGAGAGTGGTGAGAGTGTGGATCGAGTTGCCAGCTGAAGTGGCGGATGCAAGTTTGATTTCAATATTTAAGAGAAATTTGGATAGCTACATGGATGGGAATGGTATGGAGGGCTATGGTTTGAGTGCAAGTCAATGGGACTAGGGAGAATAATAGTTCAGCATGGACTAAATGGGCCGAAGGGCCTGGTTGTGTGCTGTAGTGTTCTATGGCTCTGTGAGGAATCCAACAATCATCCACTGACATCACACATGTACTTAAAAGCCTATACTTCCCAGTAAAGGTGGACAAGTCAGGGCACAATAATTAGGAAAGGGATCCAGGGCTATTTAATTCCCAACTTCTTGATTGAAAGAATGCCAAAGTTCAAAGTAAATCTAATGATCAGAGTACACACACATATATATATATCACCATATACAACCCAGAAATTCATTTTCCTTCAGGCAATCTCAAAGGTTTAGAGGTTCATTTATTATCAAAGTATACAACTCTGAAACTCTTCTTCTCCAGATAGCCATGAAACCAAGAAAGAAAAGAACACCAACACAAGACCATATCCTCCATATCCAAAACACAGAAAACATGGGTAACATTCTCTGGGAGGCCACACTGGCTTCCTTCTCCAGCAGCAGAGCGATCCCACCAGCGATCAAAAGGCAGTCTTCCCTCTTTGGCAACAGACCAATCCAACAGCGATCAAAAAGCAGGCAGCCAGTGGTCACCTCCCGCATCCACCTCAATGTTTCAATCTCTCTTGGCACTTTAATCAGCAAACAATGGAAGCTTCAGTCGGTAAAATGGATCCGAACATTGGCTTGCAGCTTTCTCACATGAGCTTAGCACATGCTGCTTCTGCCGCCTGGATTCCTCTTGGACACTGCAGAGCGCTGAAACACCTAAACAATCTCCAAACCGCAAATCGCAGGCTCCAACGGTTCCAGAATCACATTCAAGATGAAAAACAAAGGTAAAAGACATAAAAGAAGAGAAATATATGATTTCATGGTCTATCCAGAAGATGCTGCCTGTGGGAGCAGGTGCCATTTTGACCGGAAGTTGTTCAGCAGATCTATAGAATAGTAACTATAACAGGATCAATTAAAGATCAATAAGAATGCAGAAGACAACAAACTGTGCCAATAAAAATATAAATAAATAGCCATAAATAGGGAAAACATGAAATAACAAGATAAAGAGAGATAATTGGCTGTGGGATCATCTCAATGGATGGGCAAGTGAGTGTAGCTATCCCTTCTTGTTCAAGAACCTGATGGTTGAGGGGTAGTAATTGTCCTTGAAGCTGGTGCTGCCAGTCCTGAGGCTCCTGTACCTTCTACCTGATGACAGCCACGAAAGAAAAGAGCATGGCCTGGGTGGTGAGGATCTCTACTACATTCCTTTGACAGTGTTTCGTGTAGATGTGCTCAATGGTTGGGAGAATTTTACCTGTGATGTACTGGGCTGAAGCCGCTATCTTTTGTAGGATTTTCTGTTCAAAGGCATTGGTGTTTCCATACAAGGCCGTGATGCAGCCAGTCAATACACTCTCCACTACACACCTATAGAAGTCTGTAAAAGTTTTTGATGTCAGGCTGAATCTCCGCAGACTCCTAAGGAAGTAAAGGTTCTGCTGTGCTTTCTTCACAATTGCATTTACGTGCTGGGTCCAGAACAGGTCCTCTGAAATAGTAAAACCCAGGAGTTTAAAGTTACCAACTCTCTCCTCCTCTGATCGTCTGTTGAGGACTGGCTCATGGACCTCTGGCTTCCCTTTCTTGAACTCTACTATCAATTCTTTGGTCTTGCTGACATTAAGTGAGAGGTTGTTGTGACACCACTCAGCCAAATTTTCAGTCTCCCTCCTGTGGCATGGTAGCGTAGTGGTTAGCACAACGCTTTACAGTACAGACGACCCGGGTTCAATTCCCGCTGCTGCCTGTAAGGAGCGTGACTGTGTGGGTTTCCTCCCACAGTCGAAAGATGTATTGGTAGATTCTGTGATTAGGCTACAATTAAATTCGGGGTTTGCTGGGTACAGCAGCTCAAAGAGCCTGAAGAGCAGATTCCTCATGGTACCTCAATAAATGATAAATGTACGGTAATTCATCACCACCGTTGACATGGTCCGTGCAGTGGTGTCATCAGCAAACTTGAATATGATGTTGGAGCTGCACTTAGCCATACAGTCATAGGTGTAAAGCAAGTACACCTGTCTCTGGAGTCAAAGTCAAGTTTATTGTCATATACACATGTACATGTCTGCACAGGTGCAAAGAAAGACAATACAGCATCAGATAAGAGCATTCACAGGAAAATATCAATTAAACATAATTATATAGATTACTTACACGAAAGAACACAATCAGGATTGTTTAGAAGTCCAGTGTAATGCAAAGTGACCACTGTGTGCTAACTCAAGGTATAGCTGGTTCTAGAACCAAAGGGTTGAAGGAAGCTGCCATTCCTGAACCTGGTGAAGTAGGACTGACAAAGCAGGTGGACAAATGCCGTTTCACTCATTGTGGCTGAATCGTCACTGCTGTGCTCCTGCACAAACCCTCATAGCCTCAATAAGCCTACAATTTTCCAAATGACTGGCATGCGTCTATTCCCGAAGCTGGAATATTGCAATCACAGCTTCTGCCTTCCTCAATCTGTCCCAGGTGACTCTTCTGCTTTAACCTGCTAGCTTCTTCATTCTCCAATCTGATCCTAACCACTATCACTTCCTTGCTGTGATCTTGGTTGCAGCTTCTTCTTATGTCTTGTTGTAAGTAAACTCATACACTGTTCTTGTATTTTGCCCCCCCAAGAAGTTGTCTTGTTTTGTTCCCGAATCAACCCCAATCAGTTTGTCTTTGCACTTTGCCCTTACCGAGATACCATAATAATCAAAGGTCACAGAGGGGGAGCAGTGAGAGAGGGTTTCACTGAATTCCCATTGAAGGGAAGGTTTAAGCTTCTTTAGGGTAGGTACCCCTGGAAGAAACTTCATAGTGTAGTAGTCCAACCAAAAACAAGAGGAAATCTGCAGATGCTGGAAATCCAAGCAACACACACAAAATGCCGGTGGAACGCAGCAGGCCAGGCAGCATCTATGGAAAAGAGTACAGTCGATGTTTCGGGTCCTGCTGAAGGGTCTTGGCCCAAAACGTTGACTGTACTTTTACAAAGGATACTACCTGGCCTGCTGAGTTCCTCCAGCATTTTGTGCATGTTGGTTGGATTTCCAGTACTGTATCTGCAGATTTTCTCTTGTTTTTCATATTAATCAAGCTCTTTTTGCTGTTTCATTTCAAATTTCATAACTTTAGTCATCCAAACAGTTCTAGGTTTGAAAAGTTTTTCCTTCTCCCTAGTTAGATCGTCCAGTCTGAATTCTTTTTCCTCTATTGCTGCTGCCATCAGGTAGAAGGTACGAGAGCGTCAAGACTTGTTCCACCGGGTTCAAGAACAGTACTACCCCTCAACCATCAGCCTATTGAATAAAAGCGGATAACTACACTCACTTGCCCCATCATTGAGATGTTTCCCACAACCAATGTTCTCACTTTAAGGACTCATTATCTTTAAGGCTCATTCCGGTGGCCCAATCAGCGGTGGGAGCAGGCCACAGCGAGGAAGTTTCTCACACGTTGGTGACATTTGTTTAAAAGGAGCGTTTTGCAACCATTCAAGCTCCTTCCGGCAGCCCAATCAGCGGCGGGAGCAGAGCATATTAAATTAAAGTACAGAAGGGACAAAGCGGGGAGGCCATTGTTGGGAGGAGGCCAGTGGTGAGAGCAGGAGGTCAGGCTTTGGCTCAGAGGAGGCTTTGGCTTGGAAGAGGCCTTGGCTCTGGGTAAGTTTCTGTTAAAGTTCTCTTTTTTACTCTCATACTGTACCTAGTGTAGTTAATAGCCGTTGTGTGTTCTTCATGCTGGATATTGGAGTCTTGGGAGACCCAGGGAACTACATCCAGCTGCAGCTCCCTGAAGACCGTGTTGGGGATGTGGAGCAGCAGCTGGATGACCTTAGGCTTGTACAGGGGAGTGAGGGGATAATTGAACAGAGTTACAGTGAAGTAGTCACCCCAAAGCTGCAGGAGGCAGGTAGCAGGGTGACTGTCAGGAGAAATGGAAATGTGAATAGGCAGTTAGCACAGAGCACCCCTGTGGTCATTCCTCTCAACAATAAGTACACCATTTTGGATACTGTTGTGGGGGATGACCTCCCAGGGGAATGCCATGAAGACCAGATTGCTGGCACTGAGCATGGGTCTGTGGTGAAGAACGGAAAGAGGGAGAAGAGGGGAGTGGTACTGACAGGAGACTTGATAGTCAGAGGAACAGATAGGAGATTCTGTGGAGGTGAACAGGACATCCGAATGGTACGTTGCCTCCCAGGTGCCAGGGTCAGGGTCGTCTCGGATAGTGTCCACAGCATTTTGGAGGGGGAGAGATGTCCTCGTTCACATTGGTACCAATGAGATAGGAAGGAAAAGCAAAGAGGTCCTGAAGAGAGAATTTAGAGAACTAGGCAGAAAGCTGAGAATCAGGACCTCTAGGGTGGTAATTCCTGGGTTGCAACCTTTGCCACGCGCCAGTGAGGGTAGAAACAGGATGATTTGTACATAAATGCATGGCTGAGAAGCTGGTGCAGGGGGCGGGGCTTCAGGTTCTTGGTTCATTAGGGTTTCTTCTAGGGGAGGTGTGACCTGTTCAAAAGTGACAGGTTGGACCTGAACCTGAGGGAGACCAATATTCTTACGAGCAGGTTTGTTAGAGCTGTTAGGGAGGGTTTAAAGTAAAAATGTAATTTGGCTGGGGAGTGAAAGGACTCAGGATAGGATGGATGGTAAAAAAGCCAAGATAGCTTGCAGTCAGACTATCAGGAAGGACAGGCAGATGACAGGAAAAAATTGCAGCCAGCACAGTGAGTATCAGTGCATGAGGGATGCAGAATCAAAAAGGATAGTAAATACAGTACTCAAAATGTCATATCTCATTGCACAGAGTAGAAGAAATAAGGTGGATGGTCTTGTTGCACTATTACAAATTGTCAGGTGTGATGTTGTGGTCATCACTGAATCGTGTCTAAAGGATGGTTGTAGTTGGGAGCTGAATGTCCAAAGTTACACTTTGTATTGGAGGGATAGGAAGGTAGGCAAAGGGGGTGGCGTGGCTCTGCTGGTAAAGAATGGCATCAAAATGAGTAGAAATAAGTGACATAGGACTGGAAGGCTTTGAATCCTTGTGGGTTGAGTTAAGAAACTTCAAGGGTAAAAGGACCCTAATTGCTGTTATATACCGGCCTCCGAACAGTAGATGGAGTGTGGACCACAGATGACAGCAGGAAATAGAAAAGGTGTGGTAAAAGGGAAATGTTATGATAGTCATGGGAGATTTCAACACGCAGGTTGATTGGGAAAATCAGGCTGGAAACAGATCTCAAGAGAGTGAGTTTATTGAGTGCCTACTTTTATTAGGCTTTTTAGAGCCTATTAAGGTATCAGCTAAAATGGATTGGGTGTTAAGTAATGAAGCAGAGGCAATTAGGGAGCTTAAGGTAAAAGAACCCTTAGGAGGCAGTGATCACAATATGACTGAGTTCAACTTGAAACTCGATAGGGAGAAAGTAAAGTCTGATGTAGCAGTACTTTAGTGGAGTAAAGGAAATCACAGTGTTAGGAGAGGGGAGTTGGCCAAAGTAAATTGGAAGGAGATGCTGACAGGGATGACAACAGAGGAGCAAGGGGTGAGTTTCTGAGAAAATTGAGGAAGGTGTAGGATAGATGTGCTCCAAATCAAAGAAATACTCAAATGGCAAAGTTGTACAACCGTGGCTGATGAGGGTAGTCACAGCTAATGTAAAAGCAAAAGAGAGGGCATACAGCAAAGCAAAAATTAGTGGGAAGATAGAGATTGGGAACCTTTTAAAAACCTACAGAGAACAACTAAAAGAATCATTAGGAGGGAACAGGTGAAATATGAAAGCAAGCTAGCAAACAATATCAAAGTGGATAGTAAAAACTTTTTTTAAGTATGTAAAAAATAGAAGAGAGATGAGATTTGATATAGGACTGCTAGAAAATTAGGCCGGAGAAATACTAAAAGGGGACAAAGAGATGGCAGACGAACTAAATTTGCACCAGTCTTCACTGTGGAAGACACTAGCAGTGTGCCAGATGTTGAAGGGTTTGAGGGAAGAGAAGTGAGTGCAGTTACTACTACAAGGGAGAAGATGATCAGAAAGCTGAAAGACCTAAGGTTACATAAGTCACCCAGACCAAATGAACTACACCCTAGGGTTCTGAAAGAGGTAGCAGTAGAAATTGTGGCAGCATTAGAAGTAACCTTTCAAAAATCAATGGACTTTGGTTTGGTGACAGAGGACTGGAAAATTGCAAATGTCACTCCACTCTTTAAGAAAGGAGGAAGGCAGCAGAAAGAGAATTATGGACCAGTTAGCCTGACCTCAGTGGTTGGGAAGGTGTTGGAGTCAATTGTCAAGGATAGGATTATGGAGTACTTGGTGATACAGGACAAAATAGGACAAAATCAGCCTGGTTTCCTTAAGGGAAAATCTTGCCTGACAAACCTGTTGATATTCATTGAGGAGATTACAAGTAAGACAGATAAAGGGGTTGCAGTGGATATTTTATATTTGGACTTTCAGAAGGCCTACAACAAGGTGCCACATACAAGGCTGGTTACCAAGTTAAGGGCCTATGATATTCTAGGAAAGTTACTGGCATAATTAGAGCTTTGGTTGATTGGTAAGAGGTAGCGAGTGGGAATAAAAGGATCCTTGATTGGTTGGCTGTCAGTGATTCGTGGTGTTCTGCAAGGGTCAGTGTTGGAACTGCTTCTTTTTATGTTATATCAATGATTTAGATGATGGAATAGATGGCTTTGGTGACAAGTTTGCAGATGATATGAAGATTGGTGGAGGGGCAGGTAGTGTTGAGGAAGCAGGTAGGCTGCAGAGGGACTTAGACAGATGAGAAGAATGGGCAAGAAAGTGGCAAATGAAATAGAATGTTGGAGAATTCATGGTCGTGCACTTTGGTAGTAGAAATAAATGTGCAGACTATTTTCTAAATGGAGAGAAAATCCAAAAATCTGAGGTGCAAACGGACTTGGAAGTCCTTGTGCAGAACACACTGAAGGTTAACCTGCAGGTTGAGTCGGTGGTCAGTAAGGCAAATGCAATTTTAACATTCATTTCAAGAGGTCTAGAATACAAGAGCAGGGATATGATGCTGAGGCTTTATAAGACAGTGGTGAGGTCTCACCTTGAGTACTGTGAACAGTTTTGGCCTCCTAATCTAAGAAAAGATGTGCTGTCATTGGAGAGGGTTCAGAGGTGGTTCACAAGGATGATTCCGAAAATGAAAGGGCTATTATACGAGGAATGTTTGATGACTCTGGGCCTGTACTTGCTGAAGTTTAGAAGGATGAGGGGGGATCTCATTGAAACCTTTTGAATGTTGAAAGGCCTAGACAGAGTACATGTGGTGGGAGAGTCTAGGACAAGAGGGCACAGCCTCAGGATAGAAGGATACCCATTTAAAGAAGAGATTCAGAGACATTTTTTTAGCCAGAGGGTGTAAATTTCTGGAATTTGTTACCACAGGCAGCTGTGGCGGCCAGGTCATTGAATGTATTTAAGGCAGAGAATAATAATTTCTAAATTGGACATGGCATCAAAGGTTATCAGGAGAAGTCCAGGGAGTGGGCTGAGGAGGGGACAAAAGGATTCAGCCATGATTGAACGGTGGAGAAACTCGATGAACCAAATGGTCTAATTCTGCTCCTATGTCCTATGGTCGTATCTCATTATCTCATGTTCTCGTTATTTATTTCTATTTATTTATATTTGCATTTGTTGTCTTCTGCACTCTGATAGATTTTTCAATGATTCTGTTACAGTTACTAATCTGTAGATTTGCTGGGTATGGACACAGGAAAGGGAATCTCAGGGTTGTACATGGTGACATATATGTGCGTTGATAATAAAATTTACTTTGAACTTTGAAGGGTTCCCCAACTGGCTTTTTTACCTATCAATTTAATCTGCCAGCACCAGGTTTCTTTACAGATCACTGAAAATGGTTTTCTTCTGACAAAGAACTTTTATATATGTCTTTATTTTTTATAACTATTTCAACTCTGATCATATTGTGTTCACCTTTCCCAAACTCCTGGGTCCTATTCCAAGCTTATTTCTCTTTCTACTCTCTCAGAAACATGATAACGAAACAAATTCACTTCATGGACCCTGTATCTTTGACATTGTTACTTCCAAACTTCCTGTGGATAGTTAAAGCCTGATCTCCTCACTACTCTGACAATCCTGCCATTTTCATACCCATTTCCTTAAGTCATTCCATTGCCTATAATAAATGTAATATCAACTCTAACCAAACCGATTGATTCTCGAGGTACATTATTCCCATCTAAAAGCTTAGATCAATGATGTTGGATTCTTCCTTTATCTTCCTTTGCTGTCTTTCCTATGCACTTGTCAGAAATACTTCCTCTTCTTGAGAACATTTCCACTCCATGGCTTTTGGAAGCCTGGCAGAATGGATTTGCCGGCTGCTTCAGGGCTGCAAGCATCTTCTGTCATATGGGAACATGGACTGTGACTGCACCTCCAACTTGCTAACTGGATAACAACGCTCGCAGGAATGCAACTCTGCCGTAACACGGCGAGGATCTGTGTTATAATCTCATGTATTGCTTTATGCATATGATTCACCAATCCTATCTAATATGTTCCATGACACAAGTGCACTCTGACCCCATCCATAATTACCGTATACACTCAGTGACCTCCTTATTACGTACACTTTTCAATTCAGTGTGGTCTTCTGCTGTAGCCCATCCACTTCGAGGTTCAATGTGTTCTGTGTTCAGAGATGGTCTTCTGCACACCACTGTTGTAACGCGTGGTTATATGAGTTACGGTCGCCTTCCTGTCAGCTTGAGCCAGTCTGGCCATTCCCCTCTGACCTCTCTCAGTAACAAGAGTTTTCACCTGTTGTACTGCTGCTCACTGGATGTTTGCTGCACCATTCTCTATACACTCTTCAGGAGAAAATCCCAGGAGATCAGCAGATTCTGACATACTCTTACCACCCCGTCTGGCACCAACAATCATTCCATGGTCAAAGTCACTTGGATCACATTTCTTCCCCATTCTGATGTTTGGTCTGAACAACTTGACCATGTCTAAATGCTTTCATGCGTTGAGTTGCTGCCACCTGATTGGCTGATTAGCTAATTGCAAAAGTGAGCAGGTGTACAGGTGTACATAATAAAGTGACCACTGAGCATATTTCTCCCATGTCTGATTCTGCAGTTATGGGATTCGGAGCAGTGTTCCAACTTCCCGAACCCCAACAGGGAGATGGGGAAGAAATTCTGAGGCTAAATCTATGGAAAGTCCTGAAAATCTGAAATTAGGAATGTCAGCTTGTGAATACATTAATGATTTACTGACGCCTTTAATGCTACTTACTTAATCATATACAAGAAAGAAAGTGGAAGGGAAAACCAGTCTCCAGCAATGCAATTAATCCTAAAACCAAGTGTGCCAATTAACTCCCAGTACTAACCAGTGTAGCAATGTAAACACAAAGATTTGGGACATTATGTGTCAGAGGAACATGAAAAGTAAAATGCTGCAGATACTGGAAATGTGAGATTAAAAAAACAGAAAATGTTGGAAATACTGGTGCACATCTGTGGAAAGAGAAACAGAAGGAATGCTTCAGGTCCAAGACCTTACATCAGAACTGTGAAAGAGCTCTTCTTAGGTCTGTCAAAGGGTCTCGGACTGTAAAATTAATTTTGGTTTTCTTCCCAGAAAAGGTTACATTTTGGAGTGATTAATCAAGTTTTTTAGGATGACATTGGATTTAGAGCTCAGTAGGAATTACCTTTGGCTGTGGTCGTAGGCCATGACTTCCTGGATCAACCACCTGCAGCAGCTTGATGTCTTGTCAGTGGTTTCAGCTCACAACATGCCCTGCTATGTCTGGAAGTCAGGGCAGGCTTAGCTCCGAGTTTTCATTTCATTACCAAGGGAAGCCATCATGCTGCCAAAGAGGTCCTTCTTACACCATAGATCACAAGGAAAGGGACCTAACCAATGTCAGAGTCCAAGTCAAAGTCAAGTTTATTGTCAAATGTACAGAGATATGTTTGCACAGGTGGAATGAAAAACTTGCTTGCAGCAGCTTCACACCCACATAGCGTCATATAAACAGCATTCACAAGGAAGAATGTAAATTATACACAATCTTTACAAAAAAAAACACATCATTAGAAAAAAAATGAAGTCCGTTTTCATTGCAGAGATCAAAGTGGTCCTAGTGTTGCTGTACTGATTCAGCGGTTAAAGTTTTGCCGATTGGTTCAAGAACAAAATGGTTGAAGGGAAGCCCCAGTTCTTGAGCCTGACGTGTAGGACTTCAGGCCTGGTGGCTGCAAGAAGATGACATGGTCGAGATGGAGAGGATCTTTGATGATGGTTGTTGGTTTCTCGAGGCAGATACCACTAGTGGTGGACAGAGATGTGCCCAGGACATATTGGGTTAAGCCCACTACTCTGTGGCTTCTTGTGTAATCCCACATTGACGTTTCTATACCAGAAATGAGGCAACCAGTCAGGATACTTTCAACAGTACACCTGTAGAAGTTTGTTCATATATTTGGTGACATTCTAGACCTCCCTAATCTTCTAAGAAAGTAAAGACACTAGCGTGCTTTCCCACCGATTATATCCATGAGTAGGACCCAATACAGGTCATCCTATATGTTAACACCCAGGATTTTAAAGCTGCTGACTCTCTCCACCACCGATCCACCGACAGGATCTGGCTCGTGCTCACCCTCCTTCTCCCTCCTGAAGTCAGCAATCGGTTCTTTAGTTTTACTGACACTGAGCGAGAGGCTGTTGTTGTGGCACCACTCACCCAGGTGCCCCTTGCTTGCTCTGGGAAGCTGACTTACCTCCACTTGTGATTCATCCAACAACAGGGGTGTATTTGGGAAATTTGAGTATGGCAGTGGAGCTGTGCTTAGCCACACGGTCAAGTGTGTATAGAGTATAGAATAAGAATGCAGTCTAAAAAGCCGAGGTAGTCCACATATACCTCAGCTCTGATCACTGTCAACAAAAAACCCAAGTTCAGACAGCATACCATCAACATCCTACCAAATTAACACTCCTTTATCTATATTGTATAATATATGCAAATCTTACATTTAAAATGGACAAATCTATACTATTACACCAATTAAATACAATTATATTATTATTTAGGGTATCAAAAAAGGTCCTTACCACAAATCACAACAGGCCAGAGTCCAATCATCCAAATTATTGATGCCACATCCAGTCCAGACTGCCTAGCCCACTGAATCGCCATGAGTACAGCAACAAGCGAAAATAAAATCCGCTTTACAGAAGATAATGCACTGTATTGCTACTTTTGGTTAATTGTTCTAGTCCAATCAGGTTGGAGATGTATTTTCTGATCCTAATGTTTGTTTTTCTGTTAAAGCATTAATCATTAATAACTGTGTTTATGCCACAGTGGAGTTATGGGAAGGAGTTGGGAGCAAATGTAGTTAAACTTTGTCTTTACATTAAACATAACTACTTCAACGAACCATTTGATTATTTCCAAGTCTCTAACTTCCCAAACAGGACAAAGCAATCTCACTGTGGTTCTGGGCCAGCAGATGATCTGATGATTGAATGTTGTCACATTAAAACGTTAACACATTTTTAATTCAATTTTCTGATGCCACTTTGTACTTTAATACGTGAATAGTGAATCCAACAGGTTTATGGGGAGTAAAGGAAATGGACTCTAATCAGTTTGAAGAAAACATCGGAAGCAGGATCTGGAGAATGGAATGGGGCATGGGAACCAGGATCCAGAACATGTAAGGGAGCATGGAGATCAGGATCTGGAGGGGGGAAAGGAGATTGGGAACTGGGTTCCGGAGAGTGGAAGTGACTATGGGAACCAGGATCTAGAATGTGAAACATTTAACACTGAGCTTGACGGGTAACCATTGAGATTAGAGAATCAATGCTCATGCCATCAGGGTGGAGGAATTCTGGGTATTTCTCCCCCACATCTTTCTCACTTACTCCATTCCCCATTCTGGCTCCCTTCTTACCCCTTCTCTTCTCCTTACCTGCCCATCTCCTCCCTCTGGTGCTCCTCCTTCTTCCCTTTCTCTCATGGTCCACTGCCCTCTCCTCTCAGATTCTTTCTTCTTCAGTCCTTTACCTCTTCCAACTATCACCTCTCAGTTTCTCACTTCATCCCCCTCCCCCACCAACCTACCTACTTTCCTCCTCATCTGGTTTCACCTATCACATCGTACTCCTTATCCTGCTCACAACTTCCTATTCTGGCTTCTTCCTCACCAGCAACCCCCCCCACCACACCCCCTTGGTAGCAACATCTCAAGTTTCATGCTGCTGACTCACGACTGTGCTACCAGATCCAGCTCAAACCGCATCGAGCTCTCTGAGGATACAACAGCCTCATTGGCTGCAAGGGTGAAGTCTGAATACAGACAGGAGGCTGGGAGGCTTGTGAAATGGTGTGAGAGCAGTAACCTGCGTCTCAGTGTGGACAAGACGAAAGAAATGATTGTGGACTTCAGGAACTCGCACATCAATGGCTCTGCTGTGGAGAGAGTGACGAGCACAAGTTCCTTGGTATGCAGATAATGGACAATCTAACCTGGACCCACAACATCTTCTTATTATTCAAGCAGACACAGCAGATTTTGTGAAAAGATTGAAATGTGCAACTCTCCCTGCCCTCATTCTAACAACTTTCTACAGAAGTATCATTGGGAATATCCTGTCTGGCTACATCATTGTGTGGTGCGGAAGCTGCAAGGCATCGGACTGTAACACCCTACAGAGGATAGTAAAAACTGCTGGGAGGATCACTGGGGTCTCCCTCCTGCAACCCACCCCCCGTGACATTTACTGGGAGTGTTTTATAACAAGGACACAAAGCAATGTTGAGGATCCCTATCACCCATCCCACAATCTCTTTGACCCACTACCATCAGGAAGTACAGAAGCATTGGATCTAGGACTGTCAGACAGGGTTACAACTTCTTCCCTCAGGCTGTGAGACTAATGAATACCCTGTCACCACCAAGGTCTCGTCACTAGGACAGTGAGCCGTTTACTGCACTGTTTATCTTGCTGTTTTACTGCATGCATTTTGAATTGTTTTTTATTATTTGTGGCAATATTTGGTTTTATGTGCTGTGAGTGATGTATGTATTGTGGGTGCACTATGATCTGGAGGAATGGTGTTTGGTTTATTTGTATGTATGCACAGTCAGCTGACAATAAACTTGAACTTCTTTTCCAGTCCTGTTGAAGGGTGTCAACCTGAAATGCTGACTGTTTATTCCTCTCCATTGAATCTGAGTGACCTGCGGAGTTACTCCAGCATTTTGGCTTTGTTGCTCTGAATTTCCAGCATCTGCAGAACCTCTTGCATGTTAATGCTTAAGAACGCTGTGGACTTGATCTGAGATATAAGGGATTGTATGATAGACTAAGTCGTCCGCGGAGCTTATAAGAACAAATTCGTAAAGAGATTGCAGACAGTTGCAAGAAACATAGGGTTGTGATAGTGTTTGTCAAATGTGTTCAGGAAAGTTTCCTTAATCAATATATTGAGGTTCCAAATCAAGAGAGTGTGAAACAGGATCTTCTATCAAGGAACAAGACAGGGTAAGTGTCAGAAGTGTGCATACAGAAACACTTTGAGTAAGTAATCATAATGCCATTAGCTTAAAGATAATTATGGAGGGTAGGTCTGGTCCTTGGTTTGAGATTCTAAACTGGAGAAAGGCCAATTTTGATGGTATCAGAAAGGATCTTGCAAGTGTAGATTGGGGCAGGTTGTTTTCTGGAAAAGATGCGCTTGGTAAATAGGAGGACTTCAAAATTAAAATTTTGAGAGTTCAGAGTTTGTATGTTCCTGGCAGAATAAATGGCAAGGCTAACAGGTTTAGGGAACCTTGGTTTTCGAGCAATATTGAGGCACTGGGTAAGATTAAAGAGGAGGAGCATAGCAGATAAAAGCAGGAAGGAACAAATGAGGTTGCTGATGAGTGCAAGAAAAGTTTCTTCCACTTAAGAAGGAAATCAGGAGGATTAAAAGAAGGCATAAGGTTGCTCTAGTGGACAAGGTGAAGGAGAATCACAAGGGCTTCTACAAATATATTAATGGAAAAGGATTGCAAGGGACAAAATTGATCATCTGGAAGATGAGAGTGGTAATCCATGCATGGAGCCAAAAGAGATGGAGGAGGTTTTAAATAGAATTTTTGTACTTGGAAGATAGACAGAGAATCTATTGAAAAGAAGTAATGCAGCTGTGAGGTTATGGACCGTAAACAGGTTACAGAGAAGGAGGTGCTTGTCGTCTTGAGTCAAATTAGGGTGAATAAATCCCTAGGGCCTTTCAAGGTGTTGCCCTGGACTTTACAGGGACCCTAGCAGAGATATTTCAAACATTGTTAACCACAGGTGAGGTGCTGGAGGATATTTAATGTTGTTAAAAAAAGGCTCCAAGAATAAGCCATTGAGCCTTACAACTGTAGTAGGTAAGTTAATTAAGGTATTCTGAGGGACCAGATACATAATTTTTTAGATCGACAGGAACAGTTTAGGAATACTCAATATGGCTTTGTGTGTGGTAGGTCACGCCTACCAAACTTATAGAGTTTTCCAGGGAAGTTACTAGGAAAGTTAATCAAGGCAAGGCAGTGGTTATTGTCGACATGGACTTTATAGCAAGGCCTTTGACAAGGGAGGTTGGTCAAGAAAGTTCAATTGCTTGGCCTTCAAGATGAGGTAGTAAATTGGATTAGACATTGGCTTTGCAGGAAAAGCCAGAGTAGATGGTTACCTCTCTGGACGCCTGTGACTGGTAGTGTGCCACAGGGATCAGTGCTGGATTTGGTGTTGTTTGTCATCCATATCAAAAATCTGGATGATAATGTGGTACACCAGTTCAGCAGATTTGTGGATGACACCAAGATTGGGGTGTATTGGGCAGCGAGGAACAATCAGGGGTGATGGCCTCGTTAAGGTGTCAGTAATCATCACGTGGGTGGCAACCACCATTGGACTTAGGGACCATATCGAGGGATGAAGTCTCGGGGCCATTCCACTGGTGTACAATACTGAGTCCTTCCATGTTGGTAAACTCAGCCTTCACCGTTGCCAGCTTTACTGGGTCCAGTCTACTTGTGTGGGTATGGATTGACAGGCCAGTTGTGGGAATCTGGCACTTGACTCCATGTTTTGTGACTGTGGGGAGAATGTGGGTTCGGTAAGGTTTGGGCATTCGCTCAGCAGTCGATTAAACTCACATGCGGTGGTCAGTCATTGTAGGTAATTTACTGGGGGAGCAGGGTAACAATCTAAAGTCCTTGACACCCACAAGCTGGCAGTTCTTAAGAACAGCTAACAGTCCCTGGGCACACAGGAAATCTGCACCGAGCAGAGGTCTAGCCACTTTAGCCAAAGGACTAAATCCCATGTGTAACATCGCCCACTGAAGCAGAGTGTCACCCGTTGTGTCCCATAAATCTGAATTCTGTTGCTGTTGGCCGCCTCCAGTGAGGTTTTGTCACTCTTTGCCTTCTTATCAACAGGGGATACTGGCAGCACACTCGAGAACCCATGCCACATAAGAAGCGATGCCCTGAAAGGGTGTCCGTAATGAACAGTGGACATTCCTGGCAGCTGGAACCCACAGTGTTCACAGACCTCTGATGTCCTGATGTGCTGGCACTGTCAAAACTGCAAGGTGGTCTGCACCTTTTAGCGTTCCTACCAAAACGAGCATGGTAAAAGCACAGGAATGCCATCGCCTGTTTTGCAAGTGCGAGAATCCTTACATTGAGGACCTTGCTGACCGGGCTTATTGACGTAGAGAAAGGAGGAATGATGCTCTGGACCTAGCTGAGTGTAGGCTATCAGCCATTTTAACAAGCTCCCTATAGTCCTTCACTGATGCATTAGTGAGGGCTATGTGAACTTGATCAGGCATTTACTGCCTGAAGAGTTCTTTAAAAATAAAACAAGGGTAGTAATTTCCCAGGAGAGACAGTATGTAGTCCATTAGCTCTGATGGCTTCGCATCGCCAAGACTGGGTAAAGAGAGCAACTGTTTGGCGCACTCAAACACCGATAGTCCAGAAATCTGTAAAAGGTGAGTTTTCAGCAACCTGCATTGACAGTGTTCGGGCGGGTGTTCAAGCAGATTCACGACTCTCGCTGTTGTGGAACAGCTGGGTGACACTACCATGTAGTAGAATTTGGTGTCTTTGGCAATGATTTCTTGCAGAGCAAACTGGGCCTCAGCTTGCACAAACCAAACGACAGCATTTTGCTCCCAAATCTCTGGTAGTTTCAAAGTGACTGCATTGGCTAACATGTCCAATGACTCTGAAATCATCCTAGAGCATCGGGGTCACCAATGTAGATTTTCGTAAATAAAACAAAGTGTGGCGTTTTATGAAACACATAACACATTTTATTGAACTCCAAAATGTTAAAAGCACAGTAAAAGTCCTTACGTAACAACGGCACCACATCAGATCAGCCTCTTAAAGTGAGATCCCAACTCAATGTTGGTGGTGTGAATTACGTACATTTCTTCCAATTAATTACCGCAGTGTCACAGATAGATAAGGTCATAAAGAAAGCTTTTGGCACATTGGCATTATAAATTAGTGTACAGTATTGCGTACAGGAGTTGGGATGTTATGTTGAAGTTGTAAGATGTTAGTGAGGCCTAATTTATAGTACTGTGTGCAGTTTTGGTCACCTACCTACAGAAAAGATGTAAATGATAGGAAGAGAGCAGAGAAAAAGTATGTTGCTGGTTTTTGAGGGCTTGAGTTATAGGGAGCGATTGAATAGATTAGGACATTATTGCCTGGAGTGTCGTAGAATGAGGGGAGATTTGATAGAGGCATACAAAATTATAAAGGGTATAAATAGAGTAAGTGCAGGCAGGCTTTTTTCCATTGAGGTTGGGTGAGACTAGAATGAGAGGTCATGGGTTAAAGGTGAAAGGATAACTTTTTAACGGGAAACGAGGGGGAATTTTTTCACTCGGAGGGTTTCTGAATGTGTGAAATGAGCTGCCAGCAGAAGTGGTGGATGCTGGTTTGATTTCAACATTTAACAAAAATTGGGATAGATATATGAGTGTGGAGGACTGTGGTCTGGTTGCAGGTCAATGAGACTAGACAGAATAGTTCAGCATGGACTAGATGGGCCAAAGGGTCTGTTTCTGTGCTGTAACATTCTATAAGTTTGTGACTGTGGGAGCCATGTTGTTGGCTGTACTTAAGGCAAAGGCTGAAAGGTTCTTGATTAGGAAGGAGAGTTAAAATCTATGGGGAGATGGCAGAATACGGCTGTGAAAGCAAATCTAATTGAATGGTGGAGCAGACTTGATGGGCAAAATGGCCTAATTCTGCTTCTACGTTTTGTAAATTCTTTAGTTTTAAGAATGAAATTGCACGTATCTCTGAATTTTTATATATTTTTTAATTACAGTCAAAGTTACTGTATTTCCTAGCATGCCTCACCACCTGAGCTCACAAACCCACTCCCTCACTTTGAGTCGCTCTCCTCCTCAGGTCCTTTCTGCAGAGCCGAAGTCCCCATCCCGTTGCATGCTGCCTTCATGACGGCACAGACGAGAGGATCGTCTGCCTCCTCGTGATCTGTACACTTGCCGGGGTGGGGGGGGGGGGAAGGAAATGAATGGAGTAGTCCTTGTCAAGGCTCGCCCAAACAGCTGTGTACTGGAGGACTCCCGTCTTCGGGAGGTCCCACGAGACAGACATCACCAGCTCAGTGAAAGTTGTTCTTTCGTTGAGATGTCTGCACATTCCAATGTGCTGAGGGACACACTGAAGCTTAGTGCAAACACAGAAAGGCTTACAGGGGAAGGACCACAGCCTAGGGTGCTGTGTAACAGCCTCTCAAATGCTTCACAGGTGCGTGGACATAAATGTCATAAAAGGAACCCCGGGCCAGAAAACCATAAACCCAGCGTAAGGTGCTAAAATGCTCAGAGTGCGACAAAGAATTAACAAGGTAGAATATTTTGATCCCAGAGTATAAAACACAGAGACAAAATGCAGCCAGAGAGCAGTGCAGCACACAGATTCTTCTAGACTATAGTGCAGAAGACAGACAATATTACAGTGCAAAAGAGAGAACAAATTGCAGGGATTAAGGAGAATGGGACCAGTGGGATTGCAGTACTTGACCTGAAGAGCCTCGTTCTGTGGCTAGTCAACTCAGCACGGGCTCACAAGGGCAAAAGGAAAGGAGACTATGCTAATTATATGTAGGTGCCAGGCCCAAATGGTGTAAGTTAGCTACTAAGACAGGTTGTGAAGAGCTTATAAACAATCATCTTTTGAGTTTATCTCAGGTGTGCCAGTTTGTTAACAACAGACAGAACGAGGCTTTTCCGATTAAAATTCTGATTCCATTCTTTCCTATAACCCCTGCAGACAATGAATGTTAAGTGTTCAAAGGTTTGCACTAAATATAATTTATATTTAATGTACAAACCCCATTTCCAGAAAAGTTGGGATACTTTCCAAAATGCAATAAAAACAAAAATCTGTGATATGTTAATTCACGTGAACCTTTATTTAACTGACAAAAGTACAAAGAAAATATTTTCAGTAGTTTTACTGACCAACTTAATTGTATTTTGTAAATATACACAAATTAAAAATTTGTAGGTCCTTGATTATGGGGAGAAAGCCGAACAGGGTTAAAAGGGAAAATAAATCTGCCATGATCCAATTCAGGTAGAGACTCGATGGGCTGAATGGCCTAATTCTCCTCCTATGGCTTATGGTTTTACATAGAGGCCAGTATAATATGAAATATGGCACGGTCTCTTTATCACGCAATGTCAGTAGTCCTGGTTTTATGCTTCAGGTATTCAGAGAGCGGCTTAACCTATCACCTAGTGGCTCAGTACTGCGTTCTGCATCCGCACCAAGCCACAGTTGCTGCTCATGAGATTCGCCGTCTGCACACGCTACACTGCGAGGTCACAACACTGGTGTGCAAATACTGGCCAACGGTTTACTGACAGAGTATAGTCTCGCTGACTGAGGCCTGGGGAGGAAGCAGGGGAGTCTAGTGGTTAACATACTGGTGTATTCTAGCAAGGAACCATATTTACAAAGAGCTGGGTTGTGGCCAGATGTTGATGGAACTGAGTCAGTCTACACGAATAGAAGCAGCATTCTGATATCTCAGGGACACCACCCCAATGTCCAGGGGAGGTAATCAAGGAAGGCAAATCATGGCATCAGATTAAGGACAATCTATGCAGAGAACCCCATGCCAAAAAAGATATTAAATGAGTGTCTGGGATACAATCCAATGGAACCACTGACCTCACTCAAATTGCACTGCTGTTGGTTTGCTCTTGGCCAGTTCAGCTGCACTTCCCCAGGGAGCTGCTCAGAAAGAAAATTACTTGCCTGTAATGTTGGGACCACTCTCCTCCACTTCGCAACACGGGCACAAAATGACATAACTGAATACAAACTCAGTCTGGGTCTCGGTTAGACGAAACGCAGGCGAACAAAGGCGAGGCTTTTCCTGAGGACTGACCACTTAGCATCAGAAGTGGAGCTGGTGGCTGGTGAAAACGTGGCAGGGGTCAGAAGGGGGAGGAGAGTGTAATGTGAGGATTACCCATTGCTACAAACTTAATCCCCTGGTTTATTTACTGACTGAGATACAGCATGGAGTAAACCCTTCTGGCCACTCCGCCCAACAATCCCCCAATTTAATCCCAGCCTAAACAGGAATAATTTTTACAAAAACCAATTGAAACAATAGATTTTTGGACTGTGGGAGGAAACCAGAACACCCGGAGAAAACCCACATGGTCACGGGGAGAATGTGCCAACTCCTTACAGGCAGCGATGGGAATTGAACCCGGGTCCCCTTTACTGTAAAACGTTATGCTACCATACTGCCCCAATCAGGAAGGAATTCTCACAAGGGGATAGGGGTTGAAGTTTCAGGCTCTTTCAAACAGGTTGAAGACCATGAGCCTCCAGTCTCATCTTACCCTGAGATTTATATAAGCTTTCCTTTTATCTGAAACACTGAAAGCAGGTTGTTTGTTAGCAGACACTGATATTAACAACACTATTTATTTGCATTTCAGCTCTACAGATGCAGTAAATGTTAGATATTGTTACCGCCACATAACAATAAGGCACTTTCATCTTATGATGGAGATGCAGCTCTCCCTCGGCGTATGGATCTGTCACCATCGCAATCTCCGCATCATCACTGTGGCTCTCCCGTCCAAGTACGGGAATTGCACTGCTCTGAGTTCCTGGCCAGCCTCTGCTCAGGAGAGAAAGGTCAATGTGCGGGAGGTGACAGGCACTGCCAAGGTCCACTGGACCTGGCAGGGCTAATGAACAGGAATGAAAACAGAAAATGCTGGAGGTTCTTTGACTATCACAAAACACAGAGATAAGGCTGCCCAGCACTTTCCCCAAGGGCAAGGCATGCTGGTTGTGAAATGTTTCCTCTCAAGTTCTGCTGCATTCCTGAAGTAATGTAAAAAACCATCGCGTTGTTTAATGCATCACGGCTGTCCACTCCTGGCAGCCTCAGACCGCACATGAGCTCCAGCTCTGTAAAACCACACACTGAGAATGATTAACAAGCTGCAAGATGTACTTTCGGCCAGCCGCTCTTCCTGGAAACCTTGAGTGCACCTGCCTGTCAACGCCTACAGTCGGAATCTCCAGCCACACGCTGCTGGATCTCTCCACAGGCTCATAGCAAGGAGGGAACCAATGTTCTTGAAGCTCCATGAAGTATGGCCAATAGCCAAGGGCTATGACACCCACTCAATCGCACCAGGTCTTGTAATGAGAGAAGGTAAAGGCCCAATCTTCATTAAACAGCTCTTACCTTCTTCTCATTGAAGTCACAGTGTTCGTACGCAGTTACAGAGCTCTATGCAAACGTTACTATGTGTTGTCAAGGAAGGTCACCAGTGGAGGGTTGAGAAGGCTCGGCTCGGCTGCCCAGGGTCCCAAGGGAAGTGATGTCAAATCCCACACTGAGCCTGGTTGGCTGAAATCAGAAATACAAGATCAAGGCTTGAAATGACTGGGAGGGAGCGAGACAGAACTGGCAGAGGATTCTGGAGCTGGGCCCACACCTGGAGCATTACCTGCACATGCCTCCTCTGGGGGGGGGGGGAGGGGCAACTCCCTCACCGCAGGGGAAAAGATGGAAGGCAATCCCAGATACAAATTAGTGAAGGGGAGGCAGATCAATGGATGGCAGGGGTGATGCTCTGTCAGCTGCCCCGGATGCGCTGTAACCTCAGGGAACCTCAAATCTATCCTCACCTACACCCCCACCACCCCCCCCAACACTGCACCGTGTCAGTTGTGAGTGCAAGTCCCTCTACCAATGTACTCAGCGCAGAGATGACCATCAACGCCGCTGTACTCCCATCTAAATTAATTTCCAAATAAGGTAAAATGGGAGAATGTTGGCAAGTTTGGTCCCTATGGAAACAATGGAAGCTTTTAAAAAACAGCAACATTATGATCAGCTTCCCCATTCAACATACCCTGTAGACAAAACTATTTCCCACATGGAATTTCTGTGCCTCACCTTTCCCCAAGCTTCTTAGCTTAAATTAAGTGGCTAGTCAACTGACAGCCCTGAGCACGGGCTCACAAGAGCAAAAGGAAAGGAGACTATGCCAATTATATGTAAGTGCCAGGCCCAAATGGCATTTTAGAAAGAGAGGGCGTGAGGGAGTGGGGGAAGAATTTGTGATCCATTTTGTGGGCCGGTCTCCCAGGGCACAGAGAAGGTGCAGTGGTGGTCACTCAGGCACGATGTGTGGCCTTGGGTCTTGGGTCATTGCCACCCACCTGCCTGGATGATTTCAGTATCGTTGCACTGCCCCCTGCAGGGCCGGCTGAGTCAGATCCACGCCGGAGGAGTACTCGGACGTTGGGGACATAACTCCAGGAGCACCCCAGGGCCGGTTTCACACCTCCACCTGTGTCCCGGACCAAGTAGTTCGTCACCTGGCCAATGAGAAAGGTCACTGGAGTCAACTGGCTTTTTGCCTGAGAGGCTTTTGTCAAACTTTGCTGAATAAGCATCGAACTACCAGTGAGTGGCCGACCTACTCGTTCAGATGAGAAGGTGCACAATTTGTGCCAGTTTCTGTTCTGCTTTACATGATGTCTGATATGTCCTAGAGATCTCAGCCCCGACCAACTCCCCCAAGTTCAAAATCGGAGGGGTTAGCAATGGCAGAAAACAGTTAGCTATAACTAGGGCAGCACACAGCACAGTGGTTAGCACACTCCTTTACAGTACAGTACAATTCTCACCACTGCCTGTACGTTTTCCCCGTGACCGCATGGGTTTCCTCCGGGTGCTCCGGTTTCCTCCCATAGTTCACAGACGTATGAATTGGTAGGTTAATTGGTCACTGTAAATTGTCCACTGTAATAGGCCTAGGGTTAAATCAGGGGAGTGCTGGGTGGCGTGGAGCAAAGGGCCAGACGGGCCTATTCCATGCTGTATCTCAATAAAATAATTTAATTGTCTGCTATTATCCAGCCACTGCTGGCAGACAGCAGTTGGCATTAAGCAAAAGAAAAAAATATTCTACAACTTTAGAACATGCACAGCATTCCACAGCCAACAGAGAACCTTCCAGAAGAGGATAACCGAAGGGTGGCTGAAATCTATCATCACCGTAGAGGCTGCACTCTGAAATATTTCATTTACGTTTGATGCTTCAGGAAATCCCTTAGTTATACAAGCTACTACTTAAATCCAAGGCTTTAATTTAAATTAAATTTAGACTCTTCTCCCACAAAAGCTTGCACATGGCACCCAGGATTAAAACTGAAGAACAAACCTCAAAAGACAAGAATGGGAGGGTGCAATATCACTGAATTAACAGGTAGGCCAGTTCCAGCAGTTCTTGCAAAGAGCTTCCCAATTAGTCCCCTTTCCCTTCTCTTTGTGCTCCCACATTTATGTTCACTTTTCAAGTAGAGAGCCTAATTTATCTTTTAATGTTGCTTTGAATCTGCAGTGGTACTTTTTGGGTCATAATTACCGGTTGCATAAAAAAAAATACTTTTGAACATATCTCAGCCTCTTTCACAATTATTTCAAAACTGTCCTTTGATTCACCCGTTGCTAGAAAGAATTTCTCATTTAAAAGTCAGTGCAAATTTTCCCTTATTCAGAGACACAGAGAACGATCTAAGTTTTTCAACTGCAGATAAATGACTTCTCTCATCCCAGGAACATCTGCTATGCCACTACAGTGATAATCAAAGCACAGCCGCGTCATGCTCGCTGATTCAGCCAACCATTAATGAGAAGTGACCACATCACGTGTGGGATGGTTTCTGTACTCACAATGACGGCGATGGCCAGTTCTCTGGCTAATGTCTTCAGTTCCCTTGCAAGCTGCATCATGAGGGCCATACCTATCGAACAGAATCCAAGAGACACACACACCAGGCATGACCGTCGAACACAGAATAGAAATCTACAGCACATTACAGCCCACAATATTGTACTGGCCATGTAACCTACCCTAGACACGGCCTAGAATTTCCCTAGCGCATAGCCCTCTATTTTTCTGAGTTCCATGTACCTATCTAAGAGGCTCTTAAAAGACCCGACTGTATCCGCTTCCAGCACTGCCAGCAGTGCATTCCACTCACCCACCACTCTCTGTGTGAATAACTTACCCCTGATATCCCCTCGGTACCTATTTCCAAGCACCTTAAAACTCTGCCCCCTCGTGTTAGCCATTTCAGCCCTGGGAAAAAGCCTCTGGCTATCCGCACGATCAATGCCTCTCATCATCTTATACACTTCAATCAGGTCACCTCTCACCCTCCATTGCTCCAAGGAGAAAAGGCCAAGTACGCTCAGCTTATTCTCACAAGATACGCTCTCCAATCCAGGCAACATCGTTGTAAATCTCCTCTGCACTCTCTCTATAGTATCCACATCCTTCCTGTAGTGAGGTGACCAGAACTGAACACAGTACTCCAAGGTCTTATATAACTGTAAAATTACCTCACGGTTCTTGAACTCAATCCCACAGCTGATAAAGGCCAACACACCATACACCTTCTTAACAACACTGTCAACCTGTGCAGCAGCTTTGAGTGTCCTATCAACACAGACCCCAAGATCTCTCAGATCTTCCACACTGCTAAGTGTCTTACCATTTGTTATATCCCATCTTCAAATATCTGGGTTGAAATCCATCTGCCACTTCTCAGTCCAGTTCTGTATCCTATCGATGTCCCGATGTAACCTCTGACAACCCTCCAGACTATCCACAACACCCCGAACCTTTGTGTCATCAGCAAATTTACTAACCCACCCTTCTACTTCTCCATCCAGGTCATTTACAAAAATCACAAAGAGGAGGGATCCCAGAACAGATCCCTGCAGAAAATAGAACTGAAAGTTGCAATATTCTGAATTTAGGATCGTTTTCAGTGCTTGTGAGAGTGATTTTTTTAGGTTTAAGACATATACAATTGACTTTGGCTGCTAGCCTTCACTTCTGAATATGTATTGTGGATTTAATTTGGAGTGCAGCTCTGAACAATGGGTTCCTAAAGGCAGTGAATCCTAGACCAGACAATGCTGATTAAAATTCATTTGGGTGTCTGTGGTCTGGACATGAATCAGGAGGTGTAAACATTGTACGTAGTTTCAAAGAAAGCATTGTCCACACATTGTAAATATGGAATTGTCCTTTGATGTTTGGCACATAAACTATCGAGCCCTACGTTGGGCTAGTAGACCTATCCACCAAAAGCATCTCTGTATGATGCCTGCTGTACCTTGTCTTGTCGAATAAAGAAACTGCTTTGTATCTACCAGAATTTTTCTCCAGTAACTTTGTTCACACAACAACAGTGTTGACTATCCCAAAGGAAGGGCAAGGTAACTGCTTGTCACCCAGCTGTGATCTGATCAGAGATCTCTGTAATAGCATAGCCCAGCCTGCCTGACACGGACCGCAGCCCTGTTGTCAGAAAGCATAACAGACAATGATACATATTCTGCTTCTTATTGTCAGATCAACGTATTTGGTCTCAACCTATCGGAGGCATTTCCTTTGTTCTACCCATCTATCCCTCCCCTACTCACTCTGCTATGGAAAACAAACTTGCTTTTTCTCCCCATTTATCTGCTTACAACGAAGGTCATCAGACCAGAAACGCTAACGATATTTTGCTTTTCACAAATACCGATTGTTTCCAGCATTTTCTCTTTTCATTTTCCTGGTGCCATTGATGAATTATCGGACCTCTGCCATAGGAGGGAGTGATCTGTATCTGAACTACTAATCCAACACAGTAAGTCACCAGACCAGACCATCACAGGACAGTGGGTCTGCAGGATTTTCCTGCGGCTGACCACTCCGTCTCCTCCACCACACCCGTCAGCTTCCTGAGGAACTGGTGCAGGGGACAGGGCTTCAGATTTATGGATCATTGGGATTTCTTCTGGGGAAGGTACGACCTGTACAAAAGGGATGGGCTACACCTGAACCCGAGGGGGACCAATATCCTTGCCGGCAGGTTTGCTCGAGCTCTTGGGGAGGGTTTCAACAAATTTGGCAGGGAGATGGGAAGCAGAGTGATGGGGGTGTTGGTTTATGAGCAGAGGTAGTGTATAGTGAGACTGTCAGGAGGGACAGGCAGATGATAGGGCAAAACTGCAGTCATTGGTACAGGTTGTGGCATAAAAGGGGGACAAAGTTGAAAAGGGTGACAAATACAGGACTGAAGGTGTTATATTTGAATGTGCACAGTATAAAAAATAAGGTAGGTGATCTTGTAGCGCAGGTATGACGTTGTGGGTATCATGGATTCATGCCCGAAGGACGATTGTAGCTGTGAGCTTAATATCCAAGGTGGCACAATCTATTGAAAGAATAGGCAGATAGGCAGAGGAGGAGGAGGAGGAGGACTGGCTCTGTTGGGAAAAAAAATGAAATCAAATCTTTAAAAAGAGGTGACATAGGATCGGAAGGCACTGTATAAAATCTTCATGGCTAAAGTTAAGAAACTACAGGGATAAGAGGATTCTACACAGTAGTCAGGATATGGTCTACAAATTGCAAAATTTCCTCTTAAGGAAACCATGCTGATTTTGGCCCATGTGTCTACAAATATCCTGAAACCTCATCTTTAATAATGGACTCCAACATCTTCCCAAACTCTGAAGTCTGGCTAACTGATCTATAATTTCCTGTCTTTTGCTCCCACACTTCTTAGAAAGTGGATGACATTTGTGATTTTCCAGTACTCCAGAACCATCCCAGAATCGAATGATTCCTGAAACATCCCTACTAGTACCTCAAAAATCTTTTCAGCTACCTCTTTCAGAACCCCAGGGTATAATCCAGCTAGTCCAGGTGACTCACCTACCTTCAAACCTTTCAGCTCCTCAAGCACATTCTCCTTAGTAATCGCAACTACAATCACTTTTGCCCCCCGACACTCTCGAATTTCTGGCATCCCAACTCTTCCAAACCGTTGCTGTCCTATCAGATTCCCTCTTCCCCAGCCCTTGACCTTCCCTACCCACCTGGCTTCACCTATCGCCTCGAGCTAGCCTCCTTCCCCTCCCACACACCCCTCTATTCTGGCGTCTTCCCACTTTGTTTTCAGTCTGGAAGAACGGTCTCGGCCTGAAACGCCAACTGTTTACTCATTTCCATAGCTGCTGCCTGTCCTACTGAGTTCCTCCAGCATTTTGAGTGTGTTACATTGGATTTCCAGCAATTGCAGACTTCCTCATGGTTATGACATAGGAGGCTGCTTGGCCCATCGAGACAGTGGTGGTTCAGAGCAATCCCAAATCTCTCCTTTATGTGATTGGGTTTGCCCTTGCAAGACCGAGCTGCAGTTTAAAAGTTCTCCAGCCAAGGTGCTCTCTACTAGAATCATACAGCACAGTCACAAGCCCTTTGGCCCAAATCAACCAGGTTAACCAAGATACCCATCCAGTGCTCGTTGTCCCCATTTGGCCCATATCCCTCTAATTCTTTCCTATACATATGCATACATATTTTATTTAAATGTTGTTATTGAACCTGCCTTAGCCACTTTTTCTGACAGCACACAGTCAGCATGAAAAAATTATCCCTCAGGTCACTTTTGAAATTTCTTCCCTCTCACCTTAATCCTCCTCCAAGAGGACCACAATCTTGTCGTGGTGTGGAGGCTTGTGTGCCTCAACAACCTGGAGAGTTACGTTGGCTGGAGTCAGGGCTTTGTGCTTTGGCTCTTGGTAGGGTCACCCATGCCAAGCAGGTCAAAGGGCAGAGGCCACACTAAGAGTGGTCCACCGGTCCTCCAGGTTCAAGGGCTCAGCTCAGTGCCACAATCCTGACTGGTCAAACAAAACTGCTTCAGAAACAGCAATGAGAAATATTTCTACATCCCAGTATGACAGTATTCGTGAGCCTCCGCCTGGGACCTGCATGGCTGACAGTAGTGAAAACTGAGAGGAAGCTACTAGCATGATGAAGGAAGCCCTGAACACTGCCGTTATGGCCAAGAACAGACAGAGATGGAGGACCTTCATTGTTGCCCTAAACAACAGCGGTAGGAACATTGGGTAGGAAGCCACCTTAACCCTACACCCTCTAGATCTTAATTCCCCTACCGTGGGGAGAAAGACTGTGTGAGTTTGCCCCGTCTGTGCCCCTCATGAATTAATGAGAATGGCAGAAATACTCAAAAGTCATGGAAACTGAGTAACATTTCATGCCAATAACTCAGCACCACAATTATTTCAGCACTTTCTGCATTTTTTTTTAATTTTTCACTTGATTTCAAGTCTCCACAACCTTTTTATCTCTAATTTTTATACCCCTTTTTAGTAGAAGGCTAGTCCACAGAACCCACCTTCATAAAAGGGTCCCTTGACTGCCTCTCCCTCCACCCTGCCCAACCATGCGCCCCCCCCAGCCTCCGCCGAAGAGCGCCAGGAAGAGGCAGGCACCAATCGCAGCGTGGTATCCTAAACCAGAATCTCTCAATCACTTCTTTGATGCTGGAAAGAGCCAGCTCCATTAGTGTTAGACCTCACAAAACCTCTCACCTTCTATCTGATGGCCACCCAGGATGGGGGAGAGCACTGCTGTGATGGAGTCCACTACGATCGCCTTCAATGAGCTGTGGGCGCCAGCCACCTGCAGAAACAGGATCAACCCCGCCATTCAATTTCGAGTTCACTGTCACGGGCACACAACTGTACATCATGAAAATTAGCTTTTTGCAGCAACACCACAGTACACAGCAAACAGAATCTTCTATTAACATAAATTATACAGAGTTTATATTACAAAGAAAAAAGTCAAACTTAATTACATCAGTACAAGCTGAGGGAAATGTTGTCTGAGTAGAATTAGGGTTTTCAGGACAGTTCAAGAAGGGAAGAAGCTGTTGTTGAATCTTTAGGGTCCTGTACCTTCTGCCTGATGGCAGTATAGGGAAGAGGGCATGGCCTGGAAGCTGGAGCCCTTAATGATGGATATTGCCTTCCTGAGGCCATTCTGCCCATCAGCTCTTAACATAGAAAACATAGAAAATATGTGCAGGACTAGGCCCTTTGGCCCTTCGAGCCTGCACCGCCATCCAGTATGATCATGGCTGAACATTCAACTCAGAACCCTATACCTGCTTTCTCTCCATACCCCCGATCCCTTTAGCCACAAGGGCCATATCTAACTTCCTCTTAAATATAGCCAATGAACTGGCCTCAACTGTTTCCTGTGGCAGAGAATTCCACAGATTCACCACTCACTGTGTGAAGAAGTTTTTCCTCATCTCGGTCCTAGAAGGCTTCCCCTTTATCCTTAAACTGTGACCTTAAACTCTTCTCTACCATTCAATCATGGCTGATTTATTATTCCCTGTCAACCCATTTTCTACCTTCTCCCCACAATCTCTGACACCACTACTAATCAAGAACCTATCAACCTCCACCTTAAATACACCTCCATATGGATTTGGCCTCCATAGCTGTCCACGTATTCACTACACTCAGGCTGAAGAAATTCCTCCTCACTTCAGTTCTAAAGGAACATCCTATTCTGAGGTTGTGACCTCTGGTCATAGACTCTCCCGCTAACGGAAACATCTGCTCCATATCCAGTTCTTTCAATATTCAGTAGATTTCACTGTGATCCCCTTTCATACTTGTAAACTGCAGCCAGTACAGGGCCAGAGCCATCAAACGCTCTTCATACATTAACCCTTTCATTCCTGGGAGCATTCTTGTCAACTCCTCTGGACCCTCTCTAATGCTTCTTATAGATAATTTGCCAACACTGAATAAGAGGAAGGATGAGGACAGTGGAGGAGAAGACAGTTCAAAAGGCTGCACTAGGTCTTTCCATTTTCCTGCGGCAGGTAAATGGGACTGGGTTCGGGCCGCGGGGGACGGGACTGGGGTCGGACCGCGGGGGAACGGGACTGGGGTCGGACCGCGGGGGAACGGGACTGGGGTCGGACCGCGGGGGAACGGGACTGGGGTCGGACCAGGACTGGGATCAGGCTTGTGAATAGGACTGGGGTCGGGCGGGGGAATGGGAAGGGAGTGAAGGGTGCCACAGGATCGTAGCAGCTAGCAAGACGCTATTAGAGCTGGGTTTGTTCTGGACTTTGGAGCTCAATTCCAGTACCATTCTGTAAGGAGTCTGTGTACTCCTATTGAATGTGTGGGTTTTCCCTGGTGCTCCAGTTTCCTTCCACAAGTCCAAAGATGTACTGGGTAGGTTAACTGGTCATGGTAACCCATGGTTAGGTAAGGGTTAATCAGGGTTGTGGGGTTGCTGGGATGATGTGGCTCAAAGGGCCGGGCAGGCCTTCACCGCACAGTACCGAAAAGCAAATAAATAAAGAAGACAGTGTCCAGCAGGGTGGAGGTAGATCAGTATTCGTAGCCACCTAGCCCTCTCCCAGCTCTCACCTGGCGCATGGAGTTTGCCCTGAGCTCCTGCAGCACATCCAGGAGGCAGTGCACCTCAAACACGCGAATCACCTCGATCCTCTGGAGAGCCTCGCTCTGTACAATAAAGGAGTGAAAGTGTCAGAAAGGAGGATGGCGGAGAAGCCAGGTAGGGAAGTCAAAATAAATAGAGTTCCACGTTCATAAAGATTCTTGATATCTCAAAATGTTTCACGGTAAAGCACAGGGACAGGCTTTTCAGCCAACAAGGTGACAAACTAACCAGTCGAACAATACCTCATCCCTTCAGCCCACATATGGCTCCTATCCCTCCACTCCCTGCATATTCATGCACCTACGCAAGAATTTCTTAAACGTCTCTCATTCCTGGCCCCACCATCCACTGCAAGCGCTCACCACGCTCTGCCTCACACATCTCCCTTGAACTCCCCTCTCACTTTAAATGCAGACCCTACGAAAACTATATTGTCTGCCTACGCCGCTCACAATTTTATGAACTTCCAATGGGCCTCCCCAAAGCCTCTGAGCCACAAGGGGCATGTTGGAATTGGGTTGTTTTTTTATACTCTTTATAAGATATTAGCTGAATTAATTCAGGACTAAAATTGTAGTTTTATATCATAGATTCTTTTTAATTGTATTTTTAACAAACTCATGTATTTTTCACAGTGTGTGGTAGTTCATCCCCACTCACCGGCAGAAGGCAGTGTAACAGTTACAAATAACTTTTCATTTTTAATTGGCTAATATTAGCACATTATACAGATGTTATAGTTTGTTTTAATTATGTAGCCCATTAACTGATTGTCTATATCTGAAGAATTTCTGTTATCTCAAGTATAAAGGTGATTGATTTTTCAAAGATTTTTAAATTCAATCTCTTCATCTTCTCATCTCTCATCTGCCTTGTTACCTTTGTTATGAATGTACCACAGCTCTGAGGGGCCGAAGGGTGCGGGACCAGCCCCCTCCTTCCGGAGAATCACAAGATCACTATTAATTTGGGTCTTGGACCCAGGAAATGAGAGACAATGCAACGGATTTGACCATTGTTCTTAGAGACACCTGTGTGAATTGCAACTCTATAGTACGTGCCAGCTATCAGGGACATGGACACCCTCGGGCAATGTGGGGTGGGGATTGTATCACCCTACCTTGATTGACATTTTCAAATCTGCCGGTCATGATAAAAAGGAGACTGCAGGAGGCAGTATCCCAGCGACGCACCAGACGGAGACACCATCGCTCATCGCTCCCATAAGGACGGGAAGCTGTTCGGGAGCCACATGTGATTCGGTTCCCCTAGCTTGGGACACGCATAGCTGATAACCCCGAAAAGGATTCCGAACTGACAACGGGGAACTCACGTTCCCGATTCAACGCTTTGAGTCCAAAAGGCTGGCAAGTTTATTTTCTCTCTCCAACCCGTGAACACCCAGCGGTCCCTTAAACGGCTAAAAGCCTTCATGAACTGGCGAGACTTTTATATTTCCATCGGACAATAGTTTTACCCGTAGACAAACGATAGAGCTACTTCTTATTGTTGATTATTACTATACCCGCACTTTAGATTGAGTATTGACGACGTATATTATCTGAATGTTTGTATTAACCTTACTTTTGTGCCCCTTTATAATTAAAAAAGTTTAAAAATAGTACCATCAGACTTCAGCGGACCTCTCTATCTTTGCTGGTAAGTGACCCAGTTATGGGGTTCATAACAACGTGGGGCCTCGTCTCGAGATTTGATACCAAATTGGGAGGTCAGTGAATTGGGTTTGTAAGTCAAAAAATTTGGATCTGGTACGCGGGTAGCCAGACGGGAAACCAGCAAAGATGGACGTGGATGAATTTATGGAAAACCCGACTCTGGGGGCGCTAGAGGCGGCTACAAAATTAGACTTGGTAAATCTGGCGAAGGGGTTAAGCCTCACAGAGGTGAGGTCATCAATGAAAAAGCGGGAAGTGCGAAGGGTCATAACTCAGTATTACATTGGGAAGAAGGTGTTTGCAGCTGAGGATTTGGAAAATATCCCTGAAAAGGTACTAGCGAGTGGGACGGATCAGTTAGAGTTGGAGAAATTAAGGTTGGAACATGAATTTAAAGTAAAGCAGCTGGAAGCAGCTGAGAAGGAGAAGGAAAGGGCTGAGAGAGAAAGGGAGCAGGCGTTCCAACTAAAGGAATTAGAGGTGAAACGGGTTCATGAGCTCCAGCTAAAGGAGCTGGAAGCAGCTGAGAAAGGGAAAGAAAGAGCTGAGGAGAGAGAGTATGAGGAGGCAGAAAAACAGAGGAAACATGACTTGGAGATGGAGAAGTTAAGGAAAGAGCGAAGAGATCAAGGGTTAGATCGAGAGGAGAGGTTTAATGTTAGTCGGGAGTTGAGGGTAGTACCTCCATTCGAAGAGTCGGATGTTGATAGTTATTTCTTGCTTTTTGAAAAGGTGGCAGTAAATCAGAAGTGGCCCAAAGAGCAGTGGGTGGCGTTGTTACAAAGTGTGTTAAAAGGGAAGGCACAACGAGCATATGCGGCGTTGTCCATCGAGGAGGGGGGAAGCGGAGAATTATGCCAAAGTAAAGGAGGCCATTCTCCGGAGTTACGAGCTGGTACCTGAAGCTTATAGACAAAGGTTCAGAAATTTACGGAAAGGGTGGAATCAAACGTATACCGAGCTAGCCCATGAGAAGGGTGTGCTCTTGGACCGTTGGTGCACCACGGAACAGGTGGACGAGGATTATGGGCATATCAGGGAGTTATTTCTGATTGAGGATTAAAAGGGTGTGTTCCAGAGGAGATCCAGATGTATTTGAATGAGAAGCCGAATAAGTCCATCTCAGAAATTGCTAGGTTCGCAGATGAATATGCCCTAACCCACAAGACAAAGTTTCCCTCGAATAAAAGTACCCCGAGAGACCGTGGGAACAACCAAGAAAGTCCGCCGGCTGAGGCAGAGGTCCCGCCAGGAGCTAGTGGTAAGGTTGAGGGGGAAAGGCCAGGTGGCCCGAGATTTCCGGGCTTGACCTGTTTTAATTGTGGGAAGGGAGGACATATTGCATCTAGGTGCTTTGCTCCGAGAAAGGAGCCAGAAAAAGGGAAAGCAGCGGTCCCTATTGGGTGTGCAGTGGTAATCAGAAAATCGGCAAGAGGGTCCCGGGTAAGCAGAGAGCGCGAGGGTCTGAGATTTATCTGTCACACGGAACCGTGTCTGTGAGGGAGGGGGACCCACCAATTCCCGTATGGATTTGGAGAGACACGGGGGCGGAGCTATCATTAATTAGCTGTAACGTATTACAATTCGGACCTCAGACGGGCGAGGTAGCCCTGAAAGGAATAGGAAAATGGACAGAAATAGGTTGGCGTCATTCAATGTCTGTTGTGAGATGCTGAAGATGTTCTATAGGTCAGTTGTGGAGAGCGCCCTCTTCTTTGTGGTGGCGTGTTGGGGAGGAAGCATTAAGAAGAGGGACGCCTCACGTCTTAATAAGCTGGTAAGGAAGGCGGGCTCTGTCGTGGGCAAAGTACTGGAGAGTTTAACATCGGTAGCTGAGCGAAGGGCGCTGAGTAGACTACGGTCAATTATGGATAACTCTGAACATCCTCTACATAGCACCATCCAGAGACAGAGAAGCAGTTTCAGCGACAGGTTACTATCGATGCAATGCTCCTCAGACAGGATGAAGAGGTCAATACTCCCCAATGCCATTAGGCTTTACAATTCTACCGCCAGGACTTAAGAACTTTTTAAAAGCTATTATTAATGCTTTTTGAGATAGTGATTTAGATGCATATCATATTTTTTACTGAGTTAAGTATTGTATGTAATTAGTTTTGCTACAACAAGTGTATGGGACATTGGAAAAAAGTTGAATTTCCCCATGGGGATGAATAAAGTATCTATCTATCTATCTAGAAATGGTGTCCTTACGTAGGGTCATTTTGGATTGTGAGCTGGTGTATGGATCAGTTGAAATAGGGGTGCCATCAGAATTCCCGAGAACTGACGTGGACGTCCTCCCTGGGAACGATTTAGCTGGGAGCAGGATTTGGTCAACCATGACTATGACCCGCGTGTTGAGGCCCCGCCCATAGAGTCCCCGAGCTATACCGCATGCGCGGTCACTCGCAGCCTGTTGAGATCGGCAGCTGAGAACGGGAGCAGTTTAAAATTGGCCAGTTTTGATTTGGCCGAGACATCTTTACCGACCCTGTGCCACGAGGGTTTAGAGGGTGGTAAAACGAGGAATAGTAACGTGAAAGGGGGTAAGGGAGAGGAGATAGATCTGCCCTTAGCGAAGAGAAAGGTCCTAGAGGTAGGAAATAAAGATGAGAAACGGAAAAAGCTGTTAAAAGGTCCAGAGTTGGACATGGATGATCTGTCAGGGGTGGCAGCCCTGTTTGAAGAAGTTGAGAGTTATCAAGGTGTTCCCGATAATGAGATGAGGGTAGTCCTAGATGAAAAGGATGCCACTACCTTGGAGAGGTCTGCTGGGTTGGCAGACGAGGTTGTTTCAGCCCGCGGGGTTAGTTTACTCCGGAAGGGAGTTGCCCAGAGAGTAGCTGGGAGGAGCAAGGGAATTTGGAATTTGAAAAAGGTACGGGTATTGAAAGCCTGGAAGAGGTCAATGTCCCGTTTGAGAGTGTCCAGGATGGGGATGCATGTGGTTCCGAACCTAGTCACGGAGCTCAGAAAAGTTCTGAGGTATCTGATTCAGCTGAACGAGACGGCCGTCCTTTTGGGTCAGATAGACTGGGTTCAGTGAAGACAGGGTTAACCCTGGTAATTGGGGGAAGGGAGGGTTCCCAGGTGTTTGTACACGAAGGGGTGGTGAACCTTAAAGTGGAACTCGACCATGGGGGGATAAACATTATTATTGAAGGGAACGGAAAGTTTGTAGTTCCCAAATCGAATGAAAAAACTTTAAACCTTGCAGCTCACTTACAGAGTAAGCCGGGAGCTGCCGGGGCCCCACAAGCTATTGTTATTCAAGGGTGTGGTGTGAACAGGCAGCACTTGACATGCTGTCTGAACAAAGCGGGATCGCTTGCAGATCTTAAATTGGAAACTAAAAGCATGACGGGTCCTGAAGAGAAAAATAGCAACTTGCTTAAAACTAAAGAATTGGGTAGGAATGAATTAGGTCTGGGATCCAGTGTTGATACGATAACTCCTATGAATAAGGCGGATGGGAGTTTACCCCGCCAAACTACTCGAGTTCCTCCCATAGAAACTCACCGAAAAAAAGGTGATGATTAATGGGGGCGCCATTTTAAATAGGAAAACTGGCTGTACGGGATTTTGACAAAGCATGTGAATAACAAAAACAACCCCCTTGGAACCTGCCTGTTAAGTTGAAATCTGATGCTACCGGCCTTTAGTCAGGTACAAGAGAAAAAAAATATTAAAGGAAGTCCCACTGTACTCGTTACCTGTTTAGATGCTGAATTAAATGTATAACTGTATAGCTCTGTAGTGAAACGGAAAGCTTGTGTATTGTGTTAGATTCTAAAATCCTGTAAGACTCTGTACTACTTCGTTTCACCGCTGGTGAAAACGCTTTGAAGAAAGGGGGTGTTATGAATGTACCACAGCTCTGAGGGGCCGAAGGGTGTGGGAGCAGCCCCCTCCTTCCGGAGAATCGCAAGATCGCTATTAATTCGGGTCTTGGACCCAGGAAATGAGAGACAATGCAACGGATTTGACCATTGTTCTTAGAGGCACCTGTGTGAATTGCAACTCTATAGTATGTGCCAGCTATCAGGGACATGGACACCCTCGGGCAATGTGGGGTGGGGATTGTATCACCCTACCTTGATTGACATTTTCAAATCTGCCGGTCATGATAAAAAGGAGACTGCAGGAGGCAGTATCCCAGCGACGCACCAGACGGAGACACCATCGCTCATCGCTCCCATAAGGACGGGAAGCTGTTCGGGAGCCACGTGTGATTCGGTTCCCCTAGCTTGGGACACGCATAGCTGATAACCCCGAAAAGGATTCCGAACTGACAACGGGGAACTCACGTTCCCGATTCAACGCTTTGAGTCCAATAGGCTGGCAAGTTTATTTTCTCTCTCCAACCTGTGAACACCCAGCGGTCCCTCAAACGGCTAAAAGCCTTCATGAACTGGCGAGACTTTTATATTTCCATCGGACAATAGTTTTACCCCTAGACAAACGATAGAGCTACTTCTTATTGTTGATTACTACTATACCCGCGCTTTAGATTGAGTATTGACGACGTATATTATCTGAATGTTTGTATTAACCTTACTTTTGTGCCCCTTTATAAATAAAAACGTTTAAAAATAGTACCATCAGACTTCAGGGGACCTCTCTATTTTTGCTGGTAAGTGACCCAGTTATGGGGTTCATAACACCTTATTCAAACTTTAAAATAGACGATCATGAAGCAAAGTTTCTCGCTCATTCCTGATCTCCCAAAAGAACCCAGGGATTGAAAATAACTGAGATCCAACAGAAACAACCCATCTTTATCCAGTCTTTCCTTATACCACGTGTCCTCTAATCCAGGCAATCTCATGATAAACCTCTTCCCTCCACGTCCTGGTTGTTGCTTTGAAACAGACAGGAGCGAGCGGCCATGACGACCTGGGAGCTGGTCTGACCCCTACCTGCTCCTCCATGCGGTCAGCTTGGCTCTGGATCAGCTGCAGGAGGCGGCAGCCGCTCAGTCCTCCCGTCGTGTCGATGTACAGGACCTTCTGCTTCAGCTCACACGCGATGCTCGTGGCCAGGCCGAGGCACACCTTCAACACAATTTAGAGCAGAGCTGAAACTCGTCTGTCCCTGCCCCAACACACCAACATTAACAGCAATAAATAAAAATCCCGAGGAAGGAGCAGGCGAGGCAGGACCATCTTCGCCACCATGTTGGGGGCGGTAAGTACAAACTACACTGACACAGTTGGTTTCATCCATCCATCTAGAGTTTGAGGTCAGTGATTACAGGGCAGGAATGGACTGGGAGTTCCCTGCAATAGCTATGGGTGGCAAAATTAATTCCTCTCCCATCTAAACCCCCCCATTTACTCCCTGGCACCTAGAGCATAGAAAGGCACAGCTAATGGACAAGCTCTTCGGCTGTGCTGACCACGATATAAATTTAAACTCATTTCATCTGCACGAGATCTCTATCCCTTCATTCACTGCCTGTTCACGTGGTTCGATGACTTTGAATGTCCAAAAATTGCCGCATCTGCTTCCATCTTGATTCCTGGAGATGAAGTTGTACAGATCAAAAATCCAAAAGGCTTTCTATGGGTTCATTACAAGTGGGCCACATCGCTACTCACAGGAATTCACAATCTTGCTGATTACCCGGCTCACTGCAGGGAAACACCAGGGCCCTGTTCAGTCAGCAATGGTGGGAACTACGGCTTAGCATGCTGGGATACCAATGGCTCTTTGCGATTCGTAGATGGCGTCTATTTCGACATGATTACTTATGGAGTTATCAGAAGAGAACCACGCTTTTAAAAATTCTCGTGCCTGCTTCTTGCCTGCCTGCGCCAGAACCTCCGCGGGGCCCCAGCCAAAGTATCGCAAGCCAATACAGTTCAAAGGTCAACTGAAGTGGTAGCCAATCAGGACCCAGGTAAGCGAACGGAAGCCTATATAAAAATGAGCACTCCCAGAGAGAAACACCAATAACTGCGCACTGAGGATGTCACCTCGACTAGTGATGAAACATCTGCAAGCTAACAGCCAACATCAAACGCCTCCACCCAAGCTACCGACATTCACCAGCATCCTCGTCTTGTCTTGCTATGTCCAATGGCTCTGGCCCCCTGTTGTTCAAAGGGAAGCTATGTTTATCAAAGACTTCTTCCTAGTCTGAATGCACACTATCTGTAAACTCTTCTTGCCTGGACATTGTCATAAGCCTTGCCTTGCTGCAAATTCCATAGTACTTCGTCAACTTCATAACATTTTACATTTTAATTACTAAAATTGTACTTCTTGATTCACACAGCTAAGCTGGGATAACAGAGAAGCAGCCTGTTCAAAGTTTGTTCTTCAATATGGCGTTTATTCTTTACTTCCTAGTGCAGGCCACAGTTTATTGTTGCAGGTTGCCTTAATTTCAATTGTCAAAAGTTTGATCAGTATTTCAAAACACAAAATAACAACATCATTACTTCACCTACATTAATCAGCCAGATTAAAGGTAAATTCACAGAGGTTTGGAATATGATCAAAATTAAACTGATCTACTGTATAATTTCTCCCATGTCCATCCCAGATATTTTGCAAGTCCTCAGGACATACACACCATAGCTTGAGCACTCCTTGGATTAAATATAGTAAGTGCGTGCTTAAAGAGAAAAAAAATCAGAGGTTATCGATAGGAGTGACTGAGGCAAATGAATTGTGACTGGTCAGAACATTAGAACATAAGGAGAATGAGTTCATTTGGATTCTTGTGCCACTAATTTCAAACTTGCCAGTCAGCTCAGTTGAACTTAACTCTGCTGGGTTTGGCGAGGTGTGTTCACAGCTCCGGGATAATGAATGATTGGACCTATTCTTGTTTAAATGTAGGTAATCCATAAGGACAGTAACTCCAGAAGCTGCAAAAATTCAGTGTTCTTACCTGAGTCTTTCCGCTGCCTGGCCCTCCTACGAATTCTGTCAGCTCTCCTGTGTAAAGGCCCGTATCCAGCAACTTGTCCAGGCTGCAAAGAGGAGGCAGAAACCGCCGGTAAAAGGTCAATGATCTGGTGAGGGCAGTAACAATGCAGCAGCACCACCTCAAGACAGGTGAGCTGAGTGACTACTGGCATCCTTACCAAACTTCCCTGCGTCCCTAAACATTGCCACCGGCCCAGGCGATCTGCCAGCATAACACACCGTCAATCCCATTCCTGTGTGGACACAGTGGCTCCTGCGTAGACACCAGGTACCCCAGGATTTCAGGCAACCCAACGACATCAGAAGATGCAACCACTGCCTACATCTTGCCCATTTCTTTCCATGTTATCTGGAGACAGCAGTGAGGCTGTTACGCTCTGCGCTTAACTAAGTGTCTGGGGACGGACTCTCTTTGTGAACTTCAGCTCCAAACTCCAATTGCGTTTATTGTTTGCAAGATATGTTTTCTTTCTCTCTTTCTGCATATTGGGTGTTCGACAGTCTTCTCTTTTTTTTATGGGTTCTTTTGGGTTTCTTTGTTTTGTGGCTGCCTATCAGGAGACACATCTCAAGGTTGTAAAATGTATACATACTTTGATAAAAAATGTCCTTTGAACTTTGAATTAGACCATAATACATAGGAGCAGAAATAGGCCATTTGGGCCATCGAGTCTGTTTCACCCAATACAGCAGATTCACTCAATCTATTTAGACCATAAGATATAGGAGCAAAATCATGCCATTTGGACCATCAAATCAACATGGCTGATCCATTTCCCCCCTCAGCCGCAATCTCCTGCCTCCCTTCATGCCCTGACCCATCAAGTATTCATCAAGCTTTGTCTTAAATATACCCAATGACTTGGCCTCCTCAGCTGCCCTGTGGCAACGAAATCCCTGAGTCTGTGTCCTCTGGCCCTATCCTCTCCATACCCACTCTATCAAGGCCTTTCACCATTTGATAGGTTTCAATAAGGTCACCCCTCATTCTTCTGAATTCCAGTGAATACAGGCCTACAGCCATCAAACACTCTTCGTATGACAAGCCATTCAAACCTGGAATCATTTTCGTGAACCTCCTTTGAAACTTCTCCAGTTTCAGCACATCCTTGCTAAGATGAATGGTCCAAAACTGAGTACAATTCTCCAAGTGAGGCCTCACCAGTGCTTTATAAAACCTCAGCATTACATCCTTGCTTTAATATTCCAGTCCATTGTATTTGCCTTCCTCACCACAGACTCAACCTGCAAATTAACCTTTAAGTAATCCTGCACAAGGTTTTGCACCTCAGTTTTTTGTATTTTCTCATGTTCCCTGAGTACAGGAGGCTGAGATGTGACCTCACAGAACTGCACAAGATTATGAGAGGCACAGATAGGGTAGATGGCCAAAATGTCTTTTTTTCCCCCCCACTGTGGAGGTATCAAACCCAAATGATTTCAAATTAAGAGGTAAAATCATTAAAGAGACCCTTAGAGGTTAGTTCATTTTGCACTGGGAGTGGTTGATCTCTGGAAAATGCTGCCATAGGAGACAGTGGGATCAGACAGTTTCTATGTTTAAGAGGAATTTAGACAATTAAATAGGCAAGGCACTTGAACATAAGGCATGGGAACAGAATTAGGCCATTCAGCCCAGTGAGTCTGTTCTGCCATTTCATTATGGCCGATTTATTTTCCCTCTCAACCCCATTCTCCTGCCTTCTCCCTGTAACCTTTGATGCCTTGACTAACTAAGAACCTATCACCCCTCACTTTAAATATACTCAATGATTTGGCCTCCACAGCTGTCGTGGCAATGAATTCCACAGAGCCACCAGCCTCTGGTTAAAGGAATTCCTTCTCAACTCTGTCCTAAGTGGACATCCCTCCCTTCTGAGGCTTCAGGAGCAGGTGGCCAACTCCTCCTGTTTACTTCTGTGACGTACAAGGCAACTCTCCTTCAAGGCACAGCAGACGATCTGGGCAGCCCCTACCTGGGGATTCCTGTAGACAGGATGGCTGTGGAGCCCAGCAGCTCCTCGTAGAGATCCGCACCGTTCGAAGGGAATGGCGAATACTGAGCAAGTAACACACGCCTCACAGCCATCAACGTCTGCAAACAGAGGAGAAACTGAGTGTAAATCAACTGAAGGGGTAGATGAGATGCAACATTATAAATACAGGAGCAACCTCTGGGAGAATAGGTGAAGGCAGGAGCTAGTAACAAGCATCCCTGATCCATGGCGAGTTATCTGATGAAGGTGAACAGGCTACCACAGACATTCTGCTCTGGGTGGGGAAAGGGTTGGAAGGATCGGCCTCACCTTTGTTCCTGCAAACTTAGATCGTGATGGACAAATCCCGGTGGTGCTGTCCTGACTGCAGGCAGAGCTGGGCACCTGCTTGGGGTAGGAGAGTGGTGAGGAACAAAGGAGCACTTGCTTGGGGTAGGAGAGCGCTGTGGAGAACCGGGGGAAATAAACCCTGGAGTGAACCAAAGCCTCAAGGAACAGGGGAGGGTGGGAAGGGAGGGGGAGAGGAGAGGAGGGGTGAGAGAGGGAGAGGAGGGGTAAGAGGGAGGTGTGGAGAGGGGGAGAGGGAGGTGTGGAGAGGGGGAGAGGGAGGTGTGGAGAGGGGGAGAGGGAGGGGAAAGAGAGGGAGGGGGAGAAAGAGAGGGGGGAGAAAGAGAGGGGGGAGAAAGAGAGGGGGGAGAAAGAGAGGGGGAAGAGAGGGGGGAAGAGAGGGAGGGGGAAAGGGAGGGGGGAAAGGGGGAGAAAGAGAGGGAGGGGGAAAGAGAGGGAGGGGGAAAGGGAGGGAGGGGGAAAGGGAGGGGGAGAAAGAGAGGGAGGGGGAAGGGGGGGAAGGGAGGGGGGAAGAGAGGGAGGGGGAGAAAGAGAGGGGGGAGAAAGAGAGGGGGGAGAAAGAGAGGGGGGAGAAAGAGAGGGGGGAGAAAGAGAGGGGGGAGAAAGAGAGGGAGGGGAAGAAAGAGAGGGAGGGGGAGAAAGAGAGGGAGGGGGAGAAAGAGGTGGAGAAAGAGAGGGGAGAGATAAGGGTGAGGGGGAGGGGGAAAGAGGGGAGGAGAGGGGGAGAGGAGGGAGAGAGGGGAGAGTGGAGGGGTAAGAGGGAGGTGGGAAGAGGGCGTGGGGAGAGGAGGGGAGAGGGAGGTGGGGAGGGGGAGAGAGGAGGGGTGAGGGGGAAGAGGGTAGAGAGGAAGAAAAAGCACCAACTACCTAATGAGACAGAAGTCTGAAACTTGGGAGAGGGTGAGTTGCCTCATCCTAGTGAGTATACACAAATAGTCCCCCAGGAACACAGACTCAATCTAACCAGCAGAGTTTAAGGATTTCAAGCCAGCAGATAGAAAAGCCAGTAACTGTCAAACTGACTGCAAACTTGGAGTGTCAGGAAATAAGCTGACTAGTCCTTGAGAGAAGGAAAGTTTCTGCCCTTTCTCAACCTGACCCAAAGCTGAGTTCCATATTAACAAGGCTGATTACTCACTGCCTTCCGAAAAGACCCAGTGAGCTCCTTGAAGCTAAAGCCCAAACGGAGCAGTGCTGGGGCAATACATGCCAGTTCTACCAACAATGTCCAGTCAAGTCAACTTCTATTGTCATTTCGACCATAACTGCTGGTACAGTGCATAGTAAAAATGAGACGACGTTTTTCAGGACCATGGTTTACATGACACAGCACAAAAACTAGACTGAACTACGTAATAAAAAACAGAGAAAGCTACACTAGACTACAGACCTACACTGGACTGCATAAAGTGCACAAAAACAGTACCGGCATTACAATAAATAATAAACAGGACAGTAGGGCAAGGTGTCAGTCCAGGCTTCGGGTACTGAGGAGTCTGATAGTTTGGGGGAAGAAACTGTTACACAGTCTGGTTGTGAGAGTCCAAATGCTTCGGAGCCTTTTCCCAGACGGCAGGAGGGAGAAGAGATTGTATGAGGGGTGCATGGGGTTCTTCATAATGCTGTTTCCTTTGCGGATGCAGCATGTAGTGTAAATGTCCGTGATGGCGGGAAGAGAGACCCCAATGATCTTCTCAGCTGTCCTGGAAGTGACTGTGGATTAGCTGGGCATGTGCACGCTTTGCCCCTCTGATGGCTCGGGACAGTTTGGCCCTTGCTGTTGTTAAAGCTGCCTTGTCGCCTGCTCTGAAGGCGGAGTCGCAGGACCTCAGCAGCGCACGCACCTCCGCGGTCATCCATGGCTTCTGGTTGGCACGTGTAGTGATGGTCTTGGACAGAGTAACATCATCAATGTACTTTCTGATGTAGCTGGTCACTGATGCTGTGTACTCCTCTAAGTTGGGAGAGCCGCCATCGGTCATTAGCTGCTCCCTCATTTCACCCTCCCCCTAACATGCCATTTAAGACAAGAAATGGTAAACGTAAGAGATTCTGTAGATTAACACATCCCAAATGCTGGAGGAACGCAGCAGGTCACGGTAGCATAGCGGTTAGTGCTAGGCTAGTACAGCTCGGGGTATCAGAGTTCGGAGTTCAATTCCAGTATCATCTGTAAGGAGTTTGTACGTGGAATGCATGGGATTTTTCTGGTTTTCCTGTTTCGTCCAATAGGCCAAAGACGTACCGGTTAGCAGGTTAATTTGTCGTCGTAAACTGGATATGCTGGAAATCTTGAGCAACACATAACATGCTGTTGGAACTCAGCAAGTCAGGCAGCATCTACAGAGCAGAATAAATTGTCAACCTTTTGGGCCCAAAACATCAGTCGTACTCCCCTCCATTGAAGCTGCCTGACTGGCTGAATTCCGCCAGCGTGTTGAGACAAGAAATGGGGCCCTGCAGCACCATTCATTAATTAAACAATAATTCCCTTTGAACCATCACTGCAACAGCAGCTTAACACACCAAGTCTGCCCTCAGGCGGCCAAGACAGTAGAAGCAACACTAGAGGCGGTTACCTTGTACGAAATGGAACATTTCTGTGCCAGGTCTTCAATGTCTGCAGTCACTAAGTTCACCACTGAAACAGATTGAAGAGCATTATTAGAATTTAACTCTCAGCACAGGGGTCTGAGGATGACAATAATTCTAATCCTGTGCCTTTATTTGTGACAAATCAAAGGTAGCCTTCAGCCTACGTTTAGTACAAGTTAAAAGTCTGTCCCATCATGAGCTCATCAGGCCAGTGCTTAAGCCGGGTTCCGTTGTATGAAGTGACTGAGAGTACGAGACCCCCCTGGATAGGATGCTAGTCTATCATGAGGTTAACCCCCAGCATTTTGCCGGTACCCATTTTCAGCTGGGTGGACTGGAGCTGGAGCAATGTGTGGTTAAGTGCCTTACTCAAGGACACAACATGCTGCCTCGACTGGGGCTCGAACTCACGACCTTCAGATAGCTAGTCCAACATCTTAACCACTTGGCCACGCGCCACACAATGTTCGGCACAAATTAGTGTTCAATTCCCAAAACACAGATTGGGTCCCGGAGTTTACACTATCTCTTTGAGCTCCAGATGGAAATAGTGGAGGCAATGATACAGCCTCTTTACTGGAAGATAACATCCCAAGGAGCTTGGTATTAAAGTCATGCCAAGACAATGGGAAAGATCATCTCTGCTTTGTCCACTAATGTGACAGGGACCGTTAAGAGGGCTAGCATTCCCAGGCACGGTTTGATGCATTTCTGAGGTTTCATTATGTGTTAGCAACCACCTCTGTTCCCCAACATTAATCAATGTAACTAAACTCAACAGTTAACAGCAGTGCTAGAAGTTTAATATTTACTCCCTAGAGACCACAGGACAATCTTATGGTTCGGTGTCCTTACTAAACGGCATCTAAGATTCGCAATGTCCAAAAGCAAAATTCTTATAGATGCTGAAAATCCACAGCTGATCACGTGGTATCCAGAGAGAAAGAGTTAGTGTTTCAAGCCTGGCCTCTGCCTGAATGTTTGTTCATTTCCACGAATGTTGTCGGACCTGCCGCGTTCCTCCAGCATTGTGTGTGTGTTGCTCAGCGTTTCAAGCTAATGATTTTTCACCAAAGCTGAAGAAAAAGTTACGAATGAAACATATAGTAAAGTTGAAGACAAATGGGGGCAGGGAGCAGAGGAAATAAACAAAATGCGGTCATTGATAGGTTGGGGCTTATAGTGAATCATATTTTTTTTAATTTACACTTAGTGTCCATCCTTACAGCTCTTGAACCAAGTGGCTTGCTAGGCCATTTCAGAGCGTGTTAAAGGGTCAATGGATGTGGAGTTACATATTTGCCACAAAGGGTAAGAACGCCCGATTTCCTCCCCAGATCCATACCTAACACCCATGACTCAGGTAACATTCTGAATGGTGGGAAACAGTGGTAAAGACTACATAACCATAGGCTTATTTGGGGGGGGGGGGAGAGATGAAATAGTAACAATTCTGATATGAAAATATATTGCCTGCTGTAAAACTTTTGAGATGTTGGATAAATAAGCCAAGAAACTATTCCAGCAGTGCATTTGAGTAGCACGAGATAATTTATGAGGCATGGGATTACAAAATCTGGGACCCAGTCCAATCCCACAGGTGTCCAACTGAATTCCTTCAAATTTAAAAAAATAGGCGAGATTCAGCTTGCACGGGAATGTATTTTTGTTGGTGTGATGTACAAGTTGTGGTGTATACTGCCTCCACATGAGGCCGCCGGACAACATTACAATTGGCGATAATGCCCGCTGACGCCACCTGAAGCGTGAAAAGCGCTTGTCTTTATGAGTATGCCCACCCAAGGGCTAGCAGGGCAAGTCAGCGGCAATCCACTCCATACCTGTCTTCACGTTCTGCTCCTTTAAAGCCTGGATGAGGTGGGCGGTGGCTCCGGGACAGATGCCCTCTCTGAGGATCACCATGGTGGGAGGGCGGTTATGGGACTCCGAGCGCCCCGGGTCTGCGGCTGCGAGTGCACGAACTCAAACGGGGTGAGTGGAAGTGGGGGCAAAGGGTGTGCGCAGCCGAGTGGGCCTCAGATGCCTAGCAACTCAACTGTCGGGCCCAGATTCCCCCCCCCCCCCCACCCGAACTCTCGCTTATTTCTAAACGCTGCCCCTCCGCTTGGCTCATCTTCCCGCCAGAAAAGTAACAAAATCTAATTTATTGTCGCGGAGTTCCAGGACTTCATGACGTCACCCCGTTTGTTTAAAAAAAACGAATTAGCCCCGTAATTACTCGTATAAACCCGACCTGAGCAACTCCGACCGTAAATAGTGGTGTAATGTCATCCCAAAAGCTGCAAGAAGCAGTTACAATTGAAAAAGAGATGGCAAAATGATCATAGTCATTAGTTCGTTTAATATTGTCCTTTTACCCCTTTTAATCTTTTGCCAAAGCTGTTCTTATTACTTTAAATATTTAATTTTGTTTATTTGGTAAATCTCACAGATTTAAAAATATATATATTCATTCTTTCATAGGATGTGGGCATCAATGGTAAAACCAGCATTTATTGTTTGTCCCGAGTTTCTCTGAACTGAGGAGGCAGTAAGGAGTCAACCTGATTGGTGAATCACACAAATGGGCAAGACAGGGTAAGGTCAACAGATTTCCTTCCCTGAAGAATGTTATTAAATCATGTGATAGCCTGCTAGGTTCATGTAGTCATTACTAGCTTCTTAAAAGAAAATTCAGTTTCTGCAGTCCCCACGATGGCATTTGAACTCATGTCTGGAAATCAGTAGTCAAGAACAATACCTACTAGTCCAGTTAATTTATGATTCAAGATTCTAAATTGTCATTTCCAGTACACAAATATAAAGGAGAATTAAATAATTGTTACTCCGGATCTGATGTGGCACAAAAAAGACAATATGATAATGAAGATAATGATAAAAATACACAATATAAATATATAAAAGAGCTTGTATACATAGACTCATTGTATGTACATAAAGTGATGCTAGATACAGGAGTGTCCGTACATAAGGTGACTCTGACAGGAAATAACAGTAGTGGTGGTGGGGGTTGTCGAGGGATAGGTTAGTGGGTGGAGGTGTTGATCGGCCTTACTGCTTGGGGAGAGTAACTGTTTTAAAGTCTGGTGGTTCTTCCTGATGGGAGTGGGACATACAGTCCATGGGTGGGATCCAATAGACAATAGGTGCAGGAGTAGGCCATTCGGTCCTTTGAGGCCCTGATCATCCACAACCAGTACCCCTTTCCTGCCTTCTCCCCATATCCCTTGCCTCTGCTATTTTTAAGAGCTCTATCTAACTCTTTCTTGAAAGCATCCAGAGAATTGGCCTCCACTGCTTTCTGAGGCAGAACATTCCATAGATCCACAACTCTCTGGGTGAAAAAGTTTTTCTTCAACTCCAATCTAAATGGCCTACCCCTTATTCTTAAACTGTGGCCTCTGGTTCTGGACTCCCCCAACATCGGGAACATGTTTCCTGCCTCTAGTGTGTCCAATCCCTTAATAATCTTATATGTTTCAATCAGATCCCCTCTCATCCTTCTAAATTCCAGTGTATACAAGCCCAGTCGCTCCAATCTTTCAACGTATGACAGTCCCGCCATCCTGGGAATCAACCTCGTGAACCTATGCTTCACTCCCTCAATAGCAAGAATGTCCTTCCTCAAATTTGGAGACCAAAACTGAACACAATACTCCAGGTGTGGTCTCACCAGGGCCCTGTACAACTGTACAATCCTTCACGATGTGGCCTTATTCTGTATATATATGCCCTTGTGGTGTTAACCACTGATAAAGGACCTTTGGCCTGAAATATTAACCCTATTTCTCTCTCCATGGTTGCTGGCAGACCTGCTGAATGCATCCAGAGCTTTCTGTTTTCATTTTAACTTGATCATTATGCCTACTGCAATAATCAGATTAATATTACTTTTGTATACATGCTGTGGTTCCTTAAGGTTGTTATTGATTCTCCCAATGGCATGCATCTCAAATAGCCTCTGACAACCAAGTCCAGCTCCTGGCCTTCATGTATGGCTTAGCTAGTAAGCCTGGCAGAACAGTCCCTGCTGACAGGAGAAGAGGCAAAGGTGGGTTACTGGTGTCTTAAAGCCTTCGGGCAAGCTTGGGGCAGATGAGCTTGTCAGCCATAGCTCATCTAGGAGAAGGGAAACTCTGATCTCAAACCTCCACTGCCTTGCAGTTATACAGCTATAGTCACTCATGGGGAAGACTTTGGGAGTAATCCCCGAGGAATAATCTGGAGCAGGATTCCCTATGTAGAGTTCAACGCTGACTGGCAACTCAGGCAATGCTGCTGGTCCCAAACTGTATTGGTCTTTGCCGTTCCTTTGGATCCATCAGCTGAGTGGAGAGGGGGAGCCCGCTACATGGGCAACAGTTTGCCCTCCTTATCGTACTGCCCTGGCGTGCGTATCATACAGACGGCTAGGATGTGACATACATGGTTGACTTCGACCAACAGAGGACCTGTCAATACATGCTTACGCTCTCTCACCTTTTTCTCCTGTCAGCTTTCTCTCCCTGTTTCATTTTCAATATTATTGGCTTCATTACTCAAATCCAATTAGGTTGGATGACATGTTTGTCTTGTTTTCCCTCAGTATTTAGAAACGGCTGGATAAACAAGGGCAGGGGGTTACCAACCTTAGTGCCAGTTGGCATTTTGGTCTCATTATCTCCTCTAACCTCAATAAACATTTATAACAGTTTCATGGTGACTCTACAAGAACAGGGTGGTACAGCAAAATTGAATTATTCCTCATGAGTCAAATGGAATTATAATTACAATTAAGCCTTAGCATTCTCAGAACAAAGCTTGCGAAGATGGCAGTACGCGTTAGTGAACCGGTACAGCAGTAACGGGATTATGAATCTCATGGTGCTTTTGCCAATCTGACTAAGCTTCAGCACTTGTACTTAACAATGTGTGAAATCCTCGGGAGTTGAGGAGAAAATGGGCACACTCATTCTCACCAGGACCATGCATCTAGGTAAAGAGAAGATTTTCATCATCAACCTGGACCCAAGCCCCAGAGGATATCCTTTATCCATGTCCACTGTGTCCCACCCAGTCTCCTCGGATAAATGGCTGCCTCAGTACCACTGCACTGTTTACACACATGTAGAATGTCAGCAGCTCTCCAATATCTCAAAGTCAAAGTCGGGTTCATTGTCAGATGGACAAGTGCAAGAATGCACAGATGCAACGAAAATCTTTCTTGCAGCAACATCACAGATGCATGGCACCATCCATAAGAAAAAGATAAATTCACCATAACTTACACATTCTACAAGAGAGAACACAAACTAGAACAAAAAGCAAGAGCATTTTAGTGCAAAGTAATCAATGTGGTCATAGCCGTGCTAAACTAATACCCTCAGGCCATTAAACTCCTGAATTCCTTGCCACGTTGCATTCGAAGTGTCACTGGATAATTTGTACTGTACCCTACATTATGTAATGTATGCACTTTATTTATGTTTATCTGTGTGTAATTCAGTTGTAGATTTAATTTTTACTTTCCTAAGTGTGTTATATGTGTGTTATGTGTACCTACTGTGATGCAGGAAAATGTTTCCTGGTTTGGCGATATACATGCATATATTTAAATGACAATAAACTTGACTCGACTAGCGTTCTGGTTGGTTCAAGAACTGAATGGTTGAAGGGTAGTGGCTGTTCTTGACCCCAGTGGTGAGGGACATCAGACTTTTGTACGTTCTGTCTGATGCTAGTCGGGAGATGACAGCATGAACCAGGTGGTGGAGACCTTTGATGTTAGATATTCTCTCCAGGGAGCCCCTCGATATTCCTACCGACGGTGGGGGAGGTGTGTCTCTGATATATTGGGCTGAGTCCGCTAACTCTCTGCTCTTTATCTTTCTGCACATTCAAACAGTTACCATTCTGTAGATTTGCTGAGGATGCTCACAGGAAAATAAATCTCAGGGGAGTATATGGCGACATACATGTACTTTGATAAATTGACTTTGAGCTTTCAACATTGCTGTACGAATCAACGGTACCAAGATGATAGCTCTTTACACATAGTTCCTGCAGCTATTCAACCGGAGACGGAATCACAACGGAGCTCAGTGCCCAGTGCCGGCAATATACAAAGGATGATGGAGTCCTGACGAAGGGTCTCGGCCCGACTCTGTTCCACAGATGCTGCCTGGCCTGCTGAGTTCCACCAGCATTCTGTGTGTGTTGCTTTGGATCTCCAGCACCTGCAGACTTTCTCGTGCCTGTGATACAAAGGAGCTGATCTGGGAGAAGAATCAGTCTGATTACCTCTCCTTCCAGCCTGGGGACATGAATGTCATGTTTTAGCAATTATTTTCTTTAGGGACCTGATTTTTAAAACATTTATTATTCTTTGTGAGCGATTTAAAGAGCCTCGGTAGCATAGTGAAGCTGTCAAAAGCATGTGATTTAACTCCTTCCCCAACGCGACAGACATTCTTCCCTGACGGCAGGACTTTCCGTGGCAGATTGAGAGGAGCGACACTTTTCAACCAGAATCGAGCTTCCGGCTTTGTTTGACATTCATTTCCTGTCCCAGCTGCTTCCCCAATGAATAATCCATAAGGCAGGCTGGCGAAGAAATAACAGGCAGCTGGAGGAGGCAGCGCCCTCCCCCAATCACTTTTCCTTTTGTTCGTCTATTCGGCAGAGCTGGGGAGTCAGTCACGGCCTTTCCAGTGCCCCGTGAGCCCTCCTCTGTGAAGAACGCTGGACGGACGGGAGCCTGTCTCTCGAGCTAGTTGCCCTGCATTGAGGGCGTTTCAGTCTGGGGGTTCATTCGGCTGACAGTGGCCCCCTCCCCCTGCATTGCACAAATGGTGGTTTTGTTTTCGCAGAAGCCAGCATTGGACAGCTCCTGTCTACCGAATTCTGAATGACTGGCAAACGTGCCGTGCCTCGTTCCTCCAATCCTCATCGGAATGAAGCGGACGCAACTGTGTCTGTGCGGCTCCATGTGACTGGGGTGCTGTCAGCTCCTCTCAGTTTCTCTGCATCCTACAAGAGCAGCCAAAGGGAGAGGCAGGCGGGCTGCGGTAGAACAGCAGCACAGGGGCGGGCGTCAGCGCCAACAATCGGCGTAGCGCGCCGAGCTGGATGAGAGGAAAGACACGGTGAGGATGCCGAATAAAAGGACCCCTCGACACCAAAACGGATCGCGCGATGGAGATTCGGTGGGCTCCCGCCGCCTTCTCCAGTGGGGTCGGTTGGTTACTGTGGCGGTGATGCATTTTTTTTTTCTCTCTCTCTATCTCTCAACAATTAGGTCCTGTTAGGATGAGGGGAGCGACGAGCTGGAGAGATGCGTGAAGCAGCCCGAGATAAGCCCCAGTCCTCCTAGAGAACGAGCATTGCCTACAGGAGAGAGACACAGACGCGATTGAAATGAGCTTGCTGAAGCCAAGTGGGCTGAAAGCCCCTGGACGGGTCAACAAGCACTCCAGTCCAATGGGCCGAGGCACTGCAGCAGCCGGTCCCAAAGAAGGTAAGAGATCAGAGCGTGAAGCATCATGCTGTAGGAATCGCTGCCTTCGATAGAAACGAATGGTACCAGTGGCTAGCTTTGAAGCATAATAGGGCGATTATGTTTCTCTCGGTGGGCTCGGAGTTACGCAAAGCGCCTTTACACAAATTCTTTGTTTGCTTGTTCCCCCCCCCCACCCCCCCACCCCCCACCACCCCGCACCCGTCTTGCATCAAATCTGACGCCTACAAATGCACAATTCACGTTGAGCATGGAGATGGGATTGTGTCTGTCACTTGAGCATCCCAGCTAATACTGAGATTAACTTGCCTATCATGATCAGCTCAGTATCAGATGCTGTTTAACGATGCTGACTTCGGACACGCGATGAATACCAGCTAGTGTTGTTATCAGCAACTGAGCTAACCTGAACACACAGTGACAATTTTGTAATTTCCTAATTACTGTTTTCTTTGTTTACAAGTTGGTTTGAGAACACAAGGTAAAGAGCCCTGACCCCCAGTCAACCTGCCAGTGGGATGTTCCGCCTGGCACTGGATGACGGGCAGATTTCGTACAATGAAATGCTTGTAAAATTGACTAAATTAACTGCTTGAAATTTGAATCCGGCACCAGGATCCATAGTGATGCAGAAATTCAGCGGAACGATATCGGTTAATGACAGACATGAGGTTTATTTCTTTTGTGGGATTTACCTGAACCACTGCACATCCTGTCACCCCTCCCCCGGAATGTCCCTGCCACAGCTCACCACTTGTGTTGACCTCCTTGTCAGCCCACCAAATTCACTCCCGTCTTGTGTGGGTGCCCCCAGGCATTTGTCAAGGAAGATGGCTCTGAGCTGACCAGTGTGGAGGACGTTCACGTAGAGTCGTGGAGGAATACAACATAAAAAAACAGTCCCTTCAGTCCATCTAGTCCACACTAGCCATCAACTATCCAGTTACATTAATCCAATGCTTTATTATCCCCAGAATCTACACACCAAGGGCTGATTAACCAACCGTAAGACATAGGAGTAGAATTACACCATTCAGCCCATCAAGTCTGCTGTGCCGTTCGATCATGGCTGATTTATTATCCTTCTCCCCATAACTTTTGACACTATGGGAAGAGACTAGTGAACTTGGAGGAAACCCATAGGGTCATAGAAAGAATGTGCAAACTCCACACAGACAATATATGAGGCAGGGGTTCCCAACCATTTTTATGCCATCCGTCAACACTATGAAGCAAAGGATTCGTGGACCCTAGGTCAGGAAGCCCTGGATTGCGCTGCCCTTCAAAAACAATTTAAAAATGATTAAAATTTATATACAATTAAATTTATGAAAATATGACAGGCTTCAGTACAGGTTGAGTACCTCATGCGAAATCTTTGAGATTGGAAATGTTTCTGATTTTGGATTTTGGAATATACAATGAAATAGCTTGGGATCATTATCATTTCTGACTCTGCTAAGAGTAAGCAGTCTTTGTCTTACACTTGTTCATCACACTTATATACTGATGCAGCCATTCAGTGTGTTAGATTTTCATCAGTGTCAATCTTGGCAAACCCATCAATGAATTTCTCTGTTGCTCCACGATCAGCAGATGCTTTATCATCACAAAGCTTTAAAAAATTAATGACATGTCTTCTTAAATTTCTGCAACCAGCTTGCTGAATATTCACAATTACCTTTAATTTTCAATTTGTTGTGATAGGTCTTTGCTTGTTTCATGATCCGCATATCATTCAGCAGAATCTGTTCACACCGACACTGTTGAATCCATTCTTTCAATACAAATCAAGATCTTCCTTTTTCAGCTTTATGCTTTACTTTTCTATTTTTCATTCACTTCTGCTCATTACATGTGTGAGGTCACTTTTCAGAGCTGTCTGTAGTGCACAGAGGGCCTGCACGTCACCTGGGACCCTCCCTGCACCTTTTCCATTTGAGGTGTGCTTAAAAATAATTTCAGAATATCAGATAAGAAATACTCAACCTGTAGTATGTTTAATTATGAAATGTTGGATCAGTATGTTACCACAGTATAAAGATTTCTATTAATCTCAAACATGACATTCAAGGTGACTATAACTATGGTTTTCATCTTTCTCAGTTTGCCTTTGATTTGGTTGATCATCTTCCTCCATTATCTTTCCAACTCTTACCTGTCGTTTATAGAAAGAGAATCAGCTGCCATGCTTATTCCAGGCTGCTTCCGGTGCCCTTCAACACCCTTCTGCTTTCTCGTCTGCATGCTGCCCTTTCATATCAGGTTGCATTGTCAATATGCAGCTCCATCGCGTCATCAGCCCCTTCAGGATCAGGCAGGTTGTAGTAGATAAGCAGAAACACCCTCCAAGAAATTCCTCCTCATCTCAGTTTTAAAAGGATGTCCCATTATCTGAGAGCGTGCCCTTGGATCCTACTAGTGGAGACGTCATCTCCATATCCACTCTATCCAGGCCTATCAGTATACAGTAGGTTTCAATAAGACCTCAGTCTCCTTTGTCCTTCTGAACTCCATCAAGTACAAGCTCAGAGACATTAAATAGGCTCCTCATTGGTTAAGCCTTTCATTCCCGAGGTCATTCTTGTGAATCTGCTCAGGATCTTCTCTAGGTGCAGAATATTGCTCCTTAAGAACGAGGCACCAAGTTGTTCACAATATTCCAAATGCACCCAGAATTTCTCATGATACTCCAATGAGGTAGAAACAGAACGTTTCTTCGGACCTCACTTATGAGCAGAAAAGTGCACCTGGGTGCTGCATTGGAGATGAGAAAGAACTTTGTAAGCAGGCAGCAGGTAAGCCTGAACAGCCTACCAGCTGTGGGTTTGGCCAAACTGGTTTCACTTTCAGAAAATTGAGTTCAAAATCCCCTCCAGGTACTTAAGCAGGTGGTCCTGCCTTAAGAAGGTGCTGCAATGACAGAACTAGTGCCTTCCAGATGAGACACTATTGTCCTCACAAGCTGATGTGAAGCATCTCTCAGCAGTATTCAAGAAAAAGAGATTTGTCTCCACTGCTCTAGTCAGTACGTATCCCTCAACTCACATCACTAAGACCATGCAAATCTCAAACACAAGAAAATCTGCAGATGCTGGAAATCCAAAATGCTGGAGGAACTCAGCAGGTCAGGCAGCATTTATGGAAAAGAGTAAGCAATCGACATTTTGGGCTGAGACCTTTCTTCACTAAGACTATCACATTCCTGTTTTTGGAAGCTTTCTCTGCAAATTGATTGCCCCTTGACAATAGTGACTACAGTAACTGACCAGGAATCACTTTGGGACTGAAGAGATGTATTAACAGCGGAGAGAGACCAGGGCAGAATTATGGGAAAGCTACCAGAGTTAGATAATTATTGTCTTGAGAAAAGATTGGCCAGGTTGGTGTTGCTTTCTTTACATGGGAGGGTAAGGGAGTTTTAATCACGTGTTGTTCAATTTTGGGAAATTGAAAGTACCTATTTCCTTTGCAGGAGGATTTTAATGGAAAGGGTCTAGATTTATGAGAGTATGTAGTAGATTTAGAGAGGAGCTGAGAGAGTGTTGGAATTTGGAACTTGCTGTCTGAAAGAATGATGGAGGCAGAAACCCTCATTACAATGACTTGGACGAGCACCAGTTGGATTGTAATCTAAAGCACTATACACTGAGAAATGGGAAGTAACAGCCTTTATAGATACCGTGGACACAATGGGCTGAAGGGCCTTCCTTGTACAGTAAATTTCAATGTCTATCATTTTGCTCGTTACCATTGCTATTGCTTGACATCTGCCCATGGTTCACAAACAACTAGATACCATGTCCATGGTGGATTGGCAGTGAGGTGCGAGATTTTCTTTGTCTTTTGTTGTACTAAAGTCACCGAATTATTGGGCGGTATTGAAAGCTGAGCCGAGCCGGGCTTAAAGCAAAGAATATGAGAAGCTGAAATGTGTTATGAGAGGGAGGAGGGGCGCGATCCAACTCGTAATGCATCAGGCCATAGCTGTAGAGTCTCTGAGGCACAAAGTAGAACTTCCTTCCCGTTTGCTTCAGTGGAGGAGTGTCTGGGAGTTAAAAAAAATTTTTTGATGAATGACATGTGCTGGACTGCACCAAGTCTGGATCTCACAATCTTAACTCGTATGAAAGCCAGGTGTGTAAACACGGCCAGTGTAACATCAAAAAATGAGACTCTCCAAATAGGATATTCAGTCAGACCATAGTAATACACACAAAATGCTCAGCAGGCCAGGCAGCATCTATGGAAAAAAGCACAGCCAACATTTTGGGCCGAAACCCTTTGGCAGGACTGGCCTGCTGAGTTCCTCCAGCATTTTGTGTGTGTTGCTTGGGTTTCCAGCATCTGTAGATTTTCTCTTGTTTCTGAGCAGACCATTGTATGTTTTGTTCATATGGAGTTACCATGATTCCTGTGGCAATGCTGATATAATTACGTTACCAATCATAAGAATGGCAGTCATTATGAGGGAGCTAGGAGACTCCATTATCTTCCACAGTCAGCAGCTCTTTTTCCTCTTAGAAACAGCTGGAGTCACACTTTAACACGTATCTGTTTATATAATAATATTTTAAAATCAGTAAATGTGCCTCACCTTTCCTGTCCTAACCCTCCTCATTCACAGTCCCACAGAAATAACAAAGAAACTCTCTAGGCTGTCAGCAGTTCCAACAACTTTTGGACAAACCTTGCCCAGAAATTCAATTGTGTAAAATTCCTCTTGTTTTTGGCTATGCAACTGAAGACTTTATTTTGTCTCTGGATTAAGGTGTGATGACCTTTTCCATGACACTCCAGAAACCTGGCCAGGCTGCTGTGGCCACATAGAACCCTTGTGGCCCTGACCTGATTTCCATGTCCCATCACAGAGGTCCATGCCTTTGCCTGTGTGAGTGACCCTTTAGAGAGTTGCGGTGTAACTTGGACTCTGTTGTTCTGGGACTGAGTATCCACAGACACTCTTGGGACAACTGGAGCATCTTCCAAGCAGTGAATTATTTCAGCTTTGTCCTCTGGGTCCCACACAACATTGCATTGATTTCTCTCCCACATCCTGATGCCCTGCCTGCTCTCCCCCATCCCCCCTTGTCTCCAGACCCACCATCACTTGGCTCTGAGATCTCACCCCATGTCTGATCTGCTGCTCCCACCCGTCCCAGGTTTTCTGTATCAATGAAACAACTGACCCTAGTTGCTATTCTTCTCAACCGCCTAACCACATCTCTAATCCTGCGGTCTTCTTCCAATTTGCCAGTCCCTGCTTTGAAACCCCCAGCAAAGCCAGACCGTGAACCAGGCCTCATTCAGTGCCGAAAACATGCAGCTCCTGGCTAGATGCTGAGCCTTTGAGTGGAGGGCTCCCATTGTAACCATCCATCGTGCTCAGAACTAGAACTTCTAGACCCAGTGCTTACTTAACAAGAATGAGTCTTGACACACGCGCACGCACACTTTGTATATACACTTTGTTGTATATTGGTGGTCATTCTATAGAACAATAAATCCTCTGACTTGATGAAAAACTATTTTTAGCAAGTCCAATAATTTTTGCTGGATTCCTTTGACCTGTAGTCTGTATAACTCAGCAGCAGTTATCAGATTTGTACAGTTAGGTCACTTTCTTGCCAAGCTCATGGGCAATATTGAGATATTCCCAGTTAATTCACTTCTGTATAAACATGCTGAGTCACGTTCAACAGCATGATTCCAAACTGAGTTGAAGTGTACTTGATCGCCTGTTCACTCCGTAGCTCAACGGCTGAACTCCCCAGTGGCAGAGCACTAGTTTGAAGAGGGAGTGGGGGTGCACTTTGTCTCTTTCTGCAGCTTTATTCCAGGACTGGCATCAGAATGATAACCTCAAATCTTCGAAATGGGGTTTCCAAGAAGTAAATTCTTGCGGTTTAACCCAGCTTACTGTTTGCATACAACTTCACCTAAGCTAATCTCCAGCCGTAATCATCTGCTGTGGTGCTGTGAGTCCAGGTCATGTTTAACCCAGTTTACTGTTTCCATACAATGTCCCCTAAAACTAATCTCTAACTGTAATCACCCGCTGTGGCGCTGGAGGATGGATTGTGAAGACCCTGCAGGAGGAAGACTGGGTTGCAATTAGCAGCTCTGTCTCCGACAAAGCTTTAATGCGTCTGACTACTATGATGCTTGTATTTGTTTGAAAGCCTTTAATTGTGACCAACATCATAAGGTAATCATGGTGTTCTGGGTGGAGCCTCAGCAAGAGGATATTGGAAATCAAAACTGACCTCCACTGAGGAAGTGCTGACTTTGGAATGGGAAGTTAAAAAGGGACACTGCCTGTATTTTTTTCTCCCCCAAGCATTACTTCTAAGGACAAAGGGGGAATTAATTCCAGAGTTCTGGCTAATATGCATTCTTGAAACAGGTTCTGCAAACACATTGTATTTGCAGATGGTGGGGACTTTCTGTGTACAGATTGACTGCTGAACTTTCTACAACAGTGTCCAGGCTTCAGGAGTGTAACGCGGTCTGGGAAGTCCTGAGGAACCACACCTCTCCCCCACCTCCCACATTAACCCAAGGTCAAATCCAGGATTACAACCCAAAACATAGGCCTCCCCCTTGCCTCTCAGAGGCTGCCTGACCCACTGGTTCCTCTAGCAGTTTGCTTTTGCTCTCAAAGTCCAATGGGGAACTTTCTTAAATAGTATATCCTGCAGAGTTTCGCTATTATAAAGTCTTTTTTTCTTTTATGACTTCCTCTTTTTCTCTCTTTAAGCATCATACAATCATCTTACAAACTTACGAGGGATGATTGATAAGTTCGTGGCCTAAGGTAGAAAGAGTCAATTTTAGAAAACCTAGCACATTTATTTTTCAACACTATCCCCTCCTACATTTACACACTTAGTCCAGCGGTCGTGGAGCGTACGGATCTTGGACCTCCAGAAAGTGTCCACAGATGGGTGATTGATAAGTTTGTGGCCTAAGGTAGAAGGAGATGAGTTATACAGCTCTCGTTACATGCACATGTAGTTCAACTCTTTGAGTGATTATGCAGGAAGTTTAAAGTTAATAACTCATCTCCTTCTACCTTAGGCCACGAACTTATCAATTACCCCTAATGTTACCAACTTCAAACTTTCTGCATAATCACCCTGGCTGTGGACACTCTCTGGAGGTCCAAGATCCGTATGCTCCACGACCGCTGGACTAAGTGTGTAAATGTAGGAGGGGACTATGTTGAAAAATAAATGTGCTAGGTTTTCTAAAATTGACTCCTTCTACCTTAGGCCATGAACTTATCAATCACCCCTCATATTTAACGTACCTCATCGACACATCCTTTGATTCTGTTCTCCCTCATGCTTACTGTGCTTCCCCTTAATTCCCCCTTCTCCTGCCCATCACACCACTGGCATTTAGGGCAGCAATGAAGGTCCTCTATCTCTGCCAATGTTCAGAGCTTCCTTCATCTTATCAGTAGTTTCCTTCCTCTTAAGTATCACACCAATAATTACCCCAGTTATTAAATGTACTCATGCATATCACGTTCTCACAACCTTGGAGACAAAACCATAATGAATTATGGTCTGAACTAGGTGTTTACAGTTCTCAATGCATTTAGTAGATAAGTACCAAGGGATTGTCTTTTCTTTGATATGGAGAAATCAAAAGTCTATGCTCTTTATTTTTTTATATAAGTATTCTAGAAGGAAGGTAAAAAAAACTCCTTTTTAAAAAAATCGATAATAGAAATTTCAAAATTTCCTCTCTGAAATTCTGTGGTTGGTGGGAGAAGACTGATGTCAGTCAGTCATTTAATCAATGAGTATCAAAGGATATGGTAATGTTTCAGGTACATAGAACTGAGGCACAGTGAAATGCACACAAAATGTTGGAGGAACACAGCAGGTCAGGAAGCATCTATGAAAAGGAACAAACAGTGGACATGCAACACACACAAAATGCTGGTGGAACGCAGACCCTTCTCGGCCCAAAACGTTGACAGTCCTTCTCCCTATAGATGCTGCCTAGCCTGCTGCGTCCCACCAGCATTTTGTGTGTGTTGCTTGAATTTCCAGCATCTGCAGCTTTCCTCGTGTTTGTTTTTCAAACAGTTGACATTCTGGGCTGAGACCCTTCATTTCGGCCTGAATCATCGACTGCTTATTCCTTTCCATAGATGCTACCTGACCAGTTGAGTTCCTGCAGAATTTTATATGTGTTTCTCTGGATTTCCAGCACTGTAGGACCCCTTGTGTTTATGAGGTACATTAAAACCATGATTTGGAATTTTTGGAGACTGCTGATACTGACTTATCAGAATCAGGATTATTGTCACTGATATATGTTGTGAAATTGCAATCTATTTTTGACCATAAGTAATTAAAATCTCCAGAACATATCCAGGCCTTACTGTCTGGATTATCCACTTTATGGAAGGATTGGTTGGTAATCTTCACTTGCTCAATATAAAAGTTCAGGAATCCTTCGCCAGTCACTTTGATTCCCTGGATCACATCAACTTGAGAGTGATTACAATCCACAAAACCTCCAATCCCTTTTTCCTATATATCTCTTGCAATAACCTTCTGACATTATCATGTGTATTAATGGAATTTATAACCGATAAATGTTTCACACTACCACTGTAAAATACTTTTATAAAACTTTATATGTTAAGAAGTTCAACTTTTTGTTAAGGCTTTATTTAAAACATACGTAAAATTCCGTTTTTGTACCCATTTTAGAATTTAATTGATTTTAAATATTTTATTTTACCTATCATACAGATGCTGCCCAAATACATTTCTCAGAAAGGCCCTTTTTATAAAGGGGTCCAGGATGATGGGACTTCCCTTAGGAAGTAGAAACAGACAAAAACTCCCTCGAAGTTTAAAATCTCCCTTTCAGTTCTTGCCATTTTACATGAAATACTTTACAAGCTGTAAACTGTGCCTTGATCCAGAGCCAGCTCATTTGATTCTGTAATTTAATTAATGTTAAGAACAGCATGAAGTAAACAGTCCTTTCAAATGCTGGATATTTGCTTTTCAGATTTCAGCTTTTACATGTACTTCCCCTTTCGTAGACCGGCCTTGTCATCTGAACTATGGATAATATTGGTGAGATGGTTGTGATACCTTATCTAGCAAGCAGCTGTTTGTTCTGGTTTAGGGTTGAAAGTGCAGCTGTTGTAATGGAGAAGCAGGAAGTTTGTAACTAAATCAATCCAGTCCAGTGGTCATCTACAGTATCTGAGGCCCTGGAGTTTAGTTCAGACATGGTCTGAAATCAGAATACCAGGGTTGAATGAAGGCAATAGTTCTTCCAGTTAATTTTTTGTTCAGATCTGACTTTCACAAAGTAAGTGGGCTATGACCTCCATTAAATTGACAGAGAAAGGGGTTTTGAGGGGAGTGCACTTATCATTCAGACTAAAACAGGGCCACATTCATTTCTGCTACACTTGCTTTTTGATTCGTGTTCCAGCCTGTGTCTGTAACTATTAAGGGCTTGAAAGACTCAGAAAGAACCATTGAACAGAAGCCCTTTACCCATGCCACGGACAATTAATGAACCAAAAACAAATCACTCTTGTTCTCTTCTCTAATCACCTAGTATTCCCTTGGATTTCTCTCTCATGCAGCTTGTGGGCAACAAACAATATGTTACCCAAGGAAGAAAGTGGTTGACACTAAACTGTATGAATTAGTAAAATACAAAAATATCCCAATGCCTTTGGAATAGAAGAGCACTGATGTGATCCTGATGTCTCCTAAAATGCCTCATTACACTGTGGCCAACTGAATGAGATTGTAGTAAAGAGATCAGTTCTGGAGAATGAGAACAGAGTGCAAATGGCATGTTTAACATGATCTATTCATTCTATCTTAAATGGGCTCAGATCAGAATCAGGTTTATTAGCCTCAAAAGTTCAACGCAATACATAATATAGAAGAAGAAAAAATAAGGAGATCAATTACAGTATATGTAAATTGAATAGATTTAAAATCATGCAAGAATAGAAATAATATGTTAAAAAAGTGAGGTAGTGTTCACGGGTTCAATGTCCATTTAGAAATCAGATGGCAGAGGGGAAGAAGCGGTTCCTGAATCGCTGAGTGTGGCAGCAGAGCTCTGAAATGTGAAGCACCATTACGAGCAATTCAAGTGCTTATGAAGTTTTGACAGAGTAATGACTGTTACAATGACCAACAGTAACGAAATTATCGAGCAACGTTAGCAATACATCCTGAGGTGCTCCACAGGAATGTTATCAAAAGGAATGTTAACACTGTCACATAAGGAGAACTTAGAGGGGGAACAGAGGGCCAGAAAACTGCTCAAAGACGTAGGCTTTAAGGTGCAACGAAGAGGTAGAGTGATTTAGGGATGAACGCCTTGAGCATCTTCATGGCTAAGGAGGTGTGAGTGATACAAGAGATGAACACAGATTCAAAGCTTGAAGGTTGGAAGGCTGGAAGAGCATTTGGGATGAGGCCAAGAAAGGATTAAACAGTAGGACATATGCTGCTGGTTTTCTGAGACCCTTCATTAATGGAGAAATCGAAAGTTCACTTTATGAGCCCTCAATTGCTGAAATGCTCTTGTAGTATTTTTCTCTGCTAATGACCTCATGTTAGTTTGCAAGTGTGCGACTGCCAGTTGGCTTTTGTTTAGAATGTTGTATCTGTATTTTCTTTATCTTGGACTGGTTTCCCAGTTTCTTTTTTTTTGTTTCTCTGGCCCATTTTCCTCAGTGAAGGAAATGCCAGTATTCTGCAATTTAGCACTCCAGTTATTGTCTAATAAACTCTAACTTGTAATCCAGAAGATATCAAAACTCCAAGTCTACAGAGCAGAATGATATGTCAAATCAAAATAAACATAGTGTCAAAAGGCAATGTTATCTTATGATTTACAGGATTTCCATTGTAAGAAAAGTAGACAGATTCTGCAGTGTTTTCCAGGGTCTAAAATGGCAGAGTCACAGAGCTGTACATCACTTGAGCTGAATTTGTATGTGTGGCAATCCCATTTGCTTCTGTAAGGTCTTTATGCCATTACTCCTTTCCTGTTCTTCTTCTCTTCGGCTATCCATCGATTTTCGATGATGACTGAGGCCTGGGCGACATTGTACAGAAGACCTGCAGTTGCCCATGCTGCAAGTCTCCCCTCTCCACGCCACCGATGTTGTCCAAGGGAAGGCCATACAGCTTGGCGCCAGTGTCGTCGCAGAGCAATGTGTGGTTAAGTGCCTTGCTCAAGGATACAACACGCTGCCTCAGCTAGGGCTCGAACCAGTGACCTTCAGATCACTAGGCCGACACCTTAACCACTTGGTCACGCACCAAATGCCTATCAAAATGCCTTTTAAATATTATAATTAATTTTGCCTCAACCCCCTTCCTTGGTAGCCCCCTTACATATACCCACCACCCTCTGTGTGAAAAACACTTCATATCTCTTTTAAATTTCTTCCCTCTCACCTTAAACCCATGCCCCCAGGTTTCAGACTCCTCTGACCTTGGGAAAAGGTCGACCATCTACCCTATTTTTGCCCCTCATAATCTTATAAATCTTCTTAAGGTCACTCTTCAACCTCATGTGCTCCAGTGAGAACAATCGAAGCCTAACCAATCTCTCCTTATAACTCCAGGCAATGTCCTGGGTTCTTTTCTGCACTCTTTCTAGTGCTGCCACATCCTTCCTGTAGTGTGGTGGCTAGAATTGTACATAATACTCCAAGCAGGGCCTAAGCAAAGTTTTGTACAGCTGCAACATGATGTCTCGGCTCTAATATTCAGTACCTTGGCCTATGAAGACAAGCATACCAAATGCCTTCCACCTGAATTTGCTGAAGGTGCAACAAGAAGGGCCAATTAGGAACAGCACATTTTATCGATTTTATCAAGTTTTGGCAAAATTGCACATTACATGCTGGTCGGAAGTGTAAAAGGCCAGGAATCCAAGGAAGAGTGGCGAATTGCATCCAAAACCAGCTCAGTGGAAGGAAAAAAATGGACATATGAATTTGAATTGAAATTAACTTTATTACTTATATCTTTCATATATATGAGTAAAAATATTTGCGTTACGTCTCCATCTAAATGTGCAATGAATATAGAATTATATAGAATATAATATAGAATTAAACAGTCTTATGGCCTGGTGGAAGAAGCTGTCTTGGAGCCTGTTGGGCCTGGCTTTAATGCTGCGGTACTGCTTCCCGGATGGTAGCAGCTGGAACAGTTTGTGGTTGGGGTAACTTGGGTCCCCAGTGATCCTTCTGGTCCTTTTTACATACCTGTCTTTGTAAATGTCCTGAATAGTGGGAAGTTCACATCTACAGATGCACTGGGCTGTCCACACCACTCTCTGCAGAGCCCTGCGATTGAGGGAAGTACAGTTCCCATACCAGGCAGTGATGCTCGCAATTGTGCCCCTATAGAAAGTTCTTAGGATTTAGGGTGATGGGTGAAACTGGAAGGTCTCTAGCAGCGGAATTCAACAAAGATATGCACAGTCCCTTTCTTTATGTAAGATATATTAATGATTCAGACTCAAATGATGCCATCACCAAACAAGGAACAGTCGACCTGATGCATTTCATATCATAGTTGGGAATTTTACTCAGGCTTGTTCAAAGAAATTTCTGCCCAATTACCATCAGTCTGACCATGACAAAAATTTGTCTGATTGGCATTGAAGAGGAAGGCTTTAGACTGTTGGAAGATTTGAACACCCTGGACAGTTGATCAGAAATATAGCAAGTGGAAAATTTTGAGGAGGTGCTACAAAGCAAGGGAATATGTACGAACTGATGAGGACATTGGGTGTTGTGAAGCAATAAAGGGAATTTGTACATCTGCAAAATCTCAATTGTCCAGGATAATCTGCAGTTTACATACCACCAGCAGATGACTATAATCAAGCACTTCAGATACCGTACTGCATGACAGGAGCAAGAAACAGTCCATCCCGATGCATTTAATTTCATAGTGGGGGACTTCAACCTGGCGTGTTTGTAGAAATCCCTGCCCAATTACCAGCAGCAAATACCCTGTAGCACCTGTCCCAACACACTGGACCACTGTTATACTATGATGAGGAATGCAGGAATGCCTTCTATTTCATGGCCAGACCATATTTTGGGAAATCTGCTCATTTGGCTGTCCTTCTACTATCTGCGTACAGGCAGAGGCTGAACAGCAAGGCTCCAGAGGTAAGGGCAACAGAGAGGTGGTTGTGAGAGTCAGAGGAGTGGCAATGGGATTGCTTCAAGTTGGTGGATTGTGCTGTGTTCAAGGCCTCTCTTCTGGATCTGAAAGAATACACCATGGTTGTCACGGATTTTATATAAACAGTTGTAGACGAGTGTATTCTCAAAAAGTCATTCAGCATCTTTCTCAACCAGAAGTCCTGGATGAACTTTGAGGTCGACAGTCTGCTGAGGGCCAGATCAGAGGCATTCAAGTCTGGTGACCAAGAACATTACAAGAAGTCCAGGTCCCATCTCACAGGCAAAGTGGCAATTCCAGACTAAACATGAAACAATGACAGATGCTCGACAGTTGTGTCAGGATTTGAATGCTACAAAGTTAAAACTCGCGACATGGGTGACAACAGGGCTTCGCTTACAGATGAGCTCAATACCTTCGGTGTTCACCAAACCATCATGATCTCCCACAGCCCCTGACGATCGTGTGATTTCAGTCTCTGAAGCGGATGTGCGAGCAGTCTTAAGGAGGGTGAACCCATGGAAAGCATCCAGCCCAGACGGGGTACCTGGCCACATACTGAAGACCTGTGCTAATCAACTGGCTGGAGTGTTCACTCAAATCTTTAACCTCTTGCTTTGGCAGTCAGAGGTACCCATATGTTTCAAGCAGGCTTCATTTATGACAGTGCCTAAGAAGAACATGGTAACCTGCCTCAATGACTATTGTCCATTAGCAATTAAATCCAAAGTGATGATGTGTTTTGAGAGGTTGATGATGAGACCTATCTCCTGCCTGGGAAGCTATTTGGATCTGCTCCAGTTTGCCCACCAGTACAACAGGTCCCCAGCAGCTGCCATTTCATTGGCTCCTCACTCAACCCTGGAACGTTTGGACAGCAAAGATGCACACATCAGGATGCTCTTTATCATCTACAGCTCAGCATTCAATACTCTCATCTCCTCGAAACTAATCAATAAGCTTCAAGACCTTGGCCTCAATACCCCCTTGTGCAGCTGGATCCTCGATTTCCTCAATTGCAGACCCCAGTCAGCTCAGATTGGCAACAACAGTTCCTCCATGATCTCTAGCAGCACAGGCACACCACAAGGCTGTGTGTTTAACCCCCACTTATGACTGTGTAGTTAAGCACAGCTGAAGTGTCATATTTAAGTTTGCTAATGACACCATTTCATTGGCCGAATCAAAGGTGGTGATGAATCAGCATATAGCAGGGAGATTGAAAATCTGGCTGAGTGGTGCCACAACAACAACCTCTTATTCAATGTCAGCAAGACCAAGGAGATAGTTATTGACTTTAGGAGGAGGAAACCAGAGATCCATGAGCCAGTGCTCTTCGGTGGATCAGAGGTGGAGAGGGTCAACAACTTTAAATTCCTCAGTGTTATTGTTTCAGGGAACCTGTCCTGGGCCCACCACGTAAGTGCAATTATGAAGAAGGCATCACAGCGCCTCTACTTCCTTAGAAGTTTGCTAAGATTCAGCATGACATCTAAAACTTTGACAAACTTCTATAGATATGTGGTGGAGAGTTTATTGACTAGCTGTATCACATCCTGGTATGGAAACTCCAACGCCCTTGAGTGGAAAATCTTACAAAATCTAGTGGATACCGCTGAGTCTATCACAGGTAAAGCCCTCCCCACCACTGAGCACATCGACACGAAGAATTAGCATCCATCATCAGGGATCCCACCACACAGGTCAAGCTCTCTTCTCGCTACTGCCATCAAGAAGAAGGCACAGGAACCTCAGGACTCATACCGCCATTATTACCCATCAACCATGAGGCTCTTGAACTTAAGGGGATAACTTCACTCATCTTCACTTGTCCCACCAGTGAATTGTTCCCAGTGCACTCGCTTTGAATGACCCTTCATCTCATGTTCTCGATATTTAGTGTTGTTATTATTATCATTACTTTATTTTTGTATGAGCTGTTTGTTGTCTTATGCAAACTGGTTGTATGCCCACAGGAAAATGAATCTCAGGGTTGTATACGGTGACAGATATGTACTTTGATAATAAATTTACTTTGAAGTTTGAACTTTGAAGGTCAATAAATTGGTTAAAGCAGCACACGTGTTAATGTCCTTTATAGGACCAGGCCACATCTACTGTATGACATATAGTTCCGGTCAGCACATTGCAAGAAGAGATCGAGGAGGGTCCAGAGGTGGTTTACAAAATTTGTCTGTGAGTAAATATTAGAATAGAGGCTGAAATAAGACTTGAGGTATCTAGACAAAATAAACAGGAAGCAACAATTTTCCCTTAGCAGAGGGATCAACAACTAGGGGCTTTGATATAATATATTCAGGGGTTACCTTACCCCTCAATCCCTTGGCCCCATGAGATTGCCCATATTCAACCTCCCCTCCTCTCCTAACTGCTGGAATATTTTATGCTTATCTTTTGTAGAACTCATTCTCCATTTGCCAGATCTCCAGCCTGGTATCCATGCCAGAAGTAGTTTCAATCAAAGTCACAGATGACATCCCATGAGATTGCGTGGAAGGGAATCTCTCCCCAGATCCTCCTCGATTTGCCTGTGGTTTAATTGTGAATGAGAAGCAGGCTAGCTTGTATCTCAGCTCCGAATGTTTCCCCTCATTCTGTTCTCTGCCTGATGTTTAAGGTTTGATTTCAACATCCCCTGAGGTGAGAATGACGGGTTAACCTACCCTGGGGACACCTCCAGTGATGTTCCTCATTGACTTCTACCCCTGCATCACCCACTGTCCCCCCCCCCCAAGAACCTGCCAATCACCCAATCATCCTCCCTTCTTGCCCATTGTCCAACCTACCCCTCCACCTACTGATTGCTGAACTGTTCTACCTCCCACCATTTGCCTGCCCTACCCATCTATTGATCACTCAACGAACCACTCACCTGACAATTACCTGATCAGCCACCTATCCTCCCACCCACTGATCACCCAACCGTCCTGTCTAACTGATGATTACCCAAGAATTCCCAGACACGAATCCCCTTACCTGACCAGTATTGCTCCCCTGCCCAGCCATCACCAATTCCTGACAGGTAACCCTGCCCACCACCCACCTGGCCCTGCCTTTAGCCAGACTCTCTCCTTCCCATGCTTCGATGCACAAGAAGGCCTACCCTCCCTCTGAGCTGATCCAGCAGCATCCAATGTTTCCTTGAATTTCCAGGTTCCAAAATGGTCTTTGTCCACAACTGTTTACCTCTCCTCCACAAGCTGTAAGAAAATACCAGAACTGTGTGATGGCCTTTCTTAAAGTGGACACATGTCATTCACTTGAGCAAATGCAGCAATACCGAGGAGCAGATTGGGAGGCAGATTTTTGGAAAGGTGCAAAAATAACAGGGTTGTTATCATGGGTGACTTTAACTTCCCTAATATTGATTGGCACCTGATTAGTTCCAAGGGTTTAGATGGTGCAGAGTTTGTTAAGTGTGTCCAGGATGGATTCCTGTCACAGTATGTTGACAGGCCGACTAGGGGGAATGCCATACTAGATCTAGTATTAGGTAACGGACCGGGTCAGGTCACAGATCTGTCAGTGGGTGAGCATCTGGAGGACAGTGATCACCGCTCCCTGGGCTTTAGCATTATCATGGAAAAGGATAGAATCAGAGAGGACAGGAAAATTTTTAATTGGGGAAGGACAAATTATGAGGCAAAAAGGCTAGAACTTGCAGGTGTGAATTGGGATGATGTTTATGCAGGGAAATGTACTATGGACATGTGGTCGATGTTTAGAGATCTCTTGCAGGATGTTAGGGATAAATTTGTTCCGGTAAGGAAGATAAAGAATGGTAGGGCAAAAGAACCATGGGTGACAAGTGAGGTGGAAAATCTAGTCAGGTGGAAGAAGGCAGCATACATGAGGTTTAGGAAGCAAGGATCAGATGGGTCTATTGAGGAACATAGGGTAGCAAGAAAGGAGCTTAAGAAGGGGCTGAGGAGAGCAAGAATGGGGCATGAGAAGGCCTTGGTGAGTAGGGTAAGGGAAAACCCCAAGGCATTCTTCAATTATGTGAAGAACAAAAGGATGATAGGAGTGAAGGTAGGACTGATTAGAGATAAAGGTGGGAAGATGTGCCTGGAGGCTGTGGAAGTGAACGCGGTCCTCAATGAATACTTCTCTTTGGTATTCACCAATGAGAGGGAACTTGATGACGGTGAGGACAATATGAGTGAAGTTGATGTTCTGGGGCATGTTGATATTAAGGGAGAGGAGGTTTTGGAGTTGCTAAAATACATTAGGATGGATAAGTCCCCGAGGCCTGACGGAATATTCCCCAGGCTGCTCCACGAGGCGAGGGAAGAGATTGCTGAGCCTCTGGCTAGGATCTTTATGTCCTCATTGTCCACGGGAATGGTACCGGAGGATTGGAGGGAGGCGAATGTTGTCCCCTTGTTCAAAAAAAGGTAGTAGGGATAGTCCGGGTAATTATAGACCAGTGAGCCTTACGTCTGTGGTGGGAAAGCTGTTGGAAAAGATTCTTAGAGATAGGATCTATGGGCATTTAGAGAATCGTGGTCTGATCAGGGACAGTCAGCTTGGCCTTGTGAAGGGCAGATTGTGTCTAACAAGCCTGATAGAGTTCTTTGAGGAGGTGACCAGGCATATAGATGAGGGTAGTGCAGTGGATGTGATCTATATGGATTTTAGTAAGGCATTTGACAAGGTTCCACACGGTAGGCTTATTCAGAAAGTCAGAAGGCATGGGATCCAGGGAAGTTTGGCCAGGTGGATTCGGAATTGGCTTGCCTGCAGAAGGCAGAGGGTTGTGGTAGAGGGAATACATTCAGATTGGAGGGTTGTGACTAGTGGTGTCCCACAAGGATCTGTTCTTGTTTCGTGATTTTTATTAACGACCTGGATGTGGAGGTAGAAGGGTGGGTTGGCAAGTTTGCAGATGACACAAAGGTTGGTGGTGTTGTAGATAGTGTAGAGGATTGTCGAAGATTGCAGAGAGACATTGATAGGATGCAAAAGTGGGCTGAGAAGTGACAGATGGAATTCAACCCGGAGAAGTGTGAGGTGGTACACTTTGGAAGGACAAACTCCAAGGCAGAGTACAAAGTAAATGGCAGGATACTTGGTAGAATGGAGGAGCAGAGGGATCTGGGGGTACATGTCCACAGATCCCTGAAAGTTGCCTCACAGGTAGATAGGGTAGTTAAGAAAGCTTATGGGGTGTTAGCTCTCATAAGTTGAGGGAAAGAGCTTAAGAGTCGCGATGTAATGATGCAGCTCTATAAAACTCTGGTTAGGCCACACTTGGAGTACTGTGTCCAGTTCTGGTTGCCTCACTATAGGAAGGATGTGGAAGCATTGGAAAGGGTACAGAGGAGATTTACCAGGATGCTGCCTGGTTTAGAGAGTATGGATTATGATCAGAGATTAAGGGAGCTAGGACTTTACTCTTTGGAGAGAAGGAGGATGAGAGGAGACATGATAGAGGTGTACAAGATATTAAGAGGAATAGACAGAGTGGACAGCCAGCGCCTCTTCCCCAGGGCACCACTGCTCAGTACAAGAGGACATGGCTTTAAGGTAAGGGGAGGGAAGTTCAAGGGGGATATTTGAGGAAAGTTTTTCACTCAGAGAGTGGTTGGTGCGTGGAATGCACTGCCTGAGTCAGTGGTGGAGGCAGATACATTAGTGAAGTTTAAGAGACTACTAGACAGGTATATGGAGGAATTTAAGGTGGGGGGTTATACGGGAGGCAGGGTTTGAGGGTCGGCACAACATTGTGGGCCGAAAGGCCTGTAATGTGCTGTACTATTCTATGTTCTAAATTATCATCTCCAATCAGATGATGCAAAAGATGCCATTTAATTTTTATTTTATATAATTGATTGAAACCATACTTTGATGGTCGATACTTATACTGTTGAGCTGTCATTTAATGTGTAAGTTGCAATTTCTACACCTGCTACCTCATGGGGAGGTCAGTACAACCAGAGATCTGGCAGAAGGCGTAGTTTTCCATTATTCTGTTTATCGTTTAACTGTAAACATTCTTGGCCTCTATGTTCCTGACTATTCCTGCAAGTGACTCAATACTCCTGGGTTTGCCAAGTGTTTTTAATTAGCAGGATACCGCGTAAAATTCTTAATGACTGATGATCAACCAATAAACCTATTTTAGATTCACCACAAGGTCACGAGTGTTCGTATCTTTAAACAGGATCAGCTGAGCGTTACACTATTTTTATTTGAGCTTTAACTGCTAAATTCTGTTAAATAGTTGCAGATAAGATAATCTTGTGGCCGTAAAGGCCCCAGTTTTGATTCTTGTACCCAGAGTTATCTGAGTGGAACTTGTTTGTTTTCACCGTGACCACACAAAGAGTCCTGAAGGGTCTCAGCCTGAAATGTCAACTGTACTCTTTTCCATAGATGCTGCCTGGCCTGCTGAGTTCCTCCAGCATTTTGTGAGTGTTACTTGGATTTCCAGCATCTGCAGATTTTCTCTTGTTCGTGACACAAGTTTTGGTTGTGTTCCCTGGAGTCTTCCACACCCCAAGGATGCGCTGTGGGCCTCAATGGCTATTTCCAATTAGCCCTTTATGTTGGTATCTGGTAAACTTATACAAGGAGTTGGTAGATATTTATAAGAAGGAATAGATTGCAGAGGTTCAAGGAACTAAGGAGCACAGGAATGTGAATGGTTTCCTTATTGTTCAAAAATCAAGTTCAACACTCTTATCGGAGAGAATTCCAAAGGGTTGCAATCCTTAGGCAGAAAGAATTTGCTCCTCAGCTAAGTCCAAAATCCTCCCAGAGCTCTGCAGCCTTGTCTTAGGGCTTGGAAGGCTTGTGTACCTCAGTGACCCAGAGATATGTTGACTGGAGCCTGGGTTTTAAGCTTGGGCTCTTGGTCGGGTCACCCATGCCAAACAGGTCAAATGGTGGAGGTCAAACTAAGATGGTTCACTGGTCTTTCAGGTTCAGGGGTTCAGCTCAGGGCTAACAACCCTGCATGGTCAACAGCAATGAAGAATCCTTCCATGCAGATAGAGATGGAGGACCTTCATCACTGCCCTAAACACTAGTAGTGTAATGAGCAGTAACTAACTACTGAGTTGAAAATGGCTGGTCCCTTGTCCTGGACCTCCTACTCCAGCTGAGAGACATACATCCTGGAATCATCTCTTGTTTTAATGAAGTTCAATCAGCAAAGACCGATCTTATTCCATCTCTCTTTATCACATAACCCTGTCATCCCAGGAACCAATCTATTGAGTCTGTACCGCCTTGGTTCCCGACAAATTTATTAGCCTGGATACTGGACTACAGAACTCCAGTTGGGTTCCTGCATCCACATGATGCAACTAAGAGTTGAGGGTGCCATCATCTACCTGCTGAACCGTGTCTATGCCCACCTGGACAAGCCGGCGAGCACTGTGAGGGTCATGTTTTTTGACTTCTCCAGTGTGTTCAACACAATCCGCCCTGCTTTGCTGGGTGAGAAGCTGACAGTGATGCAGGTGGATGCTTCCCTGGTGTCATGGATTATTGATTACCTGACTGGCAGACCACAGTACGTGCGCTTGCAACACTGTGTGTCAGACAGAGTTGTCAGCAGCACTGGGGCTCCACAGGGGACTGTCCTGTCTCCCTTTCTCTTCACCATCTACACCTCGGACTTCAACTACAACACAGAGTCTTGCCATCTTCAGAAGTTTTCTGATGACTCTGCCATAGTTGGATGCATCAACAAGGGAGATGAGGCTGAGTACAGAGCTACAGTGGGAAACTTTGTCACATGGTGTGAGCAGAATCTTCTGCAGCTTAATGTGAAAAAGACTAAGGAGCTGGTGGTGGACCTGAGGAGGGCTAAGGCACCAGTGACCCCTGTTTCCATCCAAGGGGTCAATGTTGACATGGTGGAGGATTACAAATACCTGGGGATACGAATTGACAATAAACTGGACTGGTCAAAGAACACTGAGGCTGTCTACAAGAAGGGTCAGAGCCGTCTCTACTTCCTGAGGAGACTGAGGTCCTTTAACATCTGCGGACGATGCTGAGGATGTTCTACGAGTCTGTGGTGGCCAGTGCTATCATGTTTGCTGTTGTGTGCTGGGGCAGCAGGCTGAGGGTAGCAGACACCAACAGGATCAACAAACTCATTCGTAAGGCTAGTGATGTTGTGGAGGTGGAACTGGACTCTCTGATGGTGGTGTCTGAAAAGAGGATGCTGTCCAAGTTGCATGCCATCTTGGACAATGTCTCCCATCCACTCCATAATGTACTGGTTAGGCACAGGAGTGCGTTCAGCCAGAGACTCATTCCACCAAGATGCAACACTGAGCATCATAGGAAGTCATTCCTGCCTGTGGCCATCAAACTTTACAACTCTTCCCTCGGAATGTCAGACACCCTGAGCCAATAGGCTGGTCCTGGACTTATTTCCACTTGGAATAATTTACTTATTATTATTTAATTATTTATGGTTTTATATTGCTATATTTCTACACTATTCTTGGTTGGTGCGACTGTAACGAAACCCAGTTTCCCTTGGGATTAATAAAGTATGTCTGTCTGTCTGTCTGGATGATAGGAAGTTTCCCAATTGTTTTCATGCCATTCTGAAAATTGGACCTGGCATTCCTGGAGAGACTCACTGAGCATGGCTGTGCCAATTTCATAAGGGAAGGGGTTTATGAGAATAATGCCAGAGTACAAAGATTGCAGCCAAGGTTGCTTTCCTTGGGCCAGAGAAGGCTGAAGGAAGACTTGATTGCAGTGTACAAGGGAATATGGATGACTTTGAGGAAGGATCTATTCAGAGAGATTAATATCAGAGCAGTTGCAAGAGGGGTTAGAAGGGAGAAATGCCTTTTTACCCAAAAGATTGTTCAGGGCTGGAAATTGTTCTCTGAGAAGATGGTCAGGGCGGAAATCACATTTGAACTGTATTTGGATGTGTTTGTGAAGTGCCATTACCTACAGGGCTTCACACAGACTGCTACTGGAAGAATGGATAAGGGTGGAGCGCCTTTCTGTGACCAGCATTGACAGGATGGGCTGAATGGCCTACATCTATGACACATTCTCTCCAGTTCTACCGAAGTTACACCAACTTGTCCTAGGACTATAGTTGAGCACTCACAGGAAAGTTAGGTTTTAATACCTTAGTCATGGATGTGGATCACTATATCATCACCGATCACCAAGGCACCAAATCCACTATTTCTGACCCCTCAAAGGCCTCAACCCATACTTCTATCTAGGTCCAGGTGCCAATCCCAGCCCTGATCTCCAGTCAGTTACTTGTCTCTGCTTTCCCACCTGCAGAGCTTAATCTTTAAGCCAGCCTACCTCCTGATCTGCTCCTAGCTTTGATGTATCTGCTGGATACAACTACACCTTATCCCACGCTTACCTTGTTGTCTGAATCCAGGCCTTGATCCACAGCTTACAACCACCCCTGCCCCACTCCTGGACATTAACTGTGTTGTTTTTAGGCCATTCTTGTGTAGCTTAGACTTTATGCTTGGGCTCATTATCTTGCTGGAAGTCAGATCTTCTCCCAAGTCACAGTTCTCTTGCAGACTGCTGATGCACCATCAATAACTCTCGGAGACGTGAGGCGAGATATAGGCTTTTATTGGCTGGAAGAAAGAACAAGCAGCAAGTGACCACCACACTACAGGTTTTCCTCCAGGATTTCCATGCATTTTGCTGCATTCATCTTACCTCCTACCTTTACAAGACTTCCAGGGCCTGCTGCAGGGAAGCATTCCCACAGCATGATGCAACCACCACCATGCTTCACTGTAGGGATGGTGTGTTTTTGATGATATGTGGTGTTTGGCTTACTCCAAACATAGCATTTAGTCTGATGGCCAAAAACCTCATTTTTTTGTTTCGTCAAACCACAGAACTTCTTCCAGCTGATTTCAGAGTCTCCCACATGCCTTCTGGCAAACTCTAGCTGAGATTTCATGTGGGCTTTTTTCAAGAGTGGCTTTCTCTTTGCCATTGTCCCATAAAGCTGTGACTGATGAAACAGCCAGGCATCATCTCTCCCATCTCAGCTGCTGAAGTCTGTAACTCTTCCAGAGTTGTCATGGATCCCCTGATGGCCTCCCTCGCTAGTCCCCTTCCACAGTCACTCAGTTTCTGAGGACGGCCTGCTCTAGGCAGGTTTATAGCTGGGCCATATTCTTTCCATTTCTTGATGACTGACGAAACTGTAGTCCAAGGGATATTCAGTGACTTGGAAATTTTCTTGTATCCATTTTCCGACTTGTACTTTTCAATAACCTATTTGTGGGGTACTTGGTGTGTTCTTCTGTCTGCATGGTTTAGGTCTTGCCAGGATACTGACTCACCAGCATTTGGACATTCCAGATACAGGTGGATTTGTACTATAATCAACTGAAACACCTTGAAGCACACAGGTCTCCAAAAACAGATCTCCATTTAACTAATTATGTGATTTCTAAAACCAATTGGCTGCACCAGTGACGTGTGTCATATTAAAGGGGATGAATACTTATGCAATCAATTATTTCGTGTTTTATATTTGTAATTAATTTAAATCACTTTGTAGTGATCTGTTTTCATTTTGACAGGAAAGAGTCTTTTTTTCTGTTAATCAGTGTCAAAAAAGCCAAATTAAATCAATGTTGTAAAACAATAAAAAATGAAAACTTCCAAGGTGGGGAGAGGGTGCATGAATACTTTTTATAGGCAGTGTATCTTTATCTTTCTGTTTTGCTTTACAAAAAATCCTCGGTACTTCAATATTTTCCCTTTTTTTGCACTTTATTTAGTAATTTTTTTTTGTCTTTGTACATACTGCTGCTGCAAAATAACAGTATTCACACCATATAAGTCAGTGATAATAAACCTGACAGGAATTCTTTTGGGTCAGAAAGCAAGCCTGCAGAAATGGTGACTACAGCCTAGCGCATCACAAGCAAAGCTCTCCCCACCATTGAGCATGTTTACAAGGAGTGCCAGCACAAGAAATCATCAAGGACCCCCACTATCCACGCCGTGCTCTCTTCTCACTTCTACCGTCGGGCAGGAAGTACCGGAGCCTAAGGTCGCACACCAACAGGTTCAGGAAGAATTATCACTTCACAACCATCAGGCTTCTGAACCAATGTGGATAACTTCTCTCACCTCAACTTTGAGCTTATTCCACAACCTGCAGACTCATTTTAAGGACTCTATGTTCTCAGTATTTGTTTTATTAACACAATTTGTCTTTCTTTTGCACATCGGTTATTTATCAGTTTTAGCTTACTTTATTTAGCTTACTTTAGTTTTCAGTAATTCCATTGTATCTCTTTATTTTCCTGAAAATGCCTGCAAGAAAATTAATCTCAAGGTAGTGTACAGTACTTTGATAATAAATTTACTTTGACTTTGAAATGTATTACTGGCATTGGGTGTGTTCGAGGGACGAAGCTCAAGAGGATAGGCCTGAACAGATAATCAGCTGGGTACTTGTGAGGGGCTGAGCTCTGGGCTCCCATTAGAGCAGTCACCGTTCTGCTGACTCAAGTCTTCAGCACTGAATCCACGCAGTTACTGAATGGAGGTTGTGTGTGGAATTCCAACACCCCCTTTCTCTGTCTCCATGGCAACCTGGCAGGCGTATTGATGGTAAAAGCGCTTTCAGCTGTGGTTTTGTTCGTGTGCTTCCAACCCCGATTCTGCAGTGACCACTCAGGCTCCCACAGAGAGTTACAGTGCGCAGTACAGTCATGTAAAGACACTCCCATTTGGCTAGGTTTCTCTGCCCGCCAGTTCAGTATTACATATGGTCAAGTACTAATTGTACTAATCCATTGACCTGCCAAAAATATCTTCAGAATTAGAGTCAGGTTTAATATTACCGGCATATGTTGTGAAATTTGTTGTCTATGTGGCAGCAGTACAATGTAATACATAACAATAGAAAAAAAATGTGAACTACAATAAGTGCGTGTGTGCATATATATAATAGTTTAATTAAATAAGTAGTGCAAAAATAAAAAATAAAAAAGTAGTGAGGTAACAACACACACAGAGTGCTGGAGGAACTCAGCAGGCCAGGCAGCATCTATGGAAAAGAGTCAACAGTCGACGCTTCGGGCCGAGACCCTTCAGCAGGACTGAAATAAAAAGGGCGAGGAGTCAGAGTTAAAAGGTGGGGGGGTGGGGAGGAAGAAACACAAGGTGATAGGCAAAGCCCGGGGAGAGGGGAGTGAGGTAGTGTTCATGGGTTCACTGTCCGTTCAAAATTCGAATGACGGAGGGGAAGAATCTGTCTCTGAATAGCTGAGTGTGTGCCTTCAGGCTTCTGTACCTGCTTCCTGATGGTAGCAATGAGAACAAGACATGACCTGGGTGAAGCTTAAACAGAAGCTTTAGATTCTGAAATAACTTTAAATAATAAGCAGATAACAATCTGAACTCATTTAATTCATTTGTACAATATAATCCTTGCTACAGTATGGGCGGTGCACTTGTGCATTTTGAGACTACCTCTCTGTTATAAATCTATCTGTCACACAGTCATACCTGTGGTTGCTCAATTGTAGTACAACCGGGAGCTTTAAACACAGCAGTTCTCCAGAACTCTGCCCGCTGAAGTATTGATATTCTCAGCTTTGTTTAACCTACATAGACCAAAGCATGGCAGAGAGAGTCATAGGCAAATACAGACTGCCAACAGGCCTTTTTTGCTTACTGAACCAGTGCTAATCAATAAGCACTCATTTATATCTTTATCCTCCTTATGTTGTCATCAGCTCCCCCACTCAGCTACATACCGGTGGCAATTCACCACATCTACCTCCTGTATCCTGTCCTGCTGTGCTCACCAACCTGTTTCAACTCCCAGTGATGTCACGCCTTGGCTTTAGACTTACAAACAAGCTGGAGGAACTCAGCAGGTCGGGCAGCATCCGTTGAAACGAGCAGTAACGTTTCGGGCTGAGACCCTTCGTCAGGACTGAAGAAGGAGGCAGGGGCCCTATAAAGAAGGTGGGGGGAGGGGAGGTGGAAGGTGCCTCTGAAAAAACAATCAGAGGAAAGATCAAGGAGTGAGGGAGGGGAAAGGGGGGAGAGGTGAAGAAGGAACGTAAGGGAAAAGCAGTATGGGTAGTAGAAGAAGGCAGAATCATGAGAGAGGTGATAGGCAGCTGGAAGAGGAGGCAGAGTGAAAGTGGGATGGGGGAAGGGAGAGGGAGGGAATTACCAGAAGTTGGAGAATTCGATGTTCATACCAAGGGGCTGGAGACTACCCAGATGGTATATGAGGTGTTGCTCCTCCAACCTGAGTTTGGCCTCATCATGGCAGTAGAGGAGGCCATGTATGGACATATCTGAATGGGAATGTGAAGCAGAGTTGAAGTGGGTGGCAATTGTGTTGATTGTGTACGTGTTGATTTGACCACAGCATCTGCAGGTACTTTATGTCTTTAGACTTCTTGGCAACGCACAAAATGCTGGAGGATCTCACCAGGTCAAGCAGCATCTATGGAAATGAGTAGAAAGTTGACATTTTGGGCCGAGACCCATCTTTAGGACAGAGAAGGAAGGGGGAAGATGCCTGCATAAAAAGTTTTGAGGGGAGGGTAAGAAGGTTAGCTGGAAGGTAATAGGTGAAGCTAGGTGGGTGGGAAAGCTCAAGGGCTGGAGAAGAAAGAATCTGATAGGAGAGGAGAGTGGACCATAGGGGAAAGGGGAGGAGGTGGGAACCCAGAAGGAAGTAATAGACAGGTGAGCGGAGATAAAAGATCAGAGTAGGGAACAGTACGTGAAGAGAAATATGCTTACCAGAAGATGAAAACACTTCTTATCTTTGATTTCTGTCCTTATACGTGCCCTTCTCCTTCCATCCTTACAATCTCCCCAGATATCTGTACTTCTTTAATTCTGACCATCTAAACTTCTCCAGTTTAAATTTCCTCCACCACTGCCTTCCACTTCCTGGACTCTGGAATTCTGCTCCTAAACCTCTCCAACTCTCTTACCTCTCCTTCCTCTTGATATGCATAGAATTGTCCGGAAGGAAGTGAAGATAGCACGAGCGAGAGAGCTTGGCTTTACTTCCTCATAATTGCTTCAGCTACTGGAGGCCATTTGGTCCATTGAATCTAAGCTGGCTCTCGGGGCACACCTGTAAGTTCCATTGCACTCTGCAATCTTGTAACCTTTGATCTTTCATGTCAACTCCCTCCTACCAAGATCATTTTTTTTAATCAACCACCAAAAATATGATTCACTGCCTACATAAGGCATCCCTTCTCCAATCCTTAAAGCAGCATGGACCGGGTTTCTGTTTGATCTTGATCCTTTAAGCTTCTGATCCTTTTACATCTCCATTGCAACGGCTGTGACTGGAGAACTGAAAGCTTTAAGGAGGACCTGCTCTCCTATCTTTATTGCCTGAGACTCTGCAAGCATTTTAATTTTTTTTCCTGTGGACCTTGGGGGAACTGGTTCCCACAGAGAATGTGGCCCCAGATCGGTAAACGTTAACACTTTGCCCCGGGACCTGTGCCCATGAGGGAGGCAGAACCTAAGAGTCGGGTGATGGACACCTGGCTGCTTGATCACTAAGCCTCCATTTAAAATAAAATTCTATGATGAGGAAGCCTTTGCTTGATAAAAGACTGCTTTATTTTTTTGGTGTTTTTCTGCGAGGCACTGTGCTTTTAATGAGTGTACTCTGTTGCCATGGTAATAGCCCATGACCTTGAGCTCAGTGATCTCAGACCTTAACTATCATTTTATCACTGGGGGTACTCTCAAGCTCTTTGGTAATGTGTGTTGTAAAAGTGAAGCTATTTTAGTGCTCATTGTCCTGTGAGCAGCTGTTCAGGGCTTTTCTGCTCAAATGTATTTTAGCTGGCAAGCCAGTGTTCAATGTAGAGTAGTGGATTTCACGATCAACAGCTGTCGTTTTGGGATGGAGATGTTTTGGGAATGTATTCTGAACCACTAACCACACAGCAATGTTCAGACTGACACGTCTGACCTCAAACAAGGTGTAAGGGCCTTTCGACTTTCAAATGTATCGTTGCGACGCAATCCTTAAAAAGAGTGCTCACCTTAAAGCAACAATTATTTCTCAAAGACAATATTATACATACTACTGTTGCCCTCCTTTAAGTATAAAGTTAGAAAATATGAACCAATTTAACATTTACAAACTTAATCTGAAGTTGCAAGCTCTCACACTCTGACCTTTGCAGTGGCATGGGTAATACTTTTGTTAAATTTACAACTTGACCAGGTATTGATTGGACTCAGTCACGTGGCCCCATTTTTACTCTTGTAACGTGATGTCTGCATTGTTGGTTCATGAACAATGACAAGATTCATCTCAGTAACATCTTCAATCTCAACTTCTTCACAGGTAGCTTGCACTGGGAGAAGATGGTCGACTTTGACTTTTACAAATTCCTTACCAGCGAGAATACTACACTTCCTCTAATTCCCCAAAATCCAACCTTCTCAGCTCCAATCTATTTGGGGTAAAGTGCAGTAGTCAACCATATCCCAAGTCCCCTGTGTGTCAGCACTTCCACTGCCTGTGCTGGGATTATTCCATAACTCAGGCAAAATGCTGCAGGTTTACATTTCATTATTTAATTCAAATAATCTTCAATAAATGTTTCTTCAATGCTTAGTTTAGTACTCACCTATCCACTTCTCCATTTTGTGAAGAGAACTGAACATTGTTAATCATAGAGTTCAAATTGAAAATGTTCTCAACCATGGGCCATTGTACGAGTTCTCCTGGAAATGGTGTGCCAAAAAAAGAATTTTAACTCTTATGCATCCTGTGAGTCATAGCCATAGAAAAGTACAGCACAGAAATAGTCCCTTCAGTCCATCTAGTCCATGCTGAATCCTTTCAACTACCTACTCCCATCGATCTGCATTGGGACCGTAGCCCTCCCTATCCCCACTATCCATGTACCTATCCAAACTTCACTTAAACATTGAAGTAGAGCCACTTAAAGGCCACTTTTAATGGCTGTTGATTAATACTCAAAGTTCATCCACACCACCTTCACCACAATCTATCTGAAACTGCTGGAATGATCCTGTAGGCTATGCCTACACATGCTTTAAGAGGGTACATTTACTCACTTGGTTATACAAGTCTTTGTTTTTGCTGAGCCAATAGGCAAAACCTCCAGCCTCCTTCATGATCAGTGTCAGAATTCTGCTCTTACTGCCCTTTTTCCAAAAGGAGGTTTGTTCAGCGATTACAAAGTTATGCTTTAACAATAATACAGTTTCTAATTATAAAGTGGTCACCTTCATCCAGAACACAGATGAACTCCTGAGGCACCCACCATCCTAGAAATCGCCCTTTGTACCTGTGGACACCACATGCTCCTTCTGCAGGACACTTAGGAATAGGCATAGCCATAGAAGAGGGGCAGGCAATTGGCTTGGGGAGAATCTTAAACCGCTTGCCATGTAGATCCATGAATGGCCGATTTGGAAAGGCCCAGGAGTAAGCAGACGAGGAGATCCCCCAACTGACCCCCCCACCCCCTTCCACACTAGGTGACCAAAGATCAGGAGCGTGGGGCAGAAGTGCAGCCAAAACTTGAGGAGTCGCTCCCTCAGATACCCAAATCGAGGCTGTGACCTCTCACACTCCATATACACACCATATCCTCCTGGCTGCAGAAATGAGGCAGCTGGGGAGCCCATGAACCCACTTAATCTGTTACATGATACTGCCCTGTGTAACAGTTTCAAATGAAAAATGGGATGGATCTCCCAGGTAAAGAGATCTCCACTGGGGGACTCCCTCATTGCCGATGGCAGATGAGGGCAAGGAAGTGTACAGTGTACAGGAGCATCCTGCACAAGAACCACCTCGGCGCATTGCACAATAGCATTGTGGGTATCTCAGTATGGGGGCTCCTGTTGTGTGAGACCTGCTCCTGAGAGACTTTAGGCCTTGCTCTTCCTTAGCTCTTATTTTACCATTCTCTGTGTCCCCATTTAATACAGCCTTAAGTGGTAAATAGTTTAGAGCATCTGCTATGAAGTAACTTCAGTGAATTTTCTGTTTGACATTGAGATCTGCGTCTGAATCGGTCCATCACCAACAGGATCACTGGTATTGCAGGAAAGTCTTCTTCTGCCTGTAGAGTATCAATTCCAGTTTGTTTTTGTTGTGGCTTCTTCATAAGGTAGTCTAGATAGTCACGCATTTTCTTGGATGCTCCATACAAAATGCAGTTTTATTGTGAGACATAGATAGCTCACCTCTGCTTCCTTGATGTTGTTGTAGGGATAGCGCATTGCAGCCTGAGAACGGTTAACAGAAGTTTGTGCTTAGGAACTGCTGTGAACTGTCTTCCCCACAAAAGCTGGTAAAATGTTGCATCTCCAAGTGTATTTGCCAACGCCTCTACCCGAATGTAGTGGTTTTCCGCTTTTCGTTAAGTACAGTATACCTGACGTTTAGGTTTTGAGCTTCAGTAGTCCATAACATGGCTGATCACTTCCTCAGTCCTAGAATTATAAATATTTCAAAAAGGTTTTGACATAGTTGGTGCGGTATTCCATTAGAATAAAATCATTCACTTCTGAGGCTTCTTTTTAACAGACCATGGGGTCTTACCCATCCTTCCTCTTTAATAGATGGTGGAATCAACACGATGGTCAAAGTTTGGTAGAACTCTGCTACAGTTCTGGACCGTATCTGAGAAGTATCCCAGGAGCTCTGCAGTTAGCTGAGGCTTTCTGGCTCTGACAATGACCTCAGCTTTCTCTTACTGGCTGTAGCGCATTCATATCCACTCATTGACCTAAATAAGTCGCTTCCCGTGGAAAGACACAGTTTTATTTTTTTTAAGTTTGATATTAGGTCGATGAAGTCTTTGGGATGCTTCAAGTCTGCAACTGAGCACCACCTCTGAATGTTGACAGAGACAATGCAGCATCTTATTCATAATTGCTTGGAATATTTTAGGTGAGAATTTCACTCCATACAATTACTTGGTAATGGAGGACAAATCTTGTGGATATTAATTGTAAGATACTGTTGGCCTTCTTCATTAATGTTGAGCTAGACATAGGCAAGGGATGGAACTAACATGGTGAAGAAGTGTTTTCTTGCCAATGTGGTATACCAATCATGAGATGGAGGCAGAAGTATTCTTCATCATTCGTGGATCTGTTAAGGTCCAAGTTATAATCTGTGCAGGGCTGGAAGGTATTACATACCTTGTTTACAACATGATAGCTGCCACCCATTCACAGTGATGGGTAGTACCCTTTTCTATTCCTGTTTCTTTATCACTTATACTGGGGGTTTCAGCACATATGACATGGGCCTTCTTTTACAATGTAGTTTCTTATCCTTAATTCCAAAATCCAAAATTTCTTTCAACGCTGACATGACGTCACAAATGGAAGATTCCACAAGGTGCTGGGAAGGTTCCCAGGCGATTTGCAAGTCTCTGCATACTACAGACAGCTCTGAGAAGTGGCCTCACATATGTGCTGAACAGAAGTTAACGAAAAATAGAAAAATAATACATAAAGCTGAAAAAGGAAGATCTCGGATGTGTATTGAAAGATACACATTCCTCAGCGTTACAGTGGACATACACTGCTTAACAGTATGCTGATCATGAAACAAGCAAAGATCTATCATGACAAACCGAAAATTAAAGGTAATTGTGAATTTTCAGCGGGCTGGCTGCAGAAATTTAAGAGAAGGGAAGGCATGACATTTTCAAAGATTTGTGATAAAGCATCTGCTGATCTGTAAGCAGCAGAAAAGCTCATTCATGAGATTTCGAAGATCATTGCTGATGAAAATCTAACACACTGAACAGCTGCATCAGTACATATGTGTAATGAATAAGGGTAAAACAAAGACTGTTAGTACATAAACTCAGTTGGAAATGATAGCGACCCCAAACTCTCTTGCTATATATTCCAAAATCCAAAAAAATCCATAATCTGAAACATTCCCAAGCATTTCAGATAAGGGGTACTCAACCTGTATTTACAAATTTAATCTTTGTATATTTGGTTTGATACACGTGAGCTTGGTCCCCTTTACCTCCCAGGGACTTGTCAAAGAATGTTCTCAAACTGACTGTGTTTCTTGCTACTGGCATTGAATTTAACCTCAGATTGTGCGATTTTCCACGATGAAACCGTCAGGGGTGTGTCAATGTTTATATTCATGACTTGAACATTAACCTTTAATTTGGAAACCACTTCTTTCGAATCACCATTAGTAGTTTATATCCTCTGGAAATTACACTGCCTGTATTGATCATCTGTTGCTGTGTTCTTGTCTGGGCTTTATTCTAATTACTTACTGCCCGTTACGCATTGGCGTTTAAGGCAGCAATGAAAATCCTCCACCTCAGGTCTTCCTTTATCGTGTCAGTAGCTTCCTCTCAGTTTTCACTACTGTCAGTCATGCAAGCCCTGGGTGGAGACTCAGGAATATCATCACACTCAAATGTAGAAGGATTCTTCATTGTTGTTTCTGAAACAGTTTTGTTTTACCAGTCAGGATTGTTAGCTTTGAGCTGAATCCCTGAACCTGGAGGACCGGTGGACCACTCTTAATCTGGCCTCCACCCTTTGACCTGTTTGGCATGGGTGACCCTGCCAAGAGCCAAAGCACAAAGCCCTGACTCCAGCCAACTTACCTCTCTGGGTCATTGAGACACGTAAGCCCTCTAAACCACAACAAGGTTGTGGTCCTCTTGGAGGTTTATGCTAATTGTTGGGATACTATTGACCTACCTACCCTAAGTGCAGAGGCTGTGTGTCCTTGTTGCCAATACTTAAAAAGTCTTACTGCTCTGAACTAATGCACTTGCATTAATTGACTCTCACTGCAATAATAGTGGGGCTTCCTGCCAAACTCTCTTTTCACATCACACCCACTCACGTGACCTGGACTCGGAAGGAGTTCCTGCTATTGTCCCTGCTGATAGCCATTTCCAGTAGTTGGACGAATATGCGGCCTGAAATTCATTTATTTTTGTATGGATATTGCCATCTTGTGTTTCATTTGAACGTTTGATGTGTGTTTTGTAACATGGACGGTAAGCCATGGACCTGTCTCACAACATGTGATCCAAGAATACACTGAAGTGGCAAAACTACAACGTACTTTTAAAAACAATTAGAGAAAGGACTAATTGTTTCTCCTGTTCTTCCAGTTATGGGTTCCAAACTTATAATTCTCTGCAATTCCAATGACATTGTATTTAGAATCAGAATCAGAAGCAGGTTTAAAATCACCGGAATTTGTCGTGAAATTTGTAGTCTTTGCGGCAGCAGTACAATGCAATACAGAATAATACAGAGGAAAAAAAACTGATCTACAGATATATGTTAAATAGTTAAATTAAATAAGTAGTGCAAAAAATAGAAATTTTAAAAAGTAGTGTTCATGGGTGCAATGTTTTGTGTTTTGCTGTTGTGGTGTTAAATGGACAATAAGTTTGGCAACATCCCATAATATCCAAACCTCTTTATACGTTGACAGTCACTATTTTGCAATCGCATACAATTTCATTCTGGTTTTTTACCTTTTCCCTCTATTTAGAAAATGTATTTATTGTGACATACTTGGCTTGAGCCATCTAGTCCGGTCCTCCACCTTTCAATGTTATTGGACTTGGCTTTCTATCTGCTTCATGTTCTTCATCATCTGCTCCTGAAGTCTGCACTTCAGGCTTGTCATTACTAATCATGAGCTTTTCAAGCACATGGTTACTCTCCATATTTAACGTTCTGATGGTCGTGTTTCTCCATCACCCCATCCTCATTGCCAGCATAGAGTGTGCTCTAACAATGTCCCTTGCAAAAGGACCCCCAAATGAGGCTTGTCATGAGCTTTGCAACACACAAAATGCTGGAGGAACTCAGCAGGCCAGGCAGCATCAATGGAAAAGAGTAAACAGTTGACGCTTCAGGCCGAGACCTTTCACCATGTCAAGTGCTTATCACAGATAGTCTCTAGAATCTTGTATACATTTTGTTCTAGGCTGGAGAGACATTCATCAAACGACACAATTCTTAAAGGAGTGTTGACTACAAAGCCACAATTGTTTGCAGCCAATAGGTGAGACTAGAACTATGGGACATAGCCTCAGGATTCGAGGGAGTAGATTTAGGATGGAGATAAGGAGGAACTGCTTGTCCCAGAGTGTGGTGAATCTGTGGAATTCTCTGCCCAATGAGCAGTGGGGGCTACCTCAGTAAATATATTTAAGACAAGGTTGGATAGATTTTTGCATATGGGTTATGGGGAAAAGGCAGGTAGGTGGAGATGAGTCCATGGCCAGATCAGCCATGATCTTATTGAATGGTAGAGCAGGCTCGATGGGCCAGATGGCCTACTCCTGCTCCTATTTCTTATGTTCTTATAATACGGATATTTAAGAAATCAAAGTTTTGTCAAAGTAAATAATGGGGGAGCATGTTACAATGATGAAATTAAAACTCCAGAACATAATATTGATAAGTTAATTGATCCTATAGCAAGAAATTGTCCTATAACAAGAAAAAAACATATCTATATTCTTTGAAGTTCAGGAAAATGGGGGGGGGGGTCTAACTGAAACATAAGATATATGAGAGGGAAATTGACTGTTTCTACTGGTAGAAGAATCTCAAACTATGAGACACAGTTCCAAGATAAGGCACATTTATCAATAGTAATCTCAGGATTTCTCCCAGTACACATAATAGTAAGAGCAGAAATGGGAAGATATATTGGATTAATACATGACTGAGGTACACAAGACTTCTTCCCCTGAGAGGGTAGTGAAGCTCTTTGTCCCAGAGATGTTCTTTTCTTGAAGGGAGAGGGCTGTAGGGAACAGGCACAGGGCCTAGGGCAGGTCCATCCTGATCTCATTGAATGGTGGGCTTGAGGTCCCTCCTGCTCCCAGCTTCTTAAGTTCATATTCTATAGTATTGATGTTAAGTTGGTCAGCAAACCTTCAGCTTGATTTATGGATCTCCGTGGAAAGACTGTTCAGCTCCTATTTGTACCGTTAGTTTATAGAACATAGAAATCTACAGCACATTACAGGCCCTTTGGCCCACAATGTTGTGCCAACCATGTAAACTGCTCTAGAAACTGCCTAGAATTACCCTACCACGTGGCCTTCTATTTTTCTAAACTCCATTTACCTATTTAAGAGTCTCTTAAAATACCCTATGGTATCTGCTTCCACCACCGCCGCTGACAGTGCATTCCACGCACCCACCACTCTCTGTGTGAATAACTTACCCCTGACATCCCCTCGGTACCTATTTCCAAGCACCTTAAAACTATGCCCCCTTGTGTTAACCATTTCAGCCCTGGGAAAAAGCCTCTGACTATCCACACGATCAATGCCTCTCATCTTCTACACCTCTATCAGGTCACCCCTCATCCTCCGACGCTCCAAGGAGAAAAGGCCAAGTTCACTCAACCTATTCTCATAAGGCATGTTCCCCATCCAGGCAACATCTGCCTTATTACAAATGTACAGTACATGAAGACACAATGCAGTTAGACTAGTCTTTTTGTCCTTATTAGCCCTCTTAACTTGTTTTTTTTTGCACTATGACCCCTTATGCTTATAATTGTTTTTGCACTTTGAATTTGACTTCTTCCCTTACTGATTTATTTCTCTCCTTGCTTCCCCCTCCTCAGCCTCCTCGCTCAAGTTCTCCCCACCTCTCGCATCATCCTGAGCACATGAACAAACACCCACTTGCAGACTTTAGCCCTGATCTGCTTGGCTGTAACCCACCTGGTCTCAGTTCTCTCTACATCGCGCCCCAAAGTCCCAGGAATTTGAATCTACCTCCTCCATTCCCCACTCCCCTGCCACATATTAATCAAATATATCTTCCCATTTCTGCTCTTGCCAGGATGTAATGTTAAGGCTTTAAAAGGCACTGGTGAGGCCTCACTTGGAGCATTGTGAGCAGTTTTGGGCCCCTTATCTAAGAAAGGATGTGCTTACATTGGAGAGGGTTCAAAAACGGTTCATGAAAACGATTCTGGGATTGAAAGGCTTATTATATGAGGAGCGTTTAATGTCTGAAGCCTGCATTCACTGGAATTCAGAAGAATGGGGGGGGGGGAGTCTCATTGAAACCCATTGAATAATGAAAGACCTCGATTGAGTAGATTCAGAGAGGATGTTTCCTCTGGTGGGTGAGTCTAAGACCAGAGAACACAACCTCAGAATAGAGGGACGTCGATTTAGAACAGATATGAGGAGGAAAGTTCTTTTGTTAGGGGTACTGAATATGTGGGATTCGTTGCTTCAAGTGGCTGTGGAGGCCACACCATTGGATATATATAAGGCAGAGGTTAATCAATTCTTGATTATTCAGGACATGAAAGGATATGGGGGGAATGCAGGAGATTAGGGCTCAGAGAGAAAATGGATCTACCATGATGAAATGGCGGAGCAGACTCGATGGGCCAGTTGGCCTAGTTCTGCTCATATCTCTCGTGTTTGCTCATATATCTTATGGTCTTGCACTGGGAGTAATCCTGAGATTACTAAATGATAATTTACCTCCAACTCCCAGTGTGTATGACATTATTCATTTCTATATAATTTCTCTCAATATGTACCATAATGACAGAACGTTCACTTCCCTACTCCAATGTGTCCTACAGTCACTCCAAGAGATCCTTGACCCTAACACCAGGAATGGAACAGACATGGTCTGTGCAATCCCATGTTCTTCAGGCATTTCAGCTCCCTCTTGCCTATAGGCCAACTAGAATGGGTTTTAGGTTCTTGCCCAAACCTGGCCTGGATCACGGTAACTTGGAGAATGAACAAAAGGGCCAGGAATACAAGGTCCTGTTGAAGTCCAGCTGGCCAGACTGAAAGGCAAGGTGACTCAGCTAATAAATCTGCTGCCTCATAGCTCCAGCAGGCCAGGTTCCATCTGGATCTCCAGTGTGTGGAGTTTCCACCCGCGTGGTGCTCTGGTTTCCTTCTACATCCAAAGATGTTTGTAATTGCCTGTGGTGTGAGTGGTAGAATCTGAGGGAAACTTGATGGGAATACGAGGAAAATAAAACAGCAGAGACAGTGGGCTGGAGGACCTGTTCCGTTACAACTGCATGAGATGGGAAAACCAATGATAGGAGGTTGCGGCTAGAAAGCCCAGAGAGATCATCTCTGGCACTTGGTTGGGAGGTGGGGCAGTGGAGTGTGGGGGAAAGGAAGGGAGGGATTGGGGGTGTTTTGAGTGAGAGATACCAGAATCAGGTTCAATATCACTGGCATATGACATGAAATTTCTTATTTTGCGGCAGCAGTACTTGCAATAAATGATAATAAAAAACTTATAATAAGAAGTATATATAAATTAGGTAGTGCAAAAAGAGAGCAAAAGAAACAGTGAGGTAGAGTTCAGGATTTCATTGTCCATTCAGAAATCTGGTGGCAAAGGGAAAGAAGCTGTTCCTGAAACGTTGAGTGTGTGTCTTCAAACTCCTGTACCTCCTCCCTGATGGCAGCAATGAGAAGAGCGTGATGGGAGATCCTTAATGATGGATGCCGCCTTCTTGAGGTATTGCATTTTGAAAGTGTCCTCGACGCTGAGGAGGCTAGTGCCCATGATGGAGCTGGCCAAGTTTATAACTTTCTGCAGCTTTTTCCGATCCTGTGCAGTGGCCCCTCCACACCAGATGGTGATGCAGCCAGTCAGAATGCTCGCCGTGGTATACCTGCAGGCATTTGCAGGAGTCTCTGGTGAGATATCAAATCTTCTCAACTCCTAATGAAATGATGCCGTTGCCATGGCTTCTTTGTACTTGCATCGATATGTTGGACCCAGGGTAGATCTTCAAAGGTGTTGCCTCCCAGGAATTTTAAGCTGCTCACCCTGTCCACTGCTGATCTCTTGATGAAGATTAGTGTCTGTTCCTCTGACTTCCCCTTCTTAAAGTCCACAATCAATTCCATGGTCTTACTGATGTTTTGGCAAGATTAAGTGCAAGGTTACTATGCTTTACACCCTGGTTTGGACAAACACTGTATCATTTCTAAATACATTATATGGTTATATAGATTTATGTAGTTAAATGACAATAAACTTAACTTGACTTGTTATGACTCCACTCAACCAGCTGATCTATCTTGCTCTTGTACGCCTCCTCGTCACCATCTGAAATTCTGCCAACAATAGTTGTGTCTTCAGCAAATTTATAGATGGCATTTGAGCTGTGCCTAGCCACACAGTCATAGGTGTAGGGAGAGTAGAGCAGCGGGCTAAGTGCTGAGGTACACTGAAGTTGATTGTCAACGAGGAGATGTTATTTCTGATCCACACTGACTGTGGTCTCCTGGTCAGGAAGTCAAGGATCCAGTTGCAGAGGGAGGTACAGAGGCACAGGGTTTGGAACTTGTTGATTAGAACTGAGGCTATGATGGTGTTGTCAATAAATAGCAGCCTGAGGTGGGTGACCCAAGGCTGAGTGGAGAGCCAGGGAGATTGCAAGTGCCATAGATCTAAATTGCAGTGAGCTCAGATCCTTGCTAAGGCAGGAGTTGATTCTGACCATGACCAAGCTTTCAAGCACTAGATGTGATTGCAACTGGACAATAGTCATTGAGGCAGCTCACCTTGCTTTTCCTGAACACTGGTATGATTGTCACCCTCTTGAAGCAGGTGAGAACCTTCAACTGCAGCAGTGAGAGATTGAAGGCGTTCTGGAACACTCCAGCCAGTCGGTTGGCACAGGTTTTCGGAGCCCTACCAGATACGCCGTGGAATAGGCCCTCTTGAAAGATGTTCTGTTGTTGGCCTCTGAGACAGATATCACAGGGTCACCAGATGCTGTTGGGATTTGCACAGGTGTTGTTTTATTCTCCCTTTCAAAGCATGCATCAAAGGCATTGAGCTCACCTGGGGGTGAAGCATCACAGCCATTCATGATGTTCAGTTTCGCCTTGTAGGAAATAATGGCCTGCAGACCCTTCCAGAGGTGACGTGCATCTGATTCTGTTTCTAATTTCAATTGGAATTGTTTTTTGATTCAATTGGATGTAGGAGAGGTAAGCCAAAGTCTTTCTGTCGGCCAGAGAATGCCTAGCACCTTGAGTTCAGCCGCTGGGTTTTCATGAGGTGAATTTAAATTGCCCCCAATTATAATGCAGGAGCTTTATTTAATTATAATAACAAAGTGGCCCATTTTGAGGCTAGGCAACAGGAAAATCACCATTATAAACACAGCATTCTCAGGAGGATGGGATAGTGTTTGACATGATGACAATCTGAAGTTCTCCCGACTTTCTCCCACCCAGTTGAGTAGGGAGTTACCACCAAGTCAAGTTGGGCAGTGTGCTTTGGCCTTATCCCTAATTCAAAAGCAGTGTAGCATGTAACCAGTCATTTACAAATGCCTGGCCTCTTGTTCACTTTGTGGACGAGGATGGAATCACATTCCATGTTTGAATGCAATGACAGTTGTTCCCTTGCTTCCTCAAACAGCTGCTCTCGAATCCTCAGCACTTCACTGCTGTTGTACCCCTCCCCGATAGGTCTGCATCTGGGTCCATTGTATCTCATGACCCAGAAGCCACGAGAGCAGAGGTTTACAAGGGAAGGTCTTTCTGATTGCTGGCCCCATTGCAGTGTCTCAGTAACCATGGACAGTGATTACAGTATCTGTATTGGTTTGATTCCAGGCTTCCACTAGTGGGTCAATAAGTTAACTTCCACTGGCAAAAATGGCCACGTTGGACACAGCACTGACAATAACTTCATCAAAGGTTTTGTGTAAGGTATCTAACCTTTGTTGGTGGTGCCATCTGTCTGGACTAGAAGGAAGAGTTCGGCATAAATTTCAGGACTTCTTTCCCAAGATGATATCCCAGGCTCTATCCTGCCATAATTGAATGGTCCGCTAGTACGATAGGATGGACTGTTGACCTCACATTATACCTCGCTCAGGCCTTGTGCCTCATTGTCTACCTGCTCTGGACACTCTCTGTGACACAGTAGGGTAGTGGTTAGCACAATGCGTTACAGTGCCGGCGACCCGGGTTCAGTTCCCACCACTGCTTGTAGGGGGGTTTGTGCGTTCTCCCCGTGACTGCGTGGGTTTCCTCCAGGTGCTCTGGTTTCCTCTCACATTCCAAGGACATTGGTAGGTTGTAAATCATGGGTCATTGTAAATTGTCCCGTGATTAGGCTAGGACTAAATCGGGGACTGCTGGGCGGCCTGGCTTGAAGGACCGGAAGGGCTCATTCCATGCTGTTCTCTGAGTAAATAAATAGATAGATAAATAAATAAATTCTGCATTCTGTTACTGTTTTCCCCTGTACAACCTCAATGCACTGTTGAAATGATCTGTATGGATGAAATGCAAAACGGGTTTTGTACTGTGTCAGTGCATTTTACCCAGGCAATCTTAACATCACCCCCTTTGTACCTGCAAAAGGCCTTCGCTGATAAATCAGCGTGGAGGCAAACCATGTATTTCTTGCTTTCCTTCATACCTTTGACATAACTTGAGTACTCAGCGATAGTCTACACAGCTGGAATGATTGGAGTTTCTCCTTGAAGAGAATGCAGCCTTTAGTGTATCCAGTCCCGACCTTTACTCTGTGTGAGCAGCACGGCTGTTACTGACCTCAATGAGCTGTTGGTGCCTGATGCGTTCAATGTTCCCACAATCAGATGACATGTTTAATAAGCAGCCTTCAATTATTAAGCAAGCAGTATATTGTGTAGTTCCCAAGCCTCAGAGAGTAGTCAGGTCAAGATCATGTAAACAGTTGAATACAAAAGAATTGGTTAACTTAGTCAAATGGATGCAGCTAGCTCTGGTCAAGTCCGAGATGATAAACGTTGCTTAATTTTTCTTATAGTAAGGGCTAATATGAAATGAGGCCAGGAAATGATTAATGGGCCTTGGTCCAAACTTCTAGTCTCAGAGTTTACTAAGTCTCCTCTCAGTGAGTTAATAACTGAGATGCCCTGGTCTGGGATCTAACTTAGGGGATAATAGATGATGATGATGATGATGATGATGATGATGATGATGATGATGGTGTGTGTGTGTGTGTGTGTGTGTGTGTGTGTGTGTGTGTGTGTGTGTGTGTGTGTGTGTGTGTGTGTGTGTGTGTGTGTGTGTTGGGTGAGGGGAGGTATGTATGTATGTCTTGGGGGTTTGGAGAGGGCACAAAATGGCAGGGTGGGAGGGTAAGGGGGACAGGATGAAAGTGGCAGGGTGGAGGAGAGAGGGAATACAGAGGTTGGAGGTAGAGGAGGTGGGGGTTGTGTTGAGGAATGTAGGAAGGAAAGGGGGGGAGTGGATGAGACGGAGGTGGCAGGTGGGGGAGGGAGGGGCGGAGGTGGTGGGATAGGGTGCAGGGGCGAGGGGGAAGGGAACAGAGATGGTGGGGTAGGAGGTGGAGGCAGAGGGGCTGGGGAATGTAGGAAGGAAAGGGGTGGGGAGTGGATGGGACAGAGGTGGCAGGTAGCAGAGGGAGGGGATAGAGGTGGTGGGGTAGGGTGGGGGGTGAGGGGGAAGGGAACAGAGATGGTGGACCAGGTAGTGGAGGCAGAGGGGTTGGGGAATGTAGGAAGGAAAGGGGTGGGGAGTGAATGGATCAGAGATGGTGGATAAGGGAGGTGGAGGCGGAAGGGGAAGGGCGAAGGCAGCGGGATGAGGGTAGGAGGTTAGAGGAGGGAGGGGACAGGGCTAGAGAGGAGGAGGAGGGAGAGGATGAGGTAGCGAGGGGAAGGAGGGAATGCAGGAGACAGGTTGGTGGGATAGCATGAGTGATGGTGTGGGGGCAGCTAGTTGTGGGTAAGCGATGGATGGGATCGGGTTGCTGGTTTGGGTTGAGGGAGGGGATGGCTGAAGTTGGGATGACATTTTAGAATGGGGTGGGGGTGGGAACCTGTCATGTGATGTTGGGGGTTGTTGTGGGCTTGTCGGTACAATGAGTGGAAGTGGTGGGTAACTGTGTAAAGAAAAATATAATCAGTGTCGACATTGATGATACGATCTTCATTCAGCCGATGCTCCTGGCTCAAAGCTTGCTCCTTGGTTTTTAATTTGTCAGGCAGCAAAAGGAAGCAAATCCCCTTCCCCCACATACTTTGTTTGTACGGTTGAACAAGTTCCAAATGACGCAAGGCACAAGAATCTGAAAAGGAAATGGCTTACTCTTGTGGAATCTTGGGTTCTGATATAAAATTACAGCCTAGCACTGAACGGGCTTATTTTAGTGTTTTGACTGTTGGAGTTAAAATTAAATCCTGCTGCTGAATAGATCCAGTTGGGAATAGTTAAGAACTGGTTGCAGACAGCAGCCTAACAGCACGATGGAGAGATTTCTCAACATGCAGTTTCTGAAAGGTAGGTTGTGGACCTTGACTCTGCCACTGGGGGCAGAACTGAGCCCATTCAGAGTGAGGGTGAGGCGGGGGATTGTGCAGTCAGGTGTGTGGATAAAGATAAATGGACCATCTCTCAAGGTTTATGCACGGGCTGATCTTCGGGCTTCTGGCAGAGCTCCGTAACACTGGTTAGTCAGGAAGTCCACGTGGATTTTCCCCACTCTCACTGTTAATTCAGTGAATGCTGATGATAAAATACACATAACTGTTGGTTGGTTGCTCTGTCTGTGAGTCCACATCCATTCAATACTTTGATACCAGAAGTGAGAGCTATCTTTGGTAATTGAAATTAGATTATCACTGGAAATGCATCCTAATCACGAGAGGCTGGTTAATCGAGGGTTGTTTCCTCAGGGGTGCCGGAGGCTGAGGGGAGATCTGATAGAGGTTTACAAGACTATGAGAGGCTTAGACAGAGTGGATAGAGAGTGTCTGTTTCCCAGGGTTGAAATGCTAGAGGGCATCCATTGAAGGTGACAAGGGTAAGTATTTTACTCAGTGAGTTGTGGATGCTTGGAATACTCTGCCTGGTGTGGTGGTAGAGGCAAATACATTAGAGGCTTTTAAGAGACATTCGGATAGACACATGGATGTAATGAAGATGGAGGGATTAGTGTTGGGGTGGTTCTGATGCACTTTTTAGCTGGTTTGGCACAACATTGTGAGCTGAATGGCCTGTTCCTGTGTTGTACTGTTCTATGGTTCTCTGAAATGTAAAGGCAGAAGCTGGTCGTCGATAAATCAGATCCAAACCTTGTGAACGGTGGCTTTGTTTCTGTGAGTTTGCTTCTTATTGAGTTCGCCTTGGTCTCTGCAGCTTTGTTCAATGAGAAGTTTTCCGCTGAAGTGCAGAGTGGGAGAATTAACCTACAGATGCGACTTTTATTGTCACCATATGTGACTACACAGGAAACAGTGAAGTAATTTAGAAGTCGGCCAGTGACTGGCTTTTGGAAGAATTGAATGAGATCTCATATTGCAGGAGAAATGGAAACAGCTTTGGGATTCCTCCAGAGAGAAATATTTACTGAAGCTACTGTTTTCTTGTGTTAGTCATTCCCAAAATAATACGAACCAATTCACTGACTTGGATGATCCTTCCGCAAGGTTGCCTTGGTTACCGAGGAGGGGATTGAAGGTCTAAAGTGTAGCATCATGCAATGCAAGGCTATTTTTAGAGGCTTGTTCAGCTTAGCTGATGTGCAGGGTGTGACGTGTTCAGTTGTTTCGGCACAGCTGGACTTCTGCTTCCTAGAGAAACCCGGTGTCCAGGGCACTGCTCCTGCAGTTCAGGAATGGTTTTGGTGTAAGCAGGGTCTGTCAACAAAAATGCAGCCTTTTTTCTTGCAGCAGAGGTGAAGGGAGATGGCAGCCCATGCGATGTGTGCTGTTGTGCACGGCTGAGCTGAAATGAGTCACGGGCCGTAGTCTGCCAGCCAGAACTTCCAGATGTGGCGACCCAAGCTTGAAGCAAACATCAGTAGATTTAACAACGATGGAAATCCTGAGTGAAACTGTGTGTGCGGCGTAAAATGAGACACTGCTTTACTCTTTTTTCTTGATGTCGTCAGGCAAACAGAACCTCGACAGTGATCCTCACTGTGATCCATTGGGGCTAATACTTTGCAAGCTCCCCTCCAGCTCCTCCTTGATAGTTACTTTCTTTCCTAGAGTTTGATCCTCCGGCCCTAACAGGAAAAGTATGGCTGCAGATAGCGGGGCGGGACGTAGTAAGTGAAAAGCAGTGGAATGGAGTCAATATTGCAGACAGATGACATGCAACTAAAAACTTGATCAGTTCTGATACAGCCAAAGGAAGCAAATTATTGAAAAATTGATAACTAGTCTGGAAAGCTGAGGTAGGTCTGGATAAAGGACAAGATGCTCTTCTTTGAGTTTGTAATGGGCCTTGCAGGAGACCACTGACAGGATGCCCGGAGTGGGACAGAGGATTAAAGTGGTGGGCACTTTTGAACTATGTAGTGCTTGATGCAAAGGAAGTTGAGGAGCTGAGGATCCTATTGTTGATGTAAGAGGAGGGCAGAGGGTGGAAGTGGGAAAATAAATGGATGTGGGTGGAGGGCCGATGAATGATTCTAGATGGGAATCCTTGTTGAGGATGCTACCTATATCGTTAGGTAGTCAGACTGCCCAATGCACTGCCAGCACCAGCTTACCCACCACCAAGGGCATCTGTATAGAAAGGTGCTGGATAAAGGGCAGCAATATCACGGAGGATCCACCTTCCCTGCTCATGAACTTTTTGTCCCACTCCCACCAGCTTCAAAAACAGATACCTTCCCCACCCACTAACCACCCTTACTTTATCATTTCCTGTCAGAGTCACCTTATGTACAGACTCTATTAGTGCCACTTCATGGACATACCATCAATCTACGCTATCGTGTATATTTATTGGTCCCTATCTCACGGGGGTTGAGGCTGCCGACTACACGCACCTGGTTTAGCCCGCATCTCGAAGCGGTGTACCAGGGTGCAGCTGCTGTTGCATTCAAATGGCTACTCGGAGCCACAGGTGGCAGCTGAGTGTCCGGTGGGCAAAGTCAGCTCTGGCGGTCTGGGTGGATGAGATCTACAGTGGGATCCAGTGGTCAGGAAGGCAGTTCTGCAACACTCCATGGAGAGTGAAGGGAATGACAAGGCACCAAATTCTTATTTAGAAAAATTCTTATTTGGTCACCGAATTACATGAAGGATATTAATAAGGTTGAAAGAGTGCAGAGTGCAGAGAAGGTTTACTAGGATGTTGCCAGGACTTGAGAAACTGAGTTACAGAGAAAGGTTGAATAGGTTAGGACTTTATTCCCTGGAGCATAGAAGAATGGGGGAAGATTTGATAGAGGTATATAAAATTATGATGGGTATAAATAGAGTGAATGCAAGCAGGCTTTTTCCACTGAGGCTAGGGGAGAAAAAAAACAGAGGTCATTGGTTAAGGGTAAAGGGGGAAAAGTTTAAAGTTGTAAAGAATTAAGACTTTCTTAAAAGTAAAAAATGCAGACAGCCCACTCTGATCTACACTAGTTAAATGAAGTAATGAAATCAGATACCAGTCTTTACCTATCCTTCTCCTGGAGATGATCCAGTGGACCTTCTGTATTGCAGCTGGTCAGCCCAAGTCTCTCTTTACTGCAGCCTCTGCCCCTGCTCCTGCTCCTTTCCGTGCCCCTGCCCTTGCCCGCTCTGCAATCTGTGTCTCCACTACAACCCCTGCCCCGCCCCGCCCCACCAGAATCATGCTGTTGAAAGGCTTTTTCTTTTATGCCTTGTGAGCAACAGAATTTTGCCACGAGGAGGCCCAGGCCAAAACTTGTCTTGGCAAATCTTTCTGACATGTGACAATTCAGCTTTGACCATGACCAATTCAAGCTGTTGCTTTCTCCTTGATTTGCAAGGTGAAATCAATTCTTCTTGATTTGACATTGTTGATTGATACAGTAATTCCTTTCAATGCACTGCTCTTTCTAGCCACGTTCTGCTCAGTAATCCCCAAACAACTAATTTATTCCCTTTATCTTTTTCTTTTTAAGCTATGTTTGTTTCTCATTTTGATTTCCCCCTCCCCATCTGCATTCCTTTCCTTTAGCATTTCTTAATCTTCACTTTCATGTCATATGAAGAATCATTTTGGGGAAGATTGTCGGGGAAGTTCAGGTTCCCAGATATTTTACTCCTGCTGTGTGTGTCAGATACAAGGGGATTGTGACCCAGAATTGGCCCTTTGGGCCACGTTGCCTATATTAAACTATAAAAGATCTATATTCCTCTTTCCTGCCTGTTCATGTGCTTGTATAAATGTTATTGTTTCTGCTGTATGCTCCAGGCACCTACCATTTTCTGTGTACACAAAAAGTAAATTCCTCTCTCAGCTTAGCTTACATTTCTACCCTGACTATCTACCCTGTCTGTGCCTCTTTATGAACTTCTACTAGGTTGTCTCTCAACATCTGACTGAAAAATCCATGTGGAGTGGAGTATATTGACTGGCTGCATCACAGCCCAGTATGGAAACGCCAATGCCCTTGAATGGAAAATCCTACAAAAAGTAGTAGATATGGTCCAGTCCATCACAGCTAAAGTCCTCCCTACCATTGAGCACACCTGCACAAAGTGTTGTCACAGAAAAATGGCATCCATCACCCAGGTCATGCTCTCTTCTCACTGCTGCCTCCAGGAAGGTGGTACAGGAAGCTCAGGACTCATGTCACCAGGTTCAGGAACAGTTATTACTCCTCAATCATCAGACTTTTGAACTAAAGGAGATAGCTTTACTCAACTTCACTCGCCCCATCATTAAAATGTTCCCACAACCTATGAACTCAATTTCAAGGACTGCCCATCTCATATTCTCAATTTCTTTCTTTTTGTATTCGCACAGTTTTTGCACATTGGTTGAACACCCAAGTTGATGCGGTCTTTCATTGATTCTATTATGGTTATTCTGTTTTGGATTTATTGAGTATGCCTGCAAGAAAATGAACTTGGGGCTGTTGTATATGGTGACGTATATATAGTTTAAATGTTGAACTTCAATGAATCTCTGAAATTCCTTACTTCAGAGTGTTGTGATCATTAAGGTGAAGGTAGGTCAACTTTGAAAGTTTGGGTAATAGTGGTTGAGGCCAGTGTAGATCAGTTATAATCATATTGATTAGCAGGGCAGGCTTGTGAGGTCTGATGGCCTATTCGTCCAATAATATTTGAATTCTTGTGTTCTGTTCAATGGGAAATTACTAAACTGTTAGCTGGAAAGTGTTGATGGGAGTATGGGGTGTGGCTGTAATTGGAATTAGTTTATTACTATCATATGTAATAAGAAGCAGTGGAAAAACTTAGTTTACATCCTATCCAAACAAATGTTTTGAAAAACATAAGCATATCGAGGTAGTACTAGGGAAAGGCAGCAACAGAATGCAGAACATGTTGTAGTGTTACAGACAGACAGACAGACAGACAGACATACTTTATTGATCCCGAGGGAAATTGGTTACCGTGATGAGAAAGTACAGAGCAGGTAGACAATAAAGTGCCTTTGCATTGACCATTGTGTAAAACACGCTTACAAATCCCACGATATTACATAAGTATATGAGGAGCAAGAGGGGAAAAGTGTTCTCCTTCAGCACCAAATGGGTAATCCATGTGTGGTGCCAGAGAATATAGACAAGTCCTAAATAAATATTTCTCATCTGAATTCACCAAGGAAAAGGACTTGAAATATTGTGAGTGCAGGGAGTGATAGGCTGTAGCGTGTCAGTATTAAGAAGGTGTAGGTGTTAGATATGGGCAGATACACCCCCAGGGTGAGATGACATACATTCCAGGATGCTATGGGAAGCAAGCGAGTAGATAGCTGGGGCACTGGCATCTTCATTAGTCACAGATGAAGTACAAGAAGACTGGGGAGGCTTCATTCATTATTTAAAAAGAACAGCCAGGATAAGCCAATTAACTACAGGCTGGAGAGTGTAATGTCATAGGCAATGAAATTATTGGAGAATTGGAGAAAATCCTATGGGATGGGATTCACACACACACACACACACACACACACACACACTCTCACACGCACACACACGCACACACACACACACACACACACACACACACACACACACACACACACACACACACACAAAAGCAGGAAATGGTCAGGGATAGGCAGTGTTGTGTGTTCAATATTTCAATAATATTTGAATAATTTTGAATACATATTGGTTGATTAAGCATTCTTGTTCATTTAAATAATTAAATTTGGGTTATATGTAAAGATGTTAATTGCATACATCATCATGATACCATGTGATATGTTAGTTAGACTCAGTTGTTTGGGACTCCTCTGTCTATGTTTGAATTAGTTTAATGGTTTGAAGTTACAAAACATAACAGTCAGCATGGCTCGATGGAATGGAATTTTGCTTCACTAATTTGATTGAATTTATTTTAAGGAGGAAGCTAAGAGGACCAGTAAAGACAGGATAGTAGACGTGTTTATATGGACTTCAGTAAGGCATTTGACAAGATCACACATCCCACTCAGCGATTCAGGAACAGCTTTTTCCCCTCAGCCCTCTGATTCCTAAATGGACATTGAACCCTTGGACACTACCTCACTTATTTTTTAATATACAGTATTTCTGTTTTTGCATGTTTTTTAAATCTATTCAATATACATAATTGATTTACTTCTTTATTTACTATTTTTATGTTTTTTTTCTCTCTCTGCTAGATTATGTACTGCATTGAACTGCTGCTGCTAAGTTAACAAATTTCACGTCACATGCCGGTGATAATAAACCTGATTCTGATTCATGTAGACTGGCCCAAAAGGGTAAATAACATGGGGTCTAAACGTGAACAAGGTAATGAACAAGATAAATTTGGCTTGGTGATAGGAGGCAGAGGGTTGAGTTGCAAGGGTGCATCTCTGCAACCAGTTGTGTACTGCAGGGATTGTGGCTAGCACTCTTCTTGCTTGTGATATATATTCTGTAAATGTAGGAATTACGATTAATCAGTTGGTGGCATTGTGGATAGGGAGAAAATTTGTGCAAATCTGCAGCAGGAGATAGACCAGATGAAAAACCGGACGGAATGTTGGAAGATGAAATTTAATCCCAACCTGTGTGAGGTGATGAGCTTTGGGAAGTCTGATAGGGGTAGGACAGATACAATAACTGATTGGGCACTAAGGAATGTTGATGAACAAAGGAAACTTGAGGTTCAAGTCCATGGTTCTCTGAAAGTGGCAGATTGATAGGGTGGTGGAGAAGGTGTGCGACATACTTGCCTTCTTAGGTTAGGACATTGAATGTACAATTTTGGATTTTATGTTGCAACTTTACAAACTTGGAGTTTGTCATCCAAGGATGAGACTTGGAGTATTGTGTGCAGTTCTGATCTCCGCACGATAGGAAGGATGTGTTTGCACTGGAGAATAGTGCAAAGGAGGCTCATCAGGACTTTGGTTATAGGGAGAGGTTGGATAGACCAGAGTGAAGGAGACTGAGATATGACCTGGTATATAAAATAATGAGAATTATAGACAAAGTGATTAGTCAGAATCTTTATCCATGTCAAAGACAAGAAGTAAGAGAGAAGGTTTAAAGGGGATCTAAGGGGATACGAGTGACTGCTATCTGGAACCTGATGTGAGAGGACATGGTGGAATCAGATACAATTGCTACATTTAAGAGACATTTAGACATTTGAATAAGCTAGACATAACATGATATGAACTTCACATGAATATATGAGTTGGTTTAGTTGGGCAGAAACATAGCTATAGAAGTGATGGCCTTTTTTGTATGATTTACCCCAACTCCCTAATAACTGTTTACAGTTTGGGCAAACTCTCTGGACTGTCATATACACTTTGCTATTTTAATTTTGGCAATGCATTTGCTGAGAAAATTACTCAGATCCACTCCAGTGCCACCTATAATACAATGGTAGAGATAACATGTGAAATGCAGCTGTCATAGCACAGTGGTACAGCTCTGGAGTTATAGGGACACATTCCCCCAATGTACCATGAGGAAATACCGCTTATGCTGGTGTTAATCCTGTGGTATTTCCACAGACAGTAGTTCTTCAGTAATTTTACAGCCTAGTTGTTTTCATGGAGTAAGCAGTGAGTGGCTTGTTATGGACCATTTGGGCTTCTGTAGACCAATGATCTGCGGAAAGTGATTGACCTTGTTCCCATTCTACCCACACACATGCACTAATGAGATGCAAATATGTTAAATATCACTTACCTCGATGTCAAAGTATGATGAGAATGTCGGGAGATTTTCCTCTTCTATTCCGCAAGCATCAAAAAGTTGCTATCCTTCTATGTTATTGCATTTTTCGGGTATTCTGGGATTTCAGAAGCAGTGAATTTTGTAACGTAAACCTTGAATAGCAAAGGTGCTGCTTCAGTGATTATAATTAATGACACATGAAGTTGTCCCCTGGGCCTGAAGGTGTTTATTTCAGTCACTAACTACTGGCTCTGGAGACTGGTTCATATCCTGAATAGGGTGAGCAGCCAACAGATGCAAAGAAGTGTCTTTGTGGTTGGATACTGGGATGTAGCTTTACAACAGTGATACAAAGATTGGAGATGTAGTGGACAGTGAGGAAGGTTTTCAAAGCTTGCAGAGGGATTTGGACCAGTTGGAGGAATGGGCTGAAAAATGGCAGATGGAGTTTAATGTGGACAAGTGTGAGGTGTTGCACTTTGGAAGGTCAAACCAAGGTAGAACATACAAGGTAAATGGTAGGACACTGAGGAGTGCAGTAGAACAGAGGGATCTGGGAATACAGATACAAAATTCCCTAAAAGTGGCGTCACAAGTAGATAGGGTCGTAAAGAGAGCTTTTGGTACATTGGCCTTTATAAATCAAAGTATTGAGTATGAGAGTTGGAATGTAATGGTGAGGTTGTATAAGACATTGGTGAGACCGAATTTGGACTATTGTGTGCAGTTTTGGTCACCTAATTAAGGAAGGATATTAATAAGATTGAAAGAGTGCAGAGAAGATTTATAAGGATGTTGCTGGGACTTGAGAAACTGAGTTACAGAGAAAGGTTGAATAGGTTAGGACTTTATTCCCTGGAGCATAGGAGAATGAGGGGTGATTTGATAGAGGTATATAACATTATGATGGGTATAGATAGAGTGAATGCAAGCTGTCTTTTTCCACTGAGGCTAGGGGAGAAAAAAACCAGAGGACATGGGTTAAGGGTGAAGGGGGAAAAGTTTAAAGGGAACATGGGGGGGGGGGGAGGCTTCTTCACACAGAGTGTGGAATGAGCTGTCAGGTGAAGTGGTGAATGCCGGCTCACTTTTGACATTTAAGAAAAACTTGAACAGGTACATGGATGAGAGGGGTTTGGAGGGATATGGTCCAGGTGCAGGTCAGTGGGACTAGGCAGAAAAATGGTTCAGCACAGCCAAGAAGGGCCAAAAGGCCTGTTTCTGTGCTGTAATGTTCTATGGTTCTAACAGGAAGTACCCAGCTACTGGTCTGTATTTAATCTACAGGGAGAAGAGACTTCTCAGGACCTTCTAGTAAAAAGAACCAGTATGTCACCTCCTTGCTTCATGGAACTTCGTGCAAATGCTAACCTGCAGTTGTTCAAATAAAGGAGGCCCATTGTGTATTGTGGCTTTAAGGATTATATCTCTATCTTGGATATCTGCTTTGTAAATCTCCTAGGCTAGAAAGTGTTGCTCCAGCAAAGAAAGATAAGGTGATGCAAAGCAGGTATTTTGCTTAACAAAATTTTTCCTGGCGTGCTCTCCAGTTTAATTTCTTGGCTTCTGCCTTGGGACCAATGGGACTGCGTACTCTAATCATGGACCTGGTGAGTGAGTGGCTAACTCCCGTACTGTATCAGAGGCCTAAGGGCTGGGTTTTGACTGTGTTTGGTGAGCTAGCCACATGATTCCACCACACTGATTCTTTGCAGCAACTGTCTTGCTTGAGGGCCACCCGGCCTTCCGAGGAGAAGAGCTCTCCTTTTGCACATGCCGGGATTGTAGGTGTACGTTGTCTGAGGATGTGGCTGAAGGGTTGGCGGAGAGTGAGAGGGAATAGGGAGTGCTGGAGGTCAGGAGAGGATGGGGAAATCGGGATAGGCATGGTGGTTAATGTCACGGAGAGATCACTATCAACTGCGTGAGAGGTGAAGGGCCAACCCAACATCACAATAAGGAGGTCAGTAGAACGTTCGGGTGAACTTTGGAGATCAGTAGTTGTATTGGTCAGGGGAGGCCGATGAGGGTGTAACTGGGGAGGCTGCTGGGTGATAGTGACAGATTGTTGTCAGGCAGTTCATCATTTAATGTGAAAGGCAGGTTCAGAGGGTAAATCAATGGGAGAGAAAAGGGTTCAGTAAAAGCTCTGTGGTCATTGAGAGCCAGTGTTATGACCAGGATGGGGTCGGATGGCCCAAGTAATAGGTAAGTGTGTTATTTTGGTGCCATGGTAGCATAGCAGTTAGCTCGATGCTATTATAGCTTGGGGGGGGGGGGGGGTTCCAAACTTCAATTGCAGCGCCATCTGTAAGGTGTTTGTAAGTTCTCCCCGTGATCACGTGGGTTTCCTCCAGGTGCTCTGGTTTCCTCCCACAGTCCTAAGTCGCATTGGTTAGCAGGTTAATTGGTCATTGTAAATCATCCTGTGATTAGGCTAGGGTCAGATTGGTGGGTTGCTGGGTGGTTGGGCTTGAAGGGCCTGTTCCAAGCTGTATCTAGAAATAAAAAAAATATGAATTCAGTTAGATAGATAGATAGATAAATAAATACAGTCGGCCCTCCTTATCCGCGGATTCAACCAACCGCGGATCGGGAAAACCTGGAAGTTCTCTCTCCAGCACTCCTTGTTTGAGCATGTACAGACTTTTTTTTTGTCATTATTCCCTAAACAATACAGTATAACAACTATTTACATAGCATTTACATTGTATTAGGTATTATAAGTAATCTAGAAATGACTTAAAAGTACAGGCAGTCCCCGGGTTATGAATGAGTTCCGTTCCTGAGTCCGTCTTTAAGTCGGATTTGAAGTCGGAACAGGTACATTCGGTATTATTTAGCGTCAGTTAGTAAAACGTTTTTCTTAGTACATAGTACATATTTTACCTTTCTATGCATATAAAACACTTATGAAACATACGTATTTCAATAATTAAACCACTGCGTTGCTTAGTAATAATTGTAGCTTTCATCGGGGCAGGGCCTTTCTCACTTTATCCTTTAAAATTGTTCCAGTCGTTGACCGACTGCAGCCTAATGCTTTTCCAGTGACCGATGGTATTTCACCTCTTTCTGATCGCTTTATTACTTCCACCTTATTTTCAATTGTTATCGTGATTATTTTTGTGAACAGAGACACTGTGGATTCAGATCTCTGCCGCTGGGTCCTAAGATCCACCTCACTGAGACAGGTTAAATAAGGGACTTGAGCATCCGCGTTTTTTGGTATCCACGGGGGGGGGGTCTCGGAACCAATCCCAGGCAGATAAGGAGGGCCGACTGTAAATATTCTGAGGCAACTTCCAGTGGTAGACCCTTTAGCCTGGGGGGGGGGGGGGGGGGCAGCCCTCCTGCAAGTAATGCTGAAAGAGTGCTCCAGGGGCGTGTATCAACAGGAGTGACTATCAGCTTCTTTACCGATCTGCAAAACCTTAACCCTCCTTAGCAACAGAATACGCAGTCCACCTCTGGTACTACCATGGACTTGTTTCTGACTGGATTTTTTAGCATTAATGACTTGTTTTGCACAGGCATTTTCTTCATTACCTTGTATAATTTGTGTTCTGTGCACTGTCTGAATCTATGTGCCAGTGATGCTGCTGCGAGCAAGGTTTTCATTGTACCTGTACCTTGCCGCACTTGGGCGCACATCAGTAAACTTGATTTTGACGTTACCCGACTTGAAATAGGTTATAGAGAAATAGTTAGGGAGTGTGATTGTCTACCAGCCAAATACCATCTTATGGTAAGAAAACATAAAACTTTATGAGGACGAGATGCACTCCACTTTTCTTTTGAGTGATTGATGGAGATTGTGAGTCACTCTCAAAGTGTTGGCACGTGGCCAAGTGGTTAAGGCGTTGGTCTAGTGATCTGAAGGTCACTAGTTCGAGCCTCAGCTAAGGCAGCGTGTTGTATCCTTGAGCAAGGCACTTAACCACACATTGCTCTGTGATGACACCGGTGCCAAGCTGTATCGGCCCTTGCCCTTCCCTTGGACAACATTGCTGGCATGGAGAGGGGAGACTTGCAGCATGGGCAACTGCCGGTCTCCCATACAACCCTGCTCATGGACCTCCTGCTTCTCTCTACTGTAGTCGATAATTAGATCTGGTTTTCCGATGACGAGTGGGAGGTTGTTGTGGCACCACTCGACCAGATTTTCAGTCTCCCGATTCATCACCACCTTACTTACACTGAGGGTTAATTTACAGTAATCAATTAACCTTCCATCTTGGTAATGACTCACGAGTACGGTAAGATGTGTAATTGATATGCAAACCAATTTCCCAATGGATGCATTTTGACAAAAATGATGGCTACATAATCTAAACTCGATAAAACTGCTCTCATATGTGATTTATAGATGAAATCATACAGATCTAATTTTGATACTTAAATATTTGTATTGACTTCTGGAGTCTAAGTTACCCAAGAGCAGTACATTGAGGAATTGCAAGGCCACAACAGTAAATTGGTTTATTATTGTCACGTGTACTGAGGTACAGTGAAAATCTTGTCTTCCGTACCATTCCTACAGATTAATCCATTACAACAGTGCATTCAGGTAGTCTAGGGTAGAACAGTAGCATAAGGCTGAATAGATACAGAGGAAGAGCAGTGCAGGTAGACACTAAGGTGCAAGGTCACAGTGAGGTAGACTGATGTCAGAGAATAGAAGCTGTCCTGCTGGTATGTGCTTTCAGGTTTTTGCATCTTCTGCCTATGTAAAGGAAGAGAGGAGAGAATGTCTAAGATGGGTGGGGGTCTTCGGTTATGCAGCGAGAAGGCAAAGTCCCTAGAAGGAAGGCTGCTTTCCACGATGTGTCCACAACTCTGCAATCTCTTGTGGATATGAACGGAGCAGCTACCATTCAAAGCCATGACGCATCCAGATAGAAACCTTTCCGTGGTGCATTGATAAAACTTGGTGAGGATCAAAGGAAACATGCCAAATTTCTTTAGACTCCTAAAGAATTAGAGGCATTGGTGGGTTTTCTTGGCCATGGCGTGTAAGTGTTTGGGTCAGGACAAGCTACTGGTGATGAATGTGAAGCACTCAAACTTCCTTATTTCAGCACTACTGATGTAAGCAGGAACATGTGTACCCCCCCCCCCCCCCATTTCCTGAAGTCGTTAACTAGCTCTTTTGTTTTGCCGATATTGAAGGAAAGGTCATGGTCATGACACCGTGTCTCTACCTCTTCACTGTACTCTGACTCATCATTATTTGAGACCTTGGTGGTATCATCTGCAAGCTAATATATGAAGTCAGTGCTGCATTTGACCATTCAATTGTGAGTGCACAAGGGTCTGAGAATGCAAACTTGTAGGACACCGGTGTTGAGAATAATCGTGGCAGTCAGAAAGTCAAGGATCCAGTTGCAAAGGGAGACGTTGAGAGCCAGTTGGAGATGAATTTGCTTGGAATGACAGTATAGAAGGGAGAGCTGTAGATTAGAACACATTATCTTTCTGGATTCTTGTCTCACCATTTCACCTGCCACTTTTTGCTCATTCAATTTCTGTAATTTTGTTAAGCTGCTTAAGTTTATTTTTGCAGTACTTACAGGTTCCTTTTCATGCTTTTAAGAAATATTCAAAATCAATCTTTTAAGTTCTGACTAATGATTATTAATAACACTTGTAGATTATCCTCACATTACTGTTGTTCAAACTGACTCCAATTGACTTCAATTTTATTCGGTCATCTGAGACTTAACAAGCATCAGTTTCCAGAGTACAATTAAGAATTACATTACTCACACCTTCATCTAAATCTGTCTAATATCCTAGTCCGTTACCAAGAATATTGTGACCTCTCTAGGTTCCACAGTTTAGAAACATTCCACTCTTGCAGTGCCTAGGATGCTGTCATGAGCGTGGTTCTTTGAAGATTTTGATCATTTTCAGCTATTTAACTATGTTACTCCCATTGGTAGTCAAGTCAAATCAAGTTTAATTATCATTCAAACCATACATAGATACAGCTGAATGAGACAGCGTTCCTCTGGGGCCAAAGGGAAAACATTCAAGAATAGCGAGTAACATAATTCAAAATATCAAGCAAAGAAGCATATTCACTTGCAAAAAAAAACAACAATGTCCAGCGATCGACGGTACAGTCTCCCAGCAGTATACAGATATACGCAATCCAAGTGATGGACAAGAGACTTTAAAAGTGCCTGTTTTTTGTGAGTACATTTTTTCAGCAGTATTAATAAAACATCATTTTTGCTGATCCAAAATATATAAAGGGATATTATTAAATAGAACTAGTTCCACAATGCTACCCGACTAGACAGCAATATGAAATACTTAAAAGTTTAGAAATGAATGAATCTTTCCAAAGTTGAGAGTGTGGTATTTCACATATCCATTGTACACATTCCAAAGTCCTCTAAATCTGAGATACATTACATCTGGCAGACTGCCACAATCTCAGGTCTTTGCTTTGTATGTGAACAAAACACACAAGATGCTGGAGGAACCCAGCAGGTCAGGCAGCATCTATGGAAATGAACAAACAGTTGCTGTTTTAAACACTTTGTGTGTGTTTTGCTCCGGATTTCCAAATTCTGCAGAACCTCTTGTGTTTTTGCTTTGTATGTGATGTAGAATTTGCCCCAATCACCTTAGCTTACTGCTGATAACTCATTGTTGTTACTGATCAACCCAATGGAATGTTGGCTGTGTGACAATCGGTTTGTCTCTTGAAAACTGAATTCTGGTACTTTTGCTGCTGTTTTCTAGGCTCCCCCTTGCACAAGCAGGCTTCTGCCCCCACATCTGGCGACAGACTGGCATCAAAGAGTGCAGAGCTTGGAGACGACTGCATTGGGGATTTTGCCATTGGAGACCGTATCTGGGTGAATGGTGTAAAGCCTGGCATCATACAGTTCCTTGGAGAAACACAGTTTGCCCCGGGTAAATGGGCAGGCGTTGTCCTCGATGAACCGGTAGGGAAGAATGATGGATCGGTCGGGGGCGTGCGGTACTTTGAATGTGAACCCTTGCAAGGTATTTTCACAAGACCCTCAAAACTGGCACTGCACCCCTCAACTGATGGTGCTGGAAGCGATGCACTTTCTGGAGAGTCCGTAACTTTTCCGGTGCCAGCTTCTCATCATGGCACTGCCACTCCACCGCTCTCCACTCAGCGGATCAACTGTACCATCCCTTTGAGGGAAAGCATTTTGAACAGCTCCATGAAGACCGGGAATGAGTCGGGATCGAACCTGTCTGACAGCGGATCCGTGAAGAAAGGAGATAAAGAGCTGAGATGTGGGGACCGAGTTCTGGTAAGTGCTTGAATTCTTTTCACCAAGAAGGCATTTTCTGAGATGGTATATAGGCAGAATTGTGATAACGCGTTTAACCAATGGGGCCATTGTTGGATGTATTGGGTCTAACAGTAACAATATGGTAGTATATGGTACAAGATCATAGTTTGGCAGTACTTTTTATGGAATGGTTGCTGAGTTAGCAGGCTGGTTGAAATGTACAATATGCCCAATATGAAAATAACTTGCTGCTTTCCTCAAGATTAAAGATTAAATGCTATTGGCCATCCCTAGATTCTTAGCCATCTCTTCCTAGTGATTGTGGTGAACTACATATACCTGTCTGGACACGCCCCCCCTGCTGACTGCTCCTGTGACTCCTCCCACTGACCGTGGCTCCTCCCACAGACCCCCGGTATAAAGGTGATTGGGGCCTGAGCCCTGCCCTCAGTCTCCAGGATGTAGCATGGTGGTCAATTGCTGCTTGTTCTTTCTTCCAGTCAATAAAAGCCTATATCTCGTCTCACGTCTCAGAGAGTTATTGATGGTGCATCAATGATGCCTTTTCTTATTCATTTACACCTCAGCATTACAATTACCATTGTTTCCCAAGACAGCTGTGTCCAAGTAAGTTGGCCTGATATTACAAGATGGCGCCTGTGAACCATGGCGACGTACTGTGGGCTACATACAATACCTCTAAATATGCCTCTTTTGAATTACTGTCATTGCAATCTGCAGTATATTATTTCACTTTAGGCAACATATGTTTAAATCAACTTAACGAACAACAGATTTCATGATCTTCTGAAGGACTGGAGACTTAACTCTCAAGCAAGCAGGTATGGCACCTTTAAGCAGATGAAGGTTCATCACCACGACCGGAAACGAGGCAGGAGGGGGGATGCCAAGCCAGGCTGAAACGCAGATGGAAGAGGACCCCCTCTACTTAACATCTTGATAGAAAATGTGCATTTGCTGGATAACAAAGACCTGAGGGCAAGATTGCCCTGTCGAAAGGAAATGAGAAATTGTTGTATCCTGTGTTTGACCGAGGCGTAGCATACTCAGAATATGCCAGATGTGGCACTCAGACCCGAAGGCTTCTCAATACACAAGATGGACTGAACTGCTGATTCAGAAAAGGCAAAAGGCGGGACTGTGTGTTTCATGGTTTTGTCCAACTCTTGTTCCCCCGACCTTGAACACCTAACAATCAAATGCTAACTTCCCATTTACCAAAAGAGTTCTCCACGATCCTGACTGTAGTTAACATACCACCATTAGCCGACTGTAGTCAGGCACTTGAGATACCGCATGATGCCATCACCAAACAAGAAACAGTCCATCCCAGCACATTTCAAATCATAGTCAGGGATTTCAGTCAGGCTTATTTGCCCAGTTACCACCAGCACCTGACCTGCAGCACCAGAGGTCCCACCACACTACACCACTGCTATGCTAGCATGAGGATTGCCTACTGTTTCATGCCCAGAATGCATCTTGGTAAATCAGATCACTTGGCTATCCTTCTACCTGCATACGGGCAGAGGTTAAAGAGCAAGGCTACAGAGATTAGGACAATAAATAAGTGGCCACAGGAGGCAGAGTAGTGGCTACAGGATTGCTTAGAGTTGCTGGACTGGGCCATGTTCAAGGACTCATCTGTGGATCTGAATGAATGCACCGACGTTGTCACGGACTTTATAAAAACAGTTGTAGATGAGTGTGTCCCCACAAAATCATTCAGAGTCTTCCCCAGCCAAAAGCCCTGGGTGATCCAGGAGATTCGCAACCTGCTCAGCATCAGATCAGAGGCGTTCGAGTAGACGACCAAGGAAGTTACAAAAGGTCCAGGTATGATCTCCAGAAAGCCATTCATGGGCGGATTGGCAGTTCCAGACTAAACTTGAATCATTGAAGGCTGCTCGACAGCTGTGACAGGGCTTGAAGGCTATCACCGCTTATGAAGTGAAATCAAGCGGCATAGGTGACAACAGAGAGAGCTTCTCTTCCAGATCAGCTCAATGCTTTCTATGCTGAAGAGTACAGTCGACTTACTCTGACTCCTCATCTTTTTATCTCTTGTCCTGTTGGAGGGTCTTTGGCACAAAACAGCAACTGTACTTTTTTCCAAAGATGCTACCTGGCCTGCTGAGTTCCTCCAGCATTTTGTGTGTGTTGCTTGGATTTCCAGCATCTGCAGATTTTTTTTCTTGTTTGTCAGTGCCCTCTGTGCTCACTTTGACCATCAAAACATGAAGGGACCATCACGAACTCCCACAGCCCCTGATGGACCTGTGATTTCAGTCTCTGAGGTGGATGTGAGAGCATCCTTCAGGAGGGTGGAGCCACGGAAAGCGTCCGGCCCAGACGGGTTACTTGGCCGAGTACTGAAGACCTGTGCTGATCAACTGGCTGGAGTGTTCACTGAGATCTTCAACCTCTTGCTTCCGCAGTCTGAGGTACCCACCTGCTTCAAGCAGACTTCAGTTATACCGGTGCCTAAGAAGAATGTGGTAACCAGCCTCAATGACTATTGTCCAGTAGCACTTATATCCACAGTGATGAAGTGTTTGAGAGGTTGGTGATGAAACATATCAACTGCCTGCCTGAGAAGTGATCCAATTTGCCTACTGGCACAACAGGTCCACACTAGATGCCATTTCATGGGCTCATTTACAAAGTACCCAGGACATCTTTAGGGAGTGGTGTCTCAGAAAGGCAGTGTCCATTATTAAGGACCTCCAGCACCCAGGGCATGCCCTTTTCTCACTGTTACCATCAGGTAGGAGGTACAGAAGCCTGAAGGCACACACTCAGCAATTCAGGAACAGCTTCTTCCCCTCTGCCGTCCAATTCCTAAATGGACATTGAAGATTTGGACACTACCTCATTTTTTTTAATATACAGTATTTCTGCTTTTGCACATTTTTAATAACCTATTCAATATATGTAATTGATTTGTTTATTATTATTTTTTTTTCTCTCTCTGCTAGATCATGTACTGCATTGAACTGCTGCTGCTAAGTTAACAGATTTCAGGTCACATGCCGGTGATAATAAACCTGATTCTGATTCTTCACTCAACTCTGGATCATCTGGCAGGATGGGTGCATACATCAGGATGCTTGTCACTGACTACTGCTTGGCACTTACTACTAACATCCCCTCAAAACTAATCAATAAGCTTTAGGACCATGACCTCAATACCTCCTTGTGCAATTGGATTCTCATTTCCTCACTTGCAGACCCAGTCAGCTCAGATTGGCAACAACATCTCCTCTACAACCTCCATCAGCACCGGTGCACCACAAGGCTGTGTACTTAGCCCCCTGCTCTGCTCACTTTACACTTATGACTGTGGGGCTAAACACAACAACAATGCCATATTCAAGTTTGCTGATTACACCATTGTCATAGGCCGAATCAAATGTGGTGACAGATCAGCTTATAGGAGGGAGATTGAAAATCTGGCTGAGTGGCGCCACAACAACAATCTCTGACACACTGTCAGCAAGACCAAGAGGCTGATTACTAACTTCAGGCGGGGGAAACCATGAACCAGTCCCCATTGGGGGATCACAGGTGGAGAAGACGTTTCCTGGGCTCAGCACATAAGTCAATTACGAAGAATGCACTGTAGTACCTCTACTTGCTTAGGAGATTGCGAAGATTCAGCATGACATCTATAACTTTGACTAATTTCTATAGATGTGTGGTGGAGATTATGTTGACTAGCTGCATCACAACCTGGTATAGAAACACCAAAGCCCTTGAATGGAAATTCCTACAAAAAGTCCTGGATATGGCCCAGTCCATCATGGGTAAAGTCCTCCCCACCATTGAGCACATCTACATAAAGCGTTGTTGCAGGAAAGCAGCATCCATCATCAGAGACCCCCCCACCCCCCACCACACAGGTCATACAGCACTTTCTTCCCAGGAAGAAGGTACAGGAGCTTCATTACTCACACCACCAGATTCAGGAACAGTTATTAACCCTAGACCTTCACTCACCCAACATTGAAATGTTCCCATAACCTATGGACTCTCTTTCAAGGACTCTTCATCTCATGCTCTTGATAATTATTGCTTATTTATTTATTATTATTATCATCTTGTATTTGCACCATTGTTGGCTTTATCACACCGATCGTCTGCCCTGTTGGTGCTGGCTTTCATTGATTCTATTATGGTTATTGAATTTTTTGAGAATGCCCTCAAGAAAATAACTTTCAGGGTTGTAGATAGAGACACTTTGATAATAATAGATTTCTGTACTTCATGTGTGAACTGGGAATGCAGAAGCAGTACTGTGGTTGGGACTACGGTGTTGTACAGCAACATGTTCAGCTGTTGCGTGTTGCTTGTTTCATCCTGAAGTTCCTGGTATATGAGGTTTTGCTGGGGTGAAGGGTTATATCAGCTAGTTGAAGACCTCTGCTTTGTAATGGATGGTTACAGTGCTGCGCTTTTGTTGGAACTGGATCCTGGATTGCCTCTACCTTCCTGTTCCTTCCTAGCATCCATCCACTGATCCAAACTTTTTCCACACCCTACTTCAGTCACTTTAATCACAAGACTCATTCCCCTGCCCCTACTTTGTTTCTATCCCTGCTTTTTTCAACTAACTTTCCACAAGGATGCAATCACCTCAGGAGGATTAGTCGAATCCTTCCCCAGGTAATTGCAAATTCCTAATCACATTAGGTAAACAGAAACTGTCCAGAAAATTATTGTAGGCATTCTTTTCACAGACAAGAACTTCTCAATAAGAGTCCTGAGCTTCCCCCAGTGTGCAAATTGGGGATATCCATTTCCAGGAGTCTGTAACTTTTAAATTGATTTCTTTATGGGACTCTTCTACTTGGAATTATTATGCAGTTGCAAAATATTCCTTGCATCCATGTTCTTTTGAGTACTGAAGATGCCAAGAGTGGCAAACTTTATTTAAGCAATCTATTCCCCTGCTGCAAGAAGTCAATCCAATGGTTCTTCTCCAAACCTCTTCATTCATCTCAACAGATAAAAATAAATAAAACAAGGAGCTAAATTATACCTTTTTTAAAGCAATAGTTACAGCCTAAGCACTTTGGTACAAGGTGATGGGTTGTTATATCATGTGTTTCTCTGTTTTATATACTGTTAAAACTTCCCGGCTTTCCTGTTCCAAAATATTGAGCAAGTTCAGAATTAAATTATGGGCCAGAAAGATCACTGAGGCTGTTTCCTTGTGATCATTGTGTTTTATCCTCCCGATTCTCCACATTTTGTAACATCCTGTTAAGTCTTAAATGTATTGAGGATTTTTCATTATTTCTTATGGAAGTTAATTCTGTGCAGTGATCATTTTTCCAGTAAAGATCTTTGATTTAATAAAAAAGTATTTTTTTTCAGAATCTGGGCAATATGCCAAGGACAGAATTAAAGTTTGGTTAGTACAGGCGCACCTGAAGGATGCATTCTTAGTCTGTTGCTCTCTCTCTCTCTCTCTCTCTCTACAATTATAAGTGTGTGGCTACACACAGCTCAAACACCTTCTGTCAGTTCACTGATGGGACTACCGTTGTAGCAGACTCCCAGTGGTGGCGAGGAGCCATACAGGAGTGAGATAGATCAGCTGGTTGAGTGGTGTCACAACAACAACTTTGCACCCAGTGTCAGCAAGGCTGAAGAATTGATTGTGGACTTCAAGGAGGGGAACACACATCCGTCCTTGTTGAGGAGCAGTCAGTGGAAAGGGTGAGCAGCTTCTAGTTTCTGGTAGGTCAGCATCCTGGAAGATCTATCCTGGGCCCAACATGTTGAGGCAATTATGAAGAAGGCTTGCTAGTGTCTCTACTTTGTTAGGAGTTTGAGGGGATTTAGTGTGGCACCAAAGTCTCTTGAAAATTTCTACAGATGTACCATGGAGAGCATTCTAACTGGTGTGGCAGTTCCAACGCACAGCGTTGCCTGCAGAGAGTTGCAGACTCAGCAAACTCCATCGTGGATGCAACTCTCTCCATCACCGATGGCATCTTCAAGAAGTGGTGCCTCAACAAGGTGGCATCAATCACTGGGGTTCCTCATCATCCAGGACATGTCCTCTTCTCATTAGAAAAGGGACCGAAGCCAAGACCCACGCTCAATGAGCTGCTTGCTCTCCACCATTTGAATCCTGAACCCATGAACACTGCCTTGTTACTTTTGTCTTGCAGTATTTATTTATTTTGTACTGCACTGCTTCTTCAAAAGAAAAAATGTCACAACTTGCAAGTCAGTGATAATAAACCTGTTTCTGACTCTGTGGTGCAACCCTGAATATTGTTTAGTCTCTCTGCCTGCGGGTGTGAGCTACTTCATTTGCTTAGAGATGGTGACCTGAACTCAGTGTAGCACACTCATCATCAAACATCCCTCCTTCTGACCCATGACAGAAGGAACGTCATGAAGATGGTTGATCTCGGAGGATCTCCTCTGCAGTGCTGTCCTGGGGACGAAGTGATCGACCTCCAATGACACGATTACTCTGGAGACATGAGAGCGACACCACCAGAATCTGGAGCAACAAATGAGATACTAGAGGAACTCAGTGGGTCAGGCAGCATCAGGCAACACAAGTATCTTCCCTTGATCAAGGGAAGACTCCAGCCTTAGAAGTGTTTCCACTTTGTCCATTGGCTTCCATTTTTCCAGGGCAAACTTGGTCCCTATGCTTTCTTGATGTTAAGGAAAATCACACTCTCCTCTCCTTGGGATTCATCTCTTTGCTCCATGCTTGGACCAAAGTTGCAATGAGATCTGTATTCACATGTTCCTGGAAAAACCCAAATTGGGCATTAGTGATTTGGATATTGGTGGGTAGATGTTGCTTTATCGTGCTAACCTCACTTTGCTGATCATTTGGAGCAAACTGAACGAGTGGTTATTAACAAGATTGGGTTTGTCCTGCATTTTTTTTTGTAAACTGAGATGGCTCGCTGGATTTTCCACACTGTTGGGTAGATGTTCGTATGATTTTACAGGAACAGCTTGGATGTTTAGTTGAGGCGAGCAGGTCTTCCATCCTGCCGCTGGGATGTCTGGTCCTGACTCCTTTGCTGTGTCCAGTGCTCTACCATCCTTGATATCATGCAGAGTGAATCCATCTGGCTGAAGACTGGTTTCTTCAGGATGAAGCTCTCAGGAGGAAGCTGAGATGATCTATTCCACACTCCTGGATGAATGCAGCTACAAATGCTTCCACCTTGTCCTTCGCACTCACAAGTTGGCCCCCACCATTGTTGAGGATGGGGATGTTCTTGGACCACCTATCCCCCTCTTCCTTTCGCCCACTAGCTGTGTAATCGTCCACCACGTTTCTCAACTGGATGTGATGCAGTTGCAAGGCTTTGATTTGATCTGTTGGTTGTAAGATTGTTTTGCGTTCATTGCATGCTGTTTCTAATGAGTGCATGTTGTCCTGCGCTGCAGCTTCGCTTGGGTGGAATATCATTTTGCAAAGAAACTTCAAGATGGCGGCGTGACGCAGCGTGCAGCGGCCACTCCAGGGATGAATATCTGTTATCTGTAAGTAGAGGCCATGTACAATCCTGATTTGATGGAGACGGACGTGTGAAGCACGGAGGAACATCTGGTGGAACTTTTGAAATGCCTGTTTCGCTGCCGCTGCTACTGTGCGATTGGAAAAATCTCCGGGAGGAAGGCCCCGAATCCTCGGCTTTGCCTGTTGCTTGGCGGCCGGTGCCGGGGTCGAAGCGCTCGGCAGAGATGGTGCTCGGTGTTGGAGGGCTAGTCGGAGGCTCGAAGTTTTCGGACGGACTCGGAGTTGGCTGTCGTCGGGGCTCCCAAAGTGCTGTATCGGCAAGCTGCAGCGCTGGAGGTTCATGGCAGGAAGAGTTTTTCTTCCTTCTACCATCTGCGTGAGATGATGGGCTGGCGGGACTTTGAGACTTTCTTTTAAACTGTGCTATGGACTGCTCTTTATCAGACTACGGTATTGCTTTGCACTGTTGAAACTATGTGTTATAATTATGTGGTCTTTGTCAGTTAGTCTTTTATCAATTATGTTATTGTCTGCACTGTTGAAACTATATGTTAACTATAACTATATGTAACTGTGGTTTTGTGTAGGTCTTGTAGCTTTAGGTTTGTCTGATGGGTTTGTAGTTCCTTTCCGGGGAACGTGCTAAGACGGTAGCGCGTTATCGATACGCGGCAGCATCTCCGGACTCTGGATTGGGGATTACCAAACGTTATGTGGTTTTTCTTGTGCGGTCTGTTTTGTGCTTTTTTGTGATATCATTCTGGAGGAACGTTGTCTCATTTTTTAACTGCATTGTATTTGTGGCTTATAAATGACAATAAACTGAATCTGAATCTGAATTATTTTTAGGTAAGCCTGAAGCTGCTGTTCCCACGCCCTGCTATTGTCCTCATTGTCCTCGCTCTCCAGGGTTGATCCCCTGGCTCTATGGTAATGATAGGGTGAAGGCAGTGCAAAGCCCTGAGGTTACAGGTGATAATGGCACTAATTTCTGAAGGTCCACAATGCTGCTGGGATGCCTAGCTCTGAGCTGCCATACGAGTCAGAGTCTATTCCATTTAACGCATTTGTAGTGCACATGAAAGAAGACTTTGTTACCTACCCCTTGGACTGTGAACAGTCATATCTCCCCGTGTTGTTGTGGAATGGTGAGGATGGGGTGAAGTGGGTTTCCCCCTTGTACTGGTTTGCTCACTGTCTAACTCAGGCCCAGACTGGCAGCTCTGTCCTTCACGGCTCAACCAGTTTGGTCTCTTGTGATGGACATTGAATTCCTCCACCCAGGGTACATTCTTTGCCCTTTTTAAGGACTCTTTAATTCATGTTCTCATTATTCATTGCTATTTATTTATATTTGCATTTGCACAGTTTGTTGTCTTCTGCACTCTGGTTGAACTTCAATTAATCCTGTTAATGTTACTATCCCATAGATTTCCTGAGTATGGCCACATTAAAAAGAATCTCCAGGTTGTTATATGGTGATGTATATATGTACTTTAATGATAAATTTACTTTGAACTTTGATTAGTAGTTACAGAACCACAGCTGAGAAGGTTAATGATGCAACTAGTTTTGTGAAAAATCTGTGCAAGAGGTTGCTGAAAGTATTCATGTTCCTGTGAAAATTCCTGTTCAATGCACTACTTCACTTTGATATCAAATTGCACTGTGATGAGGAGAGGAATTATAAAAGGTTCTGTAATCAGCATTTCAACATTCATGCTAATACTATTCAATTTGGGAGCCAGAGCGAATTAGTCATAGCAATGAATGGACGCACAATCTGAATGAGGCATACTAGTCTCCGCATTCAAATCCCTCTAAGGAAACTTGGCATCTGATTCTCATAGATTTAGCAATTAAACCAGGTGGCTTAAAAGAAATGTGTCTGCTACTAAAGTTCATCTGTGCAGAATACATTCCTTCTTGTACAGCATTCTGTTCCCTGTTCTTTCTAAAACAAACACAGGAAAATCTACCAGTGAGTATGAATTCTACTGGCTCCCTGCTGAGTGTCGATTCATTAGGTGAAAATCCAGAAACAAACTGCAGATGCTGCAGATCTAAAATAAAATCAGAAAATGTTGCAAATGATTAGCTGGTCAGGCCACGTATTTATTTATTTTTTTGAGATATGTCATGGAGAAGGCTCTTCCAGCCCTTCAAACAGCACTGCCCAATAATCCCCTGATTTAATCCAATCCTAATCACTGGACCATTTACAATTGCCAATTTACCTACCAACCGGCCTGAGAGGAAACCAGAGCACACGGAGGAAACCCGCGCGGCGCTGAGAGAATGTACAAATTCCTTACAGGCAGCGGCAGGAATTGAACCCGGGTCACTGGCACTGTAAGGTGTTGTGCTAACCACTATACTACCGTGCCACCTCAATGTAGGGAGAGAAGTTGAATTAGTATTTCAGGTCAAAGACCCTTTGTAACTGGCAAGGTCAACATTTTTGCCCCTTTCTGTTGTTGTTCAGGAGGTGCTGAATAGATCATTCTTGTAGAAGTCACAAAATCACAAGATCACAAGACAAAGGAGCAGAAGTAGGCCATTCAGCCCATCGAGTCTGCTCCGCCACTCCACCATGAGCTAAACTATTCTCCCATCTAGTTCCATTTTCTGGCTTTTTCCCCATATCCCTTGACACCCTGACTAATCAGAAACCTATCAATCGCCTCCTTAAACACCCTCAATGATCAGGCCTCCACAGCTGTATGTGGCAATGAATTCCATAAATCCATGACCCTCTGGCTAAAAAAATTTCTCCTCATCTCTGTTTTAAATGGGTACCCTCTTATTCTAAGACTGTGGCCTCTTGTCCTGGACTCACCCACCAAGGAAAACAGCTTTTCCACATCTGCTCTGTCCAACCTTTTCAACATTCAAAATGTTTCTATGAGATCCCCTCTCATTCTCCTATACTCTAATGAATACAGTCCAAGAGTCGACAAACGCTCCTCATATATTAGCCCCTGCATTCCAGGAATCATCCTCGTAAATCTTCTCTGAACTCTCTTCTACATCAGTACATCCCTGTGCCCAAAATCAGTGCCCAAATCTGCACACAGTATTCCAAATGAGGTCTCACCAGTGTCCCATTGAGCCTCATCAACACCTCCTTACTCTTACACACTAGTCCTCTTGAAATGAATGCCAACATAGCATTCGCTTTCCTTACTGCCGATCCAACCTGGTGGTTAACCTTTAGGGTATCCTGCACGAGGACCCCCCAAGTCCCTTTGCACTTCCGATTTTTGAATTTTCTCCCCATCTAAATAATAATCTGCCTGATTATTTTTTCTTCCAAAATGTACAACCATACATTTCTCCACATTGTATCTCATTTGCCATTTCTTTGCCCACTCTCCTAAACTGACCAAGTCTCTCTGCAAATACGAAGAAATCTGCAGATGCTGGAAATTCAAGCAACACACACAAAATGCTGGTGGAACACAGCAGGCCAGGCAGCATCTATAGGGCGAAGCACTGTCGACGTTTCGGGCCGAGACCCTCCATTTCTGCAACACTCCCTGCTCCTCCACCTATCTTGGTGTCATCCCCAAAGTTAGCCACAAAACCATTTAATCCATAATCTAAATCATCGACATACAGTATAAAAAGAAGCGGGCCCAACACCGACCCCTGCGGAACACCACTAGTAACAGGCAACCAACCAGTATAGGATCCCTTTATTCCCACCCTTTGCTTTCTGCCTATCAGCCAATGCTCCACCTAATCCAATATCTTTACTGTAATTCCATGGGCTCTCATCTTATTAAGCAGCCTCTTATGCGGCACCTTATCGAAAGCCTTTTGAAAATCCAAATACACAACATCCACAGCCTCTCTCTTGTCAATCTTATTTGAGATTACCTCAAAAAATTTCAATAGGTTGGTGAGGCAGGATCTTCCCTTCATGAAACCATGCTGGCTTGGGCCTATCTTGTCATGCACCTCATGGTATTTCATAATCGATTCTAATAACTTTCCAACTACCAATGTCAGACTAATAGGTTTGTAATTTTCTTTTTGCTGTCTCCCCCCTTTCTTAAACAGCTGAACTACATTTGCGACCTTCCAGTCCTCCGGAACCATGCCAGAGTCTATTGATACCTGGAAGTTCATTTTCAATGCCTCCACAATCTCCAAAGCCACCTCCTTCAGAACCTGTGGGTGCACCTCATCTAGTCCAGGAGACTTATCTATCCTTAGTCCATTTAGCTTCCCAAGCACTTTTTCTCTAGTAATCTTGACTATACCTAATTCTACTCCCTGAGACCTCTGGCTATCAGGTATGTTGCTAATGTCTTCCACTGTGAAGACTGATGCAAAATACTCATTTAGTTCCTCTGCCATCTCTTTGTTACCCATTATAATTTCTCCAGCATCATTTTCAATCGGTCCTATATCTACCCGTGTCACCCTTTTACTCTTCATATATTTGAAAATTAACATAAAGTATCCTTTTTTATGTTAATTGCCAACTTCCTTTCATAATTCATCTTTTCTTTCCTAATGACTTTCTTAGTTTCCTTCTGTAAGTTCTTAAAAGTCATCCAGTCCTCAGTTTTCCCACTAATTTTTGCTTCCTTGTAGGCCGGCTCTTTTGCTTTTATTTTAGCCTTAACCTCTCTTGTTAGCCACATTTGTGCCATTTTTCCATTCATGATTTTCTTTTTTCTTGGAATATGTTTTTCCTACACTTTCCTTATTTCTTGTAGGAATTTCATCCAATTCTGCTCTACCGTCCCTCCATCAAGCTTACTTTTCCAATCAACTTAGGCCAGTTCCTCTCTCATACCACTGTAATTTCCTTTGTTTCGCTGAAATATCAATACACCTGATACCAGCTTCTCCTTTTCAAATTTGAATCTGAACTCAGTCATATTATGATCACTACTTCCAAGGGGTTCCATTACCTCTTGCTCGCTAATCACCTCAGGTTCAATACACAGCACCCATTTCAAAACAGCCGATCCCCTGGTGGGCTTATGGACAAGCTGCTCCAAAAAGCCATCCCGTAGGCATTCTACAAACTCCCTCTCCTGAGATCCAGTATCTTCCTGACTTTCTCTGTCCACTTTCATATTAAAATTCCCCATAATTATCTTGACATTTTCCTTATGACACGCTTTTTCTATTTCCAGCAGTAACTTGTAGTCCACATCCCGGCTGCTGTTTGGAGGCCTGTATATAACTGCTGTTAGTGTCTTTTACCCTTCCCATTTCTTAACTCGACCCATAAGGATTCTACCTCTTCTGATCCTATGTCTCTTCTTTCTAGTGATTTGATATCGTTGCTTACCATCAGGGCCACGCCACCCCTTTACCTACCCTCCTATCTTTCCTATACTGTGTGTATCCTTGGACATTTGGTTCCCAATCACATCCATCGTTTAACCATGACTCAGTGATGGCCACAATGTCATATCTTTTAACCTGTAGCTGTACAACAAGGTCATCCACTTTATTTCTAATGCTGCGTGCATTTAAGTACAGTACAGTTAGATCAGTTTCTGTTACTGATTTTGCTATATGTCTATCGCACAGCAGATTATCCTGTTTATTCACCTGCCTATCCCTCTTGCCATCTTTGCTGTACAGTATCTTTGACTTATTTCTATTTTCCTCTTCCTCGACCCTAACACCCTGGTTTCCTTCCCCTTGCCAAGTCTTCCTATAATATTCTTGAGTAGGTAGTTCCAAGTTGGGACGGTGTGGAACCAGTCAAGTAGTAGAGTTCCCATGCACCCACTGAATTTGTCTTGGTTGGTAGTGGAAGATGGGGAAATTGTGGGTTTGGAGGATGCTGCTAGAATAATCTGGGCAGGTAACTGCATTTTGTAGACAGTAGTCATTATCTGGTGGTGGAGGTAGAGTATATGTAGGTCTCCAGTGGTAGCTGTACTGCCAAACAGGCTGCTTTAACCTTGTTGGTGCCAAACTTCTTGAGAGTTGTTCAAGCTGAACTTATATACGGATGTGTCAAGACACTGGAACAGGGGTCCAATAGCACACGGTGATATTAATTGAGTAACAAATCCCAAGGTGCAAACAAAGTCAGCATCAAAGTTCAGGCAGAGATCAAAACATCCGGAGAAATCCAAAAAAACTGAATTGGGAAACAGGCAGAGTCGATATTCAGACGGACAGAGTACAGATACGAATGCTGGACAGGCTCAGGAAAATTCACTGGCACGATCTGGCAACAAACAGGTGAAAACACAGGACTGAAATACACTGAGCAATAAACAGAGAGGCAGATGATAGGTGGAGCACAATGAGACACAGGCGGCAGCAATACAGGTAATAATGAGAAACGGACAAGAGACGGCGTACTCAGTGATACAGGGGCCGGAGTAGAGCAGGAGTGGGGACAGGAGCACATGGCAATACAAAACCACAGACTGACAGCAAGGGGGAAACACATAAAATGACAGAGTTCAACTGGCGGTACTGACAGCATGTCCGGATTGTTTAATGTCACTTCCAGTACAGAGATGTGAGGGAGAATGAAATAATTGTTACTCCAGATCTGATGTCACACAAAAAGGAACACAACAATAATAAAAAAGCACAATAAATATAAATACATGAAATAGATAATATACATAGATAGATTGTATGTCCATAAAGTGACGCTAGGCACAGGCGTGTCTGTACGTAAGGTGACTGACGGGAAATGATAAAGTAGCAGTGGTTGGCAGTCTGGAGGAGTGGGTTAGTGAGTAGAGGTGTTGATCAATCTTACTGCTTGGAGAAAGTAACTGTTTTCGAGCCTGGTAGTCCTGGTGTGGATGCTTTGTAGCCTTCACCCTGGTGGGAATATCCAATTAGTCAATGAGTTGGGCAGGTGGGTTACTGGCCCTTTCCCAGCACCTTTCTGTATGTATGTCCTTGATGGTCAGTAGGTTGGTGCCAGTGATGTGTTGGGCAGCTTTGACTACCCATTGTCGAGCCTTCCTGTCTGCCGCAGCGCAGTTTCCGTACCGAACAGTGATGCAGCTTGTGAGATGCGCTCTACTGTACATCTGTCTACTGCTGTGCACAGTCTATCTCTCTTCAGCCTCCTCAGAAAGTAGAAGCATTGGTGAGCTGTCCTGACTGTGGGTGAAGTGTTTTGGGACCATGAGAGATTGTGTGTGATGTGCACTCCCAGCAGTTTTAAACTGCTTGTCGGCTTCCACTGCTGCTGAAGAGGCTGAACAGCGGTGCGAGTTGTGCAAGTTCTTTTGAAGGCAATCACCATCTCCTTTGACATTGAGGAAGAGGTTACTTGCCTGGCACCAGGGCTCTTCCATCTCCTCTCTGTAGGCCGTCTCATCGTTGTTGGTGATTGTTGATGTCATCGGTGTACTTGACAATGTGATTGCTTGGGTGTTTGGCTGTGCAGTCACATGTGAGAAGAGTGTACAGCAGTGGGCTCAGCACCCAGCCCTGGGTGGGGGCACCCATGTTGAGCATAATGGGGAGGGAGGAACGGTTGTACATCCTGGCTATCTGAGCTCTGTTTGTTAGGGAGCCCAACCCCCAGTTGCACAGTGGTGTATTTAGACCAAGGAGTGGGAGTTTGTTCACCCAGGCCTGTGGGACAACAGTGCTGAATGCTGAACTGAAATCCTGAAACAACATTCTGACATCAGTCCTTGTTTTCCATGTGCATGGCAGATACTATGGCTTCTGTCATAGAGCAGTTCTTTTGGTAAGCATATTGGGGAGTGTGGCAGGACTGGAGTTTCTGATATGTCGTTATCAGCCGTTCAAAGCACTTCATGATGACTGGCATCAGTGCCACCAGGCAGCAATCGTTTAGCTCTGAAGGTGTGGAGTTCTTTGGCACAGGGATGATGGTGGTGGATTTGAAGCAGATGGGGATGGCAGCCTGGATGAGTGAACTGTTGAAGGTGTATGTGAAGATGTCAGTGAGCTGGTGTGCACACTCCCCAAGTAATCGGCCTGGGATGTTGTCCAGACTGGTCACTTTACAGGGGCTCGACTCTCTACGGAGTCCTTCTCATGTCTGATGCAGCTACAGACAGTGGCTGCCCACTGGGAGAGGGGTAGCTTTTGTGGCTGGTGTTGTGTTGCCTGTCTGAAAGCGTGCATAAAAGTTGTGTAGAGCATCAGGGAGGGAGGCACTGTTTTCCCTTGTGTAGTCAGTAATGCTCTTGATGCCTAGCCACTTACGCTGGGGGTGGTAATCAGACAGGTGTTCCTGAAATTTTTTGTGTGTAGGTGGTCTTTGCTCTCTTGATGCCCAAGGTGAGGTTTCTCCTGACTGCTCTGACAGCTGTTCTGTCATCGAACTTGAAGATTTTAGTAAAGAATGCACCTCCACATTCAGCCAGAGCTTCTGGTTGGGCTGTGAGATGACTGTTCTTGGGGTACCGACGTCATCTGCACTCTTACTGATGTAGCCAATGTCAGATGAGGCATATTCCTCGAGGTCTGTGCCTTCTCCATTTCTGGCAGCAGCATGTCTTTATGAGTGAACTTAGTTAAGTCTGTTTGTTCCCCTCGTGGCTGTGGTGACAAGTTGTTGGAATGCAGCCTGGCCTGCTGAATTCCTCCAACATTTTGTTGCTTGGATTTCCAGCATCTGCAGATTTTCTTTTGTTTGTGACGAGAACACTCATCAGCGGTTTCTGCCAGAGTTTAAATCATGACGGAACGCTGTGCCTGCTAGATGGAGATGAGGTGATGCGTTGGACCATGGAGTGAGCTGCTGCTGTCTTCGGCTGCGCATCATCTTGTCCTGCAAGGGAGGGAGTTATGCGAGTGTTTACCTAACATGCCTGTTGGTGGTCACATGATACTTTCAGTGCCTGTGGACTGTGAGATATGGGCACAAAACTTACAGCAGAGTGACACGTATAGCGGGGTGACGCAATACGCGTTTAGGTCACAGTCTGCACTGATACAGCGGTTGGTAGGTGAGAGGGACTCAGGGACACGTCAGACTCTGTGACAGGATATTGATATACAGTAATGAGTGCCATGCAGGATGTGGCTGATAGGACGCAGGTGAAGCCGCGCATTACATCCCGACCTGCAAGGCCTGGCGTTGGTTGGCGTGTTATCTCCTCTCAGAATGTCCAAGCACGTGTCTGGAAGACTCTCCCTTTCTGGTGTCGGAGCAGAGTATCCGTCCTCTTCTGGACTCCAGTACCAAACCCTCGTTGGTGGCGGAAAAAAAGTCATCACCATCATTTGCCACAATCATATCAAACGCAGATCCACCCGACAGAGATGTCCACGTACTTCACTGATAACCCCCAAAGATAACAGCCACACACGTTCTCAGCAGCGGCATTCAACCTTTCCCCCATCACTCGCAGCGTCAGAAACCCCTTGCCTGCCTCCCATCATGCCTCACTTTGAAGAAGTGGCTAGATTTTGATTGCTTAGCCTACCCAAGGGTAGTTAGTGGCCGTTATATTTAAAAAAAAACGTGTAGAGCATTCTAAGGCAACACGAGTGAATCTGCAGATGCTGGAAATAAATAAAAACACAAAATGCTGGCAGAACTCAGCAGGCCAGACAGCATCTATGAGAGGAGGTAGTGATGACGTTTCAGGCTGAAAACCTTCATCCTGATGCTGTCTGGCCTGCTGAGTTCTGCCAGCATTTTGTGTAGAGCATTCTAACTTGCTGCATCACTGTCTGGTATTGGTGAAGGTGGGGGATGCTACCGAACAGATTCAGAAAAGGATGCAGAAGGTTGTTAACTCAGTCAGCTCCATCACGGGCACTAACCTCCCCAGCCTCCAGGACATCTTTAAGGAGCGGTGCCTCAAAATGGTGACATTCACCATTAAGGACCTCCATCACTCAGGACATGCTCTGTTCTCACTGCTACCATCAGGAATGAGGTACAGAAGCCTGAAGGCACACACTCAGCAATTCAGGAACAGCTTCTTCCCCTCTGCCATAAGATTTCTGAATGGACACTGAACCCATGAACAATACTTCACTTTTTTTTTCTCTTTTTGTACTAATTTAACTGTTTATATATATATACACTGTAAATTACAGTAATTATATACAGTTTGTATATTTTACTGTAATTTATAGTTTTTATTATGTATTGCAATGTACTGGTGCCGCATAACAAATTTCACAACATATGCCAGCGATATTAAACCTGCTTCTGATTCAGAGCTGAATCACTTCTCCCCGTCCACTTTTGCTGAGAGCCATACTGTTGTACTTTAATGACTGCATCTTATGCTATTCTGGCATTCAGTAAGGTGACTTTGCACTCCGGTTAAGACCGGGTCCCTACTGACAGGAGAACGCAAGTGACAGCAGCTTAGAGACGGCCACAAGCTGGAATTGTTTTCATTAACAAGCAACACAAAGGCAGTGAGCAGTCTGCATCAGAAGCCTGAGATGGTTGGTTCAGGGGTTTCCCATTCAAACCCCCCGTGAGTCTTCATTTATGGGTGAAAATGGATATGCCCATTTGCGCATATGTTCTTTATTTTATTGCCTTTGTCTCAAAGCCGTAATTGGAAAATGTGCCATAAAATAGATTGCGGCTTACAGTAATGTATTCCCTCAATTGTTCCCAGCATATCATCTGCAAATACCATTAATGGAATTAGTCTTCCTGCTGGGAAGGCCACGAGCTCTGCTGTTCAAGAGGTCAATGTGGAGCAGGAGGAGGGAGCACAGCAATAAGGAAAGAGGATTGCTGTGTGAAGTGAGCGAGGGTTGATGACTAGTCAGGGAGAATGAGGAAAGAAGTCACAGAAGGCAGCAAGTAATGCCAGACACTGAATTGGAGTTGGTTTATTATTGTCACATGTACTGAGATATAGTGAAAAGATTGTCTTGTGTACTGTTTATACAGATCATATCATTCCACAGTGCATTGGGGTAGTACAAGGTAATACGATAACAGAATACAGAATAAAGTGTAACGGCTAAAGAGAAAGTGCAGTCTCTGCACCTCCGTTGGTCAGAGTTGACTGTGGATATTGCATTGGTGACCCCGATGCACTGGGACAATTCCAAAATTGTTGAGCGTGCCGGCCAGTGCAGAAACTTTGCAACTGCTGGAGTTTTGGGAGCAAAATGCCATTGCTTGGTTTGTACAAGTTGAGGCCCAATTCACGCTGTGAGAAATCACCGCCAACAATGGTGAGTCTACTAGAACACTCGACTGAACACAATAAATACCGTTTGCTGAAACCTCACCTTTTACAGACCTTTGGACTATCGGAGTCTGAGCGTGCCAAACAGATGCTGTCCTTACCCAGTCTCTGCAATAGTAAGCCATCGGAGCTGATGGCCACGTGCTGTCTCTCCTGGGAAATCACCATCCTTGTTATATTTTTAAAGAACTCTTCGTGTAACAAATACCTGATCAAGTTTGCAAAGCCTTCGCTACTGCATCCGTGAAGGATTACAGGGAGCTTGCTAAAATGGCTACTAGTCTACACTCAGCTAGGAAGCTGTGTATCGTTCCTCCTCCTCTCTCTATCTCAAAAGCCCAGTCAGCAAGGTCCCCAACGTAAGGACACCCGTATCTGTGAAACAGACGACGCTGGGCCTGTGTTTTTACCACGCTCGCTTCGATACAAGCGTTAGGAAATACCGCCCGTCTTGCAGCTTTGACAGTGCCAGTGCATCGGGACATCTGAGGTCTGTGAACACTGTGGGTTCCAGCTGCCAAGGTCATCTACTATTCATTACAGACACCCTTTCAGGGTGCCGCTTCCTGTGTGCCGCCAGCATTGCCTTTTAATAAGAAATCAAAGATCTACAAAACCTCACAGGAAGCTCCCAATGGCAGCAGAATCCAGACCGACATTGCTCTGCTTCAGAGGGCAACGTTACACAATGGACTTCATCCTGGCTAAGGTGGCTAGACCTCTGCTCAGTGCCAGTTTTAGTGAATTCTGGGGTAATGTAATAGATTGAAATGTACAGAATTCACAACCACCCTCAGAGGCCGGTCTGACATGATAAGGCCTGACCTGAAGAACTTTTACTGCACTTTGTCTTCAGTTTTTTTTTTGGTGTTCAGTAAAAGAGTTACTACGGTTTTTTTTCTAAACATAAAATGTCTCTGCCATTTTATTTGTGAAAATGTACACCTCATCCCCTCCGAACCAGATCCCCCAGCACTTTCAGGTAATCAGTGCATTGACAGAGGGGCTGTGGTGAGCTACATATACCTGTCTGGACACGCCCCCTGCTGACCGCTCCTGACTTCTCCCACAGACCCCTGTATAAAGGCAATTGAGGCCTGAGCCCGGCCCTCAGTCTCCAGGATGTAGTATGGTGGTCAACTACTGCTTGTTCTTTCTTCCAGTCAATAAAAGCCGATATCTCGCCTCACGTCTCAGAGAGTTATTGATGGTGCATCAGGGGCCAAACTTTCTTAGTCTGCTCAAGAAGTAGAAGCCTTGGTGACCTTTCTTGGCCATGTCATCTACGTGGTCAGACCGGGGCAGATTATTAGTGATATTCACATCTAAGAACTTGAAGCTCTCACTCATGCAAAGTGATCCATTGCAGTACTGCAGAGTTTGTAGTTCCTGTCTTTGAACTGCTAGTTGTGCCCCACTGAGAGAGGTGAGAGGTACTTCAACTAAGAATGGAGCAAAGGGGACAATTCAGTACTTGAATTTTTAATTTTTCGCACATCACAATTTTCTCTTATTTTGGGGTTCTGCTATGGAAAAAAAATGGGCATGTGATTCACAAATAAGAATTCTCAGTAAAATTGATCAAAATCCCTGGTTGTATTACTCATTTATGTGAACAAAGGGTTGGGGGATGAATACTTATCAAGGCCCTGTGTACCGTAAAATTTGTTATTTCGCAGCAGCAGTACATTGCAATACATAATAATAAAGACGGTAAATTACAATTCAAAATATATATAAAAATTAAAGAAATGAGTAGTGCGAAAAGAGAGCAAAGTAACATACAGTGAAGTAGTGTACATAGGTTCATTGTCCATTTGGAAATCTGGTGGCAGAGGGGAAGAAGCTGGTCCTGAAATGTTCAGCGTGTGTCTTCAGGCTCCTGTACTTCTTCATTGATGGTAACAATGAGAAGAGGACAATTCCTAGATGATCAGAGTCCTTAATGATGGATGACAACTTTTTGAGGTATCAGCTTTTGAAAGTGTCCTCGATGGCTGAGGAGGCCAGTGCCCACGATGGAGCTGGCTGAGTTTACAACTTTCTGCAGCTTTTTCCGATCCTGTGCAGTGGCCCCTCCACACCTGACAATGAATCAACCAGTCGGAATGCTCTCCATGATACATATGTAGAAACTTGAATTGAATTAAATTGAATAGAATTGACTTTATTTCTTACATCCTCCACATACATGAGGAGTAAAAATCTTTACGTTACATCTCCATCTGAATGTGCAATGTGCAGTTTATAGTAATTTGTAATAAATTGTATGTACAGTAAGATATACAACAGATCAGTCAATATCGCTTAGAATTACAATTGTGTCGGCGTGAATCAATCAGTCTGATGGCCTGGTGGAAGGAGCTGTCCCAGAGCCTGTTGGTCTTGGCTTTTATGCTGTGGTACTGTTTACCAGATGGTAGCAGCTGGAACAGTTTGTGGTTGGGGTGACTCGGGTCCCCAATGATCCTTTTGATGCACCTGTCACTGAAACTGTCCTGAATAGTGACCTGAATACTGAAAAGTCTTTGGTGACAAACCAAGGGTCCTCAAGCTCCTAATGAAAGATGGCCACCATTGTGCCTTCTTTGTAAATGCATGAATATGTTGGACCCAGGATAGATCTTCAGAGATGTTGACACCCAGGAACACGAAACTGTTCATCCCTTGATGAGGACTGGTGGGTGTTCCCTCGACTTCCTCTTCCTGAAGTCCACAATCAATCCGTTGGTCTTATTAACGTGGAGTGTAAGGTTGTTGCTGCGACACCACTTAGCTTATTGGCAAATTTATAGATGGCGTTTGACCTGTGCCTAGCTGCACGGTTGTGGGTGTCGAGAGAGTAGAGACGTGGGCTAATCACACATCGTTGGGTGAGCCAGTGTTGATGATCAGCGAGATGGAGATGCCATTTCTGATCCACACTGACTGCTCTCCTGGTGAGGGAGTCATGGATCCAGCTGCAGAAGGAAGTACAGCGGCCCAGGTTTTTGGAATTGGTTAATTAGTACTGAGGATATCGTGGTGTTGAATGCTGAGCTGTAATCAACGAACAGCCCTGCTGGGTACCTCCAGCATTTTGTGTGTGTTGAGTAGGTATTGCTATTATCAGGACGCTTGGAGTTTGAGAATGACTCTCTATAAAGAAGATCATTTCTTTTCAGGTTCTTTAGAAGAGAACTGTACATTAACAAGCACCCAGTGAGTCTGGTAGCTCCCACTGTGGAGGCATTCTTTACCAAACACAACAGGCAGTGACTGTTGTACATTGTCTTCTTGTGAGACCGCAGGTATGATATGACTGCAAGTGTCATCTATTCAATTATTTGTAGAAAGCAAATATGAATGTGAATTAGTGGCAAGAATAGACCACTCGGCTCCTTGAGCCTGTCCAATTTGTAATAAGATTGTGGCCAAATTGATTGCAGCCTCAGTTCCGCATTTCTGTCTCCCTATGTCACCTATTGCCCTCACTTTTCTTGTCAAGGGTATATCTACCTCGCGCTTCAAAACATTTAGACTTTTTTTCCTCCCCTCATCCTTTGAAGAAGATTTCCTAAAGACTTGTAACTCTCAGAGAAAACCCTTCTCTTTATTTCTGTCTTACATGGCTGATCCTTAATTTTAAATAGCTGACTTCTACTTCTAGATTCTCCCACAAGAGGATACAAACTTTCCACATTCTCCCTGTCAAATATCCTTTGGGGTTCTTTTGTTTTAAACAAATCCTCCCTCACTCTTCTAATGAATGCGGTAGAAGCCTATCTTGTCCAAGCTTTCCTTGTAAGACAACCCACCCATTCCAGCTTATCAGTCCAGTAAACCTTCTCTGAGCTAATTCTGACAGATTAACATCCTTAAATAAATGAATCCAATGTGCCTTATGTATGAAGGATACGGAGAAGTTCTAATCATCTTTTTAGTTATCGGGTGAGTGGTTTTCTGTGCTCTTCGGTCCCTGAGCGTAGGAGTACTGTTTGGGTTTATGTTTCTGTCAGTGATTGGTTGCCTAGTAGTTCCAGACAGTTTCCTGATAAACAGGCTTTATAAGGCATTAATTAGACCACATTCAGAGCATTGTGAGCCGCTCTGTGCCCCATATGCAAGCAGTCATGTGCCGATATTGGAGAGTGTCCAGAGGAGGTTTACGATAATGATTCTGGGTTAATATACGAGGAGCATTTGATGGCTCTGGGCCTGTACTCACTGGAGTTTAAAAGAATGAGGGGGGAATCTCATTGAAATCTATAAAATATTGAACGGACTAGATAGGGCAGGTGTGGAGAGGATGCTCCAATAGCGGAAGAGTCTAGTACCAGAGGGCACAGCCTCAGATAGAAGGACATCCCTTTGGAACAGAGATCTGGGGGAATTTCTTTCGTCAGAGGATAGTGAATCTGTGGATCGTGTGTTCTGATGAAGGGACTCGGTCTGAAATGTCGATTGTTTACTCTTTTCCATAGATGCTTCCTGGACTTCTGATTTTCTCCTGAATTTTGTGTGCTTTACTTTGTTTTCCAGCATCTGCAGAATTTCTCTTGTTAGTGAATCTGTGGAATTAATTGCCACGGGTGGCTGTGGAGGCAAGTCAATGGGTATATTAAAAGCGGAGGTTGATAGGTTCTTGGTTAGTAAGGGCATCAAAGGTTATGGGGGGAAGGCAGGAGGATGGGGTTGAGGGGGAAGATAAATCAGCCATGATTGAATGGCAAAGCAGACTCAGTGGGCTGAATGGCCTAATTCTGGTCTCATGATATTGAATGAAATGAATTACTCCATTAGTTACTCTCCAAGGCTTTTTCCACAGTTGAACGTGTTTTTAGGAGAGCAATATTAACTCATGTAAGTCAATGTATAATTAAATTATTCTCCGAAGAGGAAAATGAATGTATCCATTAGAGCAAGTGTTGGCCACTCATCTCCACAAGCTTGCTCCTCAGACGTTTTGAAATGTATTTCCATCTCAAGCAAGTTTGATGCCTGGGCCTCTCCTGAGTAGGATCAGTAATGATTCATATATAAAGTTACAATCTGATCAGTTTCCACGGCTCCTTTCTATTATCACTGGGGACATGTTGGTTTTTAAAACCAACAAGAGATGCACGATTGTGCCCTGGACCACTGCTTCCATAGATTATGATATTTAGGCCTATGATCACTGGGATAATTTTAAGGGGTTTAGGAGCCTGCCCTCTTTCTAAAATTCAGTGATTAGCGTCGACTTTAACAGAGACTTTGTTTTGTTGAATTCCTGGTGGTGCTGCCACGTTCTCACACTCTTAATTCTACCTCTGTAATTAATTCTGTTGTTGTCTCCCACCATTTCTTTTTTCGCTGCTTCAGACTGCACTAAATTCTTTGCACTACCTGTTATTTTGAGATCTTTTCTATATTTATTGTGTTCATTACTACCTGGTGTAGGTGACTGTAAACCGATGTGATCTGATAAATAAATGCCTTCCTCATGGCATTCGGACAGTTAATTAGGGAGCTAACTAGAACTGGTTACTACGTAATTCCTGTCAGCATGAACTGGCAGGTCTTTGTATGTCAGCTGACTTAATGCAGAAATGTTCTGCAAATGCAAGCAGCAGGTAGCGGGAGATTTGACAGTGCAGGGGGAGGGAGGTGGTGCAGAAAGATGAAGAGCAACTATTCTGGTTTCTCATAGCCCTGGGATGTCTATCCTGTGCTACGCAGGAAGTCCAGACCATTTGTAGGTCCTGGACAAGCGGTCACCTTCTTACTTATTGCAACCCAGAAAGAGACCATGGACAACCCACCCCTGCCCAGCAGAACAATCCCATTGTAGGTTTTCGCAAATAAAATTGTGGAGGCATTCTATGTCTCAGAAAAGCCGTGGCAACTCACTTATTGAACACCAAAAAACCTTTATGTAATTACGTCATCACGTCAGACCAGCCTGTTAAAGTGAAACCCCAACTCAATGTCAGTGGTTGTGAATTATGTACATTTCCAGTAATTATGTTACCCTACCCCTCATTTCCCTGCGCTTGTCTCCACTTACCCCTGCAACCAGTTCTGTCTTTCATGAGTCCATCAACTCGCCTTTGATTCTTTTTACCTCTTATGTACACAAGCAGTTGATTTTCCTAGACACTTAACTAACCAGCACATCCCTGAGATATGGGAGGAAACCAGGGCCCACAGCCACAGGGAGATCATGAAAACTCCCCACAGATGGCAGCAGAGGACAGTATTGAACCTAGGCCCCTGGAGCTGTAATGCAATCGTGCTAACTCATGCATCTCCATTGCTGCCCTTGAGTTGGGGGGAGGCCAAGTTCAGTGCTTTGGAGATTGTACAACAACTGATATTGTCACTGTTCATCTGAGAGGCTGTGAGTTTCAAGAGGAGGTGATCCCATTGCTCAAGAATGCCAGCAAAGATCAGCCAGTCAAATAAAAGAGCAGGCAGTTGGTCGAAGAGATCTGAGGGTGCCTTGCTCTGTATCGGATATTTGCTCTTAACATTAATGGTGAGGAATTATCGAAGAGATTTAAGAAGGGAAGAGGGATCGCAGGATGTCTGTTGCCACTTGCCAGGTTGGAAAGGTTGGGTACAGGCCGAATCCAGGCAGCAGGGTTCAGGCCCCAGAGCGTATTGAAGTGATGTTTGGATGACAATTTAGGTGCCAGGCCAGATTGAAAAGCTCAGGATGCTAGGGCCCGAGTTGAGGGACGGGCTGGTTCAGCTCGGACAGACTCTTTGGGGACTCCAGTTCAGAACCCTATTTGCTTGTGTTTATTGTTTGCATGATTTTTTTAAAATTTCTCTGCACATTGGGTGTTTGAAACTTCATTTTTTTAATGAATTCTTTTGGGTTTCTTTCTTCTGGTTTAGGAGACGTATCTCAAGGTTGTATAACGTATACCTACTTTGATGATAAATGAACTTTGAATGTAAAAACAGAGAGATAGCACAGATGAATGTGTGAATAGGGAGATGGTGCATGAGGGAGGACTTTAGATTCCAGGAGCACTGGGCCTGTATAGGCCTGATGTATTTCCAAAGGACTTCAACCAATATCCTTACCATTAACGTCAGGAGCAAGGTTGTTGAGGGCGGTTTAAACCAGTTGGGCAGTGAGTCTCAGTGGGAAGAGAGAAAAGGCTGAAAATTAGCAAGTTTGGATGGCAGGGAACAAAGGGCTATAAAAAAAGGAAATACGAGACTGATCGTGTTTAACGGTATATCTGTTCGAGGAGAGCAGCAGAGTTGATGGACAAATGGAATTATAAACTTTCAGCATTATAGAAAACTGGACTGGAAGCTTTCAGGTTTCAGAGATTTCTGATGGGGGGAAGAGAGAGAGAGAGATTAAAAAGGAGGGGACCAATGATATTGGCTGAAAGAAATGATCACTGCAGTGTAAAGTAATGATGTATTACAATAATAGAGGGTATATCGGTCAAAATAAAGGACAATTGTGGGGCAAGATTGAAGTATAAACCATTATAAATTGTTAGGAAGAACATTATTCCTTTGGTGTTGCGGTGTTCGCTGAGCTTGGCAATTAACTGGCAGACGTTTCATCACCAGTCAAGGTGACGTCCTCACTGCGCAGTTGTTGGTGTTCCGAACAGGGTGGGGAGGGTACTATATAAACGCGAGCACTCCCAGAGAGAAACACCAACAACTGCGCAGTGAGGATGTCACCTTGACTGGAGATGAAACATCTGCAAACTAATTTCCAAGTTCAGTGAGCACCGCAACATCAAATGCCTCAACCTGAACTACCATTATTCACCACCATCCTGAGCACTGTTCCTTGAAGTGTCCATCCTCAAATCATTAATAATAACATAGATCAATGTTGTTTAAAAATGTATATGGGTATACATTCTGCTCACAGCATTACATAGAAACATAGAAAACCTACAGCTCAATCCAGGCCCTTCGGCCCACAAAGTTGTGCTGAACATGTCCCTACCTTAGAAATTACGAGGCTTACCTATAGCCCTCTGTTTTACTAAGCTCCATGTACCTATCCAAAAGTCTCTGAAAAGACCCTATCGTATCCGCCTCCACCATTGTTGCCGGCAGCCCATTCCACGCACTCACCACTCTCTGAGTAAAAAACTTACCCCTGACATCTCCTCTGTACCTACTCCCCAGCACCTTAAACCTGTGTCCTCTTATGGCAATCATTTCAGCCCTGGGAAAAAGCCTCTGACTATCCACATGATCAATGCCTCTCATCATCTTATATACCTCTATCAGGTCACTTCTCGTCCTCCGTCACTCCAAGGAGAAAAGGCCAAGTTCACTCAATCTGTTCTCATAAGGCATGCTCCCCAATCCAGGCAACATTCTTGTAAATCTCCTCTGCACCCTTTCTATGGCTTCCACATCCTTCCTGTAGTGAGGCGACCAGAACTGAGCACAGTACTCCAAGTGGGGTCTAACCAGGGTCCTATATAGCTGCAACATTACTTCTCGACTCCTAAATTCAATTCCACGATTGATGAAGGCCAATACACCGTATGCCTTCTTAACCACAGAGTCAACCTGCGCAGCTGCTTTGACTGTCCTATGGACTCGGACCCCAAGATCCCTCTGACCCTCCACACTGCCAAGAGTCTTACCATTAATACTATATTCTGCCATCATATTTGACCTACCAAACTGAACCACTTCACACTTATCTGGGTTGAACTCCATCTGCCACTTCTCAGCCCAGTTTTGCATCCTATCAATGTCCCACTGTAACCTCTGACAGCCCTCCACACTATCCACAACACCTCCAACCTTTGTGTCATCAGCAAACTTACTAACCAATCCCTCCACTTCCTCATCCAGGTCATTTATAAAAATCACGAAGAGTAGGGGTCCCAGAACAGATCCCTGAGGCACACCACTGGTGACCGACCTCCATGCAGAATATGACCTATCTACAACCACTCTTTGCCTCTGTAGGTAAGCCAGTTCTGGATCCACAAAGCAATGTCCCCTTGGATCCCATGCCTCCTTACTTTCTCAATAAGCCTTGCATGGGGTACCTTATCAAATGCCTTGCTGAAATCCATATACACTACGTCTACTGCTCTTCCTTAATCAATGTGTTTAGCCACATCCTCAAAAAATTCAGTCAGGCTCGTAAGGCACGACCTGCCCTTGACAAAGCCATGTTGACTACTCCTAATCATATTATACCTCTCCAAATGTTCAAAACTCCTACCTCTCAGGATCTTCTCCATCAACTTACCAACCATTGACTCACTGGTCTATAATTTGCTGGGCTATCTCTACTCACTTTCTTTAATAAGGGAACAACAACCACAATCCTCCAATCCTACAGAACCTCTCCTGTCCCCATTGATGATGCAAAAATCATCGCCAGAGGCTCCGCAATCTCCTCCCTCCCCTCCCACAGTAGCCTGGGATACATCTCATCAGGTCCCAGTGACTTATCCAACTTGATGCTCTCCAAAAGCTCCAACACATCCTCTTTCTTAATATCTACATGCTCAAGCTTTTCAGTCTGCTGCAAGTCATCACTACAATCACCAAGATCCTTTTTCATAATGAATACTGAAGTAAAGTTTTCATTAAATACCTCTGCTATTTCCTCCAGTTCCATACACACTTTCCCACTGTCACACTTGATAGGTCCTCTTCTTTTACATACTTGTAGAATGCCTTGGGATTTTCCTTAATCCTGCCTGCTAAGGCAATCTCTGGACAGGGTACAGAGGAGATTCACAATGACACTGAGAGAAATGCAACACTGTAGTTGTGAAAAAAGATGGGATAAACCAGGATTGTTTTCTTTGCAATGAAGCTGAGAGGAGATCTATTGAAGAATATAAAATTATGGGGGAGGAGAGGGTACTTGGAGTATCTGGTAAGAGTCTATTTCAGCAGAGGATTTAAAGTAGTTTTTGGTGGGATTAGAGGAGAAATGGTAACAGAACCTGTTGCCATAAACATAAACCCTCCATCACATTTGAACAGTCCTTGACTGTGTACTTCAAATACCCTGACCTGTATGGTCACAGGCCAAGTGTTGGAAGGTGGGTTTAGCTAGATAGTTTATGAAACTGGCACAGACGTAGTGGGTCATATTGTCTCCCAATATATTGTAAATATTCTATAATCTTACAGTTCTGAAACTGGGGTATTGCAATGTCCATCCAGCTTGGTGGACCTGCTTCTAAAAGTGACAGAATTGATGTTATGTACATAACTTGTAAGTGATTCTCCTTTAGCAGCACACAAAATGCTGGAGGAACTCATTGGGTCAGACTGCATCTATGGAGGGGAATGGACAGTTGATGATTTGAGTTGAGACCCTTATTCCCTCTGTAGATGCTTCCTGACCTGTTTGGTTCCTCCAGCATTTAGAGCATTGTTCCAATTTCCACCATCTGCAGTCTCTTGTGACTCAATGCAGCAATTCTTCACTTAATTTTTGGAGAAATTATTTTGTGTTTTTTTTCCTGAGTGGTTGCTGTAGTTCTGCTGTCATCCATGTTTCCTTCACCCTCTGAGTAAAATGCTGATGTCTGCATAAATGCCAGCTACTTGTGATTTCATCCCTGGCCGGTGGTATAGTGGCATCAGCACTGGACTCGGAGGCAAGTGATCCTGGGTTCGAATCTGGCCAGCTCCTTGCATGTTTTCCATCCGTGCTGGGTTGAGCATTGAACTTGGCCTCATATATAAAAAAAAGAACAGACAAAAATGCTAAAAGAAACAGCACAAAGGAACAAGAACAACAACACGTGTCACATCCACTTCCAACACATAAAATCAGCATCAGAATGAGGTCTATTATCCCTAAAATGTGTCAAGAAATTTGTTGTTTTACAGTAACAGTACAGTGCAAGCCATAAGAATCACTATAAGTTATAATAAATAAGTTGTCAAAAAGTTCAAAAGGGGGTACAATGAGGTTGTGTTCATGGACTCATAGACTGTTCAGAAGTCTGATAGTGGAGAGGGAAAAGCTGAGGTCTTCAAGCTCCTATACCTCCTCTCCAATTGCAGTAGTGGGAAGGGTCTGAGGTGGTGAGGGTCCTTAATGATGGATGCTGCCATCTTGTGCCACCATTTCTTGAAGATGTCTTTGATGGTGGGGTAGGTTGTCGCTGTGATGGAGCTGGCTGACACACCAGGTGCTTTAGGCTGGAACCTGCTTTACTCTGTGCTTTTAACATTGGGACAGGGTTGTGAGGCACCCAAACAGAGTCTGTGAATGTCATTTAATGAGCTAATGCCAATTGTGATGCTCACGGAGTAGAGTCGCCATGTTTCCAGTGTTACAATGCACACAGCTCATTTCATTGCAACATTCACTATCGATGTGCTACAGATTCCCACAATAGTTTCTCTGTAACACTGCCTCTGTGAATTTTTACTGTGGCTCTCGAAGGGTGGAACCGCAATATAAGGAAATCTCCTCTGTGCGAAGGACTGTTGTGTGTGGATGAATGGATACTGCAGTAAGGGAGAAAGCCCGCAGGAGGAATGTTTTTTGTGAAGGAGTCTCCAGCGATTGTCCAGGTACTCCTGCCTGGGAAAGCCCGGGAAAAATGGAAGTTCAACCTGAACATTAGAGGAGCCAACACTATGGGTTGGCATGCGCCATACATATTCAGTCTGGTCTTGTGTATGAAGTCCTCTCTCCTTGCCTGTACAATTGGATGGTCTCCAGTGTGTTACAGTGAGCAGCAAACTGACTCGTAGCAGGTAGTCTGAGCTCAGGAAGCCAACAATGACCATAACCCCAACTTTAAGGTACACGTGAAGCTGTATTTGAGGTTACAGGTGGTTACAGCTCTCCAGGGAAGACAAAGAAATTGATTTTTTCTAAATCCCGAGGAAATCAGATTCGTAAAGTCTGTGTTCCTGTGAGTAAATAGAGGCTGTTGTTTTCAGACTAGTGAAACTGAACACCTCACTGCAGACCAATGTTGAACTGACAGCCTTTGGGGGAGTTTTATCTTGGGTGGAGGGAGGTGTAATCTTAGGGAGAGTGGAACTCCAGCCATAAAAAAATCAATGTGATGAATTACCCAATGGACATTTTGCTCTCAAAGAGGGCAAAAGTGCAGTACAATGAGTTAACTAGATTTTCAGCTGTAACACAATTTATTTTTTTTTAAATAATTCCTTTTGGGTTGTAGCATTTCTTGGCTATTGCCTGAGGGTTTGCAAGCAAAGAGTGAAATTTACTCTCAAAAATGGAAGCATAGAGTAAGACAGCATAAAAACAGGCCCTTCAGCCCAACTGATCCATGTCAACTACGGCACCTCCCTGCTAGCCACTGCTAATGAAGGCTCAATGACTCATGTAATCAAGAAGGCAATCTTGGGTAAACAACAGAGGGAGAGATACATGTAGAAAATACCTTCTCTCTCCAACCTCCCTGTTGGTTTCTGGAATTTGCTTTATTCAATGGTTCCACTTAATATCAGAGAATGTATACAGTACACAACCTGAAATTCTTACTCTGCACAGACATCCATTAAACAGAAGAAAAACATTAGAACCCTAAAGCCTCCCCTCTGATGCACAAGCAGCAGCAAAGCATTAACCCTCCCCTTCTCCTTCTCCATTTCTCCCCCCAGCAGAAAGCATCAGCCCCCCACCACTCATTAGCAAAGCCCCAAAGAGACCATGAACTGGAGACCATCAAAAAACCACTGTTCATCCAACAGTTCGACATCCCCCGGGCTCTCTTTCACTAACAATGGAGAGAGGGGTTATCACTCCTTCCACAGCGAGAGGGGAGGCCAACGGCTCACTGTTTTGACGTTACAGTCAGCAGTGCAGCTTAGTTGTGAGTTCCCCCGAGCAGCAAACTCTCCCTCACCATTGAGTGATTGAGAGAGAGAGAGAGAGAGAGAGAGAGAGAGAGGGCGATTGCTCAAGTCCAGAGGCCTCCGACAGCCACACTCGCTCTCTCAATATTCCGATCTCCCCCGAGGGACATGGGCGAGGAATAGGGTCACCCACAGGGCCACACAAGGCCACTCCCCGAAGGCAAACATCTTCCAGATATCGAAAATGCTAGGTTGCTCGGCGAGCTCTGAGAGCGAAAATCACCACCGTAGAGAACTGCAGTTTGAGTGCGGCTGTAGATCATGGACTCCAACAGGACCCCAGCCACCTTGAAAAGAAGAGGCATTAAGGAAAATAATTTAAACTGTTTCGCAGATGAACTTGAAGAAATCACCCTCTGGTGACTAGGAATTATTAATTAATTGCTTAATGACATAAAAAATTATATTTTACAGCTTTTATAACAAGCACATAACATTTTAAAATGATACACCACATTCCCTGGCTTAAAATATGTTTTGTTTGAATGTAAACATTTTCTGGAGGGAATTTTTATTTAACCCCTTGCACCTCCATTATTTTCCAACCTTGTTTTTTCTCTTTTCAGAGTAACTGGGGAGAGAAATGATATCATATTTATCCCCATGATAATCTTCTATTTTTCTAATTGTTTTCATGTAAAAAAAATGTGTAGAATTTATGATTAATTTTGTTTTTCTTGTGAATGCTGCTTAAATGATGCTATGTACCTGTGGTTCTGCTGCAAGTTAAGATTTTCATTGCACCTGTACAAGCAACTCGACTTTGACTTTGATCTCCTTGGACCAGGGTGTTGATTATCCTGATCATTTAACCTACTCATGTGCACCAATAAAAGGGTTCAGTGGAAAGTGGAAATGAAAACTGTACTTGATGGGTGTCTTGTTATGAGAAATCTTGCCCCAAAATGCAATGCTGGGAACACCTTGCATTAATTAAATGCTCCTCAGTAACACGTGAGCTGGTTGGATTTTCACTGAGCAATCTCCACAGAAACATTAAAAAAGGCAAGCAAAAACATACTGAAGTGGAGGCAATAAATCTCTCTCTTGACGGTGGAATTATGCTGCATAGGAATAATGTGACGGCAATAAAATGAACCAAGCTATTAGACAAGACCAACCTGGTCTACAAAATCCAATGTGGGGACTGCAGCAAATATTACGTTGGTCAAACTGGGAGAAAACTATCCTCAAGGATCCATGAACGTCAACTGACTGTGAAGTGGCATGACCAACTCTCCGGAGTCTCTACCCATGAAGATCGAGAGGGGCACAAATTTGACTGGGCATCAGTGAAAGTCAAGGTGCAAGCAAACACGCGGCCTGCAAGAGAATTCCTAGAAGCGCGGGAACAATTTTATAAACAATCCTTGAACCTCGAGCCTATTTGTGAGCTGATGCCAGCAAAATTCCAGACCGCAATGCATGGAGTTCGCCACACAGCCAATCAGCGACAAGATTTCCTCCTCACATCACAACTGAGTTTCCGAAATGGCTTCCAACCAGATAAAGTATATAAAGGCTGAGCATTCGGAGGATACGCCACGATCAACAGCCCAGCAACAATGTCTCCTCACATGGTGACAAAACATTTGCAAGTAAATTGCCAAGATTGGAAAACAACTCAACCCAACCATAAAGTCCCGATGAAGGGTCTCAGCCCAAAATGTCGACTACTTACTTTTTTCCATAGAAGCTGCCTGGCCTGCTGAGTTCCTCCAGCATTTTGTGTGTGTTGCATAAAATATCTTTGTTAACTTTGGTATATTCAGTGCGCACCGGTGATATTTCAAGCTGCTTTTCTTCTCTCATATTGTCTTGGTTCTCGATAAATTATACTCATTTGTGGGAGACATTTTCCTACCCAAATGATTTGTGCCATTTCTGCTGTTCCTCCTGGTGAAGGTCAGTGCCAGGACAGACACTCACACCGTCTACCATGAGCTGACTGCAGCTGTGACGTGGCGTAATGCTAGATCGTAAAATCAATGCTCTCCTCCTTAGCACTGCAATTGAGCCCACAATGCAGAGAACTCAAATTCTGATTCACAAGAATACACCTTTTCGATGATTTATAAGGGTCGCAAATTTTCTCATGCTCACTTTCTCAGCATCTACATAGTACATAATCTTTGATTTGCTCCTTTGTGAATCCAGAACTTACTAAGTTACAATTTTCTGCAAAAGCACCACACAGACATTGAGACTGGCCAGTTTACCTCTGTGCATGTTTTACCAATTCTCAGCTGTTAAAGAAGGGCAAGTATGCAAGTGGCTGAGTTTCAGACTTGTCGGGGACTACCATAGAAATGAGCTCAAACACAGGAGATTCTGCAGAAGCTGGAAATCCAGAGTAGCACATAGAGATGTGGGCCCCTGAATGATTTTCTCATCTTGTTTAGTTATTTGGGAGTGATCCACAATGAGCATCAGTCGACGTGCTAATTTGATGTGGAATATCCCTGCAATGATAATGAGGCAGACTTGGTGGTAAAAGGACAAGCTGGTAAATTGGACAACCTCCAAGAAGCAATTATATTGGAGTCTTAGAAAAGTACAGCACAGAAACAGGCCACTCAACCCATCTAGTCTATGATGAAAGCTTTTAAACTGTCTACTCCCATCGACCTGCAGCAGGACCATATGCCTAACATCCACGTACCTATCCAAACTTCTCATAAATGTTAAAATCAAGTTCACATGCACCACTTGCGCTGGCATTTCATTCCACACTCTCACAACCTCTGAGTGAAGAAGTTTTCCCTCATGTTTCCCTTAAACTTTTCATCTTTCACCCTTAACCCATGACCTCTGGCTGCAGTCCCACCCAACATCAGTGGAAAAAGCCTGCTTGCATTTACCCTATCTATACCCCTCATAATTTTGTATACCTCTATCAAATTTCCCCTCAATCATCTACATTCCAAGGAATAAAGTCTTAACCTATTCAATCTTTCCTTATAGTGCAGGTCCTCCAGTCCCAGAAACATTTTTTCTGTACTCTTCAATGGTTCCATTTAATATCAGAGAATGTAGACAGTGTACAACCTGAAATTCTTACTCTCCGCAGAGATCCACGAAACAGAAGAAAACTGCAAAGAATGAATGACAGAGCAACATTAGAACCCCAAAGGCAGCTCTTCTCCTTGCCATGCACCAACAACAGAAAGCAGCAACTTGCCCCCTCACCCATTTGTTCCAGCAGGAAGTATCAGGTCCCCCCCCCCACCACTTTGCAATAGCAAAGCCCCCAGAGAGACCATGATCTAGGTCCATCAAAACTACAGTCCATAACACAGGCTCTCTCTCTCTCTCACTAACAAGGGAGAGGGGTGTGTCACCCCTTCCATAGCGAGAAGGGAGACCAGCTCGCTGCTTTGATGTAACAGTCTGCAGCGTAGCTTATTCGAGCTCACCCAACTGGAGAGCCAGCAAACTCATCCCCACCTCCACATCTTTCCTGTAGGGAGGTGACCAAAACTGCACACAATACTCCAGATTAGGCCTCACCAATGTCTTCTACAACTTCAACATAACAGCCCATCTCCTAGCATTCGTGCTAGAAATATTTTTGGAATGTAGGCACACTCTCTAGCCCTTAAGTTAAGGATAACCAATATGATGATAACTTACAAAACTTTGTAAGCTGAGGCTGCAGTCTCAGATGGTCTTGTAAACACTTTCCCCTCCTTACCCGTGCTCATTTGCTTGCCTCCTCTCCCTTTCCAAGAACTTTATAAACTGAGCTCACAGGAGACACAAGAAAGACTGCAGAAGCTGGAAATCTGGAGCAATGCAGACAAGCAGGTCAGGCAGCATCTATGGAAGGAAGCAGTTGACATCCTTAATTCTCAGGACTTCCTCAGGTCATCACAGCTAACATGAAGCTGGGAGGTGGTGTTAGCTATGAGGAGGATGCTAAGAGGATGCAGGGTGACTTGGATAGGTTAGGGGAGTGGGCAAATTCATGGCAGATGCAATTTTAATGTGGATAAATGTGAGGCTATCTACTTCGGTTGCAAGAACAGGAAAACAGATTATTATCTGAATGGTGGCCGATTAGGAAAAGGGGAGGTGCAACGAGACCTGGATGTCATTGTACACCAGTCATTGAAAGTGGGCATGCAGGTACAGCAGGTGGTGAAAAAGGCAAATGGTATGTTGGCATTCATAGCAAAAGGATTCGAGTACAGGAGCAGGGAGATTCTACTGCAGTTGTACAAGGCCTTGGTGAGACCGCACCTAGAGTATTGTGTGCAGTTTTGGTCCCCTAATCTGAGGAAAGACATTCTTGCCATAGAGGGAGTACAAAGAAGGTTCACCAGATTGATTCCTGGGATGGCAGGACTTTCATATGAAGAAAGACTGGATCGACTAGGCTTATACTCACTAGAATTTAGAAGATTGAGGGGGGGATCTTATTGAAACGTATAAAATTCTAAAGGGATTGGACAGGCTAGATGCAGGAAGATTGTTCCCGATGTTGGGGAAGTCCAGAACGAGGGGTCACAGTTTAAGGATAAAGGGGAAGCCTTTTAGGACCGAGATGAGGAAAAACTTCTTCACACAGAGAATGGTGACTTTGTGGAATTCTCTGCCACAGGAAACAGTTGAGGCTGGTTCATTGGCTATATTTAAGAGGAAGTTAGATATGGTCCATGTGGCTAAAGGGATTGGGGGTATGGAGAGAAAGCAGGTACAGGGTTCTGAGTTGGATGATCAGCCATGATCATACTGAATGACGGTGCAGGCTTGAAGGGCCAAATGGCCTACTCCTGCACCTATTTTCTATGTTTCTATTTCTAGGATGAAGAGTTTGGCCCACAGTATTGAAGGGGGGGGGGAGGGGTGTGTGTGTGTGTGTGTGCGCGTGTGCGTGTGTGTGTGTGTGTGTGTGCGCGTGTGCGTGTGCGTGTTCTGAACTGAGCTCACTGCTGGGTTTTTGATTGTTAAATCCAACTCTAGATCTGTAAAACAACTACAGCGATGTAGTGCCGCTGTAAGCAGATCTGAGTGACCAATTAAAGGCAACGTTTGATTGGAAAGCATCATGGTTTATGGGACATGAGACCACAATGTTACCATTAGATTTCAGGATCACACAGGTTATTTGGCAAGTGTTGCTTTAGCAGCATTAGGGCTGTACTAACCTGGTGCCGGAACTTCTTACTTACTTGAATGTTTTTTATCTTTTTTTTGCAGGTGGGTGGAACCAAAACTGGAGTGGTGAAGTACGTGGGAGAGACGGACTTTGCGAAGGGCGAATGGTGTGGGGTTGAGCTGGATGAGCCTCTGGGTAAAAATGACGGAGCTGTTGCTGGCACAAGGTAACGAAGCTTCTTGCTGACCTCCCGATGTTCAGTGTCTCATTTTCCTCACCAGCACAGAGCGATACTACAACAAAATGATCAGTGCATGCAAACTCACCATCGGAGTGTCTTTTACAAGCCCAACTCCGAAATATGTATGCCACAATATAAAGCCATCCTCTTGACTTATCCACTCCCCCTTTTCCCAGTTGTGTCTCCTCAAACTTTACGTGAGCAATTAGCTTTTTATTGCAGAACCATAGAAGCCTGCCAATGCTGATCTTACATGACATGGAAAAACCTAATCTAGGATAAGAGAGAAAGATCTTACCTGCTTTTCTACAATATTCCTAACCAATGCACCAAAAAATTGACGCTGCATTTGTCGTGAAAACTTGTCCCTAGCTATTAAATTGGTTTAGCTGTGGGTTACATTTTGTAAAAGACTAATTGGTGTATTTAGCTGGAAGCACAAATGTTACAGCTATTGAGAGAATCATTGATTGATTTCCTATATGTACGGAGCAGAGCAGATTTGCTTGTGTAACCTTCCGCTCACTAAGGCATGCTAAATAGCTGAATTTTGAGATTTGACTCCATTTGCCCTCTCTCCTATTGCAATAAACATTTCAGTTAGACACCTCTTAAGCCCCATCCACAGCCCCAGATGGTTATGTGTTTCATCGTGGAGATTTCGTAACTCTTTATAGACAGTTCTATACCTTGCGTTGAGCAGCTGGATCTGATGATTCTCTTCTGTACCTGACAGATACTTCCAGTGCCCACCCAAGTTCGGTCTCTTTGCTCCCATTCACAAGGTCATGCGGATTGGCTTCCCTTCCACGACTCCAGCCAAGACCAAAAAGAGCAAGCGGATGGCCATGGGAGTCTCGGCCTTGACGCAGAGCCCTAGCAGTTCATCCATAAGCTCCGTCAGCTCGGTGGCATCTTCTGTTGGAGGCAGACCAAGCCGGACAGGACTGGTAAGGGCCTGAAAGCATTGATCATCTCCAGACCTTGAGCTATCTGATCTGCTTTATATCACCAAACTGCAGAAGGACCTTGAATCAAGCACCGATAATTTTTTGATTATTCTGAAGCTCACAGATGTAAAATTATACTCCTGTTTTTCAGCAGCCCTTTTAATGTGGTAGGTCTTTACCTTTGTCCATCTTACATCACTTCCTGCCTGGTTTACTGTTATATCTTTCTGACGAGTCCTTCGGATCAGTTGGATCCTTGGCCTACTTGGCCAAGTAGGGTTCTTCCGTGAGTAAGGAATGACGAGCAGTTGTGATTCCAAGGTTGCGGTTTATTTTGGAGTGCAAACAAACATACAAATATTAAGCAAACTAAATAAAGAGCTGAGAATCTATGGTAAGGGGTGTAAGACAAATGGTGCTTCAGAAAAATCCACTTTTATGGATAAGGTAAGGGAAATCCCTTGAATTGGAATGAATTAGTTAACAGGCTACATAATTAAAACAATTACATCACATGGGTAATGTGCTAATACTTGGCCAATGAAAACTGAGAAAGGTGATAAACCATTAGTTTAGCTGCTATACCATTTTCTGCCAGTGAGTGGGGAAAATACATAAGTTTGTTTAAAAAGTACAAATCTTATAAAAAGTACTATTTTTAAAAAATCAGTAGTTTCCAACAGGTAGGTCTGAAAATAGTTTATTGTATCAAACATCACTCTCGTCACATCACAGATAGAAATCCCAAAGCCATCAGTTATAGTTTTCGCTGCAATTATTGGTGATACGGTGGAGCAATTGGTAAAACTGCTCCTGGCACTCAGATTCAATCCTGACTTCCACGTTTTCTCCATGTCTCAAAGACACGCTGGTGGACCACTCCAAATTGGACCTAGAATGCAGGTAGGTGTAGGAATCCAGCAGGGTGTTGATGAGGACAGAGGGGAAACAAAACTTTTGATGAGGGTGGAAATGGTTGGCTGATGATCAGGGTGAACTTGGAGAGCTGAAGGGCCAGATTTCATATTGTATATCTCCATGAACTTACGACTCTATGGGAAACATTAATGAGGAGTAGAATTGCTGGCACCAGCCTGATTGGCAGAAATGGCCTTGTTCTATGTTGTAAAGAAATAAGGAAATATATGGCAGCTTTTTTTATCATAAATGATAGTTAATCTGGAGAAAGTTTTTTGAAGAATATTGGTCCCAAGATTGAGGAGATCTCTCGACCCTTTGGGTGGATGCTGAATTTCTCCCAACACTGTGAATAGACAGATTTATCCCTGTTCGTCAGGAGCCTATGCAGTGAATTATACTTCAGGGTGGCATTGATGTGTCAGCTGAGCTTGTGTACATAGGAGGGAAATTGATGCTCACTGTCCTTTGATTTGGAGGTGACGTTTCTGTCAACTCAGCCAGAGAGACTCTGTTTCTTTGTGCTGCTAATAAAACAATGGCGCTTGGCACCTGGTGTTGTTGAATCAACACGGATTCAGAGTCATAGAGTCACACAGCAACACAACACAGAAATGGAGCCCAGTACGTCCATGCCAACCAAAATGTCCACACAAGCTCAAACAAGGTAAAATCTGCAGATGCTGGAAATCCAAGGAACATATACAAAATGCTGGAGGAACTCAGCAGGTCAGGCAGTTCTTTTTCCACAGATGCTGCCTGGCCTGCTGAGTTCCTCCAGCATTTTGTGTGTGTTACGTCCATCTAAGCTAGTCCAATTGGTTCATATTCCCCCAAATCTCTTCTTTCTTTTTTCCTTACTTTTTAAATTTATGTATCAATTTATTTATCTATCTATTTATTTGTCTGTCTAACTAACTGTCTATTTACTTACTTATTGATTGTTGTTTGATTGAGATATTGTGCAGAATAGGCTCCTCTGGCCCTTCGAACTACACCAGCCAGCAATCTGCCGATTTAATCTGAGCTTAATTATGGGACAATTTACAATGACCAATTAACCTTCTAACTGCTGCTTCATTGGACAGTGGTCACTGGCAGAGCATACAAACTTTACAGGCAGTAGCGGGAATTGAACCTGGGTCTCCTGTACTGTAAAGTGTTGTGCTAACTACTGCACTACCGTGCCATCCCATGGACCTGTCCAGTACCCTTTAAAGGCTGATCTATAATACAGGGCAAGCTGTGGACATTATATTACTATGCAAGTTGTGATTATATCCTTTCATTCCTTGCCTCCATCTTTCTTTCTCTCAGCTGACCGAGACATCCTCGCGCTATGCCCGTAAGATCTCTGGCACCACAGCCTTGCAGGAAGCCCTGAAGGAGAAGCAGCAGCACATCGAGCAGCTTCTGGCAGAACGGGACCTGGAACGGGCCGAGGTTGCCAAGGCAACTAGCCACATCTGTGAGGTGGAGAAGGAGCTGGCAATCTTAAAGGCCACTCACGCACAGGTACAAAACGTAACAGCAGGCCCACACGTGGTTTCCAAACCACCAGATAATTAATGGTGTGGGCTTATATTCACTAAATGACTTTATCAGTGGGGCAGATAAAAAAGGTGGAACGGTCACACAAACACTGTGTTGCAAATATTATTACATAGCAATTATGTATGGCAAGAAAAATATTCTGTTCTGAGATGTAAATGTCTGCGCCCGACTTCCTGATACGTAATTAGTTTCTCCCCCATGAAGATTCCTTCCCTGGTATTTTAGTGCAGGAGTCTATCTCTTTATTTTGAAATGTTTCTCAAAATGCAAGAAACTTGGACGGATTAGTTAAATAACTCTTCATTATTTAGGGAAAAATCCTGGAAAATAAACTTTCTCAAAGTTATGTTTAAAAGTCTTTTTTAAATTTCTAAGCTTGAGGTCTTTTTTACTAAGCTGAAAATCATAAAAAGACAATGCATATTCTTGTGTTTACTTGCATTTATGTCTGAATCTTCTGTGAAATTGCTCACTCGTAATTAGAGGTTGTAAGCTCACAATGGACGTTCTTCTGATTAGAATGAAGTAATTGACTTCTTCATTACCTAGGTACCTTGGCAGAAGTGTGACGGTTTAAAGTACATACCTTAAAATTCAGATGCAAAATGCTCATGCAGGTCTGAGTTGCTCCTGGATTGTTGGCACACCTTCCATTTCAATCCTGCACAAGATGCTGTTATTGCCCATCTAATGCTTTTAGAGCATCATGGAGATTTGGTGGGTGTTCTCAGGACTCAAGTAAGTCCTTGATTCTTTGGGCTCTGGAACCCCCACACCAACAACGCTGCTCCATTTTATTAGTCTAACAATCCAGGTGATTGTTCCCTCAACCCATAAGACTATAAGGCTATAATTTTTGTCACGTTCTACACTCATTAGCTCAGCTAACCATAAGATATAAGAGCAGAATCAGACATTTTGGCCCATCGAGTCTGCTCTGCCATTTCATTATGGCTGATCCATTTCCCTCTCAGCCCCAATCTCCTGCCTTCTCTCCGTATCCATATATGCCCTGACTAATCAAGGATCTATCAACCAATGCTTCAAATATACCCAATGGCTTGGCCTCCACAGCCTCCTGTGGTAACAAATTCCACAGATTCCCTGCCCTCTGGCTAAAGAAATTCCTCATCATCTCCTTTCTAAATGGACATCCCTCTGTTCCAAGGCTGTTTCCTCGGGTCTTAGACTCCCCCTCTGGTGGGGTAATTGTACTGCAACTGCTCACAGATTCCTAACTCGCCTGGATTATAATAAACAGCGAGACTCTCGACTTTCCTCTCTATATCAGATGGCATTTCCATTGTTCCTACTTTCCCCTAGCTCTACTGTATGTAATTTAACAGCAATCATGTAAATTTGATGTTAGATTGAATAAAATATCGTTATTAATGTTAGATTACGTTGTTAGCCACTACTGGGTACAGTTGGCAGCCTTTCCCATAAGTTGACTCGATGGGTCCAAATTCACCTTCAGATGTTTGCAACAACATATAATAGCCTCAGTCCTTTATATCCCACTTCCAAACTCAGTTGCAGTGACTTTAGTGAAGTAGCATTTTGGAAGTAACGTGATGCCCAGCCCAGCAGTATGTGTACTGTTTGTGGTGCAAATGACCAGAAATAAGATTTTGTACGTCTCTGCTAATACACGGTCTTTTTACAACAAGGCCTAGAGCTCACTTCATCAAAGTCGCTGATACATAACGCAAGTCATTAAGTGTACCAGTGACTTGATCTTTTTTATCTTGCAGTACGTGACAGAGGCTGAAGGGAATCTTCAGGTTGTACGATCCATGCTTAACAATGCTGAAAAACAAAAGCAGGAGTTGCTAAACACCCTGGAAGAGGAGAAAAGGTAATGGGACTTGTTTGACCCCTGGGAAGAGTAGGAACTAGTGAATTGAGGTGGGAGGGAAGGGGGAGAAGATGAAGGAGAAGATAAAGGAAGACCAGAAAATCTAGGAAGTGAGAAAAAAAGAGAGCGTATGGGGCGTCCATAGTATATTTAATTACTGCTTCCTTTAAAAAGGCATCCATTTGTATGACTACAAAGCAGCTAATAGGTGAACAGATTTTCGGACTGGAAATCTGTAGCAAGTAGGATGCCACAGGGATCAGTGCTGGACAATGTTGTTTGGAGTTTATATGAATGACCTGGACAAGTACACAGGCAAGGCAAGCACTGGTGGAGTCACTGACAATAAAGGAAGCTGCTTCAAAGCACGGAGCATCTGGAAAGTTGGGTGAGAGGTGGCAGAAGGAATTTAATCCAGACAAGTGTGAGGTGAGATTCTGCTAGGACATACAGAGTAAATGGCAGGGCTCTTAGGAGCATTGATGTACAAAGAGATGTTGGAGTGCAAGTTCATAGTTTACTGAAAGTAGAGACAGAGGTGGAGGGCTAGTGATAAAGACATTTGGTATGCTTGCCTTCGTAGGAGAAAGGCATTGAGCTTAAAGCCATGTTGCAGTTGTCCAAAACATTGGTCAGACTGCACCTAGAGTTTTGTAAATATTTCTGATAGCCATCTACAGGAGTGAAGTGGTAGCAATAGAGAGAGTATAGAATTCGTCACCGTGTTACCTGGAATGGAGGCCTCTATTTATTAGTGGAGATGGGCAAGCTGGCTTTGTTTTCACTTTTATGTTGGAGGCTGAGGGGGAACCTTGTAGAGGTTTACAATAAGATGGATAGCTAGAATCTTCTTCCCAGGTCAGATCCTAGAATTGGACACATAGGGTTAAGCTGAGTGGGGAGAAAATTTAAGGAGATCTATGGGGGTGGGTTTTTCACAAGGAGGGTAGAATGAGTTGCTGGCAGAGACCATGGAGATAGGCACTATTACAAAATTTAAAAGGCATTTGGACGGATAGTTGGGTAGGAAAGACATGCAGGGATACAGAATGCAGGAAAATAGGATTTAGCATAGATAAACCTCACAGTTGGCACTGAGGAGATTGGCTTACGGGGTTTGTTTCTATGCTGTATGTTTCTATAATTCTATGTTAAACTAACTGGACGGACATTTCCTTTACTGATAATCTGCGCTACATATGACCAGTGCTAAATCCAACCTGGAAGTCCACTTTTTGACATATAAATGTAAAACTGGGAAGATTTTCTGATCTTTGCTATCGGTACTCTTCGTCACAATAGGCACAAAAATTACTACCTAGCCCCTGGCCCCTCCCCCAACAAATTTATGCTAGTTTTGTTGGATGGTGTGATTGTTGGATGAGATTGTAGACTGTAAGTTTGCAGATGATGTGAAAATTGATGGTGTTGTGGATAGTGAGGAAAGATGTTCAAGGCTACAGCAGGATATCATTCAGCTAGGAAGTTGGGCAGTGCATTTGCAGATGGAATTCGAGGGGAAGCCAAATGGGGTCAGGGCATCTGCAGTAAATGGTAGGGCCCCAAAGAATGTTGATGGACAGAAAGACATTAGGGTACAAGTCCATAGTTCACTGAAAGCAGTGACACGGCTGATGGAGACGAGTTATTTTAGGGTGCAGAATATAAAAGTTATTGTTGAATCTAAAAGTTCTATTTAAAGTGGGAGGGAGGAGGAGGTTTAAAGGAGGTCCGAGGGGAAAGTTTTTCCACACACAGAGGCTGACCTTCCAAAAGTGGTGGTGGAATCAGAAACAAGTGAGAACCTGCAGGTGCTGGAAATCCAAGCAACACACACACAATCCTGGAGGAACTCAGCAGGCTAGGCAGCATATGTGGAAAAAAGTACAGTAGACGTTTTGGGCCAAGACCCTTTGGCAAGACAAAAACAGTTGGAATCAGAAATAGCTATTATGTTTAAGAGCCATTTAGACATGTTGCCACTTGGTTAAGCACTTATTCATGGCTCTTGGAGTATTGTGTACAGTTCTGGCTAACACACCCTAGGAAGGATGTGATTGCACCGGAGGGAAGGCAGAGGAGGTTTACTAGATTGGAGTACTTTAGTTATAAGGGGAGGTTGAATAGACTGAGCTTGTTTTCTCAGGAGCATAGGAGGCTGAAAGGTGACCTGATAGACCACAAGTTCCCAGCCTGGAGTCCATGGACCCCTTGTTTCAATGGCATAAGAAGGTTGGGAGTCCATGTGATAGATGTACATAAGATTATGGGAGACATAGAGAGGGCAGATAGTCAGAATCGTTCTCCTATGATAAGGGTGTGAAGGGTAAAAGGGCACAAATTTTTAGTCAGAGGGATGAGGTTTAAAGGGGATCCAAGGGGAGAGTTTTTCCACACAGAGTGGTTGATATCTGCCAAAAGTGGTGATGGAATCAGAAATAATCATGATGTTTAATAGCTGTTTAGACAAACCCTTGAAAGGCAAGGCACTTGTATCTAATGTGGGCAAATGAGGTTCATGTAAATAGGCAATACATGGGTATTGTGGGCAGAAAGGCCTATTTCAGATCTGCATGACTCTGTAACTCTGTGATATCCTACTCCATCCTGCTATTTTTACATATTTTTATCAAAAAACATTATTTGCTAACTTCCTGACTGAGACAAATTGTTCTGCAGTGATCTGGTTTGTCACACTTATGGTCTAATATCCCCAGTGGCCCTTAACATTAATTTTACTCCTGTGCTTTCATGGTTTATAGGAAAATCGAGGATCTCCAGTTCAGAGTGGAAGAAGAATCAATTACCAAAGGAGATTTAGAGGTAATAGTGTTGAACAGGGGCGCTGTGATTGATAACTTGGTAATGGAAATACACTGGGCTCTTCATTACTGTGTCTGAGCTAGAATGCAGACCTTCAGTAGCACTGGCTTTCTGGCTTTTCACTAAATTGTTGCTTCCTCAGTTTTAATGAGGTTGTGTGGCATTGGCGTCTGAGTCAATGGATTGATAGCTATTTGTAGAGGTTTCAGGAGGCTGTGTTCCCTGTCCCATTCATCAATGGCGCCACCTTGTTAAAGAGCCAAAGGTGAAGTAAGATTTGCTACTTCGGTTCCAAACAAATTGGTAAATATGCTAAAGGTATCAATATTATTGGAAGTGTGGAGACCTTCAATGCCTGAATTAATTCAGAAATGCCAAACCTACAATAATAACATTTCTTTAATCCCTGTTTTGAAGCAGATGAGCTTGATTCCTTATAATGTGATGTTCTTAGTGTTGGCGCACGGCCTAGTGGATAAGTCTAGTAACCTGAAGGTCACTGGTTTGAGCCTCAGCTGAGGCAGCGTGTTTGTGTCCTTGAGCAAGGCACTTAACAACACATTGCTCTGTGACGACACCGGTGCCAAGCTGCATGGGTCCTAATGCCCTTCCCTTGGACAACATCAGTGGTGTGGAGAGGGGAAGGCTTGCAGCTTGGGCAACTGCCGGTCTCCCATACAACACTACCCAGGCCTGCGCCCTGGAAACTTTTCGAGGCGCAAATCCATGGTCTCACGAGACTAACGGATGCCTATGATGCTCATAAAGCAGGTCCTGGACTTGGACATTAAGTTTAGGTATTTTCTCAGAGTGTATGATCATTCCCCTTCCTAGACAGAGATAGCCGATTCTTCCGCTTGTGGGCTAATTTGAATGCTTTCCTCAGTCGAGGTGGATTGGAAAGCACAGCTGTAGGTTAAATGGATTTATTCTACCATTGAAGAATATAATTGTAGTCATCCCCTTGTTAAGCTACTTTGTCAAACTCCCCACAAAACTCTCAATCTCTTTTGTCAACCTGGTGTTTTGAGTTCTGTATATTTTATACCATTCCATTTTGTTAACTGATGTATAAAGTTACTGTTTTGATTGACTTTCTTTGTCAGAATGGTGATGTACAGAGACAGCTGTATCTGGAAACCCCTTGAATGAAATAGTCGCTCTACTACCTGATATGCCACTGGCGTTTAGGGCAGCTATGAAGGTCCTCGTCTCTGTTGGTGTTCAGGATTTCCTTCATCGTGTCAGTAGCTCGGTTTTTACTGCTGTCGGTCATGCCAGTCAGGAAGACTGTCACACTCAGATGTGGAAGGGTTCTTCATTGCTGATTCCATAACAGTTTTGTTTTAACAGTTAGCGTTGTTAGCCCTGAGCTGAATCCCCAAACCTGGAGGACCAAAGGACCACTCTTAGGCAGGCCTCTACCCTTTGACCTGTTTGACATGGGTGACCCTATCTAGAGCCAAAGCATCAAGCCCTGAGTCCAGCCAACATAGTTCTCCTGGTCATTGAGGCACACATGCCTCCAAACCCTACGGCAAGGTTGTGGTCCTCTTGAATGAAACAGGTTCTGACCAAACTACCATGATTTATGAGTAATGGGATAAATCCATTTGATCAACTGTAATTATTCCTCTATTTCTGGACCATTTCCAAAGGAACTTCTGTCCTTGATGTGTTCCCTTAAGAAACAGAGTGGTCAGTGTGGAATATAGTTCAGATCACCTAGCTGATGTAAGTGTAATACCTGAAATAAATGACTTTTGTGCTCAGTTAGTGAAAGTACTCTGCCTTTGTTTTATTCTCTCATTAGATATTGGTTTCACTGACAAACCAATGTTTATTGCTCCTCTCTCTAAATGCCTGGAGAAGATAGCAGTGAGCCTTGCACTGCTGTTCATCGAGTGAAGGTTCACCCGCTCTAGCGATGGATGGGGAGTGTCCAGCTCGTGTGAGACTTGCGGAAGATCGCGATCTTATGATCTTACAGTCCCATTTGCTTTCAAAGCGGAAGCGGTGTTGAATAGGAAATGTTGTCAGAGTAGTCTTTGTGGGTTTGCTGCAGTTATGGGTTGTATACACTGCAATCGCAAAGCACTGACAGTGAATGGAGTAGATGTTTAAGGTGGCAGATGGTGCCAAACAAGCACTTCCTCTGGATGGGATTCAACTACTTGAGAGCTGCAGGGGCTGCATTCACCCAGGAAGTGGAGAATATTTCTGGCATGCCTTGTACCTAGCGATGAAGCATCAGGAAGCCAGGAGGTGTGTCACTCTCTGCAGGATACACATTTCCATCACTGCTCTGGTGGCCCAGTTGTACGATCACAGTATTTAGACAGCCTGTCCACCAGCAGAGGGTGCTGATGGTGATGCTGATTCCATTGATTGGAGTGGGGAGACCAGAGTTGTTTTTATTTTGAAGATGGTCATTGCCTGGAACATATTAGATGTGAATATTACTTGCTACTTGTCAACCAATCGTGATGTGGTGCAGGTTTTGTTGGATAAGGGTGTGGTCTGGGAAGTCGTGAATTGAATTGAATTTTGCACTTACCTTCACTTCTGGCACTAAGACAGAGGATGGGTCATTGATGAAGTGGCTGTAGATGCTGGAACCTAGGACTCTACCCCACAGCTTTGTCCCAGGACTGAGATATCTCCAATAATCACCACTGTCTTAATGGTATGTGTGATTCTAGCCGATGAAGGTCTCTCCTCAAGTCTGATTGACTTTAGTTCAACATGGACTTCTTGATGCTATACTTGGACAGACACTGTGTTGATATCCAGCATGTGATTCTCACCTTGTGTTTGGGATTCAGCTCCTTGGTCCAAAATTGGACTAAATTTCTTTTTCTCGTGACTTCCCTCTAATCCTGAACAGATCAAGGCATCCTAATCATCAGACTTTCCACTGTGGAAAGTAGGTTGCTTCCTGTTGACACTTTGCAGGCTCTCATAGTGTGTTATATTACTGTATTCAGACATTCTTCTCCACTTTCCGTGTCCTATCCTAGCCTGTGTGTGCCTTGACATTGTTAGGGGTCTGGAGTTGTGCCATCTCTTTTAAGTGGAACACAGTAGGTTTGAAGCTTTATCTTCTCTGTAAAAGTTCAAAGTTTCAAAGTACACTTAATATTGGAAAATGTATACAGTATACAACCTGAAAATCATCCTCTTCACAGAATTCCATGAAACAAAGAAACCCCGTGGAACGATAGAAACATTGAAGCCCTGAAGTCCCCCACTTCCCACTCCCTTCCCACAAAATAAGGGACTATCCACTCAGGACAGAGATGAGGAGAAATTTCTTCACTCTGAGGGCAGTGAACCTTTGGAATTTTCAATCTAAGAGGGATGTGGATGCTCAGTTGCTGAGAATATGGATGAGACTAATAAATTTGTAGATATAAACATAATCCAGGGGTAGGGGAATGGGTACGATTGATAAAGGTAAGCCTGCACTAATAGAGTAACAGACTAGGACCAAGAAATGGCCGGTTTGTGATTCTACCCAAGTTAGACCTGATGCTGTGGGGCTTCATTAGCAGAAAATTTAATGCTGCGGACACCCAGCTGACTACCAACTCCCACCCCCTCCCCTGAATCTGTATCAGGGTGAAGAAATCCCTACACCTCTACATCCTTGGAAAGGAGATACCCAGGAAGCATGAGGGTAGAACCTGGAGCTTTTATTGTAAGAAATCATTCTGCAGGTCTGGCTGTGTCGTGTTGTTACCAACTAGCTTATGGGAATGTTCTTCCAGTTAATTCCCAGATATTAATGAGGGGGACTTCTTCAAGGTTTGATTGAGCTGTGTGTGCCTTTGCATTTGAATCCAGTGCCTGAGTCGATGCTGCTGATTTAGTCCCAATATGGTTTGTCATGGTTTGATTCACTGGCTTGCTGGCACATTTCAACAGAGAGATAAGAGTCAAGCACAGTGCCGTGCATCTGTTGGTACCAGTGACCGTCCATGTGGTGAAATGCACTGAAATGCATCTATACTGTCTGTGAATTGCTGCCATTTCCTTACAAGGTCATCGTTTAATGCAGCCTCAGAACCACATTTATATCAAGGCTACAGTGTTTTGGACTTCTGTACAAAGGAGATTGTTGCATTGTAAACTATCTCTGGCTTTATTTGCCTTTTTCTGTACTTTATCCACAGTGAGGTTCTTTTCTGAAGCTGAAATAATGGATTGGCATTTCCATAATAAAATTAGGGTCTAATACTCACAATTCTTTCTCACACTAATTGTACACTTCCTCCAGTGTTGCTAAATTAAATCTGACTGTAGTTTCCAAAATGTGATACAGCAAATCTTTTGCACTACCCCGTAACAGTATACGTATGGCCCAAGGGATATTGTTCCAGCAGAGCTGGGGCCATCTTCCTTCACTATGCAAAATTAAGCCCTAAACAGAAAGTCCAAAGGAAATTGGAATGGAGGAATTCTACTGGAGCTTGCCGTGAGTTGGATTGTTCCAAAAATAATTGCAAGACAAAAGCCCATTCAATCTAATTATGGTTGGTCAGTACATTGTTGTGCTGTGAAGTTTTTAACTTGCTGACATGTCAATAAAATACATGTGATTTTTGTTAGATTGTAAGGAATATTTTAATGTTAAAGTAATAAGTAATAAGAATTTATTTTTGATTAACTGCCCATTGGCAGTGAAACATTCATGGATATCTTTCTTGCAATATTCTATTATTGGGATTATATTGGTGTGCAGATCTGCCCCTGATTCTTCCCACCTTCATCTTATTGTGACAATGCAGTGTGGCACACAAAAAGAAGTTTTTGTTTAAGTGTGAAGTATGCAGGAAGCATCAAACCTCCTTTGAAGTAGCCTCTGAAACAGAGGAGACGAGTGGCACCCCTCGTGTGCCATTTCTCAAAGACCTGATGTGGTGACGTGTAACACTGCTCCCGTCTCCAGCTTCAGCACAGTCACACCATACAGGGTCACAGTGGGGATCTTCAGGACCGCTGGGTTCTTTAGACTTGGCCGTACAGCTGTAGGGAACTGCAAGGTGTCAGCCCAAGGAATTGATGGGAAGACCAAGAAAAATGTTATGAGAACCTGCAAATGACTAACCTGAGGATCAGGCATTCAGTTACAGTTCAGCACGCAATAACGTTCTACTCTTTGTAGAACTGCTTGGAATGACTGATGAAGCCTATTAAAGGTGAAACTGTAAAGTCTTCATCTAGTGTTTGACTTTCTAATGCCTTTCCATTTTGCTTTCTCCTCCCTGTTGATCTTATTGTGCTGTCTGTCTCTCTCTCTCTCTCTCTCTCTCTTTATGCCCCTTTCCTTTACATATTTTCCTCCTGGGGACAACAGACCCAGACAAAACTGGAGCATGCCCGTATTCGGGAGCTCGAACACAGCCTGCTCTTTGAAAGGACCAAAGCTGGAAAACTCCAAAAGGAGTTTGAAGACACTCGGGTAAAATCAGTTGATGTGGCCCTCTGCCCACCTGTATCATAGCTTCCTGAGAACGGCTTGGCAATACAGCCGCTTTGTTTTATTTTCAAGCTTATTGGGTTTGTTTTGTGCCTTTCGCTTTGCTTTGGGCGATAGATGGTGAGATTTATTTATTTACTTTTGCATTTGCAAACCATTTGATATTTCTGCTTGGTGCTGCTCTGCAAAAGCTTGGTACGTCCTCTCATTTGCTAAGCTGCCTGTTACGTCCTCTAGCTCTGCTTGTGACTTCGACTGCTTGTCAAGCAACAGGATTTACGGCTTTCGATTACGTGATGTTGGTTAGTGCTATATTTTGCCGCCGCTAAAACAACTATTTAAGCTGTTCAAATAATAAATGCATCTTCAATGGTTGGTCTTAATGAAGAACTCATAAAGATATTTAGACTCATTTCTCTCCAGCAAGGGAGGAGCAGGTAGAGATATTCTCTGTTGTGGAGGAATATTATAGGAGAGGTGTTGTCACAACAGAGGCAAGCATTGCTGAGTACAGAGGGGACCTCCCAGTGTAATAGAAGGATGAGTGTCATGATCACGGGGAGAGGAATCATGGAATAGGGGTATTGTTGAGCTGAGGGAGGGGCAATAATGTGGGGGTGGGGTTACTGTGAGCACAGTAAATGGATAATACCAGGGTTTCATTAAAAAGTACAGTGCAGAAAGAGGCCCTTTGGCCCATCTAGTCCATGCTGGACCATTAAATTGCCTGACTCCCATCGACCTGCACCAGAACCATGGATTATGAATGACCTGATATATTGAAATCCAACTTAATGCAAATTCCCCTTACACTTTCAAACGTTTTCAGGCTAGTAACAATAGAAGCAGAATGTTTTATGGTATTCATTATTAACTAAATAAAATATATATTCCACTGGTTATGATTTGCAGTCTGGAGGTTATTTAATGAGATGAAAAAACTGTAGCAAGCGCATGTAGTGTGAGTGACTGTAAAAAACAGGCGAAGTTCTCCTATGGAATGGGGCCTTTGTGTTACTGGGGGCAGGCTGTACTGTGAGCAGAAGAGGGGTTATAGTGTGAGTGCATTGTGAGCAGAGCGGATGGGGAGGGTGGAGTACACGACAACAGAAGTAACAAGGATAGAGGAAGCAGCAAGCGCAGAGGAGGAAACCAAAACAGAACTGAATTGAAACTGGGCGTAGCGGACACGTTTGCTGATGGTAGCTGTGATGCTGGTGTGACAGTTCGCTGTCAGTCTAAAGATTTTGAATGACATTAGTAAGCAATACAAGAGAAAGGTTGGAGTGCAGCACTGTTGGAGGTTTGCGGTACAAGAATTTAATGCCAGCGGCGGTGATGTTACTGGAGTGGATTGTCGGAAGGGATCTGGGCTGGGACTCGGGAGAGAGGAGTAATTGCAGTTGGGTTGGAAATCTGGAGTGTTAGTGAAGGATTTAGGGGAGTGAGGACTGTCACATTGTGGAGATGCTTAAGGACAAACTGACCAGAGTGACCAGACATCTCACTCCAGTGGGAAGACCCACATTGTCCCAGACTTGCTGCACAGTGGGACTGTCTGCCGGGAATGACTTCATTCCATGCAGCCCCAGTGTGGATATTCTGTGAGCATCACTAAAGTAACTCATAGCCCTGTCTAAGATCCTTGGTGATCCCAAAATGGCTCAGAATTGGTCATTATCCATTCCACTCCTGAAAGAAATTGCATTCAAAAATATCAAGAAAATTGAATTTCCAGGCAGTTTTTTTCCACTGCAAAAGCTTTGAATATAAAAATGTTTCTGGACTTGCTGATAACAATCCTACCACTTTTCCTTCACAAACTCTGGCAGAACATTGACAATCTGGCTTAGAGACACAGAATACAGAAACGGGCTCTTCCGCCCAAAATGTCCATATCAAACACCCACTTCCACTACTTTGTTTTATTTTTCCCACATTCCCGTCTCCTTCCCCTATTTTTTTACCCCTCACCTGCACACGAGTTTACCGTTACCAGTTATACTATTAATCAGCACATACTTGGAATGAGGTAGGAAATCAAAGCACGCAGTGGAAGTCTTCGCAACACAGGTAGAATGTTCAAACTCAGGATTGAACCTGGGTTGCTGGAGGTTAGATGTACCACTATGTCACTCTTCTCAGCTCTTGCTCTGGACCAGATATCATTGATCTGGGTTACGGAGAGGGGACTAACGCCATTCCAACCCAGAGCTACACATATTCCTAAAGGCCTAGTCTCACTCTCCTCTGGATATCGTTCCTGATCTTTTGATCTATCCATCCACCTCCACCCTAATATATAATTAAAGTTTTTTTTCTCTGTAATTGTACACTTAAAAAGAGAAGGGCTGGGTAGAGATGTTAAATGTAATGGAAAAAGATGAAAGCGTATAAGAGAAAGAATGGGAAAGAGTTTGTAGTAGAGAGATATAGACTGTGGGATGAGAACAACTCATGTTGGAGAGTGGAACAAAAACATTGCCAAAAAAAACAGGACACGTTGTACAGGTTTTATGTAATGTGTGTTGTATTAGATTTATAGTGTAAAGTCTGTGTATTGCTACTCAATTATAAAATATTTTATATTAAAATAAGCTGATTATTTAACATGGCTTAAAACAAAAAAACATGAATGATTCAAGATTCAAGTACATTTATTATTAAGAATGTAATGAGAAGATTACTTCCAGAATGTTGAAAGAACAATAAGGTGTAGAGCAGATTATAGCCTTTTAACGTATCATATACATTGGTAGAGGCATAGAATATTAATCGGAAATACTTCCACTCTGATTGTGTGAGATTTTCATGATACAACATATAACTTACTGGAGAGGTAGTTGTACGATGGATAAAAGTGGCCTTGAGAAGACTGGGACAAGGTCATTTCTGGAAATAGAAAGCTGTACAGAGAAACCTTTTATTTTTAATGAAGAAAATTGATGGATTAAACATAAGGCAAGATACACAAAAATACAGGAGAGCTTTTCAGACACTATCTCCAAGAAAATGAAAACCAAGAACATGGTGGAGGGGAAGGTTCAGGAATGATGCAGATTTGTTTTTTTAAATAAACAGTTCTACAGAAGTTGTTTAAATTTGTGTCAAATCATATTTTGATCTGGTATTGTACAAGTTCTAGTCTCCATGTTCTTAAAACGATGTTGAGGCTCAGTAAGTGTAAAACTGACTTATTGGAATTATATTGAGAGTTTATACCCACCAACAAAGAACCAAAAAAACAAGGGATAATCTGATTAAGACCATGAAGTTTATGGAGAGCTGCGATCCAATAAACAAAGAGATGCTTTTACTTGTGGACAAATCATAAATACAGAGTAAGTAATGGAAGTAGTGACTCATATATCCAAGAGAGGATTTGGGCAAAGTATCATTATTCAACGTGGGATTAGATTGTAGAACTTTGCTCCTGAAGTGAAAGTGAGACAAATATCATTGATACATTTTAGGGAAGGTAGGTAATCAAAAGAGGAAGTATAGAGCAGGAGAATTTGTGTTGTGGTGAGATTAAGGACAGATGGAAACATTTGTGAAACAAAAGCACTGGCAGTGAATAGCTTGTGTCCAAGATATAAATGGTTCATCTTCAATATAGAGCAGAAGCATTACCAGATTAGACCATTGAAATGGATTCTATAGATGGGCACCATCTCTAGTCAAGGGATGTAGTTGTATGTTTGCAGAATGGAAACGAGAGAAAGGAACTGAATGATCAGTGCAAATATCCTTTTACTCTTCTCCTCTGCTAACTTGGCATCTCTTTGCTTTGTCTCATTCTCAGTCTGGTCTGAATTTTGCTTGGCCTCAGTCTCATTCATTCTCCTGGTCAGGAAGATCTCCTTTGGTCCTGGTCTTCTTCTGCTTCTTGGTTTCACTCCCTCAGTTTCTCTTTCACTCAAAACGAACCCGGGATGTCACAGTTATAATGACGAATAGCCTTAGCTTGAGCTAGCAACACACAAGCAAAATGCTGGAGGGCATCAGCAGGTCAGGCAGCATCTACGGAACAGAGTACGGGTGACATTTCGGGCCGAGACCCGAAACATCGACTTCACTCTTTTCGATAGATGGTGCCTGGCCTGCTGAGTTCCTCCAGCATTTTGTGTGTGCGTTGCGTGGATGAACAGCATCTGCAGATTTTCCCTAGTTTGTGAATAGCTTGAGCTTGTTGCTGATATCTCCGTGCGACGATGTTGCCGAATGAAGTAATCACGGATTTGTCATGGATGGTATGACCTCAGTATAATTTACAGCAGTTTTACATCATCTCGCCAAGTGCCCAAGGGCCACGTGGTGGCGTAGGGCTTAGCACAACGCTTCGCCATACAAGGACCTCGGTTCAATTCCTGCTGCTGCCAGTAAAGAGTTTGCCTGTTCTCCCCGTGGGATTCCTCTGAGCCCTCCGGTTTCCTCCCACTGTCCAAAGCCATACTGCTTGATAGGTTAATTGGTCACTGTAAATTGTTCCGTGATTAGGCTCGGATTAGATCAAGGGTTTGCTGGGTGGCACGACTCGAGGGGCCAGAAGGGCCTAATCCATGCTGTTTCTCAATCAATAAATAGGCAGATAAATAGGTAGATAGATACAGTAGATACATTTTTTAAAAATGAACCCAGAATGCCACAATTATAATGTGAATGGATGAGAAATAGCCTTAGCTTGAGCTAGGTTGCTAATATCTATGTGAAATGGCGTCATCTTACAAAGTAAGCATGGATGATATAACCTTAGGATAATTTCCAGCAGTTTCACATCACCTACTCAAGTATATTCCGTGCAGCATAACAAAAGACCCCACTGAGCTGACTGGATATAGTGAGAATATTGTGCAACAGATGTACTTCCATTGTATCACTTCCACTGAATGCACTAATTGGCAACATATTAAGCACCGCACTAAATCTAAGTTCTTAACTGTGCTCTTACTGTGACTATAAAGGAAAATGAATTTGGTTCTTCCTACAGGCAGGACTAGGGCCAGCGATCTGGGGGATTCATGGTGTTACATCATTGTTTAATAAATGAGGAAGGAATAAACTAAGGAGCCAGCTGTCTTTGCTTTAGTGCATTGCGAAAGATTGGAATTGAATTTTAAGACTCAGCATTTAGAAAGGCACAGAGTAATTAAAAGAGTCTGTATAGATTTGTCAACAGAATGTCCTGTCTGACATAAATGTTTCAAGGAAGTGAAAGGGACAGTTCATTTGATGTGCATTGCTTTTGCCAGAGCTGCACATGACAGAGTGAAAGTAAAAGTCCTTTGGATCTAAGGAGGAATAGCAAATTGTATCCAAAATGACTCAACGGCAAGAGGTGAAGAGGAATATTTAACTACTGTGTTTTATCACTTGAATTCCACTAGGTTCAATTCTTGGAACAACACACACAAAATGCTGGTGGAATGCAGCAAGCCAGGCAGCATCTATAGGAAGAAGTACAGTTGACATTTCGGGCCAAGACCCTTTGTCAGGATTTCGTCAGTTCTCAGCCCGAAACGTCGACAGTGCTTCTCCCTATAGATGCTGCCCGGCCTGCTGCGTTCCACCAGCACTTTGTGTGTGTTGCTTGAATTTCCGGCATCTGCAGATTTCCTCGTGTTTGCGTTTTTTCAATTCTTGGAAGTTCCCTTTGTAATGTACGGTCATGGTTTGGGCTTAAATGTAGAGGTCATGATACAGAAGGTTGCAGATGATAGAAAAATAGTCCATGTGGTTGGCATGGAGGAGGAAAGCCTCAACTAAATGCCCTGGTCAGCATTAATGTTTGCTTACATTAATTTAACAATTTAATGGGTGAATGTACTGAGCTGGTGCAACGAGGCCAGGGGAATGAGGGATAATGAGTGTATGAAGGAACAGAGCAATAATGGATTTTTATCTAAAGGCAGTACAACCAGCAGATAAAAAAGCAGATGGAGTGCTTTCCTTCAATCGCTGAGAGATTCAGTTGAGAGTAGTGAGTTCATGCTACAGCTGTACACAACCGTTGTTAGACCACAACTTGAATACAGTTCTGGGCTCCGAATTATGGGAATGAATGTGGTTGCACTGGAGAGAGTGCCGAGATGTAGGAGTATGTGGCTAGGATTAGAAGATTAGCCAACACAAAGTACACTGCAGATGTTGTGGTCAAATCAACATGTACAAACAAGCTGAATAAACTCAGCAGGTCGGGCAGTATCCGTTGAAATAAGCAGTCAACATTTCAGGCCGAGACCCTTCGACGGGACTGAAGAAGGAGGGGGCAAGGGCCCCATAAAGAAGGTGGGGGGGAGGGTGGAAAACCAATCAGAGGAAAGGTCATCAAATTCTCCATCTTCCGGTAATTCCCTCCCTCTCCCTTTCCCCATCCCACTTTCACTCTGTCCCCTCTTCTAGCTGCCTATCACCTCTCTCATGATTCTGCCTTCTTCTACAACCCAAGGTGCTTTCCCCTTACATTCTTTCTTCACCTCTCCTGCCTCTCCCCTCCCCCACCCCTTGATTTTTCCTCTGATTGGTTTTCCACTCTCCCCCCACCTTCTTTCCACCCTGCCCCCTCCTTCTTCAGTCCTGATGAAGGGTCTCGGCCGGAAACGTTGACTGCTCATTTCAGTGGATGCTGCCCGACCTGCTGAGTTCCTCCAGCTTGGTTGTACATGTTGAGAAGATTAGCCAGGCTGGGCTTCTTTTCTTACCTTGGAACCACGAGCATCGAGGGAAGACATGAACTGTAGAAATTTGGGAGGCGAGACAGAGTTATTAGGAAGGAGCTAGAGGTAGGAGAACTTCCCTCCACGCCCCACCCACCCAAGTGCATGATGGAGGTCAGGGACCTGCTGCCTGAATGGGTGGTGAAGACAGAAGACCTCGCCACACTTAAACACCATGACCTGCAGGACTGTGGGACCGAATGCTTGGAAGGATGGGCTAGGCTGGGTAGACAATCCGCACAGTGTTGCAGGCAGAAAGGGCTGGGCAGCCACTTCCTGTGTCCTCAGCTTTCTGAGTTTACATGTATAGAGGAGTGAAGTTATTATAGAAAACATCTGAAGGTTCTAGTATTGCATTTAGTCAAGCTTACAAAATGCTAGAGAGCTGTGTGAAAGGTATTAATTTATTTTTCTGCTTTCTGGCCCTAGCTTACAACGGTCGCTGAGAAATCCAGGATCGCCCAGCTTGAAGATGAACTAAGTCTAAGGAACAGTGAGATTGAGGAACTGCAACAGAGACTGAGAAACTCCAACTCCACGGGCACTCCTGAGCACAGCCTCAGTCTGCAATCAGAGGCACTCAAGCTGCGCGAACAACTACTCTCGGTCAACAAGGAGCACCAGACCGAGAACATCTTACTGAGGGAAAAGTACGAGGCCAGGTTGCAGGAATGCCAGCAAGAAATGGAAAAGTTAAAGGCCAGCAATGAGAAATACTCCCATGATGTCAGCGAGCTCCGGCAGAAGCTTCACCAAGCAACCAAGGAAAACATGGAGATGATGGACAACTGGAAGAACAAATTAGACACGTTGGTGTCTGACCACCAGAAATCTCTCGAGGAACTTAAGGTTTCATTAATTTCAGGTACTGATGTTCAGAACAGTGAGCTGGTGGAACTAAGGGCCACCATAGAAAGTCTGAAGATGGAGCATCAGCTTGAGTGGGAGAATCTAAAAGCCAAGCATGAAATTGAGATGGCCCTGCACATAAAGGAAAAAGAGGATTTCAAAGTCAAGCTGCAAGAAGCCAAATGTGAACTGGAAGAATGCAATTCCAACTGGCGAAACAAGTTAGAGGTTACCACAAGTCAACACAGGCAAGAGCTCCAGTCGGCCATTGATCAGCTCCGGAACGCAGAGCTAAGGCTTAGTGAGCAGGAGAAACTTCAGCTTGCATATAAGGACCAAGCGCAGGACATCAGCTTCTTAAAAGAGCAGATCTCCGTGGCGGAGAGAAAAATGATCGATTACGAAGTGCTCCAGAAGTCTGAGATGAAACACAAGCAAGAATGTAAGATCCTACAGGAGAAGCTACAAGCAATGGAAGCTCGACACTCTTCCGAAGTATGAGAATAAAACCAACAAAAAAACAAACAATAAATATCTCTGGTCTGTTTGTGGTAGGAGTAATCATGTTAGTCCTATTGAGCTCTAATTAACATCAACTCAGAATATATCAAAGTTAAGTTAACAAAAGATTTAATAATATCCAAGCTTTAAGCTTATTAAAATATAAGATGTGAGAATTTGAACAATTAAATATTGTGCTGTCTATACATTGAGTTGAAGTTGTGTTAAATGAGAAGAGAGGAAATTATGTTGCTTACGTGAAATATAATTTCAAAATTCATTAATTTGTAGCACCATTGCTGCATATTTTCCTTGTACTCCATGATGGAAGTTTAAACAGCCCCTGCAAGAGCTGGCCATTTACTGGGCAATGGAAACCACATTTTGGGGGCCGTTTTTTAAAGAAGGAGTACATTCAGTAGAATTCCTAGTCCAGTTGCAGTTCAGTGACTGGGGATTTGTGTCTCAACAATGGATACTTATGTGCCAGGAGGGCTACTTAAAAAGTGTGTGCAGGGAAAAAAAACCAAAATCAAGAGGCAGAGGGAAAAAGTGAATGAGAAGGCTAAGAATTTTTTCTTCAAAGGTGGGTAAGAAATGGACATCTAAGTAACTAAGGAAATTAGCTGTGAGTCTGACATGTCCAGTTCCCGACTATCTGCACGGTAATTGGAAAGCAGGGGATAGAGCTGTTCTAAGGACCTGGTACTTGTAGCAGATTATCTCCCTAGGATGGCCAAAAGGTCCTTTAACACTAGAGGATGGTGCTTTGGATTAATGTCGCAACTGAAAGATATAGGGACTCGGGTTTCTTCTTTTTTCTTGCCACTGTCAGAGTGGGGACGGTGTCAATAAGCTTTAACATTGACAGGGAAGTAGGTTATAATTTCAAGGTGGTAAATCACTAGTGACCAAAATCGCTGGCCTCATCAGGCCCTGGGTGTCATTACATATGCAGATTGGGGACTGATGAAATCTGAAAATCCACTCGGTGCCCAGCTCATTATAAATGAAGTTGAACACTTTGCAGTTGTAGCTGTACATGGCGATTTGAATGGTTTACTCTGCCGGACAATAGTCCTAATGTAAAGAGTGGGGCTGTTTTTTGGTATCTCTCTCCCTTATTACACCTGTCATACCATTGTGGGTCGGCTGGTTAAGACTGCAGTGGGGCTGGAAGCCAATACTTTATGATTCTATTGCACGATGGCTGCCACTTCCCCAAGCAGCTGGCAACCTGCTGAAGAATTCAACGTGGACGAAGCTTGAGAGTTCTCTGCTGCTCCTGAATTGAAACAGGAATCTTTTAAAGGATTTGTGACACACAAAAAAAGTTTTGGCCCTTGCTCCAGTGTTGCACTTCACACATCTGTCCAAACTATCCAGTCAATTGGAAAGTTTTTTCTATATAAAGGCTCTGTAATAAATGCTGTATAGATTCTTGGATAAACACAATGTATAATTTTTGTTTTCATTCTACTGAATAGTCAGGGGGTGCCTGAAACTCTGCCAGGTTCTGCTGTCGGGAGGAACTACTTGCTTGGCGCCCAGTTGCGGACCATCGCAGAACCGTGCTATCTCTGCACTCCTGAGATTTGCGGCCTGCTGCCTGAGGATGTTAATTCAGGGTCCTTTCGAGTGGTTTGGTGGAGGGTGGTGGGAGGGGGGTGGATTTGACAGGAGCCCCTTGGTTCAACCTGCATCCAGAGCGTTACCAGGCTTTGACTGAAGTGCAGACTTTGCCACATCTACGTTGTTGGGAATTCAGTGACCTGGGCATTAAGTGTCTTCAAAACAGGCCTTACTCACTAAAATGTGCCGCCGTGTGTTGGGTGACACCAGGTACAGAAATGAGATCAGCTACTCAGTATGTTCACGCTGTGGAACGTCCTTAATGTTCCAGGGTATGGAGACGCTCCTAGTGCCGCACCATTCGGACATTTGAGTGAGAAGACCAGCTGGATCGACAGGGTATGCTGTAGGCTTCCTACAGGCCTGTGATCGCCATAGCAGCCAATAGGGCAGAGGGTTACTGCAAGTAAGTTCACCAGCTTGAAGAGTGTGTCAGTGCTGTAAAGCTGTTGCAGTGTTTGGATTGGTTTGTAACATAGTGAAGGCACATATTCTACTGTCAGACTCTCCATAATAGTGAGGAAACCATCAACATGCAAAACAGCAAAAAAAAAAGCTATTCCATCAGGAGCAAGAAACTAAATCAGCATCTAATCCACAGGTTCCCCTTTATCCTGCACCCTCATTTTATCATCCAGCCCGGTGCAAACTTTGACCGTGGTCTGCTGCCTATACTACTCCCACTTGGGCTCAAACCTTCTCTCAGTAAATCTACCCCCTCCCGCCCCACAAAAACTCAATGATCAAGAATTTATGAAAGCATTGTCAACGTTACTTGTCTTCATCTAGACAACAAACAAATTTGCAGACAAACTGACTCCAACCAATTCACTACAGAAGAAAGCTTTATCTGGATGAAAGTTTTAACCATAGATGAAAAGTTCCAGCTTTCACCTTAATTTTACCTCAGTTTTCTCTCGACTTTCCTTTCTTGATGTCTGTTTCATGTTCTTCCGATGTTTCGTTGATTGTGACACTTTAATAATTCTTTTTAAATCCCTCAATGATGAACTAGGACTGAAGAGGACAAACGGCATTTGGTGAGATTCATCGGCTCCCTAAGTTAACACTGCATGCCACAATCTGCATGGCTTTGCTCCGACACGACTACCTGTGGACAGTTTGGGGAGCGATAACAGTTGTCCTCTTGAGCTCATACTTTACAACAAGCTTCAATGCCACTTACTTAAAGGCTGCATGTCCTTCTGACGCTTGCTTTACAAAGCTAACCTCGCTGCTCGCTGCAGGGAACAATGTTTTCAGCAGACCTTTTACAGGAACAATAAGTCTCTTACACTGACAATATGAGATGCCCTTGGCAAACGTTATATTTAATCTTGCCTTTACTTTTTGTGGCATGGATTTCTAACCTAAGATCTGCCCTCTCTGTGCTTCCTAGCTTCTGGCCGTAACGGTCGCATTTTTCCACAGGTTCGGAGTTGTTTGAAGAAGAGAGGAACACACTCTGCACCATTTCCTCAGCCGCTCGTGGATGGTGATGATGGTGCCTTGACTTGCAAGGTTTCAGAGGTCTGTCCGTAGCCCACTCACCAGTTCGATGGCGGGACAACAATCTCCCCGCTCGTGGGCACTAATAATGAGCTACACATGTCGAGGGAGGGGTGGATGGGAGTGACCCAAGGGTTACTGAACTAACATTGACCTTTACAATTGAGATCCCAACCTCAAGTTCTACTGGTGCCTTCAAGTAATCTCATCTAAAACAACAGGAGTCTGAGCAGTTGTCAGTTTCCAGATATTACATAGGTTGATGGTACTCCACTGTGCTAGGCAGTTGGCCCCTCTAAGAGACACATCGATTATGCATTCCTTCTTAATGTTGCTCTCTCCCAAGGGACTTGTCAAGTAATCTTTATTATGAATGAACACTTGAAGGTAAAGAACCTGCTGCTTTCCCTGATAATTTCCTGAGCACAAGAGACTGCTGGGTCAGTCTGATGTAAAGGCCTCTAGTTCTCTATTGCCATTGCAAAATAGTTTGCAACAACTGAAGCCCACCAGTGCAGGCTAAGATGCAGCAGGGCGCAGAAAGTGGTTCAGAGCGAAAGACAAGCCATGGGCAAAAATTATAATTCTCCTATGAATGCTTAGCTGGTTATATGCAATTGCTCTTAGCTCGTTAATACTCACATTAAAGTGGTGTGGAAGGTCATACTGCAGAGTTTGTTGGTTGTCTATATGAGAACATTAATGGTATTTTTCTTGATTGAGCCCTGAGGGAAAAGTGGAGAGCTTGTATATTGCTTGTCCCGCCTCAGTAATGTTATTGATGTATTTCCAGGCCATCGACAACAATAACATCCTGAAAGAGAAAATGAAAATGAAGCAATCGATAGAAGGTAGATTTTGACATGATTTGGAATTTCTGTTCCTTTTGAAGTTTTGTTTGAAAGTTAAGCACAGATTGAACCAACCTCTTCTTCTCTCTGCTTTTCTTTGGCTGTGACACCGTTAGAATTGTTGGACAAGCTCAGCAAAAGGGAAAAGGATGTTTCTTCAATGTCATCGCAGATCGAGCTATTAAAAACCCAAATCGTTGGTAAGTCAGTTGGAGATGATTGTTGTTCTGTAGTATGTTGGAAAAAAATCAGGTAGACTTGTACCTCAGTGGTTCAATTTAATATCAGAGAATGTAGACAGTATACAGCCTGAAATTCTTACTCTTCACAGGCATCCACAAAACAGAGAGAAAAAAACCCAAATAATAAATGACTGCAAAACATTAGAACCCCAAAGCCCCCACCCCCTCCCATGCACAAGCAGCATCAATCCCTCCCCCTCCCCCTCCGGCAACAAACACCACCCACCAGGCAAGCAATAACAAACCCCAGAGACCATGATCTAGAGCCCATCAAAAACTACTGTCCATCCCAACACTTTGACATATCTTTTCTCATGTCTTTAAGATACTATGAAAAATAAATAAGTAAATTTGCAAATTAGGTTTACTGACCATCGGGAACCCTTCCCCCTTTATTCTACCTTGCCCTGTGAGCACGTAAATACCACTGTGGCTACTGAATGTGCTTGCCAAACTCAATGGGAGAAAATCGCAGTAGTTTTGATTCAAGGGGATAACCTTGAAGACTTATCGAGTTAAAAAATATCCTTCAATGCCCTCCTTTCTTCATCTCAAATGCTTGCATCAACATTACAACTCTATGCAGTCTTGCTTTCCTTAATCACTGATCTCACATCCCTTGCTGATCATTAGTCATCTATGCTTTACCCTTTGGAATTCATGCCATAATCCTCTTTGTATCTCATTGTCTTCTATAAGGCGCTTCCTGACTTTGTATAATTGCTTAAATTGGTCATTTTCATTAGAGCTTCACACAGTGGATTTGATTGATTGCACAGAACACCTTGGTGTGAATGCTTCCGTTAAATATTGTTGTGAGAACATTGGCCACATTTTCTGATTCCATAGCTCTGGAACACAAGTCCAAATCTTCCGAGATCAAGGTTGACGCAACAACGAAGGAAAAAGTCAAACTGGAGATGGAGCTGGAGGCCTTGACTCGCAAATCCCATGATGCTTCAGGGCAGTTGGTCCTCATCAGTCAAGAGCTGCTGAAAAAGGAAAGGTGAGAGGTTGTTGGACCCAAGTCAGTGCCGTAAAATGTGGAGATGGGGTTTGGGGATTAGTGACAGAGAAAAGAGATAGCTATACAACAGGCTAGAGAAGGACATTGTTGGGGGGAGGGAGGAGGATCACATACAGCTAGGAAAAGTTTTGGCCATGTACTGGGGGGTGTGGGGGAAACATCTGTACATATATTTGAAGTTCAGCAGGTCAGGCAACGTCTATGGAAAGGAGTAGACAGTTGACATTTCAGGCGGAGTCCCTGTCCTGATGAGGGGTCTCGGCCTGAAATGTCGACTGTTTACTCTTTTCCATAGATGGTTCCTGACCTGCTGGGTTCCTCCAGCATTTTGTGTGTATTGCTTTGAATCACCAGCAATTGCAGATTTTCTCATATTTGAAGTTCCTTGTGGTTTCCTAGGAAAAAATTCACACCAGTTTACAAAATATGTTGACTTGTGGACTCTCTTTCCGAGGACATAAAAACATGCTATATATTGAGGAAACAGATGAGAAATGCTACAATATTCTAAATGATAATGCAGTAACTTTAAAAGCCTGTAATAATGGTGAACAGGGCTGCAGGCAGCTTAACTTGAGTAATGTGCTCCTTTTTTCACTAATTAGCACTCTGCTCAGAAGTCCTATCCCTCAAAGACTCCCTATTTTGAACCTGATGCAAACATAAGTTTTTCGTCCTGGCCCGAAACATCGACTGTTTACTCATTTCCAAAGATGCTGCCTGGCTTGCTGAGTTCCTCCAGCATTTTGTGTGTGTTCCTTTTGTTAGGGAAGACAGTAGGAGGAAAGTGATTTTCAGAATATTGCGAAATGTATTAGTGCACTAAATGAGTAAAAAGTTATGTGAATTGTTTTATCCTTAGTTTTTGCTCAGTTACACTCAATGCTCTACCACCAGCAGCTTGAATGTTTTAAACTTTAATATTAATAGTATTTCTCAGAAGGCAAACACCTTTCAATTTATTTTGATTTTTGACTTGGTCAGACTAACGGCATAAAATGTGCAGATATGCATTGCCTGTCCTCTTGCAACCTTGTGTTTTTTTTCCCCACCTATGATGCCCATCTGCTTCTCTTCATTTGAACATTTCAATCATCCGTGAAACCAGGAATCTAAACGAACTCCGCTCGTTGTTACTGGAGACCAACCGTCACTCCTGTGCGGGGGAAAAGGACCTCAGCCGGGAAGTTCACAAAGCTGAGTGGAGACTGAAGGAACAGAAGCTACAGGAAGACATCAAGGTCCTCCGAGAGAAACTATATGTTCTTGTGAGTAAAATGCAGCTTCTTGCATAAACATTTATTTCCAGCTTCGAAGGTCCAGCATCGACCAAGAGCAGTAAATTCAGGGAGTTGTCTTTACTCCAGAGCCAATGTGTTTCTTATGGCAAGAGGGATCGAGGGATATGGAGAGAAAGCAGTCACGTAATAACGAACTTGGGTGATCAGCCATGATCATATTTAAGGGGCTGAAAAGCCTACTGCTCTTTCTTTCTATGTTACTATGTTTTGATATTGGTATCGGTTCATTACTGCTGCATGTACTGAGATACAGTGGAAGAACTTATCTTGCATTCTGTTCGTACAGATCAAATCATTACACAGTGCATTGAAACAGAACAAGGTAAAACAACAACAGAATGCACAATAAAGTGCACCAGCTGCAGGGGAAGTGCAGTGCAGGCAGACAATAAGGTGAAAGATCATAACGAGGTAGATTGTGAGGTCAAGATTATCGTATTTCGAAAATCCGACGCCATCGTGAGCAAAGGTCTCTTGTTAAATATTGTGAGTAAATGCAAGTTATTTTCTTTACTTGCCTGAAAAGCTTTAAGTCAGCAGGGAGTGTGCTGGAAGTCTGGTTGCCCTATTTACAGCTCCTTAGTGAGCTGTCAGAGGCAGGATCATGCTGGAGGGAAAGCGATTCCATTTTCAGTGGTTACCCCCAGTCGGCAGCTATGGTAGTCGTGGCTGATGGTTCACACACACTGCTTTGTTCGTTTGTTATCCGTAAGAAGTTGCATTCCTAAGAAAGACCTGGCAGTGGTGTGCAAAAGTCTTAGTCTGTTTGTATATCTAGAGTAACTGAGACTTTTGCACAAGCATTTGTCAAGGTGGAGCGGAGAGCGCGTTTGTAAATCTGATGGGAGCAAAGGATGTTGGAAACGGTGAGTGTGGAGTGCCCAGGGGTGGGGTGGGTGCAGGTGCAGACACACCCAGCCCTGAGACACCAAGCAAGGTCATTTGATTCCAAACACTTGGTGTACTGATCATTACAGAATGTCTCTCTAGTGCTTCCCTCACCCCTTTTTCCCAACCATGATTCCCCTCTCCCTTCCCCCTTCCCATTCTCAGACCACAACGGAGACCCATATCAGAATCAGATTTATCATCACTCATGTGTCATGAAATTTGTTCTTTTTTTGTGGCAGCAGTACAGTGCAATACATAAAATTACTACAGTACTGTGCAAAAGTCTTAGGCACCCAAGCTATATATATGTGTGTGTCTAAGACAGTTGCAGAACTGTGTACTATCTACAAGACGCACTGCAACAACACACCAAGGTTCCTAAGGCAGCCCCTTCCAGACCCACGACCACTACCATCTAGAAGGACGAGAACTGCAGATAGCTGGGAACACCACCACTTGGAAATCCCCCTCCAAGTCACTCACCATCCTGGCTTGGAGACATACTGCCGTTCCTTCATTGTCACTGGGTCAAAATCATGGAATTCCCTCCCTAACAGCACCGTGGGTGTACCTACAGCTCAGGGACTGCAGCGGTTCAAGAAGGCAGCTCATCACCACCTTCTCAAGGGTGACTAGGGATTAGCGATAAATGCTGGCTTAGCTGGTGATGCCCACATCCCGTAAGTGAATAAAACAATTTTAAAGAGTCTTTTGCACAGTACTGTACGTAGGTATCTTTCAGAATTTGTGATTCCCTCTCAACTACCGTAATTTAGGGCTTGAAAAAAGTTGGCGATGGAAATTATGAACATTTTATAGATGGTGATTTGGAACAAAAGAACTTCTCTTGTATTATATTGTTGTCTAGATCAGCTACGTAACAGAGAGAGACAAAGAGAGACAAAGGACAGCCCAGTTTACCAAGGTATACTTCAGTGATGCAGTAAGATTTGTGATGGAATCCCTGGCTAATGACAGGATTGTGTCAGAGTGCTTTAACTAACTCTGCTGTCCACTTCACAAACCCTACCCCAAGTTTTCTGTATGCATCAGAAATATTCCTCAGGAGTGCAAAATCTGGGCTGTGGCACCTTTTTGTTTTGCTTTTCCTTGGTGCTACATTGGCTGTGCAGTGCTTTGAGCTACCCTGAGGATGAGAAAATTGCCATATAAATTCAGGACTCTTTTGTTCACTCTTTCTGTTGATAGGAATTTTGATTTTTTTAAAATTAAAAAGTGCTGCTTTTATTCTGCTTTTATTTTGCTGGTACGGCTTTTTGTATGGACATTTACAGAGAGCTTTGGAATGCAAACCCTTCCGAGATGTGTACCTGCTGCACAACCTCAGATTTTAGCAAAGCGTGGATCAACAGGAACCATGTTTGGAACTGGTGATCTCCTGGACCCATCAAATCTACAAATCAATAATCTCAAGCACTAATATAAAATTTATTGGCTAAAAAATTAATTTCATTGTGTTGATAGTAGAGAGTGGGGTTGCAATCTGATCGCAAGAGCAGCTTCACTCTCACTGTACATTATGGTAAAGAAATGCTACCGTTTGGACAAACTCACCATCCCTCTCAGTAACAGGAAAAAAGTGAACAAAGTTTAAAAAGAAGAAAAAAAAAAGCAGAAAAGGAGAACTATTCCACAATGCCGGGTTATGATGCCCAGCCACTGAGCGTCATTACTACACGCTGCTGAAATCACTGTATTAAATCGTTCTTTCCATTTGAATTCTATTGTATTAAAGAAAATTCAAGTGACAGGCATTTCTATTTAAAGAGTTGCTCATCACAGATCAGAATCAGGTTTAATATCACTGGCATATGTCATGAAATTTGATGTCTTTGCAGCAGTACATAATAATAGAGAAAAAAAACATTAATTACAGTAAATATACATATATAAAATAGTTAAATTAATAAGTTAATAAGTAGTGCAAAAACAAGTAGAGAGGTAGTGTTCATGGGTTCAATGTCTATTCAGAAATCAGATGGCAGAGAGGAAGAAGCTGTTCCTGAATTGCTGAGTGTGTGCCTTCAGGCTTCTGTACCTCCTTCCTGATGGTAGCAATGAGAAGAGGGCACATCCTGGGTGATGGGGGTCCTTAATGAAGGATGCCGCCTTTTTGAGGCATCACTCCTTGAAGATGTCCTAGATACTATGGAGGCTGGTGCCCATGATGGAGCTGATTGAGTTTACAATTCTGCAGCTTATTTCTATCCTGTACAGTAGCACCAATACCTCCCCCACCTCAGAAAACCATACCAGACGGTGATGCAGCCAGTTAGAATGCTCTCCACGGTAAATCTGTGAGTGTCTTTGGTGACATACCAGATCTCCTGAATCTCCATACACAGTGGTTTTCTCTCTGTTTCTAGGGTACTGAGAAGTACAAACCCGATCAGAAGCGGCGCCCTGTCTCTCTGCAGGACACTGAGGCCGACGCCGAGATCTCCAAACTGCAGCAAAGGCTAGTTAACACCGAAGAGGCCTTGCGGAGCGCCCTGGAGCAGAACCAGCAGATGGAGAAACTAATGCAAGCTATGCAGGCAAGAGCCCAGATCTACCACAAATCCTCTACCCCCTCTTTTAAGCTACTCCTATGACTGATTTTTTTTTGTTGTTATCTGTTCTAATATGTGGCTCGGAGTCAAAACTGGCTTAATATCGCTCTTGTGAAGCACCTTATCGTACTCTAATTAGTTACAGCTGCACTGTGGTTACAGTGCTAAGATAGTCAGGCCCAGATAATTTTCCAGTAGATTCCTTCAGAATTGGAGTCAAGAGGTAATGAGAATGAATAGGATTATTTCATGAAAGCTACACTCCCAGTGTCATCTGCTGGGACTGCATATTGGGAATTCAGGATTTAGATGGCATGATCTTGTTAATGTAGTACCCCTGGAAAAGGGATATGGCAAAGGAAACATAGTTACACTATGTTCATGCATCAGCCACTTTATAGAACTGGTACTGCCCCTCCCCTGGCATTCTGGCAGGTATGAGCAATCAACCGCGAGCTGAAGCCCTTACAAGTCAATGGCAGATTCAGTGCTCAATACTATAAAAGAATACCTTGTATTCAGATTCTCAGAATTTTCAACTAAACATGTTTTTTTCAAGTAATATCCCATTTTTTTTCTCAACATGAAATGATATTCACATGAAATAAATTATTTTAACTCTTTTAAAAAATTATTTGAACAATTATTTATGACTAGGACCGGCTGGTGGTGCAGTGACATCAGCGCCGGACTCCGGAACGAAGGTTCCCGAGTTCGAATCCAGTCGGGCCGTTCCCGGACACGCTTACCATCCATGCCAGATTGAGTGTCGAGCTCGCAATTCGGCCTCGTAGAAAAAAACACTGCACTGTGAGAAGGACGTGGGGGACCACTCACAGGATCTTTCCTCCAAGACAACCACTTGAAAAAATAAGTGGTCACCGAGCCTCTGGCAGAGTATGGCACACACAAAAAAAATTATAACTAAATTGAACATATTTCAACCTTGTCACATTAACATCAACATTAATTACTGCCCGTTACGTTGCTGGCATTTAGGGCTGCAACAAAGTTCCTCCATCACTGGCAGTGTTCAGGGCTTCCTTCATCATGTCAGTAACTTCCTCTTGGTATTCGATACTGTCAGTCATGCAAATCCCAGGTGGAGACTCAGGAATACCATCACACTCAGACATAGAGAGAATTTTCATTGCTGTTTCCGTAACAATTTTCTTTCACCTGTCAGAGTTGTTAGTCCTGAGCTGACCCCTGGACCTGGAGGACCAGTTGACCACTCTTAGTCTGACCTCTCCCCTTTGACCTTCTTGGTATGGGTGACCCTACCTAGAGCCAAAGCATAAAGTCCCTGACTCCAGCCAACATAGCCCTCTGGGTCATTGAGGCACACAAGCCTCCAAACCCCGTGACTAGTTTGTGGTCCTCTTGGAGGAAAATTAACGTTAATGCCTGTAAAATTTATGTGCCAGGGAGGTGAATTTGTAAAGTTGTCTTAGTGTAGAGTAGCATATTTTATACAGCCCATAAAAATATCAACACAATTGTTCGGGATTAATACTGAAGTATCCTATTTTATTATATCATGTCTTATTTCTATCGACCTCTGTTGTCAGCCCTCCCCAACCATTTCTGCCACTAAAATCTGACTTGTTTTCTTTCTTTCTCAGTTCTGAGGAAAGGGTCAGAGACCTGTTTCTCTTTCCACAGATGCTGCCTGACCTGCTGAGTATTTCCAGCATTTTTTACCACAATCCCAGTTATATTTTATATCTCTTAGAATGTCACTTTTAATATTCTGTTTTTGGATAGGCAACAAAGGCGGTAATTCTTCATTTACTCTCTCCTGGCTTTGGCCCATCAGCTTTGTTTTCTTTCTGTTGTTCAGACACTGGATAGTGCCAGTTCTGCCAATGGGGTCCATCAACGAAGTCAACTTGAAGCTATGACCGACAGCAGGTGCTTCAAGCAAGAGGTGAGCACAAATTTCAGCTTTTTAACAAATTAAATAAATACTTCTATGTTTACAAAAAAAATCACATGACCTTGGTGTTAAGAAAGCACCAACTCTTAGCCATGCATGGTCAGACAATAAATGGCATTTTAACCTGTCAGACTCTCTCCTCGTACAGTCAGTGAACCTTAGGGTTCGCAGCTGTCCAGAATGATCAGGTGTTTACTGGGATCTGCGGTTTCTTTCCCCTCACAGGGAGAGAGAGGGGCAACACATTGTTCCAGTAAACTGAGGCAACACCTCGGTTTGTTGCTTGGATTCCCAGCATCTGCAGATTCTCTCTTGTCCAGTAAATGTTGCTCTTACCTCAGATTCCAACATATCCTTGGGCCTTGTACCCTGAGGTGCTGTAATCTTCCAGCATCTGTCAAGATAATGTAGAAGTTCCACTGCCTTGATGTTAAGGTCAGACATAAAGGCTTGCCTTACACCCTCTCTGTAGGTCGCTTTGTGTAGCTGACCATGATAGTTCATATGTGCTCGTGAACCACCAACAAACCTCCCACTACCCCACTAGCTCTTTCAGTGCCCATTGTTTCATTATGTACAAGTTATTGCATTCTGTCATTTTCAGATCAAAAGTAAATGAGTTGCCATTTACCTTCAATAAAATCGATTTTCCATATGTTTGCCCAAGTGTTTAATCTATTATCTATTGTATCTTTCTACCTGCGTTAAAGGCGCATTCCATCCTCCTGGTGTCGAACTTGGATGCGTAGCTTTCCATTCCATCAGCTAAATCGTTAAAATGCATTGAGTTATTTCAGCATTGACACAGATCCTTGCAGGACTTATTCCAATTAATTAACTTCCCTCTTGTCCTCTAGCCACTCAGCCAGTTTCTTAACCAGATCAATAAATTGTCCATTTTATTAGCTTCAACTTTAGCTTGCCACTGACGTTAGTGGAAAAAAAGTTACAGATACTCCCGGTGGGAATACTGTGTGTGGAAACCACTGGGAGCCCTGTGTGTTTCAAGAAATTTAATGAGGAACAACACACACAAAATGCAGGTCAGGCAGCACCTATGGAGATGAATGGACAGTCAATGTTTCGGGCCGAGACCATTCTTCAGGACATTTGAGTTCAAAGTTCAAACTAAAATCTAGTCCATACACGTCACCACATACAGTTCTTTATCCTGTGGGCATACTCAGCAAATCTACAGGACAGTAACTAAACAGGATCAGTGACCAGCAAACTGTGCAAATGCAAATATAAATAATCAGCAATGAATAACAAGATAAAGAGTCCTTAAAGTGAGATCGTTGGTTGTGGGGACACCAGAAGTTGACCGAGTGTAGTTTGTTCAAGAGCCTGACAGTGAGTTCCGGACTTCTCCAGCATTTTGTGTGTGTTGCTTTGGATTCCCAGCATCGGCAGACTTTCTCGTGTTTGTGTGTGGGGAACAGCCAGTAGTGTCTGTTCACAGTTCATTATAAAGGAAGAATATTGCAAAAAACAAAAAAGCTAAACAGCTAATTGTCTTTAAACTAGGGGAGCCAACAGTTCTCACATATACAGAGAGGTGTGAAAGAAGTGCATGGTTGACAACTGTCCTCACCCCTAGAGCGTACCAGCTACCCCATAAAATAACAATATACTGGAGGGACTCAGCAGATCAGGCAACAGCTGTGGAGGGAACTGAGCCGTCAGCTTTTCGGGCTGAGAGCCTTCATTGGGATTTGCATTGATTCCAGGAAACCTGGAGCAACACACACGAAATCCAGCATTTAGAGTGTGTTGCTCAGAGCTTCCAGCATCTGCAGAACCTCTTCTGTCTCAGAATAAGGCGTCCTTTGTCTCAGATAGTTGTCCTCACCTGGACACCCAGGGTGCAATTGGATGGAGTCGTGAGTGGTCCTGAGCCGAATGCACAGTGGCCTTAGACTTTCCTCATTTGTGAACTCAGTCAGCTCACCACTCATTGCCAAACCAACTGAAATGTATTTCGGAGTAATCCTCCTGTGGGTCCTTCCAGAAAAGTAAGGCCCCACCGCCAAGAAATCCTTCTCACGTCAACTTCTGTAGTTTTAGTACAATGTTGGCAACTCTGCTATAAAACAAACAACCTGGATGAGAAAAAAAAGAAAATGCCAGAGTGTTTTAAATAAAGACCTTGAAAAAGTTCCTGATCTCGTTATGTTTAAACTAACACACACAAAGTGCTGGAGGAACTCAGCAGGTCAGGCAGCATCTATGGAAGTGAATAAACTGTCAATGTTTCAGGCCAAGATCCTCCTTCAGGACTGGAAGTGAAGGGGGAAGATGCCAGAATAAAAATGGTGTGGGGAAAGGACTAGCTCGAAGGTGAAAGGTGCAGCCAGCTGGGTGGGAAAGGTCAAGGGCTGGAGAGAAAGGAATTTGATAGGAGAGGAGAGTGGGCCATCGGAGAAAGGGATGGAGGAGGGAACCCAGGGAGAGGTGATAGGTAGGTGAGAATAAGAAGTAAGAAGATAGAGTGGGGTGTAGAAGAAGAGGGAAAGGGGAGGGAAATTTTAAATAAGTAAATATTACCAGAAGGTGAAATCGGTGTTAATGCCATCAGGTTGGAGGCTACCTAGGTAGAATATGAGATATTGATTCTGGATTTCCAGCATTTGCGCATGTCTTCCCCCTTCCCTTCCAATCCTGAAGAAGGCTCGAGATGTCATCTGTTTGTTCGTTTCCATAGATATTGCCTGACCTGCTGAGTTCCTCCATCATTTTGTGTGTGTTGCTGTGCTTCCCTGAGGCATGCAGAGTTATTCGTCTGAAGGGTGGGAAGTTCTTTACAGGCTAAAGGCCACAATAGAGTGTTTCTATAGCAACCTGGTGTTAGGCATGTGAAGGGCCCTGCTGAGGGGAGAATGTCCTATGCGCCTCCCCAGATTGACACAAGCTTCTCCTGGGTTTGTAACCCGAGTTATGGCATTATCCTGAGTCCCTTGCCCCATGCTGAACTCTTTGAAGAGCCCCAGTATCAGCTCCACCTGCTACCCTAGGGGTTGGTAATTGACAGTGCCTTTAGATCTCCTGGATGTTTCTGTCATTCCACCAAGACTAACGGTGGTGACATTTCCCCACCAAATCAGAGGCAACCTGATCAACACCCCACTACTTCATAAATCTTCTTAAAAGTATGCAATTTTGTCCTGTATCCTTAACAAATCATACTCTCTTGTTTTTTGGTAACCAGCTAAAATTATCAAGCTGTTCAGTAGCTCTCTCCTTAGCTATGTATTCTAATAATTTTCTGACAGGTGAAGTTAGGCTAACTACCTTACCATTCTGACCACCCCCTCAATCATCTTAAATATGCATTGTTTTCTGAGCTAAAGGAATGTTCCTTAAAATGCAGACAAACTGTTAAATTTATTTTGTCAGTTTTCATTATGGAAGACACCAGCAGTATGCCAGTGTGATAGATATTCACTTTCCAGGACTCATGAGGCTTATTGCCAACCTCAGCTTTCTACTACAGCAACATAACCTTTCTGAAGAGGCAAGAGTTGTTTCTAACAACAGTTAAACTTCTAATCAATATTCCTTGTTCAGCTTCTAGTTGTAAACAGGAGCCAGCATTAATGAAATTTGCAAGCAATAGTCAGTCTGAACCCTAATAAAAATAACATCATCTAGTAGCAAAACAGTTAAAATGTTAGAAAGCATTGGGGATTGTTAGGAATGTCAAAGAGAATGATAGAAAGACAGAGCAACAGAAAGAAGAACTAGAATTCATTATTCAATCTTTGGTTTCTGTGACGGACAATTCGTTAATCTGAAAATCGTTGGTATGTTCTTTTAATTTGTAAGAATTGTACCCGTTTTTAGAAATCCTTTATAGTTTATAAAGCTTTTGGAGTTCAGAAATCTTTTACAAATCACAAATACTCTGAGAATTTTAAATATGTGTTGAGATCTATTTGTCAAAATTTAAACATGTATTATTAAGCATAAAATAAAGTGTTTAAACTACTTCATTTAAATGGAATTATCTCACCCTTGATAAAGAAGGGAACCCACCTTCAATTAGTGGGTATTGGCAGCTAGACCTTGCAGGAAGAAAATTAGTCTTTAAAGAGGTTGATACAGTATTACTTCCCACTAATGAGGGTATTCATAGTTACCTATATCAGATAGGGCTTAAAATCTCCCTTTAGGGCTTTAGGGCTTTGTGGACAATGAAGCCAATAATCATCACAATGCAAAAGTGTCAAGGGGTAGAAGGGAATGTCGTTGCCATTACTAGGGAGAAGGTGTTTGGGAAACTGAAAGGTCTGAAGGTAGATAAGTCATCTGAACCAGATGGGCTATGCACCAGGGTTCTGAAAGAGTTCGCTGAAGAGATTGTGGAGGCAGAGAGCCATGGGACACTAAACACAGAAGCCGGCCCCCATTTGGCCAATCTGGTCCGTGCTGAACCATTAAACTGCCTAGTCCCATCAACCTGTACCTGGACCATACCCTTCCATACTGCTCCCATCCAATAACCTATACAAATTCCTTTTAAATGTTGAAATTGAACCTGCATTTATTACTTTCACTAGCAGCTTGTTCCACATTCTCACCTCTCTATGAGTGAAGAAGTTCCCCCTCATTTTCCCCTTAAATATTTCACCTTTCACCCTTAACCCCTGATCTCTAGTTGTAGTCTCAGTGGAAAAAGCCTGCTTACACTATCCCTGTCTATGTCCCTCATAATTTTGTATAACTCCATCAAATCTCCCCTCGTTCTCCTACACTTCAGGGAATAAAGTCCTAACCTATTTAGCCTTTCCCTATAACTCAGGTCCTCAAGTCCTGGCAACATCCTTGTAAATTTTCTCCACACTCTTTCAATGTTATTGACATCTTTCCTGTAGGCAGGTGACCAAAACTGCATACGACATGCCAAGTTAGGCCTCACCAACAACTTATAGAACTTCAGTTTGTAGTGATTGTTCAACAAATATTTGTTGAAATTTTTATGAAATATTCTGGAGGATTGGAGAATTGCAAGTGTCACTCTGCTCTTTAAGAAGTGAAGGAGGCAAAAGAATGGAAATTATAGGCCAGTTAGTCTGAGTTCAGTGTAGGGGTCTGGCTTAAGATGTGGGAGTCCATTATTAAAGATAAGGTTTTGGGGTTCTTAGAGGCACATGATAAAATAGGCTGACATCAGCATGGTTTCCTGAAGGGAAAATCTTGCCTGACATAACTGTTTGCATTTTTTGAGGAAATGACAGGTAGGATAGATAAAGGGGAGTCAGTGGATGTTGTTTACTTGGGTTTTCTGAAGGCCTATGACAGGGTGCCACACATGAAGGTGTAAAACAAGATAAAAACCCATGTGTTACAGGAAAGATACTGGCATGGACAGAAGATTGGCTGACTAGCAGGAAGCATCGAGTGGGAATAAAGGGGACCTTTTCTGGTTGGTTGATGGCAACTAGTGGTGTTCCGAGGGGGTCAGTGTTGGGACCATTTTTTTTCACATTACATGTCAATGATTTGGCTGATAAAATTGATCGCTTTGTGCCCAAGCTTGTGGGTGATACAAAGGTAGGTGGAGGGGCGTGGAGCATTGAGGAAGCAGGGAGTCTGCAGGAGTACTCAGAATAGGAAATGGACGAAGAGGTAGCAGATGGATTATAGTCTGAAGAAGTGTAACGGGCATACATTGGTAGAAGAGTAAAGGTGTAGACTATTTTCTAAATGGTGATAAAATTCAAGAAATCAGACGGGCGAAGCGACTTGTGAGTCCTTGTGCAGGATTCCTTAAAGGCTGACTTGCAGATTGAGTCTGCAGTGAGGAAGGCAAATGCAGTGTTAGCATTTCCAGAGGACTCGAATATAAAAGCAAGGATGTAATACTGAGGCTTTATAAGGAATTGGTCAGACGGTACTTGAAGTACCGTGAACAGTTTTGGGCCGCTCATCTAAGGAAGGATATACTGGCATTGGAGCGAGTCCAGAGAAGATTCATGAGAATAATGCCGGGAATGAAAGGGTTACCATATGACAGCTCTGGGCCTGTGCTTGCTGGAGATTAGAGGAAAGGGAGGCCTAGACAGTGTGGATGTGGAGAGGATGTTTTCTATAGTGGGGAGTCTAGGACCAGAGGATACACCCTCAGAATAGAAGAATAGAAATTACAGTAAAGTTCAGGAGGAATCTCCTTAGCCAGAGATGTTGCATCTGTGGAATTCATTGCCACAGACAGCTGTTGAGGCTAGTTCACTGGGTATATTTAAAATGGCGGTTGCTATATTCTTGATTAGTAAGGGTGTCAAAAGCTACAGGGAGAAGGCAAAAGGATGGGATTGAGAGGGATAATAAATCAGCCATGATGGAATGGCGGAGAAGATTCGATGGGCCGAGTAATCTTATTCTGCTCTGATGGCTTGTGCTCATATGGAAACTTTTGAAGATTACAGTCTACAGCATTCTCGTCTCTTTCCGGGAATGGAAAGCCTATGATTAATTACTGTTTTCATCATTACTTCAATTTTATGTTTGTGAATCAGATGCTGCACTACTTTCCTCAAGATCTCCCACGTGTTCTCCTTAACAAGTATGTAATCAATAATTGGAGATACGCATCTCTTATTCTCAAGGAGGCTGAGCACAGCGTGTGACTGCAGGGGCACAGATTGATATAACCATACGATCATTAGGCACAGATGCATAACATTTTAATTTGCCTCTACAAAAGTCAAATTTCAATTCTTCCTTATTTCATTAAATATCAGAGGCTGCATTTCCAAACAAGGCGACTCGTGTTGCACCCTGCTGTGTTCACAACCTTCCACCAGATGTCACTGTCACTGGAAACTACACAGCCTTGAGCAAAGACTCAGAGCTGAACCAGAATCGGGATTAATATCACTGGCACGCAGACATCCCACCCTGCAAAAACTCATTTCAGGGAGGTCGCACCACCACCCCCGCCCCCCGCAACCCCATATTCCCCCCCCCCCCCCAGGTCGACTTCCAAGGACATTTGATTATGAAGTCTCAACTTCATAGCAGTCTGTGTCAATGAATTTGTTAATTTTGCAGGACATCAGATTCATAAAATTCACAATTATATTATATTATCATGGAGTCTTTTTTTATTCTATACAACTTTAAGCAAGTCTACAGGGAGTTTGGCCTCATCACGTTGGACATCAATAGAGTAGCTCCTTAGCAGCTAGCCAGCGAGTTTAAATAACATTAGCTATGCTAATGAACAAATGACACCTGTTAAACTCACCTCAACATGTCTTTTACATTTTAACCCACCATGGGCAATAGAAAAGTCACTGTTGCAAACAGTGCAGTGAGCAACACTGTCATTATTTTTGACCCCTATTAGGCAGGGGTACACTTCAGTGTAGTCTGGGGTGAAGAACGTTTTATATTTTATTTTTTTGGAACACTCTGCCGTGGCGCTGCAGGACACTAAACTGAACTGATGGACAATGAGAGAGAGAGAGGGGGTCGACTGTAAAGCCCGCCCACAGAGAAAACTGATAGGTCAATTTAGCACAAAGAGAAACCAATCAGGATGCTCTCTCTGTCACTCTCTCGCTACATCTGTCACTCGCTCTCTCTGTCCCTCTCTCTCACTCGCTCTCTCCCTCTCGCTCGCTCACTCGCTCTTAAAAAAATCAATTTCTGGGATATTGTATATAATTTGCGGGTGTCAGGGAGCTGCTATCAATATGCAGGAGACTCCCGGAATTTCTGGGAGAGATTAGATGTCCGGGCATGCGCCCTGAACTTTGTTGTTTTGGGGCAGTTTTTTGTTATTCATAACAATTTTTGTTATTATGTAAATAACAAAAAAACCTAAATTACAAAAAGTAGTATATATTAAAACATTAAATTAAGTAGGTAGTGCAAAAAGACTGCAAAAAATAGTGAGGTAGTGTTCATGGGTTCATTGTTCATTCACAAATCTACTGATGGAGGGGCAGAAGCTGTTCCTGAAATGTTGAGTGTGTGTCTTCAGGCTCCTTTACCTCCTCCTTGATGGTAGCAATGGGAAGACGGTCTCGGTGATGGGTGTCCTTAATGATGGATGCCGCCTTTTTGATGCATTGTCTTTTGAAGATTCAAAGATTGAAAGAACATTTATTATCAAAGTATGTATAAATGATACAGCCTTGAGATTTGTCTACTTACAGGCAGCCACTAAGCAAGAAACCTGAAAGAATCCAAATAAAAAAGAAAGACCAACACCCAATACGCAGAGAAAGAGAGAAATCACAAATCATGGAAGCCATAGAAGCAAACAACAGCATTCCGAACCAAATTGAGTCCATAGACCCCAAATCCCCAGAGCAGCCGGAGTAGGCCCAAAGCTTTGGTCTCAGTTTATCATATAGTGGAGCAAATTGTCGCAAAGCTCGCAGACACAACAGGACAGCAGGAGCAGTCTCACAGCTCAGCAGCATGGAGAGAGTGAATGAAATCGGCCCAGCACCCTGACTTTCCAGTTTATCTGGGCCACCATTTAAATTGTCAAACACCGGGTTGTACCTCAAATTAGGACCCAGGCCTCTCTGCAGCAAAACGCTCTAGGCCTAGATCTCGCCATCCAGCAATACACTTTGGGCCTAAACCTCGCCACCCAGTGATGTGCTCCAGGCCTAGTCCTCACCGCTTAGCGATATGCTCCAGGCCTAGACCTCACTGCCCAGTGATATGCTCCAGGCCTAGATCTCACTGCCCAGTGATATGCTCCAGGCCTAGACCTCACTGCCCAGCAATATGCTCCAGGCCTAGACCTCACTGCCCAGTGATATGCTCCAGGCCTAGACCTCACTGCCCAGCGAATTGCTCTGGGCCTAGACCTTGCCATCCAGCCCCTTCTTGACCTCTCTAAATCGGCTTGGTGCTTAGAGTGCCAGTTTAGGTGGACGGACATCAAAACTCCTCTGCCTCAACTTCTTTCCAAGTCACTCATTCCAACTCCATCTCTGACAGTAACACCATCTCCAAAACCATCTTGAACAGGTTACACTCAGACTTGGCAACGCACCAGCATGGTTCATCCCTGAGTCAGCTTCGCCTCTGCTCACCTCTTTATTGTTTGTGGTGATAGTTTACCACTATTTACCTCATAAAAAGTGTTATTAATGATGCCCTGGATGCTGGGGAGGCTAGTCCCCATGATGGAGCTGGCTGAGTTTCCAACTTTCAGTTTTTACCCATCCAGTGCAGTGGCCCCTCCACACCAGACAATAATGCAACCAGTTACATTGCTCTCCATGGTCCATCTGTAGAAACTTGTGTGAGTTTTTGGTGACTTCCACAGGTACAAAGAGCCTCTGTAACTCCCTCTGCAATTGGATCCTCGACTTCCTAACCAGAAGACCACAATCTGTGCGGATTACTGATAACATCTCCTCCTCGCTGACGATTAACACTGGTGCACCTCAGGGGTGTGTGCTCAGCCCACTGCTCTACTCTCTATATACCCATGACTGTGTGGCTAGGCATAGTTCAAATACCATCTGTAAATTTGCTGATGATACAACCATTGGTAGAATCTCAGATGGAGATGAGAGAGTGTAAAGGAGTGAGATATGCCAGCTAGTGGAGTGGTGCCGCAGCAACAACCTGACATTCAATGTAAGTAAGGCGAAAGAGCTGATTGTGGATTTCCAGAAGTGTAAGACGAAGGAACGCATACCAATCCTCATAGAGGGATCAGAAGTGGAGAGAGTGAGCAGCTTCAAGTTCCTGGGTGTCAAGATCTCTGAGGATCTACCCTGGCCCCGAGATATCGATACAGCTATAAAGAAGGCAAGACAGAGGCTATACTTCATTAGGAGTTTGAAGAAATTTGCTATGTCAACAAATACACTCAAAAACTTCTATAGATGTACCGTGGGGAGCATTCTGACAGACTGAATCACTGTCTGGTACGGAGGGGCTACTGCACAGGACAGAAAGAAGCTGCAGAAGGTTGTAAATCTAGTCAGCTCAATCTTGGGCACTAGCCTACAAAGTACCCAGGACATCTTTGAGGAGCAGTGTCTCAGAAAGGCAGTGCCCATTATTAAGGACCTCCAGCACCCAGGGCATGCTCTTTTCTCACTGTTAAAGCCTGAAGGCACACACTCAGTGATTCAGCAACAGCTTCTTCCCCTCTGTCATCCGAATCCTAAATGGACATTGAACCCGTGAACGCTACCTCACATTCTTAATATATAGTATTTCTGTTTTTTGCACAATTTTTAATCCATTCAATATATGTATAGTATACTGTAATTGATTTAGTTATTTATTATTCTTTTATTTTGTCTTTTTTTTCTAGATTATGTATTGCTTTGTACTGCTGCTGCCAACAAATTTCACGTCGCATGCCAGTGATGATAAACCTGATTCTGATTCTGACAGACCTAGTCTCAACCCCTAAAGAAATATCATCACTGTTGCACTTTTCTAATTGCATCAGTGTGTTGCAGAAAAGATGTCTGCATCATTTTCTTACCTTCTGGGATTTTCTCCATAAATCTGTGTTGTGACCATGAAATCTGTGAGGTTACCCTTTACCTAATTTGCACAGGTTACAATTATCACCCCTCTGAAATGTCCTCAAGCTTCAGGAATTAAAGCATCATTTCTTGGACTTTTTTTGCAAGCAACACAGGGAGACAAAAGTCACAACAATTTTCTTTATTTCCCCTTCTTTAGTTGAATAGCTCATTTAAAAATTGGCAACAGCATTAAGACTATTTGTGCAGCACATTGATAACAGCTCATAGAACCCAAGCTGAGAATCTGAAAGTCTGTTGTATTGGCTCAGGCTCACCTGAAAACCCGACTCCCTCTCCCTCTCCACTGCCTGTCCTCTCCCTCTGCCCCTCCACTCCCTCTCCCCTCTCACTCTTCCACTCACTCTCCCCCCTCTCCTCTCCCCCTCACCCCTCTCCACGCCTTCTCCCCCTCCACCCCCTCTCCCCACCACTCCCTCTCCCCTCCCTGTCCACTCCCTCTCCCCTCTCACTCTCCCCCTCTCCCCTCTCCCCCTCACCCCTCTCCACTCCCTCTCCCCCCACCCCCTCTCCCCTCCACTCCCTCTCCCTCTCCACTCCCTGTCCACTCCCTCTCCCCTCCACTCCCTCTCACTCTCCCCCTCTCCCTCTCCCCCTCACTCTCTCCTCTCCTCTCCTCTCCCTCTCCCCTCCACTCCCTCTCACTCTCCCCCTCACCCTCTCCCCTCACCCCTCACCACTCCTTCTCCCCCTCCAACCCCTCTCCCCTCCACTCCCTCTGCCCCTCCACTCCCTCTCCCCTCTCACTCTCCCACTCACTCTCCCCCTCTCCCCTCCACCCCCTCTCCCCTCCACTTCCTCTCACTCTCCACTCCCTCTCCCCTCTCCTCCCCCTCACTCTCTCCCTCTCCCCTCCACTCCCTCTCACTCTCTCCTCTCCCTCTCCCCTCTCCCCTCACCCCTCTCCACTCCTTCTCCCCCTCCACTCCCTCTCCCTCTCCACTCCCTGTCCTCTCCCTCTGCCCCTCCACTCCCTCTCCCCTCTCACTCTCCCCCTCTCCCCTCTCCCCCTCACCCCCTCTCCACTCCCTCTCCCCCCCACCCCCTCTCCTCTCCACTCCCTCTCCACTCCCTGTCCACTCCCTCTCCCCTCTCACTCTCCCCCTCTCACTCTCCCCTCACCCCTCTCCACTCCTTCTCCCCCTCCACCCCCCTCTCCCCTCCACTCCCTCTCCCTCTCCACTGCCTGTCCTCTCCCTCTGCCCCTCACCCCTCTCCACTCCCTCTCCCCCCACCCCCTCTCCCCTCCACTCCCTCTCCCTCTCCACTGCCTGTCCTCTCCCTCTGCCCCTCCACTCCCTCTCCCCTCCCACTCTCCCCCTCTCTCCTCTCCCCCTCACCCTTCTCCACTCCCTCTCCACTGCCTGTCCTCTCCCTCTGCCCCTCCACTCCCTCTCCCCCTCACTCTCCCCCTCTCCCCTCTCCCCCTCACCCCTCTCCACTCCCTCTCCCCACCCCCTCTCCCCTCCACTCCCTCTCCCTCTCCACTGCCTGTCCTCTCCCTCTGCCCCTCCACTCCCTCTCCCCTCCCACTCTCCCCCTCTCTCCTCTCCCCACCCCCTCTCCCCTCCACTCCCTCTCCCTCTCCACTGCCTGTCCTCTCCCTCTGCCCCTCCACTCCCTCTCCCCTCTCACTCTCCCCTCTCCCCCTCACCCCTCTCCACTCCCTCTCCCCCCCACCCCCTCTCCCCTCCACCCTCTCACTCTCCCCTCACCCCTCTCCACTCCTTCTCCCCCTCCACCCCCTCTCCTCTCCACTGCCTGTCCTCTCCCTCTGCCCCTCCGCTCCCTCTCCCCTCCCACTCTCCCCCTCTCTCCTCTCCCCTCTCCCCCTCACCCCTCTCCACTCCCTCTCACTCTCCCCTCACCCCTCTCCACTCCTTCTCCCCCACCCCCTCTCCCCTCCACTCCCTCTCCCTCTCCACTGCCTGTCCTCTCCCTCTGCCCCTCCACTCCCTCTCCCCTCTCACTCTCCCCTCTCCCCCTCACCCCTCTCCACTCCCTCTCCCCTCCACTCCCTCTCACTCTCCCCTCACCCCTCTCCACTCCTTCTCCCCCTCCACCCCCTCTCCTCTCCACTGCCTGTCCTCTCCCTCTGCCCCTCCACTCCCTCTCCCCTCTCACTCTCCCCCTCCCCCCTCTCCCCTCTCCCCCTCACCCCTCTCCACTCCCTCTCCCCCCACCCCCTCTCCCCTCCACTCCCTCTCACTCTCCACTCCCTCTCCCCTCTCCTCCCCCTCACTCTCTCCTCTCCTCTTTCTCTCCCCTCCACTCCCTCTCCCCTCTCCACTCCCTCACTCTCTCCTCTCCTCTCCCTCTCCCCTCCACCCCTTCTCCCCTCCACTCCCTCTCACTCTCCCCTCTCCCTCTCCCCTCACCCCTCTCCACTCCTTCTCCCCCTCTCCCCTCCACTCCCTCTCACTCTCCACTCCCTCTCCCCTCTCCACTCCCTCACTCTCTCCTCTCCTCTCCCTCTCCCCTCCACCCCCTCTCCCCTCCACTCCCTCTCACTCTCCCCCTCTCCCTCTCCCCCTCTCCCTCTCCCCTCTCCCCTCACCCCTCTCCACTCCTCCCCCTCCACCCCCTCTCCCCTCCACCCTCTCCCTCTCCACTCCCTGTCCACTCCCTCTCCCCTCTCACTCTCCCCTCTCCCCTCTCCCCTCTCCCCCTCACCCCTCTCCACTCCCTCTCCCCTCCACTCCCTCTCACTCTCCCCTCACCCCTCTCCACTCCTTCTCCCCCTCCACCCCCTCCTCTCCACTGCCTGTCCTCTCCCTCTGCCCCTCCACTCCCTCTCCCCTCTCACTCTCCCCCTCCCCCCTCTCCCCTCTCCCCCTCACCCCTCTCCACTCCCTCTCACCCCACCCCCTCTCCCCTCCACTCCCTCTCACTCTCCACTCCCTCTCCCCTCTCCTCCCCCTCACTCTCTCCTCTCCTCTTTCTCTCCCCTCCACTCCCTCTCCCCTCTCCACTCCCTCACTCTCTCCTCTCCTCTCCCTCTCCCCTCCACCCCTTCTCCCCTCCACTCCCTCTCACTCTCCCCTCTCCCTCTCCCCTCACCCCTCTCCACTCCTTCTCCCCCTCTCCCCTCCACTCCCTCTCACTCTCCACTCCCTCTCCCCTCTCCACTCCCTCACTCTCTCCTCTCCTCTCCCTCTCCCCTCCACCCCCTCTCCCCTCCACTCCCTCTCACTCTCCCCCTCTCCCTCTCCCCTCTCCCCCTCACCCCTCTCCACTCCCTCTCCCCTCCACTCCCTCTCCCCTCTCCACTCCCTCACTCTCTCCTCTCCTCTCCCTCTCCCCTCCACCCCCTCTCCCCTCCACTCCCTCTCACTCTCCCCTCTCCCTCTCCCCCTCTCCCTCTCCCCTCTCCCCCTCACCCCTCTCCACTCCCTCTCCCCTCCACTCCCTCTCCCCTCTCCACTCCCTCACTCTCTCCTCTCCACTCCCTCTCCCCCACCCCCTCTCCCCTCCACTCCCTCTCACTCTCCACTCCCTCTCCCCTCTCCTCCCCCTCACTCTCTCCTCTCCTCTTTCTCTCCCCTCCACTCCCTCTCCCCTCTCCACTCCCTCACTCTCTCCTCTCCTCTCCCTCTCCCCTCCACCCCTTCTCCCCTCCACTCCTTCTCCCCCTCTCCCCTCCACTCCCTCTCACTCTCCACTCCCTCTCCCCTCTCCACTCCCTCACTCTCTCCTCTCCTCTCCCTCTCCCCTCCACCCCCTCTCACTCTCCCCTCTCCCTCTCCCCTCACCCCTCTCCACTCCTTCTCCCCCTCTCCCCTCCACTCCCTCTCACTCTCCACTCCCTCTCCCCTCTCCACTCCCTCACTCTCTCCTCTCCACTCCCTCTCCCCCCACCCCCTCTCCCCTCCACTCCCTCTCACTCTCCACTCCCTCTCCCCTCTCCTCCCCCTCACTCTCTCCTCTCCTCTTTCTCTCCCCTCCACTCCCTCTCACTCTCCCCTCTCCCTCTCCCCTCACCCCTCTCCACTCCTTCTCTCCCTCTCCCCTCCACTCCCTCTCACTCTCCACTCCCTCTCCCCTCTCCACTCCCTCACTCTCTCCTCTCCTCTCCCTCTCCCCTCCACCCCCTCTCCCCTCCACTCCCTCTCACTCTCCACTCCCTCTCCCCTCTCCTCCCCCTCACTCTCTCCTCTCTCTCCCTCTCCCCTCCACTCCCTCTCACTCTCCCCCTCTCCCTCTCCCCCTCTCCCTCTCCCCTCTCCCCTCACCCCTCTCCACTCCTCCCCCTCCACCCCCTCTCCCCTCCACCCTCTCCCTCTCCACTCCCTGTCCACTCCCTCTCCCCTCTCCTCCCCCTCACTCTCTCCTCTCCTCTCCCTCTCCCCTCCACTCCCTCTACCCTCTCCATTCCCTCTCACTCTCCTCCTATTCTCTCTCCCTATGCAGTCCCTGTCACTCTCCCCCACTCCCTCTCCCTCTCCAGTCCCTCTCACTCTTCCCCTACTCCCTCTCACTCTCCATTCCCTCTCACTCTTTCCCTACTCCCTCTCACTCTCTGGTCCCTCTCACTCTCCCCCACTCCTTCTCACTCTCCCTCTCCACTCCCTCTCACTCTTCCCCCACTCCCTCTACCCCCTTTGGTCCCTCTCACTCTCTCACACTCCCACTCACTCTATCCCTTCAACTCCATCTTGCAGTAGCCTCCTCTCACCCTCACTCCAACCCTCTTCCTCCCCATCTCTCAGATTCAAAGCCTCACTCCTTCTGTCTTTGTCCTATCTTTCTTTACCCTCTCCCATCCCTATTTGTGTCTCCCCCCCACACACCCATTTTTCCTCCTCCCCTGATTCCACCCTTCTCCACCCTCTCAGTCTCTCCCTGTCTTCTCAAAGGCACTTTTGTCTTCAACCACCCTGAATTATTAAAGTCCATTGTTGATTTTCATTGTGATTAAAGCTGTAAATGTCTCACAATTATATTTATAATCATCCAATTAATTGATGACTGCTCAAATTATAATATAATGTAATAAAATACTGATAGTTGTGTTCCAGAATGTTGTAATTATAAATTTAACCATGAATGGTCTGTCTGATGCAGTTTATTTTGTCGTGGATTTCAGTTAAAGTTCTGTATGTTTTTTCTCATCAATTTGTGTTATTGTGTTTCAAAATTCATTTTTTGAATTACTCCTGTATTTCTGAAGGCTTGCCAGGGAAAGTAGTGGGAGCAAATACAATTGCAACATTTAGGGGGCATAGACAGGCACATTAAAGGGGTATATAGACAGGTACATTTAGGGGTATATAGACAGGTACATTTAAGGGGTAATTAGAAGGCACATTTAAGGGGTATATCGACAGGTACATTGAGAGGGTATTTAGAAGGCACATTTAAGGGGTATATAGACAGGCACATTTAGTCAGGCAGGAGATGGAGAGAAGGGATTAGTTGGATTAACAGCATGGTTGACGCTGACATTATGGACCAAAGGGCCCGCGTCTGTGCCATGTTGTTCCATGTCCTGTGTGTGGCAGCATTTCTGAGGGCCTTGAGAATTGTTGTTTATAAGTTGGGTCAAAAAGGGTGAAGTTTCCTGAATAACTTAAATAAGTCCTGGTGAATGGTTAGTGTAAATAGGTACAGCATGGATATGATACTCTGAAGGGACTTTCACTGTTACTGACCCAAACCAGACTTATTAGCACTGAATGGTGTCATGACACTTGTCATTTTGCAGCAACATAAAATTTATTTCAAGTTACAAAAATAGGTCATTAATATAAAAGATGAATAACAAGGTAGAGTTCATCAGCCATTCAGAAATCTGATGGCGGAGGGAAAGGAGATGTTCTTAAAATATTAGGTATGCGTCTTCGGGCCCAATGGTAATAATGTGAAGAAGGCGTGCTTTAATGATGGATGTCGCCACAACCTTCATTTGCTGGAGGTTAACCGGCGTTTTTCCTCTTGCATTCAACCTCTCCTCAGTACATGCTCTCCCAGACCTTCTCCGCATCTTCCCTGCGCCATCTCAACGCCTTGAAAGAATCAATTCTTAATTTTTCCCAGTTCTAAGCAGGTCGTTAACCTGAAACATCAACTCCACTTCTCCCTCCATAGATGCTGTCTGATCCATTGAGCATATCTGTTTTCATGTGTTTTCCTCTATCCACGCTATTTTTCTTTTTGTATCTGCGGTTTCGTGCTTTTGCATGACTTTCAAAGCCCAGTGACTGTACCTCCCAATTTTCTGTCTTTTTCCCTAGGAGTACTCCAGGGCACGCTCACCCCAGCGCCAACACGACTCCAGCCGAGCAAAACAGCTACTGGTGACAGAGAACAGAAGGATAGAGAAGCTCTTCAAGGAAATGTGCGAACCTCTGGTGCTCAGACCCTTTCCGGTAGTTACGGCAGCAAAGCAGGAGCTGGTCAGAGGCAGGGCAGAGCGCCTTGTCCCGCGGGCTGTGGACACAGCTCTGGCCGGACTGCCTCATCTCACTGTGCTGCCAACCTCTGCCCAAGGCAGACCAGTGGAGCAGGAGGGTTGGCAATGCTAGGCTCTCCCTATGGGCATCAGTTGACCAATTTCAATAGGACAGAAGGAGTTTAAACTTCTGTCCGCTCCACCATCACCTCCCTGACTCCATAGGTCAAACCCAAGTCTGAGAGGTCAGGGAGAGTCAACACCCTCCCAAAACTAAAAATATTATCTGGAACTCTCAGAGCTATTGACCTGTTAGGAGCGTCGTTTGGATTGGAAACAAAGTCGGTAGAGCGGTGAAGCTGGCCTTTATTAGTTGAGGCATCAAGTTCAGGAGTCAGGAAAATATATTGCAGCTATGATGATTGTTCTATTAAGCTGGGGGGATATATGGGAGGTAGGGTTGAAGGGTCGGCACAACATTGTGGGCGGAAGGGCCTGTACTGTGCTGTACTATTCTATGTTCTATAAAACTCTAGTTAGGCTGCATCTAGAGTATTACTTTCCAGTTCTGGCCACCCCATTCTAGGAAGGTGCAGAAGAGTTTTACCAGGATACCTCCTGGATTATAAGCAGGTGCAGTAAGGAGAAGTTGGACAAACTCGGGTGGTTTCTCCAGAGCGCTGGAAGCTGAAGGGACACCTGATAGAAGTTTACAAAATTATGAGATGCATAGATAAAGTAGACAGCCGGTACCTTTTTCCCCAGATTAAGGGCGGCACGGTAGCATAGTGGTTAGCACAACGCCTTACAGTACCCAAGAACCTGGGTTCATTTCCTGTCGCTGCCTGTAAGGAGTTTGCACGTTCTCTCTGTGACTGCGTGGGTTTGCTCCAGGTGCTCCGGGTCCTCCCACAGTCCAAAGTCGTACCAATTGGGAGGTTAATCAATTACCAATTGATTAGTCGTACCAATTGGAAGGTTAAAGGTTAATTGTAAAGTGTTCCGTGATTAGGCTAGGATTTAATCGGGAGAATTGCCGGGCAGTGCACCTCGAAGGTCCAGAAGGACCCTATTCCGTGCTGTATCTCAATCAATCAGCAAGTAAATAAATAGATAAATAAATAAATGTACGTTTTGATGTTAGAGGGCATGCATTTAAGATGAGATGGGAGGGTTCAAAGGAGGTGTCCAGGGCAGGTTTCCTTCACGCAGAGAATGGTGGGTGCCGGAAATGATGTGGCAGGGATAGTGATGGAGGCAGATTACAATCGAGGCATTTAATATGTATAACTAGAGGTATACGGTCTATGGGCAGGGATAAGGAAATAGTTGTCTTTAGGGTAATTAGTTCTGCACAATATCATGGACCGAAGAGCCTGTTCCTCCACTGTTGTATGTTCTATAAAAATAATATTGAGTGTATTTCAACTCTAATCACTTTGTTTATTAATGGGATTAATATTTCAGTCTCTCTTCCTTCTTAGAATCTGAAATGGAAGCCTAGTCTCCCAAAAGAAAATTAGTCTACTAGCCCTTAGAATGAAGTTCCGTAATTAGCCTCAGATGAAATAGATTAAATGAGAAGTAAAAATAGGCAGATGCTGAAAATCTGAAATAAAAGCAGGAAGGTTTAGATTTAGCAGGTCAGGCAGCATCAGTGGAAAGAGAGACACAGTAAACGTTTCAGTTCAAAGACCATTCAGTGGAGCTTCTGTTCCTGTAATTGCTCACTACTTGAAAAACCCATTATCCCAATTCCTGGTAAAGGTGCCCTCATTTACCCCTATGATGAAGTTTCACAGTGGACAATAGTAAGCAGAAGAGGTGCTACAACTGTCCGGTCACCCCCTCCCACACCTCTGATCAGGGTCCCAAATAATGCTTCCAGAAGGGACAACACTTCACCTGCAGGTCTGTTGATGCTGTCTACTGTACCCTGTGCTCCTGATGTGACCTGTACATCAGGGAGACCCGACGTAAATTGGGAGACCACTTTTCAGCAAGTTCACTCCATCAGTAACAAGCAGGATATTCTGGTGGCCCACCATTTTAACTCCAATCCCTATTTCCATTCTGACTTGTCAGTCCATGGCTTCTCCTACTGATAAAATGAGACCACTCTCAGATTGGAGAAATAGTGCCTCATATTCCACCTGAATAGCCTCCAACTTGATGGTACGAACATTGATTTCTCTAACATACGGTAATTTCTCCCCCTCCCCTTTCTTCTTATTCCATTCCCCACTCTGGCTTCCCTCTTACCTCTCCTCATCTGCCTATCGTCTCCCCCTGGTGCCCTCCTCTTTTCCTTTCTCCCAAGGTCCACTCTCCTATCAGATTTCTCCTTCTTCAGCCCTGTAACTTTGCCACCTATCCTATACCAGCTTCTTTCTTCATCTTCCCTCCCCCACCTCCCTTCCCCCCTCACCTGGCTTCACCTATCCCTTTCTAGCTTGTACACCTTACCCCCCCCCCCCCATTTTCTTAATCTGGCTTCTTCCCCCTTCCATTCCAGTCATGATGAAGGGTCTCAGCCCAAAATATTTATTCATTTCCATAGATGCTGCCTGACCTACTGAGTTCCTCCAGAATTCTGTGTGCGTTGTGCTGATAATAGGTCTATATGGTATTTATAAAATAGCCCAGAAACTTCCTTATTAAAGTAGTTATAAGAGCACCTACCTTCTTGGTTCCATATGTGTGGTGAACTACATATACCTGTCTGGACAAGCCCCCCTCCCCCACTGACTGCTCCTCTGGCTCCTCCCACAGACCCCTGTATAAAGGCGATTGGAGGCACTGCTCCTCCCTCAGTCTCCAGGATGTTGTGTGATGGTCTCTTGCTGCTGACTGCTCTCTTCCAGCTAATAATAGCCTATCTCGCCTCACATCTCCGAGAGTTATTGATGGTGCATCAATATGTCAAAGATGTAGAAAGATTTAAACCAAAGGACTTTGTGTTCAGAGTGAATCATTGAAGTGCTTTTTCTATGTCTCTCCATACAGAGAAGAGATGAGTGTTTGTGCTTCCCCTGAATCGCTTCAGATGAAAGTGTCCGGAGATTCTCCTGGCAGACAATCCCCGTCAGCCGATCGGAATGAAACTACAGAAAAGGTCAGGGATCCGCCACACAAATTGTCTTGTTCTGGCTAAAAGAAATGGAGAAATGGGTAAAAAAAAATCAAGGCTACTTTGCCAGGGGTAGTAAAAGAACCTGCAACAGTAGCAACAGTTATTGGTAAAATTGAGTTACAGTATCACTGGTTTGCTTTGTAGACATTCTGTACATGGAATAATGTAACGTTTCAGTCCAAGTTCACGCCTTTTTATCAAATAGACTAGGTTACCGTAATGTGCTTTTTACAAAGCAATTTATTAACAAGCGTCAACTTACACAGAACTAGACTTTTAACCAAAACTGGAGTGAGGGAATGTATCACCCCCGTACTAGACTCTCTGCATTAGCTTCCTGTATCTTTTAGAATTCATTTTAAAGTTCTCTTACTTGTTTTTAAAGCTCTTAATGGTCTGGAACCGGAGTACATCACAGAATCGTTTTTGTTTTATAATCCTGCCCTAGCTCTCGGGTCTTCTTCTGCCAGTCTCTTGAATTTAAAACATCTCCCTCAAAAGACATCAGATATCAAAAGATCTTCTGGCAGGTCATCTTTTTTGAACTACGTTCCTAAACTGTGGAATTTGATACCTAAAACAATGAGGGATGCAGACACAGCTGACACTTGTAAACACCACTATAAACTATTTATTTAGCCTTGCTTGTAATTAACATCATTTTGTCTTCTATTCTCATGTTTATTTTTAAATTTAAATTTTATTTTCATGTTTGTACTTTTATCCCATTGTAAAGCACACTGATTCGCATCATCTGTATGAAAAGTGCTCTATAAAGAAGATTATTTTATGACCATTATTAGGTTTTCCACTGCAATCTGTTGAGCCATTGTGTTTAATTTCCCCATTTCCTAACTTGAGTAAATTTGAAGCTAACTCCTTTGCAGTCGGATCGCCTGTCTGATGCTCTTGCATATTGGTTTCCAAGGGTAATCGTTTAACATTCCCCCAAATATCTGCTGTTTGCATACAGGATTTCAATACATTTGCTTTAGTGCCTTGTGAGTTACGATAATGAAGGTCTCGTATGGTTACAGGTGGTGAAAATCTCAAAGCAGCAGTGAAGTAATACCTCCCATTATTATACCTAAGACTTTGCAATTTTTGATCTAATGTTTCAACGGCAGCTTTGTGAGCCATTATACGTTCATCCTGAACATTACGTGAGTTTATAATCCTTTAGGATATTTTCCTTTACAGTTCCTGACTAATGTTGCATGTTGGAGACTCCGTATTTGTCAGACTTAATAGAACATAGAATATGGAAATCTCCAGCACATTACAGGCCCTTCTTCCTGATGGAAGATAGATAGTAAGACATTCTGTAGGAGCAGAACTAGGCCATTCAGCCCATTGAGTCTGCTTCACCATTCCCTCATGGCTGATTTATTAACCCTCTCAATTCCATTCTCCTACCTCCTCATCGTAACCTTTGACACCCTTACTAATCAGGAAACTATCAGCCTCTGCTTTAAGTATACCCAGTGAGTTGGCCACCAGAGACATCTGTGGCAATGAATTCCACAGATTCACCACCCTCTGGTTAATTCCTTCTCACCTCTGTTCTAAAAGGATGTCCTTCTAACCTGAGACTGTGCCCTTTGGTCAAATGTTTTTTTTTAAAGTCAAATGTGCAGTCCCAACCACCCCCCACCCCCCATGAAAAGTGCTGACGCAATGCCTGATGATGTCACAGCCAAGGCAGCCATGTCTTTATTTGTCTTTGAAGTTCTCGATGCACAGGATGGACCGGACTGCCGATTCAGAGAAGGCAAGAGGACGGCGTCTGTGCTTCATGATAAACTCTTTGTGCTGCTCCGACGCAGCAGTCTTGTCGCACTCTTGCTCCCCCAGCCTGGAGCACCTAATGATTAAGTGTAGACCTTTCTACTTACCAAGAGAGTTCTCCTTCATGATCCTGGCCAAAGTTTACATACCACCAAAGACCAATATCAAGTAGGCACTTGAGGTGCTCCGTGCCACCAGCAATAAATAGAAATCAGCCTACCCCGACCCCGTTCAAATCATTGTTGGGGACTTCAGTCAAGCTTATTTGATTAAATCTGTGCTCAGTTATCATCAACTTATCACCAGGGGTCCCAACACATTCAAACACTGCTATATTAAGATTAGGAATGCCTTCGGGAGATCTGATCGTCCTCCGCCTGCATACAGACAGAGGCTCAAGAGCAAGGCATAAGGACAACCAAGAGGTGGTCCTGGGAGCCAGAGGAGCATCTACGGGATCGCTTCCAGTCAGTAGACTGGGCGGTGTTCAAGGACTCATCAGAGGATCGGAACGAATACACCACGGCTGTGATGGACTTTACATAAACTGCTATAGACAAGGGTGTCCTCACAAAATCATTCAGTGTCTACAGAAGGTTTGGATGAACCATGAGATCAGAAATCTGCTGTGGGAGATCAGTGACATTCAGGTCAAATACAAAATGTCCAGGTGCAATCTCCAGAATTCCAGACCAGGAATAAATTATCGATGCTGAGAAGCCTCTTCGCAAGGACTGGTGTTCCAGAACACTTAGTCAGTGACAATGGACCACAGTCTGTTGTGGAACAATTTCAGTCATTCCTGAAAATGAATGGAATAAGATATATTACATCTGCACCGTACCACCCAGCTATAAGTGGCTTGGTGGAAAATTTGTCCAAAGTCTGAAGAATGCACTGCGAGCAATGTCAGCAGGACACACTACACTGACACTGAATTAGAAGCTCACCAACGTCCTCCTTGCAGATCGCAGTACAGCACACTCCCAGGTCCTGGATTGTCCCTTGTGTTCATGCTTGGATCTCCTCAAACCCAGTCTCAGGAGTACACAGGACAAACAGCTGAGACAAATCGAAGGTTCCTTAAACAAGAGGGCTCAATGTTTCACTCCTAGACAAGCAGTCCTGGTGAGGGTGTACAGAGGTGATCAAATGTGGTACTTGGAAAGATTAAGGACAGAACTGGACCGCTGTCCTACATAGTGGAGATTGCGTCATATATCAAATAGAGACAACAAATTGATCAGTTGAGGAGAGCGTTGTCAACTGTTAGAGAAGAACGGTGACCAGAGTTGTCAGAACCTGAGATTGTTTCACTTCTATAAGTCTCAGCGGCCAAGCAGAGTGATATTCCTTGTCAGAAAAGAGGTTATCCCACAACAGTAAAAAAGCCTCCAAAGTGATTAAATCTTTAGGCCTGAATGGGACAGTTTAAAATTTACGATGCTGTGGATGCCTGCAGAGTAGTTGTATTCTATAGTATACTGTGTATATAATTGAGATGCATTCTATATTGAGTTTATAGCTAAGCGGGGAGGAGTGTTGTGTATTTAATATTTAAGTAATATTTGAGTAATATTATAAATATATTGTTTGATTAAGCTTTCTTGTTCATTTAAATAATATTACAGGTTATGTGTAAACATATATGAATTGCATATGTTATGACACTACCACATGATACGAATGTGTCTCGCTTAAATTAAAAATGAATCTTAAGATATAAATATATAGCCCCGATGAAGATAGCAGAGTTTGTCATTGAAACATCAGGTATTATGTACCCAGCTGGAAGCCCATGAAGAGTTTATTTGAAACCGAGGTATGTTACTCCCAGCTCCGTGTTTTTGCCTTCAATTAGTTTAAAGTTTTGGAGTTACAAAACAATACAATCATCCCCTCAAAGCTAATTAATAAGCTCCAAGACATGGGCCTCAAAACCTCCTTGTGCAAGTGGATCCTTCATGGTTAAAATTAACATCTGCCTGAGCAAGGACCTGGACCTGCTGCAGTTTGCTTCCGGCTATGATAAGTCTGGAGCAGATGCAATCTCACTGGCTCTCCACTTGGCCTTGGACCACCTGGAGAACAGCAGCACCTACATTAAGCTGCTGGGTATCGATTACAGCTCAGCATTCAACGCCAGAATCCCCTCAGTACAAATCAACAAGCTGAACTTGTATACCCGTCTGCCACTGGATTCTTCACTTATTAATCAGGAGATGGTAGTCAGTGTGGATTGGAAATAACACCTCCTCGATACAATTAATGCAGGAGCACCTCGGGGGTGCCTGCTTCGCCTGCTATCATGACTGTGCGGCAAGGCACAGTACAAACAGCGTCCATAGATTCTCCGGTGATAGGAATCTTGCTGGCAGCAATGCAGACAGTGATGATGGGTGTACAGGAGTGAGAGAGATCAGCTGGTTGAGCAGTATTGCTTAAACAACCTTGCACTCAACATCAGTAACTCTAGGGATTGATTGTGGACTTCAGGAAGGGGAGGTCCTCATCGAGGGACCGGCAGTGGAAAGGGAGAGCAGCTTCAAGTTCCTGGGTGTCACTGTCTCTGAAGATCTATCCTGGGCCCAGCATATTGATGGAATTATGAAGAAGGCATGACTGTGGCTGTACTTCATTAAGAGTTTGAGGAGATTTGGTATATCTTCAGAGGCTCCAGCAAATTTCTCCAGATGTACGGTGGAGAGCATTCTGATTCCATCATCAACGCCCAGGATCAGGAAAAGCCGCAGAGGGCTGTAGAGTCGGCCAGATCCATCACGGGCGCTACCCTCTCCACCATCAAGGACATCTTCAAAAGGCGATGCCTCAGGAAAGTGGCATCCATCATTAAGGACCCTCACAATCCAAGAAGGGACCTCATCTCGTTACTACCATCCAGGAGGAGGTACAGAGGCCTGAAGACACACACTAAACGTTGTAGAAACAGCTTCCTCCCTTCTGAACTGTCCATGAACACCTTGTCACTGTTTTTGTGCTACTTATTTTTTTATGTATTTCTTATTACAACTTATAATAATTTTGTTATGTATTACACTTCACTGCCGACTCAAAATAACAATTTTCATGACATCCACTCAGTGGTCACTTTGTCTATACATCTGCTCGTTAATGCAAATATCTACTCATATGGCAACTCAATGCGTAAGAACATACAGGCATGGTCAGGGGGTTCAGCTGTTGCTCAGACCAGACGTCAGAATGGGGAAGAAATGTGATCGTAGTGACTTTGGAATGGAAGGCAAAGTGATTGCCTGTTGAAGTGGGCTGCTGGGGCTTCACTGGGCAGTCCCTTCACAGAGCCCTCAGGGCATCGCTGCTGCAAGGAGGCAGAGGGGCATCAGCAGCATCACCTCAGGATGGCTCTGGATGAAGGGAAGAAGTCCATGGGGACCTGCAGCAGAAGCCACCTGAACACAAGTTGGGGCTTAATCAACCACGGCTGGGTCGTCTGTGATGCTGAAAGACCCGATGACCCCAGGTTACATCGCTGATGATGTGTTCAGAGCATCGTGAGATGTATTCTTCAAAAAATGACTGTGGAATGCCCGTTGGTGCCAGACAGGGTGGTTTGAGCATCTCAGAAACAACTGATGTCCTGGGATTTTCATGCACAATAGTTTCTAGAGTTTATAGAGGATGACGCAAAAAACAAAAAAAAACCATCCAGTGAGCAGTAGTTGTGTGGGCAAAATTGCCTTGTTAATGAGAGGAGGATGGTTCAAGCTGATAGAAAAGCAGCAGTAACTCAAACAACCATGCAGTACAATAGTGGTGGGCAAAGGAGCTTCTCTGAACTTACAACACGTCGAACCTTGACGTGGACGGACCTCAGCAGCAACAGACTACACCGGGTTCCATTCCTGTGGCCACTGAGTCTGATTCTGAAAGGCCTTGGAGCATTCTGGAAGTCATCTCAGATGCTCAGCAGTCTCTGGTGTGGCTGAGGAGGTAGGGCAGGAGAAGGGATTGTCCAGGTGTGAGTTTGCAAGAACTGGGTAATCAATCTAACATCCACACCTTTAAGGAGGCATTGCTCCCCCCCACCACCACCCCGGGTCACCGTGCTGATCACTGCAGCTCAATCACATGGTAGGTCACTACAGGACACTATGTGCAAAGCAATCACAATGAATCACAGTGGCTATACTTCATTAGGAGTTATCATTATAACCATCAGGGAGGAGGTTCAGGAGCCTGATGGCTCACAGTCAATACTTTTGGAACAGTCTCTTTCACTCTGCCATCAGATCTCTGAATGGTCCATGAACTCATGAATACTTCCTCTTTTGCATAATTTATTTATTTTTATTACAGCATCGTGAACTGTGCTGCTGCCACAGTGACAGTGAACCTGATTCCCATTCTGATATTAGAACGTCGTCAAAGACGGCTTTACAGAGCACCGTGAGGAAGGAAGCGGGGAGAGAGGAGAAGGTTTTGGGGTCCCTGAGCCTTGGCAGCTGAATATGGAGCAGTTAAAGTTGGGGATATGTGAGATCTGGCAACGTTGCAGGGCTGCAGAGGATTCCAGAGGTTGATTCTTGAGTTGTCATTGGATCTCCTTCAGGGAAAAGATACAGGAAGAGCGCTAGAGCAAACCAATGTAGACAGTAGTATGTAATCCTTGTATATGTGGTGTCCCTCTTCAAGTATCGCTTTACCACCAGGCACTTTGGCTGGCTGGAGTTTGTTGATTTCTGTCTGCACTACACTGAAAAAGCACTGTGGGCTGAGTGCCTGCAGTACCATTCACTACCACGGGATGGCAGGAGCAGTCTGTGCCAATGTGAAAGGAATCTTCAGCCTCATTGTAAAGGGCCGGTCAGTCTGTGCTCTGTGGTTCTGGAAGTGAGATGACATGGGAGTGGAGACTACAGAAGCTTCCTGCCACCCTTCGCTCACTCTGGGACATTCTCTCTTCACCCCGTATCCCCTGTGACCCCAATGGCAGGATCAGCACCTGAAACCTTTTCTCCTTTACTTGCCCCTGATCTAGGCTCCCTCTTCTTACAATGCGGTTTAATGAAATATCCTCTGGTAGGTGGAAAATAACTGAGAGAAGTGAAGACACTGATTACTGCAGAGTGAAGGGCAGAGAGAGAACAAAAAGGGGGGAGGGGGGACTAATTTTTCCCCCCTCCCCCTTTTTGTTCTCTCTCTGCCCTTCACTCTGCCTGTTCTCCATCTCCCTCTGGTGCTCCCCTCCCCCTTTCTTTCTCCCGAGGCCTCCCATCCCATGATCCTTTCCCTTCTCCAGCTCTGTATCACTTTTGCCAATCAACTTTCCAGCTCTTAGCTTCACCCCACCCCCTCCAGTCTTCCCTATCATTTCGCATTTCCCCCTCCCCCCACTACTTTCAAATCTCTTACTATCTTTTCTTTCAGTTAGTCCTGACGAAGGGTCTCGGCCCGAAACGTCGACAGTGCTTCTCCCTATAGATGCTGCCTGGCCTGCTGCGTTCCACCAGCATTTTGTGTGTGTTGCTTGAAAGAGGAATTAATTGACTGTAAGAGGAAATAAATTAGAGGGGAAATAAGGAGAAGGAAAATGGGATTCCTCTCAGGGAGCTAGCATGGACCCTAAGGGCCAAAAAGCCTCCTCTTCTTTCATTATATGGTAAGACAGGTGGCTGGAACCTTGCCCTCACCATCCACTCAAACTGGGGCATTCTTTCTTCCCCACATTACACCAAGGACAACCCACCTACCCCACACCCTTCCAGTGGTCACAAGCTCCCCAAAACAACCTCCTACCCAACCATGATCAACATTATGACTCGTTACTGAGAGACAGAGATGGATGTTGATTGATGACACTGAAGTAAATCACCTTCTCACCTGAACGTACAAGATTGAGAGGTCTTCCCAATGGGGTTCTTTCCTTAACTCTTTCTCCTTCTTGTTCTCCCGCAGGTCCAGCACTGACGCAGGAGGCGTGTGCCGATGGAACGACTCATTGTGCAGACAGCCAGCGGCTGCTCCATCTGGAAGCTCCCTGTGTTCTTTTACTGTTTTTACCCCAGTGATGGAGTCTGAAGCCCCTGTGTCCATCCTGTAACCACGGCAGGAGTGGAAAGGTGCCTCCAGAGCCAGGCAATTGCCAAAGGACAGTATCCATCCTAGAGCAGTCAACAGTCGCTTTTCTGCTGAAGTATAATGTTGCTCCATTGTCTTGTTTACTGACTGGTTTCCTTGTTGTTTTGCTCATAAGCAGAACTTGAGATTGACAGAAAATGGATCTCTTTTGCTAATGAGGCTAATACGTAGTGTTAATTAAGATGGCAATACCACATTGTGAAGACATTTGCCAGGCTGAGGCCCACAGTTTGTTGCCATGCATTGAGACGTAAATCCTGCCCTCAAGCTTCATCCCATGTTCTCGGATGTTGGAAGATTAATCGTCAAGTTGACTGGTGACAAAACCACTTGCTGATCATCTCTGAAAACTGTATTAAGCCCATTCTGATCTGCCATGTTGGAAATATCTCTCTGACTCCTGTTTCTATGAGGATTGTTTCACTGTGGGTATGACGTACAAACTCGAGTAATGAATGTTAGTTATTTATGTGGGAGCGGGGATCTGAGGCACTTTGTGGAGATGGTGTAGAGAGCTTCACTCTCCACGTAGATCATCACATGTGAGAACATCCCAGGGCTCTGCAACCATTATAGCACTTTGAAGTGAAACTGCTATGTCGAGGCAGCAAGGTCAACAGCGATGAGAAAAATAAGCAGATGATCCTGCTGTCGATCTTGGAAACCTCCTAACTTGAGGGCCCCATCTTCTGATCTTTTCATTGGTTATAAAATCTCCTGCTGAAGGCATGGACTCTAAGACCCCCAAACATTTCCATCCCTTTCCAGCGTTAACAAACTCCTTTAGACCCAGCATCAGTCCTAATAGCTCTATCAAGCAAAGTATGACTGAGGCAATCGTGTTCTTATTAGATTAACAGCAGTTGGTGCTGTCCACAAAGTACTTTGTTCTGAGGTCACGTTTAAATGGCCGACTGATAATCAAGAAAGATTTAGTGTTATCCTCTCCCCTCCCTCTTTCCCTGAAGCTGTTGGTCTTTATCAACGCAGCCTAATATCTATTAACTCAGCATCAACAACCACAACAATGAATCCCCACACTACCTGAACTGACCTTTGCAAGCTGACAAGTGTTTTTCCCTTTATTCAGTAGGTTAACCAAGAAATGCTTATGTAACAATTCCAATTGCAAGCCACCAGGTTATGTCATTTTACATACGAATCTAAAAAATGTAGTAGACATTAATTCAGTCAATAATGTTTCTCACAAGAAAACTGTCATGGTGCAATATATTAGCCATATTAACGGACAAGTTGACATTGCTTTCTGGAAATGTTCTGAAGTTTATTAGTGCAAAACTTACTTGTAGGGCTCTCCTAGTATCTTCCACCCCTGGGCCATGCAGACATTGCACTGAAGCAGGAAGCTGAAGCAACTGTGACCTGCTTGGGTGCTTTATCATCGGAGTTAGCCAGTTTCCACCCACTGTGAGAGTCAGACATCCAAAAACACACAGGCAAAAGAGACTGGAGGTGTGGAACAAAAATCTGAGCCCTAGAATAACTCTAAGGGTCAAAAAACATCTGTGGAGGCAAAAAAAAATGTGTGAGTCGGTGTTTTCGGATTGGTGCAGAGTCCCTAAAACTTGAATACGCCTTTTGCCTTCGTAGATGCCGCCTGACCTGCTGGGTTCTTCTAGAATTGTGTTTCTATCACAAAACTTGAATGTGTTTGACAGTTACATTGATGGAGGTCATTTGGAAAATGTTTGATGGTTGGGTTGAGTTGTTCTCCAGATTTGGCAATTTACTTGCAAACATTTCACCGCCATACGAGGAGAAATCACCAGTGCGCTGTTAGTTGTGGTGTGTCCTCTGTATACTTGGCCAGCTTCAATGAGTATCAGTAACCCCTTTGACCCAGTGGAGTCCCACCCTCTTCAAGTCGTGTTGACGCGTGGCCAAGTGGTTAAGGCATTCGTCTGGTTATCTGAAGGTCACTGATTCGAGCCTTGGCTGAGTCTCCGTGTGTGTCCTTGAGCAAGGCACTTAACCACACGTTGCTCTGCAACGACACCGGTGCCAAGCTGTATGGGTCCTAGTGCCCTTCCCTTGGACAACATCGGTAGCGTGGAGAGGGGAGACTTGCAGCATGGGCAACTGCCAGTCTTCCATTAAAAAAAAACCCTGCCCAGGCTTGCATCCTGGAAACCTTCCAAGGTGCAAATCCATGGTCTATTGAGACTAACCGAGGCCTACTACTGCTTCAAGAAAATTCTGAATCCATGCCGCGAATCTGCTTGGACCTAGCTACCACAGCACAGACAGGATACTGCATCTGAGAGTTCCAAGTCTGTTCTTCACTGGGTTCTCAAAGGGAAATAATGTCCAGGTGAAGGAAGTTCAATCTTCCTTTCAATAGCCATGGTTCATGGTTTTCAGATCCAGCTACCTTCTCTGAACCTTTTGCTGAAAAAGGGAACTTTGCCTTGAAGTCTTTATCTGGCCCTGACTTCTACCATTTCCTATGTGAAGGAGGACATCTGGATGTCGCTCCTGAATGTCCCAGCTCTGATTTTTGAAATGCTGGACCCCAGCAAAGAAAGTTAGGTTCTGCCCATCCTCGCAAGTCATTCAGTCTTCTCGAGAATCCTCCAAAACTGCAAATTCATGGTTATCTAGCTTAGTGCAAATGAAAGTATTATTTAAGCGCCAGTCTGGTCCTGAGTCCAATCGGAGTGCTAACTGTAAATTTGTCACAATTATTAAAACCTATTTAGTTACACTATATGAAATCTTATCCATTATTTAATTCCTGAATTTGGTTTCCCATCCACTTGCTGGAAAACTCTAACTCACAGTGAATGAGAAGTGTGTAGATTTAATTTAATAAGATAGATGTAAATTGACTTTTAAGGTGTAACCTTTGTTCTGTCTTTTCAACCAGAATGTTGAACTGTTAAATAAAGTGCACTCATCCCAGTAAACATTGGTGTATGTTACACTACCAAAGTAACTGACTGTGGGGAAAGAGCTGGCAAGGTCCTTGACATCCTGCACGCAATCTGTCCCACGTATGAGATTATAAGACACAGGTGCAAAATTAGGCCATTCAGCCCATTGAGTCTGTTCCAACATTCAGTCGTGGCTGATTATTTTCAACCCTATTCTACCAGCTTCTCCCCATAACCATTAAAAAGAATCAAGGACATGTCAACCTTAAACTCCCACCCCCCCCCCCCCCCCCAATGACTGGCCTGCACTACTCTCTGTGAAAAGGTATATTGACCTGAAATGCCAGTGGCTTCTCCCTCTCCCCAATTCCCACAGGAACTTGAGAGAACTCAACTATTCGACTTGTCAAGTCATTTGCACTTCAGACCAACTTTCACCCTAAACAGCCACCACTGCATTCTCCTGTGCCACGGATTGTACAGGTTGTAAAGTCACTGGAGCATCTGTGTCTGCCCCCCAGATTGAACCAAACTCAAACTGTTGATAATACTAATTAATAACTTGATAATAGTAGCATTATCTCATATTCAAATGCTGTTTCCCAATAAGCACTTATACAGTCAGTATTATCATTAAATGATATGTACACTCCATATAATATCAGAATATGCTGTTAGATAAAGAGGAATTTCTTTAGCCAGAGAGTGGAGAATCTTTGGAATTCATTGCCACGGATGGCTGTAGAGGCCAAGTCACTGGGCGTATTTAAAACTCAGATTGATACTTTCTTGCTAGGTGATGGTGTCAAAAGTTACTGGGAGAAGTAGGGAGGAGGCGGTAATAAATCAGCTGTGATGGAATGGCGGAGCAGACTCGATGGGCCAAATGGCCTAATTCTGCCGCTGTGTCTTATGGTCTTATAATGCAGCCTTGTAGATGTAATGATGCTTGCTTCCAGAGTAAGATGTACACTTGACGACCTGCTAAGAGGCTATGGATCAGGCTCAGGTTTGCTGATATGTTCCTTGACCTGTTCATTCCTCTTGGGGATTTGCAAAGAAACTTAACGTGATCAATATTAACTCCAAGGGTCAAGTTGACATACTATCTTGTTATTTAAAGAACGAACACACACACACACACACACACACACACACACACACACACACACACACACACACACACACACACACACACACACACACACACACACACACACACACACACACACACACACACACACACACACACACACACACACACACACACACACACACACTGTTAGCAGCTATGAACCAGTGAGTCACTTGTGCTTTGACCTAAGTGTAATCGTCCTTCTTTCGAAAGCAAAGCTCATTTTAAACAGAAGAGGGTGAGACACCCTTCACACCCCAACATTCTGTTAGATCTGTCCACACTTCACTTCTCTAACAGCAAAAGATGAATTAGACCAGACAACGAGCCCCTCGATCTCCAAGTAAGTCCTCCGTCTGCTCAGTTACTGAGAGAGACTGAGCTGGTAGCCTCACTCACCTCCAGTTCAACACTGCTGCTTCTCACCCCACCCTGTTCTGAGGCAATACCCTTCCCCATCCCTACCCCTACTATAACTGCTTAGCTGCAGCTAGGACCTAGGCCGATCAGGGGATAGAGGTAGAGGCTCCGTCCCTCCAATTTTACTTCTGTTCTCACAGAAGAGCAGGTGGGTGCTGACCGTGCACCGTACACAATCTATATAGCTGGTCTATATGCACTATTCATTCTGTGATGCTGAGATACATTGGGACACGTCATCAGTGATATAACCTGGGGTCATTGGGTGTTTCAGGTCTGTAATCTCCCCCCCCCCCCCCATACACATTTAAAATGGGCTTTTACAATGTGTTTGCCTTACTGAACAGTATAATGAAGCTTCCGCAGGAGATCACTGCTACCCATAATAAGTGACAGCAGTTAGCATTTGGTTCCTAGGTGAGTGTGTAGATAACCAAACCAGCCTCTTGCTTCTGCCTTATCACGTGGAGTACCTTTCATGAATCCATGTGCTGCAAGAATAAGTGGAGATTTGTGGTGCGGTGCGTTCTGGGAATATCCTTTAACGTGGTATGGTGAAGGTATAGAAATTTTCCTCTGTCAAATTTCCACAGAGCAGAAATGGAATAATCCCATCATACTCCAGCGCTTATGATACAGACTATAGTGGGACCGAACAGAATTCTCATTGTTGTTTTAATGTGTGGAGCTGGTTGTGAATATTTAACCTTTAACACTCAGTTATGGCTAATACAGTAAACTGCATGGAGATGTTCATGTGTTAACCTTGTTTTCAAAATAAAATGAATCCTGTTTTCCTTAGCTGCTTTAGTGTATTGATGTAACAAAAAGAGAATTCTGCTCCACCAAACCTGATGAAAATTGCGACTCAAATGTAATGTCACAAAAGGAGATTTGTTAGCGAGGGTTTTGGTGTGTAGGCACCTGAAATTCTTGGAAATCCGCTACTTCAGAGTTTTGGAAGTGAACTTCTGATAAAGCCACAAACAATGAGGTTCATCACTGCTGTATAATTTTCACCCTCATTTCACAGGGGCAGGTGCACTAGCCTGCGTTGGGATATTTTAATCACAGCCTGATGAAGTGTCGCGGCCTGGAATGTCGACTGCTGATTCCTCCCCAATGACACTTCCTAACCTGCCGAGTTCCTCCAGCATTTGTGTGTGTTGCTCTTATGCACACCGTAGGGAAGAGCCAGGTGTTGAGGACTTCCATAGTTTACATACAAGTATACGAGTCCGTCGTAGGAAAAGACCTCCCAGGCCGTTGAGCTTCCACCATGATTTACCATGATCATGGCTGATCTGATTGCATTCTGCCATGCCTGGTAATGTTAATCAGGAACCACCCACCCCTGTGCCCACCACTATTTGAGAAACGAAAGCCTTAGTCTATGAAAGATGGAATTATTGAACACTAATCCTCCTGTTAATTGCTCTGGTCCCTGTCTGAGTGTACCTCAGTACATTGCACTACTATGTTGGATCCCGGTCCAGCAATGCCTTAATTCCAACGTACTCATTCCTCTTTCCAAATCCCTCCACACCTTTCTGCACTCTGTACCTCTAACCTCCTCCAGCCCAAAAACTTCTCTCCTCATTTAGGACCTTCCTCATTGCCCACTTTTCTGATCAAGCCTTTCACCACATCCAATTACACTTACACGTAGCTGAGTTGCAAACTTTGATAACTCTCCTGTGACAGTCCTAGATCATTTTACTACATAAGAATATATGACAAGAGAAGAATTAGGCTATTCGGCCCATCAATCTCCAATGTTCCATCATGCCTGTTTATTATCCCTCTCAACCCCATTCTCCTGCTTTCTCCCTGCAACTTTTGATACTTTTACTAACCAAGAACCTATCAAACTCTGGTATGAATATACCAAACTCCACAGCTATCTGCAGCAATGAATTCCACAGATTCACCACCCTCTGCCTAATGAAATTCCTCCTCATCTCTGTTCTAAAGGGACATCCTTCTATGCTGAGTCTGTGCTCTCTGGTCATAGACTCCCCCACTGTTGGAAATATCCTCTCCAGGTCCACTCTACCTAGGTCGTTCATTGCTTGGATGTTAATGATTCATGCTGCTGAAGGGGTCATGTCATATAGGAACCTAACTTGGACATGTCGTATTCTATTTGAAGCACTGTGTCAATGGCTTCTGTTCTAGGCTTATTTCCCACGTACTTTTATAATTTGCCTTTTTACATTCTTATAGCATTCACCAGAAAAGTTGCCATGATCTTTGTCTAGCACCCCCATTCAATTATCTCCATATATGGTAATGAGATATTTTAGCATAAGGACAAGAATCAGAGAATTCGGATCTGGGAGAAGTCCTCCAGGCCTTGCAGTTTGCTCCGCCATTCACTAATCTGCCACCATTTTCCAGCACTGCCCCGTTCCTCGATTTCCAGAGCCAATCCTGAGTGGTGATCCTTGGGCAAAAGAGGAACCTGCAACTCAGTAAGCTTGAACGTGGGTGCTGTGCAAGAAGGCAAAGATGACAACTTTTCTAGTGAATTCTATAAGAATGCTATGCTTTATAATAAACCTCTTCAAGGTTTTAAAAACCTCCAGTGAAACCTAATTAACTTTAAGCATTCCAGTGAAAATGATATTAAACTTTCTCTTTAACATTCCAACCTTTTGTCAAGGCTTTGAGACTTTAACCCCTCCTTCCACCAAAACTCTTTCCAACTATTAGGTGCTCTGTCAGATACACAACGCTCTGACCTCTCTGCTTTACATAAATTCAGCAAGTTTCTTGCTTGTAAAATTTAATGCTGCCCAAAGTTTTCTTTTGCTGCAGTGTGCTTGTAGAAAGTTCTGTTTGTTGTTTTTGAGTTACTGAAGAGTATTAGAATCTCATCTAGGTTTTCATATGGGCCGATGATTTCGAAAATGTGAAAATCGACTATGAACACTGACCTGCACCCCAACCATAGCCTTCCTCCAGACCAAGTTTCTCTTAAATGTTCAGAAAGAGCCGTGAAACGCAGGGCTGTGCTGCTATCTTCAGACAGGACATCAGCAATCGACTATTGCAACTAAAATTGGTAATCGGAAAACTGAAAGTTACAGATGCTGGTCCAAGCCATCCTGGGTTATAAACACAGGAGATTCTGCAGATACTGGAAAGCCAGAGTGACAGGCACAAAATGCTGGCGGAGGTGCTGGAGGTCAGGACGAATGAAGGCTCTCAGTCCTAACGGCAGCATTTCCATAGATGCTGCCTGACCTACTGAGCTCCTACAGTGTCACCCAGTTTATGAACATCCTTGCGTATGAATGAGCTCCCATGATATTATTAAATTTAGAAATCTGATGTGAACTACAAGCACCACAATTAATCTCCTCTCCAATTTTAGTAATTGCTCTTATCATCTTTCTATCCTCTTACTGCTGTTCATTACAATACTGAGGGCGTGTAGTTACCATGTCATGTGATTTTTGTGGATTTCCTGACTTAGGGACAAAATCAACTTGTAGGTGCCTGTAAACTTGTTTGTTACCCCAGCAGAACCTGTAAACTGAAATTAAATCAGAAAATCTTGGAAACTCAGTAGGTCAGATAGCATCTGTGAGAGAGAAATAAAGTTGGTGTTTCAACTCAATGACCTCATCAGAATTATGAAAAGGTAGAAAGCCAGCATATTTTAAGTTGCAGTGTTGTGTGAGTGTTTGTGTGTGTGTGTGTGTTTGTGTGCATGTGAGAGTGTGTGTGTGTGACTGTGTTAGTGTGTGTGAGTGTTAACGTGTGTGTGTGCATGTGAGTGTGCATGAGAGTGTGTGAGTGTGTTTGTATGTGTGTGTGTGTGAGAGAGAGTGTGTATTTGTGTGTGCATGTGAGTGTGCATGAGTGTGTGAGTGTGTTTGTATGTGTGTGTGTGTGAGAGAGAGTGTGTGTATTTGTGTGTGCATGTGAGTGTGCATGAGTGTGTGAGTGTGTTTGTATGTGTGTGTGTGTGAGAGAGAGTGTGTGTATTTGTGTGTGCATGTGAGTGTGCATGAGTGTGTGAGTGTGTTTGTATGTGTGTGTGTGTGAGAGAGAGTGTGTGTATTTGTGTGTGCATGTGAGTGTGCATGAGTGTGTGTGTGTGTGTGTGCGTGTGCGTCTTGGAAAGAGCAAATGGGACTTTGCGATCAGGTGGAACCAGAATGAGATTAAAGGCTTATTCATCATAATTGATCTGCCTGGAGAAGATGCAAAAGGCGAGATAAACTGGGAAAGGGAGCAAAGAAGACTGAGGTACAGACACAATAGCTGATGTAATCTGAAATAAAACAGAATGCTTGAAGCACTTGGTAGGCCACATAACATTTGAGAATAGAGGAAAAGTTTCGGGTTAATGACCTTAAAAAAAAAAACACATTAAATGCAGGACTAGAAAAGGCAAGAAACTGACAATAAGACCATAAGACATTGGAGAAGAATTAGGCCATTTGGCCCATCAAGTCTGCCACCATTCTATCGTGGCTGATTTACTATCCCTCTCTCAACCCCATTCTCTTGCCTTCTCCCTGTAATCTTTGACACCCTTACTAATCAAGAACCCATCAACCTTTGCTTTAAATATACTCAATGATTTGGCCTCCGCAGCTGCCTGTGACAATGAATTCCCCAGATTCGTCACCCTCTAGCTAAAGAAATTCCTCCTCATCTCCGCTCTAAAGGAACATACTTCCACTCTGAGGCTGTGCCCTGTGATCGTAGACTCACATTCCCTCTACTACTCTATCTAGGCCTTTCAATATTCAATAGGTTTCAATTGGTATCCCCATCCCCTCATTCTTCTAAATTCCGGTGAGTACAGGCCCAGAGCCATCAAATGTTCTTCACACATTAACCCTTTCATTCTCGGAATCATTCTCGTGAACCTTCTCTGGACCCTTTCCAATGCTGGCACATCCTTTCTTAGATAAGGGGCCTGAAACTACTCACAATACTCCATGTGTGGATCTGACCAATGCCTTATAAAGCCTCAACGTCACATCCTTGCTTTGCAATGCTGGAATTCTGAAATAAAAAAGCGAAAATGCGTAACTTTCTTAGTGGGTCAGGCAGAGTCTGGGAAGACAAAAGCAGTCGATCTTTCAGGTTGATGATATTTCAGATGCTGACAGTCATACTGAACATCCGCTTTTATCTCCTGAATTCCACATGGGGTGAAATCTGTTCCATTGCTATTAAATTACAGATGCAATGAGCCAATTGCAGTACCCGGTTTGTGCTGGGATTTCCCAGAACAGCTCTGGGTAAACACCCTTTATCAGTTCAGAACTCGCATTTCATTCGGAAGATTTAGGAACCAATTGAAGTTATCTTCTTAAGAAATCTTCCCTTCTTTTAATTATTTTAAAATTAAAATTAAAATACTTATTTTGTTTTAGGTTCCCTGTGCAGCGGAGACATTGAACAACTGGTGTAATTTATGATGAGTACTGCAGCCGGCAAAGATCCCATCAGCATTCCGTCACCACTTGTCAAAGGTCATCAGTGGTGGTTTGGGTGGTGGGTGGCCTCTACACCACACCACCCAAGGTCGAGTCGTTCTCTGCACCTGGATCGAAGGGTGTGGACTACCTGCGTCTCTCCCTGGTCAGTGTGTGGCCTGGTGAACTGTGAGTGACAGTTCCAGGCCAAGAACTGAGTCGGTGTGGTCTGACCCACAGAGGCAGATGATAAGGAAAAACTGAGAGAGAGCAGAGAGAGATGTTTGGCTCAGTGGCAGCATAATTAAAATCAATAGGTTTTGGATTCAAATCACACAAAATCTCTGCCTAGAGATTTAGATTCATTCTCTAGGTGGAAGCCAGAGTGTAGAGCTGAGGAAGCTCTGTACTGTCGGAGTTGCTGAGCTGAATTCTAACTTCCTAACACAAGGCCTATAAAAAGTATTCACCCTCTTGGAAGTTTTCATGTTTTATTGTTTTACAACATTGAATCGCAGTGATTTTAATTTGTCTTCTTTTGACACTGATCAACTGAAAAGACTATTTTGTGTCAAAGTGAAAACAGAACTCTATAAAGTGATCTAAGTTAATTACAAATACAAAAACACAAAATAATTGATTGCTTAAGTATTCATCTCCTTTGTCAGTATTTAGTAGATGCACCTTTGGCAGCAATTACAGCCTTGAGTCTGTGTGAATAGGTCTCTATCAGCTTTGCACATCTGGGCACTGCAATTTTCCCCCATTCTTCTTTATAAAACTGCTCAAGCTCTGTCAGATTGCATGGGGATCATGAGTGAACAGCCCTTTTCAAGTCTACCCACAAATTCTCAATTGGATGCAGGTCTAGACTTTGACTTGGTCACTCCAGGACATTAACTTTATTGTTTTAAAATCATTTCTGTGTAGCTTTGGTTTTATGCTTGGGGTCATTGTCTTGCTGGAAAACAAATCCTCTCCCAAGTCACAGTTCTCTTGCAGACTGCATCAGGTTTTTGTCCAGGAATTCCCTGTATTTTGCTGCATTCATTTTACCCTCTACCTACAGAAGATTTCCAGGTTCTGCCGCAGTGAAGCATCCCCACAGCGTGATGCATCCTCCACCATGCTTCATGGCAGGGATGACGTGCTTTGGATGATGTACGGTGTTTGGCTTACTCTAAATAAACATAGTGTTTAGTCCAATCACCAGAAAGCTCAATTTTGGTTTCATTGGGTGAAATTGTTATGGGAAACAGAGAAATGGCGGAAGAATTTAATGAGTACTTTAGATCTGTTTTCACTAAGGAAGACACAAGCAATCTCCCAGATGTATGGATGGGCCAAGGACATAGGGTAACAGAGGAAATGAAACAGATTGACATTAGGAAGGAAACGGTGATGAGAAGACTGATGGGACTGAAGGCTGACAAATCCCCAGGTCCAGATGGTCTGCATCCTAGGGTACTAAAGGTACTAGGGTACTAGGGAAATTGCGGATGCATTGGTAATCACTTTCCAATGTTCCTTAGATTCAGGATCAGTTCCTGAGGATTGGAGAATGGCTAATGTTATCCCACTTTTTAAGAAAGGAGGGAGGGAGAAAACAGAGAACTATCGACCTGTCAGCCTGACATCGGTGGTGGGGAAGATGCTAGAGTCTATTATTAAGGATGAAATAGTGGCATATCTAGATAGCAGTGATAGGATTGGGCCGAGCCAGCATGGATTTACCAAGGGTAAATCATGCTTGACTAATTTGTTGGAGTTTTTCGAGGGTGTAACCAGGAAGTTAGACGGGGGAGATCCAGTGGATTTAGTGTACCTCGATTTTCAGAAGGCATTTGATAAGGTCCCACATAGGAGATTGGTGGGTAAAATCAAAGCTCAGGGCATCGGGAGGGAGACATTGACATGGATAGAAAACTGGTTGGCAGATAGAAAGCAAAGGGTAGCGGTGAATGGGTGTTTCTCGGAATGGCAGGTGGTGACTAGTGGGGTGCCACAGGGCTCGGTATTGGGACCACAGCTGTTTACAATTTACGTCAACGATTTAGATGAAGGCATTGAGAATAACATCAGCAAATTTGCTGATGATACTAAGCTGGGTGGCAGTGTGACATGTGATGAGGATGTTAGGAGAATTCAGGGTGACTTGGATAGGCTGGGTGAGTGGGCAGATACTTGGCAGATGACGTTTAATGTGAATAAGTGTGAGGTTATCCACTTTGGAGTAAGAACAGGAAGGTAGATTATTATCTGAACGGTGTAGAGTTAGGTAAGGGAGAAATACAAAGAGATCTAGGAGTCCTCGTTCATCAGTCACTGAAGGTGAATGAGCAAGTGCAGCAGGCAGTGAAGAAGGTTAATGGAATGTTGGCCTTTATTACAAAGGGAACTGAGTACAAGAGCAAGGAAATCCTCTTGCATTTGTACAGAGCCCTGGTGAGACCACACCTGGAGTATTGTGTACAGTTTTGGTCTCCAGGGTTAAGGAAGGACATCCTGGCTGTAGAGGAAGTGCAGCGTAGATTCACGAGGTTAATTCCTGTTATGTCTGGACTGTCTTACGCAGAGAGGTTAGAGAGACTGGGCTTGTACACGCTGGAATTAAGGAGATTGAGAGGGGATCTGATTGCAACATATAAGATTATTAAGGGATTGGACAAGATAGAGGCAGGAAATATGTTCCAGATGCTGGGAGAGTCCAGTACCAGAGGGCATGGTTTGAGAATAAGGGGTAGGTCATTTAGGACAGAGTTAAGGAAAAACTTCTTCTCCCAGAGAGTTGTGGGGGTCTGGAATGCACTGCCTCGGAAGGTAGTGGAGGCCAATTCTCTGGATGCTTTCAAGAAGGAGCTAGATAGGTATCTTATGGATAGGGGAATCAAGGGATATGGGGACAAGGCAGGAACCGGGTATTGATAGTAGATGATCAGCTATGATCTCAAAATGGCGGTGCAGGCTCGAAGAGCCGAATGGTCTACTTCTGCACCTATTGTCTATTGTCTATTGACTTCAGAGTCTCCTACATGCCTTCTGGCAAACTCTTGCTGCGATTTCATGCAAGTTTTTTTCAACAGAGGCTTTTTCTTTGCCACTCTCCCATTCAGCTGCGACTGGTGAAGCACCCGGACAACAGTTGTATGCTCAGTCTCTCCCATCTCAGCCACTGAAGCTTGTAACTCCTCCAGAGTTGTCATAGGTCTCTTGGTGGCCTCCCTCGCTAGTCCCCTTCTTGCACGGTCACTCAGTTTTTGAAACAGCCTGCTATACAGCTGTGCCAGCCAAATTCCTTTCATTTCTTGATGACTGACGTAACTGTACTCCAAGGGATATTCAGTGACTTGGAAATTTCCTTGTATCCATCTCCTGACTTGTGCTTTTTAATAACCTTTTCGCTGAGTTGCTAAGAGTGCTCTTTGGTCTCATCAGCAGTTGAACCTTCTAGATACAGGTGCATTTTTACTTCAACTAATTGAAACACGGGTCTCCAAACACTGACCTCCATTTAACTAATTATGTGACTTCTAAACCCAATTGGCTGCACTAGTGATGATTTGGTGTGTTATATTAAAGGGGCATGAATACTGATGCAATCAATTATTTTGTGTTCCATATTTGTGATTAATTTAGATCACTTTGTAGAGATCTGTTTCCACTTTGAAACAAAAGGGTCTTTTTCTGTTGATCAGCGTCAAAAAAGCCAGATGCAATCCACTGTGATTCAATGCTGTAAAACAATGAAGCGTGAAAACTTCCAAGGGGTGGGAATACTTTTTATAGGCGCTGTAATAGGGAGTAAGGACATTGGTCAGGGGAGTGGACCTGATGATCCCCAGTAGCACATTTGACAGAAACACTGCTCCTCGAACACAGTGTACTATCTACTGGCTTCCTGGCCATTTATTCAAGCAGTCATGATGACCATATAACCTCCACCGTCTAAAGGCACATCGAAGCATGAAAGCTGATGGAGACTGCACAACAGAGGGGACAGAGCAACACATACAAACTGCCGGAGGAACTCGGCGGGTCGGGCAGCATCTTGGAGGTGAGTAAAGAGTCAATGTTTTGGGCCAGGATTAGAAAATGCAGAGAGTAGAAGCCAGAATAAGGAGGTGTTGGCAGCTTGTGAGGGAAGGAGTGCAAGCTGACAGGTGACAGGGACACCAGGTGAGGGGGAAGTAAGGATCTGAAAGGTGAGAGGTGAAAGAGATCAAGGGCTAAAGAAGGAGGAGGAGGAATTCGATAGCAGAGAACAGGGGGCACGGAAGAAAGGGAGGAGGTGGTGGGGGAGGGACCAGAGAGAGGTGATGTGCAGGTGAGGAGAGGGGGTGAGAGGGCAGGGAATGGAAAAAGAGAGGAGAGAGAGGGGACTAGTTATCAGAAGTTAGAGAAATCAATGTTTATGTCAACAGGTTGAGGACGGAACAGACAGAACCTGACGTGTTGCTCCCCCAGTCTGCGTTTGCATCATCATGACAGTAGAGGAGGCCGTGGATAGACAGGCTGGGCAGGACAGGGAACACAGAGGCACTTGGTCTGACCCAGGGCTCCGAGGCTCCTCTCCAGATGATGTATTAATGTTGAAGCCTCAGTAGGGGAGGAAGAATTCTGCTGATGACAATGGGAGGCTTCCTCCAGCCTTACTACATAATCCAGCCAGGAACCTCAGAGCCCCTGGGTTGGACAGTGCCTCTCCTCTCTATCCCCATTCTTCCAGCCACCCCTGGCCTCCATCCAATATCGTGTCATTAGCTAAAGTTCTCACCCATAAAATAGAAAGCTTAGTTGTCATGTCATGGCACAGAAACAGGCCCTTCAGTCCACAGTATCACAACCCCTGGGTTGGACAGTGCCTCTGCAGTCCCTGTTCTGTTTGTGTCTGTTGTGTTGATGCAGTCTCCATCAAGTTTCATGCATCAATGCACCTTTAGGTGGCAGACTGTTTGAACGAATGGTTCAGCAGCCATGACGGTGATGTAATCTCCACCATCTAAACTTTCTAAAGGATAGTGGAGACCCCATTCCCAGGGACAGAGGTTAAAGACCTCACCAGGTTAGGGAAGGTGAACAAGGTGGCACATTCAGCTGTGGGTTTTACTCCAGGTCCCTCTCCCTACTCTCAGGGTATCTCACTCAGTTCACCATGCAGATAGGAACACTCCTCTCTATCCCCATTCTTCCAGCCACCCCTGGCCTCCATCCAATATCGTGTCATTAGCTAAAGTTCTCCATCAACACATTCTCACCCATAAAATAGAAAGCTTAGTTGTCATGTCATGGCACAGAAACAGAACCTTCAGTCCACAGTATCCATGCTGACCCAGACCACCCTCAGGTTCAAAGGTTCATTTTATTGTCAAAGTATGCGTGCTGAGTACAATACAGCACTGATTCTCATCTTCTCCAGATAGTCATGTAATACAGAAAAACCATGGAGTCGCTGAAATAAAAGACGTGAACACGAAAAAGAAAAAGAAACAAAAACTCGCTAACCCCCCACCAACCCCCATCGCAGAAAAACCAACTGATCACCCATCTGGAAAACAGCAGCCAGAACATCAAAAACCCCAAACCCCAAGCCCTTCCCTTGCAAAAAAAGTGACAAGAACATCAAACCACAACCCCCTCTCACACACACAAAAAGCTAACAGATTGCGCACACCGAAACATACCCACTAGAACATCAGGACCTAAATACCCAACATCTCCCTTGCACAAAAACTAGCATATCTCCCACCCAGAACCCCAAACCTCCAAGCCGCCAATCAACAACAAGAAAGAAAACACCAGAAACTGACAGAGACCAATATAAGCTCCAGTCCAGTAATCACATAGACCTTAGAATCTGGAAAACGTTCTCCTATTCCACATTGAGGAGAGCTACTGTTTGAACACAGCCCTTCCACGGAGAGCGAGCAGGGATCCCACCAGCCTCACTGACCGATGCCGACCCCTGACCTCCACAGAGAGCGAGCGGGGATCCCACCAGCCTCACTGACCGATGCTGACCCCTGACCTCCACAGAGAGCGAGCGGGGATCCCACCAGCCTCACTGACCGATGCTGACCCCTGACCTCCACAGAGAGCGAGCGGGGATCCCACCAGCCTCACTGACCGATGCTGACCCCTGACCTCCATGGAAAGCGAGCGGGGATCCCACCAGCCTCACTGACCGATGCCGACCCCTGACCTCCATGGAAAGCGAGCGGGGATCCCACCAGCCTCACTGACCGATGCCGACCCCTGACCTCCATGGAAAGCGAGCGGGGATCCCACCAGCCTCACTGACCGATGCCGACCCCTGACCTCCATGGAAAGCGAGCGGGGATCCCACCAGCCTCACTGACCGATGCCGACCCCTGACCTCCATGGAAAGCGAGCGGGGATCCCACCAGCCTCACTGACCGATGCCGACCCCTGACCTCCATGGAAAGCGAGCGGGGATCCCACCAGCCTCACTGACCGATGCCGACCCCTGACCTCCATGGAAAGCGAGCGGGGATCCCACCAGCCTCACTGACCGATGCCGACCCCTGACCTCCATGGAAAGCGAGCGGGGATCCCACCAGCCTCACTGACCGAAGCCGACCCCTGACCTCCATGGAAAGCGAGCGGGGATCCCACCAGCCTCACTGACCGATGCCGACCCCTGACCTCCATGGAAAGCGAGCGGGGATCCCACCAGCCTCACTGACCGATGCCGACCCCTGACCTCCACGGAGAGTGAGCGGGGATCCCACCAACCTCACTGACCAATGCTGACCCCTGACCTCCATGGAGAGCGATCGGGGATCCCACCAGCCTCACTGACCGATGCCGACCCCTGACCTCCACAGAGAGCGAGCGGGGATCCCACCAGCCTCATTGACCGATGCTGACCCCTGACCTCCACGGAAAGCGAGCGGGGATCCCACCAGCCTCACTGACCGATGCTGACCCCTGACCTCCACAGAGAGCGAGCGGGGATCCCACCAGCCTCACTGACCGATGCCGACTCCTGACCTCCACGGAGAGCGAGTGGGGATCCCACCAGCCTCACTGACCGATGCCGACCCCTGACCTCCACAGAGAGCGAGCGGGGATCCCACCAGCCTCACTGACCGATGCTGACCCCTGACCTCCACGGAAAGCGAGCGGGGATCCCACCAGCCTCACTGACCGATGCCGACCCCTGACCTCCATGGAAAGCGAGCGGGGATCCCACCAGCCTCACTGACTGATGCCGACCCCTGACCTCCACAGAGAGCGAGCGGGGATCCCACCAGCCTCACTGACCGATGCCGACCCCTGACCTCCACGGAGAGCGAGCGGGGATCCCACCAGCCTCACTGACCGATGCTGACCCCTGACCTCCAGGGAAAGCGAGCGGGGATCCCACCAGCCTCACTGACCGATGCCGACCCCTGACCTCCACGGAGAGCGAGCGGGGATCCCACCAGCCTCACTGACCGATGCCGACCCCTGACCTCCACGGAGAGCGAGCGGGGATCCCACCAGCCTCACTGACCGATGCCGACCCCTGACCTCCACGGAGAGCGAACGGGGATCCCACCAACCTCACTGACCAATGCTGACCCCTGACCTCCATGGAGAGCGATCGGGGATCCCACCAGCCTCACTGACCGATGCCGACCCCTGACCTCCACGGAGAGCGAGCGGGGATCCCACCAGCCTCACTGACTGATGCCGACCCCTGACCTCCATGGAAAGCGAGCGGGGATCCCACCAGCCTCACTGACCAATGCCGACCCCTGACCTCCACAGAGAGCGAGCGGGGATCCCACCAGCCTCACTGACCGATGCCGACCCCTGACCTCCATGGAAAGCGAGCGGGGATCCCACCAGCCTCACTGACCGATGCTGACCCCTGACCTCCACAGAGAGCGAGCGGGGATCCCACCAGCCTCACTGACCGATGCCGACCCCTGACCTCCACGGAGAGCGAGTGGGGATCCCACCAGCCTCACTGACCGATGCCGACCCCTGACCTCCACAGAGAGCGAGCGGGGATCCCACCAGCCTCACTGACCGATGCTGACCCCTGACCTCCACGGAAAGCGAGCGGGGATCCCACCAGCCTCACTGACCGATGCCGACCCCTGACCTCCATGGAAAGCGAGCAGGGATCCCACCAGCCTCACTGACTGATGCCGACCCCTGACCTCCACAGAGAGCGAGCGGGGATCCCACCAGCCTCACTGACCGATGCCGACCCCTGACCTCCACGGAGAGCGAGCGGGGATCCCACCAGCCTCACTGACCGATGCTGACCCCTGACCTCCAGGGAAAGCGAGCGGGGATCCCACCAGCCTCACTGACCGATGCCGACCCCTGACCTCCACGGAGAGCGAGCGGGGATCCCACCAGCCTCACTGACCGATGCCGACCCCTGACCTCCACGGAGAGCGAGCGGGGATCCCACCAGCCTCACTGACCGATGCCGACCCCTGACCTCCACGGAGAGCGTGCGGGGATCCCACCAACCTCACTGACCAATGCCGACCCCTGACCTCCATGGAGAGCGATCGGGGATCCCTCCAGCCTCACTGACCGATGCCGACCCCTGACCTCCACGGAGAGCGAGCGGGGATCCCACCAGCCTCACTGACCGATGCCGACCCCTGACCTCCACGGAGAGCGAGTGGGGATCCCACCAGCCTCACTGACCGATGCCGACCCCTGACCTCCACAGAGAGCGAGCGGGGATCCCACCAGCCTCACTGACCGATGCTGACCCCTGACCTCCACGGAAAGCGAGCGGGGATCCCACCAGCCTCACTGACCGATGCCGACCCCTGACCTCCATGGAAAGCGAGCGGGGATCCCACAAGCCTCACTGACTGATGCCGACCCCTGACCTCCACAGAGAGCGAGCGGGGATCCCACCAGCCTCACTGACCGATGCCGACCCCTGACCTCCACGGAGAGCGAGCGGGGATCCCACCAGCCTCATTGACCGATGCTGACCCCTGACCTCCAGGGAAAGCGAGCGGGGATCCCACCAGCCTCACTGACCGATGCCGACCCCTGACCTCCACGGAGAGCGAGCGGGGATCCCACCAGCCTCACTGACCGATGCCGACCCCTGACCTCCACGGAGAGCGAGCGGGGATCCCACCAGCCTCACTGACCGATGCCGACCCCTGACCTCCATGGAGAGCGATCGGGGATCCCACCAGCCTCACTGACCGATGCCGACCCCTGACCTCCACGGAGAGCGAGCGGGGATCCCACCAGCCTCACTGACCGATGCCGACCCTTGACCTCCATGGAAAGCGAGCGGGGATCCCACCAGCCTCACTGACCGATGCCGACCCCTGACCTCCATGGAAAGCGATCACTGACTTCCCCTGCATTTGCCTCGGGGCTTCAATCTTCATCGACGCTTCGAAATGGAGTCGATCCTGCCCCTGCTCCCCTCCTCCGGTCTTCTCCACGAGGCAGCTTGTGTTCGCAGTCCTCTCAAGGATAGGAGAGCGCTAGATCATTCGCTCGAACTCCAAGTTGCACGTCACAGGCACTAACATTTTCCAAAAATACAAACAAGACCTTCCTTCCTTTCCGTGCTGCAGAACAAGAGAGCGGCAGAGAACTAGAGGTTACCCCTCTTCCCATAGAGACTCTTCACCTGAGACTACTACACTGCCAGAAAGCAACTTGTGGTTGTCAGACATAGAGAAGGGCTTGAGAGGCTGAGGACCATAAGATATAGGAGCAGAATGTGGCCATTTGGCCCATCGAGTCTGCCCCACCATTTCATCATGGCTGATCCATTTCCCTCTTAAGCCCATTCTCCTGCCTTCTCCCCGTAAACTTTCATGCCCTCAATTTCATCATCCAGATCATTGACATACAGTGTAAAAAGAAGCTGTCCCAACACAGACCCCTGTGGAACACAACTAATCACCATCAGCAACTCCTAAAGGGGTCCCTTTCTTCCCACTCTTTGCTTCTTACCAATTAACCAATTATCTATCCATGTCAGTATCTTCCCTGTAATATATTTGGCTCTTATCTTGTTTAGCAGACTTTTGTGTGGCACTGTGTCAAAGGCCTTCTGAAAAATCTAAGTACACAATATCAACTGATTCTCCTTTGTCCATCCTTGTCAGTACCTCTAGTTGAACTCTGTCATTTTGTATGTTTCCCCCTCGCTGTCAGTCTGTGGTTTTGTATTGCCATGTGCTCCTGTCCCCACTCCTGCTCTACTCCGGCCCCTGTATCACTGAGTACTCCGTCTCTCATCTGTTTCTCATTATTACCTGTATTGCTGCCACCTGTGTCTCATTGTGCTCCACCTATCATCTGCCTCTCTGCTTATTGCTCAGAGTATTTCAGTCCTGTGTTTACAACTGTTTGTTGCCAGATTGTGCCTGTGAATTTTCTTCTGTCTGTCTCCTGATTCTGGTTTCTTTTGGGATTTCTCTGGATGTTTTGATCTCTGCCTGAACTGTGATGCCAACTTTGTTTGCACCTCAGGATTTGTTATTCAATTAATATCACTGTGTGCACAGTACTGGGTCTGTAATTGGATCCCTGCTCCAGCATCCTGACAATCCTGCTTGTTATCTCTTTAAAGAATTCCAACAGGTTTCTCAGGCAAGAATTCCCCTTAAGGAAACCATGCTGACCTTGACCTATTTTGTCATGTGCCTCCAAGTAGCCCAAAACCAAGACCTTAACAATCAAATCCAGCACCTTCCCAACTGCTGAGTGCAGGCTAAATGGCCAATGATTTCCTTTCTTCTGCCTCCCTCCCTTCTTGAAGAGTGGAGTGACATTTGCAATTTTCCAGAGCTCCAACAAGTGAAAATCAATCTAATGCACAGAGGTAATTTTAAACAGTTTTGCTGTGACTGATGTAAATTATATCTCTGGTCTTCCATCGAGAACATGCAGTAGAGTGCTGACCTAAACTCAACTCTTCATTTCAGGAGGAGGCCACTCATTCTGAGTACATCCATCTACCATGTTCATCTCTGATACACAGTCCTCTCAAAGCCCGGTAAGAGAGCAAACTCTTTTCTCCAGGTGACTCACACATCGGGAATCAGAGTCGTGGAGCCAGAGGAAGCTGTAGGAAGTCTTCATTGGAGGACAAGGTCTGTTCCAAGTTTTGCCCATCTAGATGCAGATGCTCCAGTTCAGGATTGGTCATCGAATACGATGAACATGGGGCAGCAACTGAGACTGTAGGTGTAAACAGCAGATTGCTAAGAGTTTGGAAGAACTTACCTGAAGCACAAGTGGCTTAATGTCACGGACTTTGTGATGCTGTCATCTCCGGAAGGACTGGCCACATTCATGGAGTGTACGGAGAGCCACCTTCCACAGAGAGGTCCTAACTTTGGTACCGAGACAGTAATGTTCCGAGCAGCTCGCTGCTGGCAAAAGTGTCATGAGATGTGGGATGGTGGCTTAGGATGTGGAAGTGGGAGCTCTGGTCAAAGCAAAGCAAGTCTTTTCTCAACCGTTGTCCCCTCAGCCAGTTGGTGTCCCATTTGCACTGCCTCCGAACTTGCAGTGGAGTGAGCCGTCAGCCGAAGGATGTTGCTTACGATCCTTTGAGCTGATCTGAGCAGCTTGCTCCATGAGTTCCTGGAGGAGGAAAGGGCAATATTTATGGCTGTACAAGGGCAGCCAATGAATGGTTTATGCCTTACAATCGTGCGAGGTTTTGGACAGATGCGGTGAAGAACAAGTGTAGTTACTCAGCTCCCCAAGTCTGCTCGGCCATTCCAGATCATGACTGAAAACGTAACATCAGTCCTGCTGTCCTGACAGCCCCCAGTCAACTTCCACCCATTTTCAGTGTAGCTCTGGCTTAAAAATATTCATCCAGCCACTCTACTCCCACTGCCCCTTGAGGATGAGTGTTGTAGAGTCTCAGAGCTGCACAAAAAAGAAACAGGCCCTTCAGCTCACCATGTTTATGCTGACCATTGTGCCTGTCAATACTAATCCTACTTGACGGCATTAATTCCATAATCCCTCCGTGCCCTGCGCGTTTAAGAGCCTGTCAAGAAGCCTCTTATGTGTTGTTAGAGTCCCTGCCTCACTGTCTCCTCTGGTGGCTCCTTACATATATCAGCTATTCTACCATTAACATCTTACCCTCCATGTTTACTTTAAAACTCCTCCCTCTCAACTTCAACCAACACTGTCTAGTTTAAGACCTCCCTACGTGGGAAGCAGACACCGCTGCTTATAATTTTAATATACCTCTATCGTGTCACTTGTCAGTCTCCTTCACAGACCCAGCCTATCCATTCATTCCAATATTATCCAAGCAACTTCCCTGTGAATGACACACACAAAATGCTGAAGGAGTCTGAGTTGTTTCTGTACCCCCTCCAGCTTAACCACATCCCTAAAACATGGTGACCAGAACTGCGCACACAATGCTTCCAAACATTCGCAGACTTCTGCGAGAAGTCATTTTGCCTCACTTCTGATTTAAATGGGTAACAAGTTTTATTTCTGGCTTCTCCCACAGGGAGACATCCTTTCCACACCCACTCCAACAGGACAATTCACCAACTTGTGTTTCCAATGGAGTCTCCTCTCACTTTTCTAAACTCCAGCAGATGCAAATCTAGGCTATCCAACCTCGTAAGACAAATTGGCATTGCAGGTATTAGACTAATAACTCTGAATTTTTTCCAAAACATAACCACCTTTATTTAAATAAGGAGACCATATTTAGAGGAGGGAATGCAGTAAAAGTCTCATTTAAGGCCACTCTTAGGGAGGCGGATCAACATCTTGTATTCTCCAACCTGCTGACATGAATATTGATTTTTCCTTCTGGTTAAAAAAAAATCCCCCTCCCCTCTTTGATTTCCCCAATCTGGCCTGTTAACTCTTCTCACCTGCCTATCACTTCCCCCGGGTCACCTCCTCCTTCCCTTTCCCTATTGTCCACTCTCCTCTCCTAACAGATTCTTTCTTCTCCAGCCCTTTACCTTTCCCACCCACTTGGCTTTAACTATCACCTTCTAGTTAGCTTCTTTCCCCTCCCACCCACCCCCATCCTTTTATTCTGATGTCTTCCACCTTGCTTTTCAGTCTTGAAAAAGGGTCTTAGCCCAAAACATTGACTATTAATTCATTTCCATAGATGTTGCCTGACCTGCTGAGTTACTCAAACATTTTGTGTGTGTTGCTTTGGATTTCCAGCATCTGTAGAATTTCTTGTGTTTATTATTTAAGGAAGAATGTTTATGCATGGGGTCAGTATATAGAAAATTTAACTCTACCTTTGTACCCTAAGCAATAAACAATAACATCATGTTAGGTCTAGAATACAAGAGCAAGGATGTGATGCAGAGGCTTTATAAGGCACTGGTGAGGCCTCACCTTGAGTATTGTAAATAGTTTTGGGCCCCTCATCTTAGAAAAGATGTGCTGGCATTGGGGACGGTCCAGATGGGATTCACAAGGATGATTCCAGGAATGAAAGGGTTATCATACAAGGAATGTTTGATGGCTCTGGTCTGTACTCACTGGCATTCAGAAGGATGAGGGGGCATCTGATTGTTGACTACAGGAGGATGCTGGAGGTCCATGAACTAGTCCTCATTAGGGGATTGGAGGTGGAGAGGATCAGTAACTTCAAATTCCTTGGTGTTATCATACTTAATTTGAAGTTTTGGCAGATTCAGCATATCATCTAAAACCTGGACAAACTTCTATAGATGCACGTTGAAGAGTATCCTGACTCTTGCCTGGTATGGAAACACCAGCGCCCAAGAATGGAGAAGCCTACAGAGTGTCCATCACAGACAAAGCCCTCCTCAGCATTGAGCACATTGACAATGCTGCCAGAAGAAAGCAGCATCCATCACACATTCCCTCTACCATCCAGGCCATGCTCTCTTCTCGCTGCTGCCGTAGGGAAGGAGGCACCTCAGGTCCCACGTCACCAGGTTCAGGAGCCGTTATTATCCTTCAACCATCAGACTCCTGAACTAGTGTAGATAACTTGACTCACCTCAACTCTGAATTGATTCCACAAAATATGGCATCTCTTTCAAGGACTCTACAACTCATGTTCTTGGTATTACTTATTTATTTTTATGTATTTGCACAATTAGTCTTATTTTGCACATTGGCTGTTTGTCGGTCTTTGTGTGTGGTATTTCATTGATTCCATTGTATCTCTCTGTCCCACTATGAATGCCTGCAAGAAAATGAGGCTTAGGGTATGCTGGGATTAACATTATGGAGGTGTGATCAGAGAGGCCAAGTGAGGATGTGGGGTGGCTTTGTAAGTCCCAAGTCTGTTTGAATGAACATGTTCCCTTGGGGGTTTGGTGACATGTTGCTGTAATTTGGGTAAAATGTTCTTCAGGTTAACATGAATGAAGTCTTCTGTATTTATGAAGAGACTATCCAGCTGCTTGTTTTGTAGAGAGCTGATGATATTGTAAAGATCTCCCAGTGCATCATTGGTATTTATCTCCCCACTCCTAGAACCCATCCAGGATCTCAGCTACCTCCCTTCATGGACTCTAGCAACATCTTCCTCCTCAGTGAAGACTGGTGTAAAGTGCACAGTTAGTTTCTCAGCCATGGTCTGTACGCTGAAGGAATAGATTTCCTTCTTGGTCTCTGAATAGCTCCCCATCTCCTCGTACAACCTGTCCACATGTCTGCAGACTATTGTTAGATTTCCTTTTAGATTTGCTGCCAATCTTCTCGTGCCCCCTTTCCTCCTTTCACTTCCTTTATCCAGTCAGCCTTGTTCTGTGTGGCATTTGTCATATGCTTCTTTATTGTTCCTTGGCTTATCCTTTATCTTTTTGGTCACTAGGGAGGCCCTGCACTTAGCTTCCCTTTCCGTCATTTTTCAGGAAAATGTAGCTTTAGCTGAAATATTTCCCATTGTTCAATTACAGTTTTATCTGCCAATTTTTAGCCTGAATCTACCCAGCTTGGATCTCCTCTCGTTCTATTGATTTTTGTCACCTATCCAAATGTTTATTTTTACCTCAGAGTGATCTATTCCTTTCTCACAGCTACTCAGAACTTCAAGATATTATGATAGCTCTTTCCTAGATGTTTCCTCTGCAATGATAGCTACACTGCTTGGCTTGGCTTGGCTCAGTTTCCAGATCCAAGTTGAAATGTGCATCCTTTCCCATTGGAGCATAAACATAATGATCAGGAGATTCATATCACATGGAACATAGAACAATACAGCACTGGACAGGCCATTTGGCCCACAAAGTTGTGCTGACCATAATGCCAATTTATACTAAATGTCCTCACCATGCCATCATGGACATCCTCCATTCACTTCATATCCATGTGTCCATCTAAAAGCCTCTTAAGCTCCACCAAAATGCCTTCTTCCACTACCACCCCGATAACACGTTCCAGGCCCCTGCCACTCTCTGCATTTAAACCTTACCCCTCTCATCACATTTAAACTTCCTCTGTCCAACCTTCAAAGCATATCCTGTGGTTCTATGCTTAAAAGCTTCTCTTCCCCCCACTTTGCCTCTTGTGCGTTTATCTAATTTAATGCAATATGCTTCCTTTTATTTGCAGAGCGATAGGAAGTTCCAGTGCTGTGTTCACACTTCTTGTTTCTTAACTCTGACCAGATAGACTCTGCTAGAATCATTCCAGGATGTCATCTCTTGCCAGCATTGCCCTAGTCCCTTTAATCAGGACTACAGCTCCCGTTTCTTTCCTTCGTTCATTAGGTGCCATGTCATACGATGTGGACATGACCGTGATTGCTCTTGGCAAATTTTTCTGCTGAAGTGGTTTGCTATTGCCTTCTTCTGAGCAGTGTCTTTACAAGATGGGTGACCCCAGCCATAATCAATACTATTCAGAGATTGTCTGCCTGACGTCAGTGGTCGCAAAACCAGGACTTGTGATAGCTGCTCATACGATCATCCACCACCTGCTCCCACGGTTTCACGTGATCCTGACTGGAGGGCTAAGCAGGTGCTACGTTTTGCCCAAGGAGGAACCAGCAGGCTAGCAGAGGGAAGGAGCGCCTTACACCTCCTTTGGTAGAGACCTATCTCCAACTGGCCACTTTCTTTCATTGATTTCCCTTTCTTTGCTGAACATCATATATCTAGGAATTTTGGAATTTTTTTTTTGCAATGTCTTGTTATTACCAGAATATCATGGCTAATTGTGCCTGCAACTCACTCACTTTGTTTAACATGCTTCTTTTATTGATGAGATAGATTACAAACGTATAACTTATTGTTCCCTCCCTGAATCAGAAATTATGTACAAACATCGACCTGTTTATCGTTGCGACTTCCTCTGCCCCACCCCAGCAAAAAAATGAGTTTATGAAACGTGGACAGTGAAGTCTGTCTTGCAATGCTGGAAGGTGTTCAAGTCTAGAGATGACAGAAGTACAAGTGAGGGTTACAACATGTGAGCTGCATCAGACCAGCAATGGTGTAGATGTGGAAGTGGGTGACGACAATAATCGAACAAATATGGCACGTAGGCTCACCTCCGCAACAAATGTGATGTTAAGTTTGTAAATGGACTATTTTGCTAGTGGCTAGGGAGTAAAGTTAGTGTCGGAAACCTTTTGTCTTCCCTATACTGAGTTGGAGGAAATTTCTTCATTTGTCATTCATTCCCTGTGGTTGTAAAGTAATATCATCTTGGTCTCCATCCAAGTGAGTGTCCACTTAGAGATTTTTGTCAGATCAGAATTGGTCTTTGGGGAGCTTTTCTCTCATTGTCCAACAAACAGAGCTCAGCTATGGAGCTACACGTAGACATCACTGGAACAGGCCATTCAGCCCACTATGTTGTGCTGGACCAGCTAAAAAGCCAATCAAAACACCCAAACACTAATCCCTCCTGCCTACACCATGTCCAGATCCCTCCATTTTCCTTACATCCATGTACCTATCCAAACGTCTTTTGAAAGCCTCTAAAGTACTTGCCTCTATCACCATCCCAGGCAGTGCACTCCAGGCATCCACGGCTCTGAGTAAAAGATCCCAGTTATCTGGACCAAGTGTGTATCAATATACAATTGCAAACTAACAAATGATTAAGCCAATCTTCAAATAATTCTTCTAATTTTCTTGCCATATTTTAAAGCTTCCATTACAGGGGGAGGACTTATTAACCTTTGGAATCTGTCTAACAAATGTGCCTTCGTTACATGGTTATGTGTTCTTATTGACTTTGTTAGCTGTGAAACGCTATTTATGAAACCCTATTTTCTTCGATTGGTGATAGAACGGGAATAGCTACACTCATTTGAGGATTCTGTTATATTGTTATTTCAGCTCATTATTTATTGCTATTTATATCTGCATTTGCACATTTGTTTACAGTCACAGTTCCTGATGTTTACATAGAACATATAATCTACTGCACATTACAGGCCCTTCAGCCCACAATGTTGTGCTAACTATGTAAGCTACTCTAGAAACTGCCTAGAATTACCCTATCGCATAGCCCTCTATTTTACTGAGCTCCATGTACTTATCTAAGAGTCTCTTAAAAGAGACTCCTATTGTTTCCACCTCCACCACCTTTGCTGGCAGCCCATTCCCTGCACCCACCACTCTCTGTGTGAAAAACTTACCCCTGACATCCCCTCTGTACCTACTTCCAAGCACCTTAAAACTGTGCCTCCTTGTGTTATCCATTTCAGCCCTGGGAAAAAGCCTCTGGCTATCCACACAATCAATGCCTCTCATCATCCTATACACAATTTACGGTTACTGCTCTATAGATTTGCTAAGTATGCCCTCAGGAAAAAGAATCCCAGGGTGACACATATGTACTCTGATAATAAACTTGAGTTTGAACTCTGAACTTTGAAAGGTCTGCAATCTTTAACTGCATGAATGCGTGCCAAGTTACAGTTGATTGCTTCCCTTCGGAAACTTTTATTAGGTCATTTCAGCAATTTCTCATTAGTGGCTTGCTGGAAGGTAATTAACAGTTGTGGGTAATGCTTTTCTGATATGGACATATATAATTTATGCTGTTAGGTGTGCCACTTAAGTATTTGGCACCATTATGCACATCAGGAATTCCCAAAGAGTTTTATAGATGATGAACTACTTTTGGTGCACTGTTTAATGATAAGAAAGGGAGAAGCCAACAATGACTAGGTAAGCTCCTTCAGATACGAGGGAGCTGATAAAGAAGGCACAATTGTACAACAGCACATGTGTGAAATTGTACTCAGCTATCTGGTCTTTTCTGGTCAAATGTGGCCAATTTAGTGGCATGCTTGATTGCAAAAAAATCTCTGCAGAATCATTATCATATTTTTTGGGACTGCACTGTTATTAAAAACTATTGGAGGGGGATACACAATGCCCTACAAGACATCTTTATATATGAAATACCCTTAGAGAGTAAGACCATATATTTTGGATATATACCTCAAGAATGGTTGAAAAGAGATAAATATTTAATGAATATACTGTTGGTGGCTGGTAAAAAGACACTTACTAGGAAATGGTTATCACAGGAGAGCCCAACTTTAAATACATGGATGGAAATTACAATGGACATTTACAAAATGGAGAAGATAACAGCATCTGTTAATCATAAGCTGAAACAATTTGATTCATACTGGGAAAAATGGTTTAACTACAGAATGCCTCATAGGCCTGATTTTATTCTCACGAATCAATGAATCTGTTGTAAAAAAAGATCACTCCCTACTTGTACATAGTTCTTTCCTTTTGCTTGTTTTTTTCTTTCCACTCTTTTCTATAAGTGTATACTTCAGATAAATACTATGTGGAGATTTGTGACATATATGATTATATGATATATATGTACAATGTCTGAAATACATCTTATGGAAATGTTTGTTTGTTTGATGAACTTCAATAAAAAAATAAATTACAAAAATAAAAACCTCTGCAGAACTACACCTCAGGAAGAGTTAGCAATTAACAGAAGAAATAATTGGTTAAATATAAATACTGAAAAGCTCTCAACATCAACACAAACCATACTGAAGTTGCTGGAAATCTTGAGAGAAACACAGAATACTGGAGGAATTCGGTAAGTCAGGCAGCATCTATGGAGAGGAGTAAACAGCCGAGGTGTTGGGCCAAGAGCCTTCATCAGGACTGGAAAGGAAGGGGTCAGAGACCAGAATAAATGGGTGGGTGGGGGAAGGAGTACAATCTGGCAGGTGATGGGTGAGTGGGGGAGAAGACAGGGAAGGTATAGGGGAACCAGATGGAGTTGATGGGCAGTTGAGGAGAACAGAAGGGTTGAGGTTGTACCTAGAATAGGGAATAGAGAAAGAGAAAAGGAGGAAAGGGGGAGAGATTACAGGAAGTTGGAGAAATCAATGTCCATGGTTCCTCTCCTTCCATGGTCCACTCCCATTAGATTCCTTCTTCTCCAGCCCTTTATCTCTTCCAACTACCTCCTCCCTGCTTCTTAATTCATCCACACTCCCACCCACCCACCTTTCCCCTCACACTGGTCTCACCTATCACCTGCGAGTTTGTACTCCTCCTCCTCCACCACCTTCATTCTTTAGCTTCTACCCCAGTCCTGATGAAAGGCCTGAAACATTGACTGTTCACTCCCCTCCACTGACTTGCCAAGTTCTTCCCAAATTTTGCATGTGTTACTTGAAAGCTCAAATCTTCGGCATATCGTCCATCGTTCAGCCCGACTTCACCTGCTCCTAAACTTTCAGTCTTACAGCCAAACATTCGTTGACTGCTATGAACACATCCTCTTGATTTTCCACTTATTGGGGAGATTTTGGAACGCATTACTTTGAATAATAATTGAAGTGCAGCAATGATAATGTGTAACTTACAAAGCTATGTTATTGACAAAGAAAATAAACACAAGGCCCAGGAAGAAGGCAACCTTCCTGGATGAGGAAAGATCAGAAAAATGGTCTCCTAATGAATGCATTGAAAAGAGGATAACACTGATACTAATGATGAAACTTAGTGGCTACATTTTAATAATCAATTGAAGATCATTTGTTCTTAATTATGTTTTAAATTTATTCTGAGCCCATGGTGTCACTGAGCAGTGATGGTACTCCTAGGCTGGGAGTTCCAGTGTTAAAGAAGGAATATGTATCCAGTTCAGGACGTGGGTGTCTTGAGCAGGGAACCCAATGAGGAGATTGTTCCTCTATTTCTGTGGGACAGTGGAGACTTGGGACGATAATCTTATGTGACAGGATTACTGCTTCCCCTCCAACTTTTTCTGCAGATGATCGACATGCTTGGCTTAAGTACTGAAACAAGAGGAACAAGCACGTACACAGTCAGAGCGTGTCATGAAGGTTTTGCGAAACACAAATTCGCAACCCAAAACTTCATTTCTTTATCCTCATTAACAATTTCCAGATGGACCCTGAAGGGTAATGTACTGGCGGTGAGGTGGTAAAACTTGTCCTCAAATCCATGACAGTGAGTCCGTGGGTTGTGGGAACAATCCAGTTTTGAGTTGAGTGAAGTTGTCCACTTTGGTTGAAGAGCCTGATGGTTGAGGAAATAACTGTTCCTGAACCTGGTGGTGTAGGTCCTGAGGCAGCAGTGAGAAGAGAGCATGGCCTGGATGGTGGGGATCCTTGATGATGGATGCTGATTTCTTGTGACAGCGCTCCATGTAGATGTGCTCAAAGGTTATAGAATCATATGGTACTTAGGATGCAATAGGTTCTTTTAAGAGACTCTCAGATAGGTACATGGAGCTTAGGAAAATAGAGGGCTATGCGGTAGGGTAATTCTAGGCAGATCTATACAGTAGTAGATTACATGGTTGGCACAAAACTGAGGGCAGAAGAGCTGTGGATTTCTATGATTACACATTAACCCTTTAATTGCCAGAATCCTTCTTGAAAACCTCTTCCGGACCCCAATTGTATGAGCCTCAAAACTACACGCAATATTCAAAATGCAGGCTCAGATTTACATCCTTGCTTTTATATTCCAGTCCTCTCTAAATGATAGGACTGGAAAATAAATTGTTAACATTAAGATTGTATTTGCATTCCTTACTACTGATTCAACCTGCGGTTTAACTTGCAGGGAATCCTGGTCTGGGTCTCTTGAGTCCCTTTGCACTTCCGATTTCTGAATTGGCTCAAATTGCATGACCATCACCTCCCTACACTTTCTTTGCTCAGTCTCTTAATCTGCATGTTCCATTCACCTTCACCCAAAGTTCTTGGATAGTAATTCTGATGAAACCAGTCTTTCTGTAGTTGGTTATCTTCCCTCCTATTTTTATTTTCTGTCCTGTTCCATGCTATTTACTTAGACAAAGGCTACGGGAGTAAACCCAGATGGCAAATTGAGAGTGGTGCCCCTAAGGCGGCTGGGCATCATTGAACATCCTTCTGGAAGCTTCTGTAGCCAAGCTGGTGCCAAACGTATTGCTTCATAAGCTTTCCCTTGGACTACGTTGGTGAGGCCGAGAGGGGGATCTTGATGACTGGGCATCTCAGGATCTCCATACCTTCCGCCCAGGTTTGTGATGATGATCGTCATCACCCATTGTCCTTCGAGACCTACGGATGCCAACTGCAATCATTCCTTATTGTAACTTATATTATTTGTATGTATTGCACTGTCCTGTTGTGGCAAAACAACAAATTTCATGACATATGTCAATGTTAATAAACCTGATCCTGATTCTGAGATTGGTAGTTTAATTGGCCACTGTATATTGCCCTTCAAATCAGATCAGAATCAGAATCAGAATTAACATCACTGGCAAATGTTGAGAAATTTGTTGTCTTTGTGGCAGCAGTACAATGCAATGCATAATAATAGAGAAAAAACTGAATTACAGTAAGTATATTTTATTAAATAGTTGAATTAAATAAGGGGTGCAAAAATAGAAATAAGAAGTAATTAAAGTGAGGTAGTGTTCGTGGGTTCAATATCAATTTGGAATTGGATAACAGAGGGGAAGAAGCTGTTCCTGAATCATTGTGTGCATCTTCAGGCTTCTGTACCTCCTTCCTGGTGGTAGCAATGAGAAAATGGCATGTCCTGAATGCCGGGGGGTCCTTAATGAAGGATGCCACCTTAGTACATGAATGGTAAAATCCAGCACGAAGA